>NC_134532.1:220363545-220972831 GCF_050624435.1 Tenrec ecaudatus
CTGCCAGGTCAAAAGGAATCCTATGGGTGCCGCAAAGCTTCTTTTAACTCTCATTTAATTCACTTGGATCATGAGCCAGGCTTCGGCGTGAAATCTTCCTCCTGCGGAGCCAAGGACCGAAGCTGAAATCTACCTCGGAGAGAGACCTTACATTTCCAGTAGAGCGCTCGGGCCCGCTGGTGTTGGGTGGCACAGGGTCAGTTCCAGCACAGCCAAAGGAAACACTGCCCGCTGGTCCTGCGCCGCCCTCACCAACATGAGGACCACAGGTATAGGACATGCACAAGTTACAAATCGTTTAAGGCAGGGGTTCTCAACCTCCCTAATGCCACGGCCCTTTCATACCCCACCTCCTGTTGTGGTGACCACGAGTCAGCCGATCCCTGTGAAAGGGTCTTTTGACCCCTAAGGGGTCATGACCCACACACAGGTGGAGAGTCAATCTCTGACTTAAGGGATTATGAGAGCCATGTTGAGTCTAATTCAGGAAGTGAGGCCCCGGTGTGGTGTCAGACACCAGCAGGGTCCCGGCAGTGGTGGGCAGCTTTCAACAGGTCTTCCAGCCAAAGACTAGAAATAAAGAACTGGCAATCCACTTCCAGAAGTCCTACAGACCACAGAATCGTCGTCCAACTCCCTTGCTTTAGACACAAGGTCAGGAGCCACTGGAGACAGCGTGGGTGTGGAGGGGCAGATCGAGAGGCTTCACAGGACAGCCAAGGCTTGGGCACAGTGAAGGGACAGAGGCCCAGCAGTGTTTCCTGAACATAAGGCCCTCACCACTCGGAGCTGGTTCTTGGAAGGCAGCTATCCACCCAACTGTACGCCCCATCCCAGTTGGTATATTGTGATGAACAGTTTTCATTTTTAATAATGCAATTTGGCTTTTTTTCATTCCATGTTGGCATTTTTGAGTCCTGTTTTAGAATGTCTTTCCCAACTCCGAATCTCCAAAGCAGTCCTGTGGTGTCCTCTACAAGTTTTATTAGTTCACCTTTTGCACTTAAGATGTGCAGTTCATGTGGAGTTGATATTTATGTATGTGTGAGGTAGGGGTTAAAATCTATTTTCCCTGAAAAGACAATTTCCCCTCACAAGAAGGCTCCTATTCCATACATGAGAAAGATGGGACTTCCTCCTCCCTTAGTTACCGTCTCAGAAACTCAGAGGGCAGTTGTACCCTGTGCTGTAGGGTCTGGTTCTTGGGTTGAGAGTGGACAGAAGCCTCCAGGCTGCCACCTGCCTGACCTGTAGAGTGGACTACATGTTCGCCAGCCTGTGAGGCGGCAAAGGCCCAGCGTAGGTTGTTCCACACTCCCAACCTCCCACTGCCCTCAGATCGAGTACAAACCCCCAACCTGAACCCAATCCTGTGGAGGTGGCACCAGACGCTGGGAGGCAGAGATAAGGCAGGTCTCTCTGGCCATGGTCTCTTCCTCCGTGCTTGGGGCCAGGTGACCGTCAGCTGATGTGAGAGACCAGCTGTTTTGTGGAGCCCCTCCAACAGTCTTCGGGGATTAATGGTGGCGGTTACCATGGGTTACTACACAGTCCGAGCTTGTGCTAACCTGGGAGCAGGGCCTTCTTTTCAGTAGGAAGGGCCTTAAAATGGAACTGGCATAGTATCTGGAGGCCTCACGAGGATGGGGAGGAGGTGGTGGCAGGAGCACAGCAGGGCAGCCCTGAAGGTCCTGGCCTTGGGGGTTGGAAGGGGCCGCCACAAGCCCTGGTCTCATGGATCCAGGGGCCTCCTCCTCTAGATGCTCAGGGGCAGGCCCGCTGCCCTGGCCTCACCCCATGACACTGCTGCTTCTGGGCTGCAGGGTCAGGTCCCCCTGGTGGGGACATAAATACACAGGACTGCTTCTTGCAAAGAGTCCTCCTGGGGCCCCTGGCCTCTCCTTCCATCATCTGTCACCCACACTGGACACAAGACCGGGGCCATATGAAGAGATGGAGGCACCCCGTGTGCACTAGAGTCATAGCGCTTCACCCTGTGGGGGAGCGGCTTCTGCCTGCCTCTGGAAGGTTCCCCGGAAAGGCTGGTACCCGCACTCGCTTGTCCTCCGTGCAGCTGATCACCCAGCGCTTGGCTCTCCTCACGGCATGCTCTTTGGGCTCAAGCACCTGGGCCCCTTGTGGAGGTGCTCTTATCAAGAACATTATTGGCTAACGCCCTCCTGCTGACCCAGAGGAAAAGCCCAGCTGTTCATGGTCAGCCCACTAGGTGGTCTGTGCACCTCTGCCGAGAGTCTCCTCCCCATCCCAGCAGCCCTGGATGTGTGCGTGTGAGGGGCAGTCAGGGATGCCTGGACAAACCGGCCGCTGGCCCCCATGTGTCCGTCCGAGGCACGCTCCCTGGGCCCCAACAGCTGCCATCTCAGAAGCTGGTCACTAGGCCCTTCCTACGAGGCTCGTTTTGTTCCACAGCCAAGCTGTTCACGTTGCACCACGAGGCCCTGCGCCTGCTTGTTTGGACATGGAGTCCAAGAGCAATGTCCAGCCCCTGAGATGTCAGACCTGCCCAGCCCGGACCTGCCTGTCCCTGGAGCTGGCTGAGCCGCTCTCCTGGTGCTTGTGCTGACCATAGTAAAGCAGCCTCTGAAAACCGCGGGGTTCGCAGGCACAGTTGTACGGTGATGCGATATAAAGACCATAGTAAAGCCATAGGAGAAAGGAGAGAGTAAAAGGGAGGAGTCAGACATTTCATGGTAGCGTGCTCGCCTCAGCCCCTCTCAGTGGTCCACGTGGAGGTGAGAGACAGGAGGCAAGAATATATTCCGAACCAAGGCTTATATATCCTTAGGGGCGTGCAAGCCCCTTGATTACAGGTAACCACATACGTCACAGGACGGGGTTGTGCCACAGGCAATACAAGCCATGGGAGGGGGACGATCTAGGCATGTACATGCAATAGGAAGAGGAGGGTGGGTCCTAGATTCAAGATGGCAGCCTAACCTTGATCCTCCCAGTTAACTTGACCTTGTCTCTGCGCTTGGAAGTCATGGCAAACACGGTGAAGCCCTTGGCTGCTAACCAAGAGGTCAGGGATTGGAGCACACCAGTGAAGGGCCAGCAGTCCACTACAGAGAACCCCACCGGACACTTCTCTGACACGGAGAGCCTGCTCTCTGGTGGGACACTACACCCTGCTTGGTTTGCCTTGTCCCCTGTGTGTGGCTGTGCTGGCCCAATTCTAGGCTCTGGGAGTTTGTGGGGAGGTGGCCCGTGTGTGCATTCAGGACAGGGACCCTTGAGGCACAACAGTTTGGGCACAGACTGCTGAGCCAAAGGCCGAGTCCACCAGCTGCTCCTGGGAAAAAGATGTCTGCGGCTTCCGGAACCATCAGCAGGCTTGGAATCCTGATGACAGGCAGTGTCCCTCTGGCCCACAACTCAATGGGGACAGTTTGTGGGTGCGATCCGAGCAGTTCTGAGCACGGCCACAAGGTGACAGCACAGGCACCTCTGGGAAAACTCTGGTCTGGAAACATCCACCAGCAGCTGGCTGGCCCTGACCCCAAGAGGCCCACCACGAGGGGGGCGACCTGCATGTTACGGGACACGGCAGTGTTCTCTCCTCCGACCCTTGGCTGCATTGACTCCAGCTCAAGGTCACTGACAGTGGAAAATTCCACACACCGGAAGAGGAAAATACGCATCATTGGTTCAGCACTGACCTGACCACTGACCCTCATTCCACCAGCAGCTTCTGCCGCCACGTTCCGCTTACGGAGCTGCTCATAAAGCAAACAAAGTTCTAGATCAATGGTTCTCAACCTTCCTCATGCCTCGACACTTTAATACCGTTCCTCATGTTGTGGTGACCCCCTAACCATAAAATTATTTTCGTTGCTACTTCATAACTGTAATTTCGCTAGTTATGAACCGGGTGACTCCTGTGAAAGGATTGTTCAACCCCCAAAGGGGTCACATGCGGCCCACAGGTTGAGAACTGCTGTCCTAGATGAACTGTAAGTGCTCTCTGCTCACACCTCCAAACATCCGGAGTTTCACATTGCCACCAGCACACCGCTGCTCCTAACCCTGACTCCCTGACACTATAGAACTGCTGCTCCTTGCTGGCAAGTCCAAGCTGACTCCTGCTGAGCCCATGCACAGTAGGGTCAAGCAGTGCTGGCCCCATTTCCATCTCAGGCCCCTGTGGCCGATCCTGTCCTTCCTGAGTGTCTTCTAGCCCGTGGGTCCACAGGTCTCATGGGTTAACTTGTGGGAATAAATCACCAGACCTTTCTGCCTACTCTTAGGCTGGATGCTACACTGACAGCTGTCCAAGAGGGTGACCCTGCTGGTGCTGGAGCTGTGGGGGTGGGACAGTAGCTTCCAGCATCACAACCACAAACAAGCCACCACCGTGTGACATCCTGACAGACGGGTGCTGGGATGATTTCCATCCCAAGTATATATCTGAGTGTCTGCAAATGGGTGCTCATGGCTGGTTGGTTCTCCCCTGGTCCACATGGGTTCCACCTCAGTCCCAGCTGTTCCGCTCCTTGGTTCTCTTGTCCTGTGGTCCTATCTCACCTTTCTGGGCCTTACCGCCTGCCTGCTCCTGGCACCCAGTGTGGGCTGTCAACGTGAGCAGCTAAGTGGCTTTCGGGACTACAAACTGAAGAAGAGAGGGTTTGCTTTCTGCAAGGTAACATTCCAGGTAGTTCTTCACTTGGGAGGTCGGAGGGAGGCTCCACCAGACAGGAGCCTCCTGGGCCCCCAATGGAGGGACAAAGTCGGGTTCAGCCCAAGCCCAGGCTGAGCACTGGCCTCCCTCAGAGAGGTGAAAGTCTTGGAATCCAGGAATTCTGGGTGTGTCTCAAACGTTTTCCGGCGAGCGTTATTTAATTTTGTCCTTTTCTGTTGAGAAAACCAGAGATGGAAAAATACAACTACAAACCCCCACCCACCTATATTCCTGCCGATGAAAGCCAGGCAAAGGCTGAGGAGAAGAAATTGACATACTGTAGGTGAGGACTATGGCGAGCCCCGTGGATTGAGTCAAAAGCGACCTGGCGGCTCCTAAGGATAGCTGCCCATCACCCAACGTTGAAACTAACAAATTCGGCCCATTTACTGCTCGACTTTCTACAACAAAACGCCTAGGCCCGACTTCTTCCCCAACCTCGCTTTCTAAAAATCCTTGCGGCCCTGAGCCCGCTGCTTGGCTTCCCGCGGCCGCCCCGTCCTCGGCGCGGGTGGTGGCCGGAACAGGGCCAGGGACCGCCGCGAACCGAGCTCCTACCAGAGCTTGCGAGCGCCCGGTGCGCTCCGCCGGGGACGAAGGCCGGACTCCGCGCCGGAAGAGCAGCGGGAGACGGTCTCCGTATAGAAGCTAGTGAAATGGGCGCGGCAGCGTGCAGGTTCCACCCGCCCCTCCACGACGCACGCCCCGTCCCTCCTCGCTCCCCATTGGCTTTTGCCTGATTACGCCCCACAGTCTCCTCCCAGTGTTCTCTTCACCTTTCACCTCCTCACCTTATGTGGCTCCCGAAGGTCCCCAGAGCCCGCCCCCGGACCTCAAGTACTGGCGAGTATAAACTGTCCATCACACATACGTGGTCTCGGATTGGCTAAAGAGATGGGTGGGCGGGCAAAATGACTACGGAGTCTGCGCCCGTTTCGTGGCCCGAGGGCGCGTGCGCAGTGAAGGCGGGCATCATGGCGGTCCGGTGCGTGGGGTTGGCGCGGCGCGCTCTCCCGGCCCTGGCGCGGCCTCTTAGGTACGGAGCACGGGGCCTGGGGCCGCGTCTGGGAGCTGGGTGTCGCGGGTTCCGAGTGTCGCGGCAAGCAGGTCCCGGATGACGTCCCGTGACGCTCCCCGCGGGCGCCTGGGGCGCGAGCCCCGAGCAACGCCGTGGCCCGGGCCCCGGCTCCCAGAGCCGCTGAGGGACGGAGGCGCATAATCCTACTCGGCGGGAGCGCGCCTCCCCGGGGCTTGGGGCGGGCCCGGGACCCGGGAGAAGCCGCTTGACAGGGCCGGGACTGTCAGCGGCTCTGTCCTCAAAGGTTTAGCGGGCCGAGCGAGTCGCGGGGCGCCTCGTGTCCACGGGCACTGAGGCCTGCCCGGCGAATGCAGCGCCGCGCTCCCGCGCGATTAATGGTGACCTTGGGCGTCGCCCTCACCTTTCGGTTGGCCCGCCGCCCGGTGGGCAGCAGCTCTGCTCGGCTGCCGGTGATCAGTGGCAGTGCTGGCCCCACCGGGCGTGGGCGGGGTGCTTGGGACGGAGGAAGACCAGGGTGATGGTGCGCGGGCGCTGTCTGCGAACAGAGGGCAGTGGTGAGGGGGTCCTCACCTTCCATTCAGAAGACCTCCTAGCCAAGCCCCGTGTGCAGATGGAGGTGCCGCGCTGGCATGCTGGGCCAGGGAGCGCAGCTTCCATCTAAGATGGCCTGGCTATCTGCTCTCTGCTTCCAAACAGAACCCACTGGCCTCGTTGTATTTAGGGTCACCAGTCATCGTGCGACTGGGCCAACTCCAGGGCAGCTCACCACCGTGCACGTCAAATGGGGTTTACTTTTATTAGATCTCAAAGAATTTCTCCCCAACATATGATGAACAACCCCACCCCACCTTTCTAAACCATGAGCCTGACTGTAAGGAGCAGGTGACAGACTCCCGGCTTCATCTCCAACACTTAGATCTGCCCCTCGGCCACTGTGCACTGCCGCCAAGCAAAAGAATGGCCAGAACTTGGAGGAGGACTCGGGGCAGAGTGGACAGAAGGCTGACCCTACCTCCCCAGAGAAGGTGCTCTTGGAAGAAAAGGTGAAACTGGAGGGGCAGCTGAAGGAGACCATGGTAAGGCCTCGCAGGGGCACAGCTTGCTGGCCCAGCACTTCTGCAGCTCATCCACTTCATCCCCTACTTCAGGGAACTTGGGGGAACCTCCCTCAGGAGCTGGGGTCATTGGTAGCACTGAGGAGAGTGGCACACATTGAAAGCCTCAAGGTTGTGAGCCATTTGGATCTGCTCCACGCCCTAGATTGAAGTAGAGTTTTCTCCCTGAGGGAGACAGGTCCACGGAGCTCCCCAGTCAGCCTCAGAGTTGTGTTGATGGACAGGCCAAACTCCAGCGAGCGTCCATCGTCTGCCCAGGTCTTTGTGGGCCCAGCTCTGTGGCGAGAGTCATCTTGTGTGCTCCACAAATGGTAGTGAATCAAAGCCTACAACGGTCTCTGCACAGGAGCGCTTCCGCAGGCAGTTTAAGGTGGATGCTGGGGAAGAATGTAAGCAGTTGCAAGAGCTGCATGCCTAGTGGGAGGGAGGGGTTTTATGAACTATTCAGTCGTGTGGGCGGTTGTTGGACGAGAAAGCGTCCACTTCTCTAAGGATTTATGGAGGATGTAAAGCTCTTCAAGTGCCAATACTGAAGCAATCTTCAGTACCCTGTGAGTTAACTGCTATGCCTCTACCCCCTTTCAGATAAGGAAATGGAGGCCCCCACAGATTATGTAAACTTGCCAAGGTTACCAGCTGCCAAGTGGCAGTGCCAGGATTTGAACTAGGGGCGGCCGCCCTCCCTAGTGACGAAGGGAATGCTAGAATTTCAGGAGTGGTAGTGAGCAGCAGGATGGGAGGACTGGCAGCAGCTGTCACAAAGGGAAGGTGTAACCCGGGTGCTCTGGGCATCTGTTCTTCCCAGGCCTGAGGCGCTTGCTCTGGTCTCCAGTGCGGCATCTGCCCTGGAGTTCAGGGCCAGGGTGATTGGCTGGCTACCTGCTCAGCCCTGTTTTCTCTAAGTTGGTCTCCTTCCTCAGACACAGGTGTGGCATAAGCGGGGGTGGGGGTGTGTGCTGCAGCCTTGGTCTGGTTGGCCTCCTGTGGATTTGTTCTGTTTTGTTCGTGGATATTTCTCTCTAGGAAAAATACAAGCGTGCTTTGGCAGACACTGAGAACTTGCGGCAAAGAAGTCAGAAATTAGTGGAAGAGGCAAAATTATATGGTACCTGTGAGGGTGGCACGGGTGCTGGCAGAGGGTCATTAGGCTGGCAGGAGCCATGTCCAGATCAGCAGCCAGTATGGGAGGGCTTAGTGGCAGGGTGGCCTGGGGTGGGTGCCAGAGTCCTGAGAGCCCGCCTCCCGGGCCTTCCACTTCCTGCCGACACTTGGCCCTACTTATCAAGCCCATTCTGAGTCTGGACGACACTCAGCCTCACAGGACACAGTTGCCCCCTGGGGTTCCCGAGCCTGTGACTCAGACAGTTTTGTCCTTCCAAGGAAAGCACCCGTGGGTGTGAGCTGTAGGCAGGCAGCCCTACACGGGACCCACAGGGCTGTTGATGGAGCAGCAGGAGTGCCCCCCCTCCACCAGAAGCTCACTTCTCCCCTCTCTGCAGGCATCCAGGGCTTCTGCAAGGACTTGCTGGAGGTCGCAGACATCCTGGAGAAGGCCACGCAAAGCGTTCCCCAAGACCAGGTCCGCGAGGACAACCCCCACCTCAAGAGCCTGTACGAGGGCCTGGTCATGACGGAGGTCCAGATCCAGAAGGTGTTCACCAAGCACGGCCTGCTCAGGCTGGACCCTGTCGGGGCCAAGTTCGATCCCTATGAACACGAGGCCCTGTTCCATGCTCCAGTGGAGGGCAAGGAGCCGGGCACGGTGGCACTAGTCAGCAAGGTGGGCTACAAGCTGCACGGCCGCACATTGCGGCCCGCTTTGGTCGGCGTGGTCAAGGAGGCATAAGTGCCCAGCAAGGCCGCCTAGTGCACTCACTGCTGGGACTCTGGAAGACTAGCCTGCCCGCCATCCCTTCTCCCACTGCTCGGGACTCCCGGCCCTCCTGGGGATCACAGGCAGCCAGAGGCCACAGAGGCACACGTTGCTGCCCAGTGGTGGTGACTGCCAGGTCTGCCACTGGATCTTCAGTTTTTTATTCCTAGATCCCTGTTCTTGGGGGACCTGTGGACATTACAGGGCCAATAGCGTGTCACGGATCACACGGTCTGCTGGTGCCACGAGGCTTTTAAACTAATAAAGCATCTTTAGGACCTGGGTCTGCTGTCTCCTCCCAACCCACTTCTCCGCCCGGGTGTGGCCCTCGGGAGGGGCAGAACTGTTTTTCCATGGGAGTGCCCTGAGGAGGCATGCCCGGAGTCTTCATGGGAGGAGTGTGTGTGCCGGGGCTGCAGGTGATATTAGCAGTATTTGTACTTATGCCCTGCCCTGTACCTGTTTACAGACCTTCAGTTCAGGCACAGCCCTGGTACGCTCGGATGCTGGGCTGAGCTGCTAACGGGTGCTGGCTCCTGGGGAGGCGCCCTGTGCAGGGCCTTCACTGCTCTCCTGCATCTGGGAGAACAGGTGCTGGGGTGAGCCAGCCCTCAGGAAGGAGCCGCCTCCCAGTCTGCTCATGGGAGGACCTGGGCCACTGCGGCCCACCCCGCCCCTGGGCCCTCCATACACATGGACACCCGTTCCCATAGCTGACGCAGCAATAGCCAGCGCTGATAGGACAATATGCCACAGTTTCAGCGGGCCTTGCTGGACAGAGTGGTACAGTGTCATCTTGCTGTGCCCTCAAGAGACCTGGGTGGATTACACAAGAGCCCCTCCTACTCAGAAACCTGTTGGGGCTGTCTGGTGCTCAGCTGGTGGGCATTGGAGGCAGGGTCAGAAGTTTTCCTCATACCTTCTGCCAGGTGCCATCCCAGGACAAGGCCTGTTGGTGGCCCTGGCTCAGGCAGAGTGTCAGGGATGGGCCTGGTGGGAAGCAGGTCTGAGGCTCACTGAGCTGAAGGGAGGCCTGTTCTGCTCTGTGGTGCCTGAGGCTTAGGGGTGGTTCTCGTCATTTTGGGTGCTCAAGGTCAAAGCAAACAAAAAAAAAAGTGGGATGATGGTGTCAGCTCAGAGAGGAGCTGGGGACAGGACACAACCAGTTCCCATGTACCTGGGACACTCATACCTGCCTTGGCTCTGTCTACCCTGACCCCACAGGACCTAGTGGCCATTCCGATTAGGAGACAGCAGACATTCGCCTGCCTGAGCTGGGGCCCCGCTGACTAGAAGTCCTCGTGTTCCCCACAATCCCCCAGGGTGTGAACAGCACCAGGCCCACTGCAGGTCATAAGTCTGCCCTGGCTCTCAGCCACGTGTGCTCCCCAGGGGCAGGTAGGGGAGAAGGTGCAGTTAGGAAGTCATCCTGGGGAGACCAGTGTTTCAAACAACTTTAATGTGACCTCAGGTGCAGGCACGGCCTAAGTTCCGATGAGGAGTGCCTCCTGGCCTAGGGTGGCGACGGCCAGAGAGGGTGGCAAAGTCTGGCTGGGCGGAGGCAACCGCACCCCACGGCTGGAGATCCTGCGCAGCCCTGGGTCAGCTAGTCCTAGAGGGGGGACTCCCGAGGGCAGGGCTGCACTGGGGACAGGTCTGGGAACAGCTGGCCTGGCGAGCCTGGGGAAGGGCAGGCAGGGAGGCCCTCCTCGCCTGGAGCCAATCACAGACTCAGCACAAGATAGGTTCCCGAAGCTGCTGCTGGCCGTGGGGGTGCCCTCAGGGTGGCTGCGCCCCACCAGAACCTCCTCACAGGATCTCTCGACTCTCCGCCCTGCCCATCTAAAGTGCCTCGTGCCAGTCTGCTGCTGGGCGGCCACCGGGAAGGGCGGCCGCCTGCCCACACAGCTCCCTTAGCAGCCGGCTGCGCGAAGCACGAGCCTGTGTGCCCGAGGCTTGCTCCTAGACAGTGGGCGGGCGGGCGGGCGGTCTCAGGCGGCGTCCCTGGAGATCCAGCCGCTCTCGGTGAGGAAGCTCAGAATCCTCTTCTTCAGGACCTTGTCCAGGTAGCTAGGGAGACGGCTTTTGGCCGGCACGCCCTGGCGCTTCTGCAGGTGGTCTTTGATGATGATGGTCTTGACGGTGACGTAGCGTGCGGGGCTCAGGCTCAGCGAGCTGCACAGCACCTTCTCTCGGTCCGAGAGCAGCTCGAAGCCCGGCAGGTGCTCAATGGCCGCGAACTCGCCCTCGCGGCCGTCCTCCCGGCCCCGCCTCCAGGCGGCCAGGCCCTTGCTCTCCTTGCGCTTCTCGCGCTTGTGCCGCGCCGCCTCGTACTCGGCCGACTCCTCCATCTTGGTGATGCCGTTGCGGCGGTAGCGCTGCAGCTCGCGGATCTTGGCGCGCAGCGCCTTCTCCTTGTGCATGCTCTCGAAGAGCTCGTCCAGCTCCCGGCACGGCAGGAACTGGCACAGCGGGCGCAGGCGCAGCCGCAGCTCCCGCTCCTCCTTGGCCACCTTGCGCCGCGTGGCGCGCTCCCTGTCCTTGCGGTCCTTGCCCAGGAAGGCAGGCACCAGGTTGTAGTCTCGCGCGATGTTCTTGCGCCGCTGCCTCTCACGCAGCTTGCGCACGTACATGTCCACGTGCGCGCGCTTGAGCTCGATCTCCACGTCCTCGTCGTCGTAGTTGACCGAGAGCCCACTGATGAGCGCCTCGGCCTCCTGGTCGTACTCCACCTCGTAGTCGTCACGCAGCGGCATGTAGCCCAGCTGCTGCTGCTCCGCCGCCGAGATCTCCAGCGGGGGCAGCGGCGTGGTCAGGCTGGGGGAGAGCGGGCCGCCGCCGGGGCACGTGTGGTCCGTGACGCGGTTTGGGATGGTGTCGGGGATGCAGGCCTTGCCCAGGTTGCCGTGCACGTACATGCTCACGTAGTGCTCCATCACCTCCTGCGGCGTCCGCGATGCGCCTACGTGCGCCGCCATGTCCTCCTGCAATGAGAGGGCACGCTAGAGACCAGCCACGTCCACTATGGGAGGACCCGGGAGTGAAGGTGGGGGCATCATCCACCAAGATGCCTGCAGTGGCACCGGTTACAGCGGGTGGAATGAGCCTCACTGTCATTTGCAGGGGCCGGCGGCTCTCACAGCAGGGCCATCCACACAAGGCACCCACTGCTCAGAGAGAGAGAAACAGACCCCAGTGTCCACCTGTAGGTGGGGCACTCACCCAGTCTGGACCCTCCCCTCAGCATAGAAGGGCCCTGGTAAAGCACTAGATCCAGAGGGTCTGCTGTTCTGTGGCCCTCACTGGTATGACACAGAGACCAGAGGTGGCCAGTGGTTGGGGGGCGGGGTCACCAGATGAGGTCATGCTCATGCAGAATGCCAGCAGGGTTGCTGAGTGGGGCTTGTAGGGGGGACTGGGGGAGGGGTTTCGCAGCACCTGGCTGGCACTGCCATCTCCCCGGTCCAGCGCCCCACCCTGCACAGGGCACCATGACTCAGCAGCGGGTGCCGCAGGAGCTGGGGCGGCCCCTGGGAGCCCCGACTCCAGCTTATTAATGGCAGGAAGCTGTAGGCCGCCCTCAATCTCTTCCTCCACCAAGGGGCCTCTTCCTCACCGGCGACCACGAAACCGCGCCAGTGAGGCCGGAGGATGGCTCGCTCAGCCGCCGTTCCCTCCCCTCCCTGCTGGCCATAGGGTCCTGACACATTGGGGGCCCTGGGCAGAGTGGCATCTGGCCAGAGCCGTCCCCTTTACAGGGCTTCTGAGCTGTACTTGGAGAAGGTGTACCTGTCACCTGAGCCCCCCTCCCCCAACCCCTCTCACCTATGCTCAAGCCCACATGATGGGGAGTGGGGGAGGGGGTGACATCACACGAGACCACACATGCCAGACAACCAGTCCAGTCCTGCTTCCTGCTCACATCCTTGACAGTGGGCAGCACCTTGCCCCACGCATCCTCAATGTCCCCGTCCCTCAACACTGGGCCAGCAGGCACCACTGCCCACAAGCTCCAGCCTGGCCAGGGCTCCTGCCCATAGGGCAGGATGGCTACAGGGCTGACTGCTGACCCTGCCGACCTGGGGTCACTGAGGATGCACGTGTTCTGTGCCTCAGAAGCCTGTTTCAGACGGAGCAAGATCTGCAAATCCCGTCCCAGTGGTGGGTGAGAAGGATGGGGCACTCTGGTGCCCTCCACGTTTGCCAGCGAGGCCATGGGACCCACACACTGTCACAGAAAATGTCTACACCTTTCAGGCAGGGGGGCAGAGCATGACTACTGGCCACAGCCTGCACCAGGCCATCCTCTTCACACCTCAGGCATCTGAATGCCACCTTCCTGCCAGGACTCAGAGCCTCAGAGGGACCCCAGCACTGTGGACTCACGCCACAAGTCAGAGGGTTGTTGCCTGCCTGCCAGGGCCCCCGTCAGCCAACAACACTGGCCATGCTGCTGCCAGTCACAGCAGACAGAATCACCCTGGGAGCCCAGGGTGGGTCTCAGGGACAGTCCAGACCAGAGCGCGACGCATCAGGCCACCCCTGGAGTTACAGGCGAGATGGCTTCTCCCAGCCTGACCCACCAGTGGGCACAAGAGACTGGCCTTCCTCCTGCAAGGGAGGGGACAGTCTGTCACCTCCTGAGGGTCACCATGACATCCACATAGTGAAGGGGAAGGCCAGCGACCCCTCAGCAGTTCAGGCCAAGCATGTGTGTACTCCTGATGGACAGTGGGCAGACTGATGGGGGTGGACAGCAGAAGGGGCTTCCTGGGAAGCAGTTGGTTGGATGAGGGGAAGCAGGGGGTAGGGAGGGATCATGGATTAAGGGAAAGTTGGTTGCCTGGAGGCTGGGCAGATGGAAGGATGAAAGGATGAGGGCATGAATGAGGAAGAGGGTGGGTGGGGGATAGATGGTTGGCTGGGCGTTGGGCAGATAGTGATGGATGCATGGGTGTATGGGTGTAAAGATAGAAGCAACGCACAGGTTTGGGGAAATGAGATTTGAAAAGCAGGCTCTCCTCCAGAATGGCCGAAACAGGAACAGTATTCTACATGGGGAATGCCTTTCCCACGGCTGCCCACTGTCACACATTGAGCTGAGTGTGTGCGTGTACATTAATGAGTGGGTGCACGTGTGCGCTTATGAGTCGCCCAAAGTTCACAGAGACACAACCACGGTTTGAGTGCTTTTCTGCTGGCTGTTGAGAAGAAACAACCTGCTCTTTGCAGGAAGGGGGCGATGAGGATTAACATCAGGACTGCTGACCCCTTTCATGGAGAAGGCAGCAAAGGGGGCTTCTGACAGTGTGCCTGGCAACCTGACCAAGGGCCCCCAGGCTGCAGCTCCAGCAAAAGGAGGACCCGAGTCAAGAGCCACAGGCCCCATGTTGGCCGAGGGGCCTTTAGCCTTTGCTAGGACCACAAGAATAGGTCTCAGTACCCAAGGAGGCAGGAGGCATGGTCCGAGACTCATCCTGAGAGAATGCTCCCAGTTGGTCCCTCCAAGGCAACTGGACGTGCCCATTGCACACTCAGCGACCTCTGCCGCCGGGCCCTGCCGCTCATGCCCATCAGACACAGATTCTCTTGGGCCCTCCCTGCCCCCCCCCCCAGGACAACTGCAGCGGCACGGTCACCAGCTGCACCACCTGTGGGGGAGAGAAGGGAAGGGAGAAGAAACTGTCAGTCTGCAGGCAGCTCGCTCCTTAAGCCACAGCTGGTCTACAGCCGGACGAGGCCAGGGTCACGACAGACAACACGAGAGAGCAGGGATGAAAAAAACGAATAGACCAACCAGCCCGGTTAAGACAATAGGCCATTCCCAGACTGCTGCCCCTGGGCACTAGGTCAGCTTCTGTGCATCTGCGGCCACCACCTAAGACACGTGTGGCCCATCCTGTACACATGGACAGGCACCCAGAGACATGTCCAAAGCTGCTTCGGGCAGAGCAACTAGGCCAGGCTGGTGGGCCAGAGAGGGACACCACTACCCAGAGTGGGCAGTGCACTGGGGGGCAGGTGCAGAATGCAGATGCCAGGCCTCACTCTGGCTCAAGACACAGCCCCTGCCCTGTAACAGGGGCCTGTGTGCGCGCTAATGTTGGGCAGGCAGTGTGTGGAGGCCTGCTACTCAGGGCCGCACCAGGGGCTGCCAGGAGATGCTGTCCAAGAGCTGGAAGCCCCTGCGGGCTCTCACCTCCTGGCTTGGTATGGCAGCTTGCTGAGGTGTGGATGGGCAGTGGGAAGATCAGACTCAGCGGGGACAGAGGAGCCACAGGAGGTGGCAGTATGCAACCTACTTGAAAAGTCACGCGCTGGCCTTTTCTCTTACACTGTCACACGAGTGGACAGTGCTTGGCCCGAAGTGCCCAGAGCTGAGGGGCCCATGCCAGGCATGGGACCAGGGTCACCAGCTCTGAGTCAGGGCTCCCAGCCTGAAGAACCAGGTCCGCAGCCCTGGGGCATAAACAGTGAGCCTGGGGGCTGGGGTGGGGGATTCCCTGTGGGGAAGTGGACAGTGAGGCAGGGTTGGGGTACTCTGCCCAGGGACATGGGCTATAAGCTGGGGTCGGAGTCCCCAGCCTGAAATGGGGACAGTGAGCCGGGGTCTGGGTCTCCAGGCCGGAGAGTGGGCGGTGAGTGAGGGTCTAGGGTTCTCAGCCCCGAGACGCGGGACAGCGAGTTAGCCCGGGTCCGGAGGCCGGGACCCCAGTCCCCAAGGCGCACTCACCCAGTTGCCGAAGCCGAACTGCTCGATGGCGTCCAGCAGCAGCTGCTCCTCGCGGCTGGTCCAGCCGCCCTCGGCCTCGGGCCCCCAGAGCGTGAAGCGGCCGCCGTCCACCAGCTGGTAGCCGTGGTATCGGCGGTGGTGGCCGATCTCGGCGCCCGCCGAGAAGCACTCGGGGCACAGCTCGATGTCCTGACACTCGGTGCAGCGGAAGCGCAGTGGGCTGACCTCAGCCAGGCAGTACACACAGTACTTCTTGCCGAGCTCCGCCATCTTCCCACGGGGCACTCAGCCGCAAGGGGCTCCCGCCGCCGCGCCCCCAGCCGCCGCACAACCGCCGCCGCCGCTCGTACCGCCGCGCCCAGCCGGGCCTCAGCGCGCAGGCGCCATGGGCCGCCGTCGCTGCCGCGCCGCAGCACGCAGGCGCCTGCGCGCCCCAGCCCCGCCGCGCCTGCGCGCTGCCCGCGTTGCCCGCCCCGCCCTGCGCCGCCAACGCCCGACGCCCCGCTCAGACTCGGACTGGGAACGCGCCGGGCGGAAGTGAGGCGGACGCGTCCCGCCCCTCGCCGAGCAAGCCGACATCCTCGTCCAGTCGGGCCGGGCCGCCGTTCTTTCGCAATTTTCCATTGGTCGTCTTGCACCTGGAGGCGTGGCTGTAGGCGGGGCGCCGCACCGACTCCTGGCCAATCGCCGGGTCCCTAGCGCTCGCCGCGGTTGCCCCTGGAAACCGAGCCGCCAGCTGCAGGTCGGAGATGGAGGGCGACGCCGAGGACCCCGAGGGCTCGGAGAGCCCGAGCCTACGACCGCAGGGCCCCAGCCCTGGCCCGGAGACGCCGGCCGAGGCCGCCGAGCCCTCGATAGCGGAGCTCTCGGGCGGAGACGCCGCAACGGAGCTCGAGGTCCTGGAAGAGTCGGCGGATGTTGGGGCCGGGGCCGAAGCCGAAGCGGAGCCGAGGTCGTCCGGGGAACCCGAAGCCACGCTTAACGAGGCCGAGACTGAGCCCCAAACCGAGGCCGAGGCCACGCTCGGCGAGCCCGAAGCCGAGGCTGAGCCTGAGGAACAGCGGGCGGGACCAGGTACGGAGGCGGAGCTCGAGGCGGAGGAGCAGCCGGCCGGGCCGGGCCCCGAAGCCAGCTCCGAGGGCCCGGGCGTGGAGCTGGCCGAGTCCTGGTCCGCGTCCTTGTTGGCTGTGCTGCCCGCCGTTGCCGACGCGGTGGAGCAGGAGGCTGAGAGTTCGCCGTTGGAGGAAGAAGGCACGAGGAACGACGCCCAGGCCGACGTGGCGTCCAGCAGGTTCCGCCAGTGGAGCTACAGCACTCGCGGCAGCGGCGAGGAGTGGTCGGAGGAGGTGAAGCAGCAGCATGAGCAGCAGCTGCGCAGCGAGCTCCTGGAGCAGTACCGCGCGCTGCTGGCGGAGCGCAACCGATGCCAGCGCTACAACTCCTACCTGCAGCACAAGATCCACGACGCTTTGCGCAAGAAGAAGGGCCTGGATGCGGCCGAGGTGCCCGACAGGCCCGAGCCCGAGGCCCCCGAGAAGGAGCAGGCCTACCTGCGCTACCTGGCCAAACTGGAGGAGCTGAAGAAGCAGCTGGCCGAGGACCTGGACTGGTACCACCAGGAGCTGGCCCAGCTCCAGAAGCAGTGCCGCGAGAAGCTGTCCCAGGTGGATAAGGACTGGCGCGCCTTCCAGGCGGTCAAGAAGCAGGTGGTGCTGCAGGCCATGGGCAGCTGTTGGTTGCGGGGCGGGCGCCAGGCCGCCCTGCGGGAGGTGGAGGCGATTCAGGCCCTGGAGGACAAGAAGGAGAAGGAGATGCGTGCTGTGCGGCTGGAGAACGTGCAGCTGAGGCAGAGCCTGATGCACTTTGAAACTAGGATGAGGACCCAGGAGGACCTGACCCAGGGCCTGCTGCTCATCGACTTTGAGCAACTCAAGATTGAGAATCAGACCTTCAACGAGAAAGTGGAGGAGCGCGGCGAGGAGCTGCTGAAGCTGCGGAACAAGGTGACCGACAACGTCCAGGTGGTCACCCACGTAAAGGAGAAGCTGCACTTTGTGGAGGCGGAGAACACGGCCAAGAAGGCGCAGCTCCAGGAGCTGGAGGCCCTGGTGGCCCACCGGAGGGATGTCCTCACCCAGACCAAGAAGGCCCGCGACAGGCTGCGGTTGGACAACATCAAGCTCAGTCAGAAGTGCGGGCTGCTGGGCAGGGACTTGCTGCTGCAGGATATGGAGGAGAAGATGAAGCAGGCAGAGCAGCTCAACCAGCGCCTCGAGGCCCTGAAGCGCCACCACGCCGGGCTGTCCATGTCCTGCAAGGGCGTCAAGCAGAAGATCCGGGAAGCCAGGGCCTTCCTCCCCTCGTGAGCACTAGTGTGTTCTCCTAACTTCTCACTTCCACCTAGGTGAGGAAGCAGCTTTTGTTTGGGGTCCGGAGAAATGGAACTGGTGTAATGTGCCCAAGACTCAGGGAAGGCAGGGGAGGGGTGCCCACAGCCCCTTTGTATAGACAAAGCAGGGCCTTTAAAGCGTCCTGGTCGAGGCCAGAGGAGTGCTGCGTCTCTCTCATTGGGAGGGGCATTCATAATTTCCACAAATGGGTGAGTAACACTCCCAACTCTTGTGCCTTAAGCTATTAAACTCACTTTGAGCTTGTTACATTGTGCCTCGAATGCAGACTGGTTCCCTTACATCACTCCTCAAAGTAGGCTGTATGTGCCTGAGACCTGGGGGAAGGTGGGGGCACTGGGAGCCTCCAGGGAGCAGGCGAAAAATAGGGAGTGTGGTTGCTGTGCCTTCAGCCCCACCCCTACCCCCCACCCCCCCATGCAGACTCTGCCTGGGCCCCACTTCCAGTTACACACCCTGTGTTAGTCTGGGTGGACTAGAGAAACAAATTCATAGACATTCCTGTGTATAAGAAAGAGCTTTGTATAATATAAAAGAGCAATTGTATATTGAGAAAACATCCCAGCCCAGATCAAGTCCATAAGTCTGATATTAGCCCATATGTCCTATTCCAGTCTATAATTCCTCTTCAGACTCACATAACATATGCAATGATGTCAAATGCAGGAAGATCACAAGCCAGTGAGTGGAGTCTTTGGATACAGTAGTGGTAGAAGCATCTCAGTGCTGGTGTGGGTCACCATGTGGCTCCTCCAGCCCCAGGGCTCTGGCTCCATCAGTGTGTCTCCATGTGACTTGCCAACAGGAATATGAAGCAGAGTGTGTCCCGCCTCCAGGGAAGAAGACGAGTTCCCAGAATATTCAGGAGGCCATACCCATACCAATGCCTCGTTGGTTATGACCTGATTAACAGTAGCAAAATTACAGTGATGAAGTAGCAATGAAAATAATGTTATGGTTTGGGGGGGGGGGGAGTCACCACAACCTGAGGAACTGTACTAAAGGATCACAGCATTAGGAAGGTTGAGAACCACTGCTCGAAGGAAACACCTACTGATACAGAAAAAGGAGGCTGTGCTTTCCAGCCAGAACAGACGGTCACTGTCTTGTGCACTTGGTCAAATATTTGCAGGGGGACCTCCAGGCCGCCATGAGCCCACTCCATCCCCCCCCCCCTTTTTTTTTTACCAGCAATATATTTTCAGCGCTTGGCGGGTGAAACTCCTTCACAGTTTATGTTATACTCTAGGAAACCGCTCGGAGTGTAATCTGGGTGAACATTGACAGAGATTGACTTTCCATCCAGTAGCTCAGACAGGTTTTGCTTGCGGACGTCAATCACCGTCCTTACACAGTGACAGCACTCCTGTTTCCCGTTTCTACGTGTTCTTTGTTGTCCCTTCCTGCCTCTGAGCTTTCTACCTGGGTCGTGGTCTGATCTCCACTGGTCTTTGTTCTGAGGAGGGGTACATCCTGCTGCCTTTTGGCTGAAAGGTTGAGCCATGGGGTAGTCTAAGAAATACTGAAATGTCTAGTATTGAAAGCACATGGATTAAGAAATAAAGTACCAGAGACCGCTAAAAGAACAAACTGATCTGTCTTGGAAGAAGTGTGACCAGAGTGCTCCTTAGAGGACAGGAGGGTGAGACTTTTGTCACATATACTTTGGACGTGTTGGGAGAGACCAGTCCCTGGAGAAGGACGTCACGCTGGGTAAAGTGGAGGGGTGGTCAAAAGAAGTCCTTCGACAAGCTGGATGGACACTGGATGTGACAGTAGGCTTGGGCACAGGAACGATGGTGAGGATGGCACAGGGCCAGGCAGTGTCCCCTGCTGCGCATGGGGTCACTGTGGGTTGGAACCAGCCGATGGTCCCGACAAGTGTTCCTGGTGTTGACCTGAGGAATACCCATGGTTCTCCCAGCACAGACCCGGTGAAGAATGCATCCCCTTGGCCTTGATGCTGTTGGGAGGGCGTGTTTTTATTTCCTCTTAATCTTGGGTTGAGTTTCGACATGTGCAGCTGCTTTCGGATGACATGTCTTTCCCCCCCCCCCCCACCCCCCAATTCCTAAGTGCAGGGACCCACCGGGAGGGAGATGCCGCGGCAGTTGAGCAGTGGAGCACCTGAAAGCTGCTTCTGGTGCGAGGATCGTGTTTTCTGAAGTGTGTTGCCCTTGAAGCTGGTGAAGCAAGCATCAGATGCCCTCCTACCCACCATGGCTTGAATGTGCTGTTTTTCATGGTACTGTTTCTTAACTTCCCTGGTGGTAACCCCGAGTGTGGCTCAGGGTAAATGTTAACTGTGTATTAAAGTTTATCATACCTGGAATGTCTACTAGAGAGATTAAAATGAGTAATTTCTTAAGAATCACAAGCCTACAATAGAAAACAAATTTTATGCAAAACAATGTACCGCTTTGGGTACAAAATTACTGACATAATTAGACCACCAGGGAAGCTAACCCACCCGAACACAACCACACACGGGAGACCACTGGCCACTATGACAAGGTGTTCTTTGTGCCTGAACCCCAAATCCATATCTGCCCCACCAGACTCTTGGGGTTTGGAGGCCCCCTGAGGGAGCTTGGCAATGACGTGACTAACCAAGCTGGCGGCTTTTGTCACCTGCTGACCTTGAGGCCCTTGGCTGGCAATAGAGCACTCTAGAGCTTGAGGTCACGGGATAGCCGCCCAGTCATGGCTTCTGAGGCCAGGCTACTTCTGAGGGAGCACTCCACAGCCCCCAGGGCAGTCTTACCCCATCTTTCTTCAGTGCCCTCCTCTCTGTACCCACAGAATCTTGTCGGCCCATGCCAGCCCTTTAGCTGTTGCTATGTCCCAGGCATATCGACAAAGCCCTGGAAGAGCCCCGTGGCAGTTACATAATCTGTCAACTTGCAAAGGGGTGGGGTCTAGCCTGTCAATCAGGTCACAGCCAATGAGGCCTCTGTGTGGGCATGGCCTTCTGAGGATTCTGGGAACTCCTGTCTTCCTCCCTGGAGGCAGTACATACGCTCTGCTTTACATTCTTGTTGACAAGGCAGATGGAGCTACGCTGATGGAAGCCAGGGCCTTGGAGCTGGAGGAGCCACGTGGAGACCCACACCAGCATTGAGATGCTTCCACCACCACTGGATCCACAAGGCTTTCCACCCAATGGCCTGTGATCTTCCTGCATTTGACGTCATCGTGTATGTTGTGTGAGTCTGAAGAGGAATTTATAGACTGGTATCAGACATATGGACTGGAATGTTGATCTCAATGTACAATTACTTATTAAGTTCCCTATTACCTACACGTGTGTCTGGATTTCTCTAGTCCATCTGGACTCACTCAGTCCCTGACCAGTGCTCCCTGGAGTTGTAAGATGACTGTTACTGGGACGGCACTCTCACTAAGTTTCCATGAGTGCCACGTGAGGTGTTTTGTGTCCCGCCCTGTGGCTCACACCCAGCTTGGGGGAGGAGGGCCCTCAGGAATCAAGGCCAGGAAAGGACAGGGAGGCTGTCTCACAACACAGGCCGAGTTATGCGGGCTACCGAGGGCCAGTCCCCCCACACACAGCAGCTGTAGATGAGCTTGGTCATCAGGGGCTGGACTGGAAACTCCTGACACTTCGACTCTGTAAAACTGCAGAGCAGAACCCGGGCTAGGGCTGCTTTCGTCTCCTTGGAAAGAGCCCGGCCATGAGCAGAGTGGAAATGTAAGAAACTAGGTGATTCATATGAGCAAATGGTGGCTATGAGCTGCTGGAGTGCAGGACTGAGTTCTCCTGAAAGCAAGCAGTCCCCACTTCCTCTCACAGCTGGTATGGACCAAGAGGGGCCCTAACGGAGAGGCTAGCGCTGCTTCTGCAGGGTTTCTGAGGCTGTTAGCTCTTCACAGGTTCGGCAAAAATAACACTGGTCCTCGAGAGCTCAGGAGTACAAGTCCCCTTGACATGGGAAATCCATGTGTCAGGGGGACCCTTTTGAGACTTCAGGCTGGGAGTCTCTCTTAATTGTCCAACAATGCGTGCACATTGTTTCTGCCCACCTACTGCAATCCCAAGGCACAATCACAACCCTACTGCTGTCCTTGTGATCTCATGCAGTTATTCTAATGGGGTGAGTTCAGTGCTACGCTTCGGTAAGGGCTGTAGCCTGGACTCTCAGGGTGTTGTCATGGTCCACATTCTTCTCCCCTCGCTCCAGGGCCTTCTCATGAGATCCATCTCATAGGAGCTGGCCGAGGGAGCTGGGCACATCAAGCTCTTCGGGTCTCAGGGTCATGGAGGCTAATGTGTCCACTGGACCCATTGTTTCCGTATGATTTTCATTTCCCATGAGTGGTTTTCCTCTGGGCACGGAGAAACCCCGGGCTGTACCTGAGCTGGCTGCTCACGAGCCTTGAGTCCCTGGTTGACACTCCCCAGGTGGGCTGCAGTGCAGGGCTGGGGACATCCCACCAGGCAGCAGCACACGCCCGCCAGAGCGGCAGTTCCAGCCATCTCATTAGGGACGAGTTAATGAAACGTTGGGTCCAATACTGCAGGCTGATAACTTGGTGTGGCCTATGATGGTGTTATAACTATCCCCTGGCCTCTGGCAGGTTTCCCACCCCCAACGTGGAGCAGTGCATGGAACCACACCATGCCCACTGGCCTTGGTGTTTTGGGGGTGGGGTGGGCAAGGTCTCTTTTGTTATCCTCCTTTTGGTTATAATCAATCTATAGTCCTAAGTATGTATCACGATGATTGAATCAGGAAGTGTCCTGTGGGCAGTGTACGCCAGCAGTTGGTGTCTGCCTGCCTGGTGCTGGGGAATGGTGTCCTCTGCACTTGTGAACTCTGACCTCACCTCTGGGGGGCTGTTAGCAGAGACTGTGCCTGGGGGCAGCTGGGATATCAAATCCCAGCAGCTTTGAAAGCTCTAGGTTTACTGTTGGCTGGCCACCCACTGGGGTCCTGGAGCGGAGGCTGTAGGCGTCTGGGAAGGAGCCTTTCTCATAGTGGGCAAGTCAGGCCCTCGGTGCGTGGTTCCCAAGCCAGAGGGTTAACCATGTGGCAGGACAGGCGGCCTGCTTCAAAACAAATGCCTACATTCCCATCAGCCCTCTTGCTGCTGGTACAGACGCCGCGGTCCCACCAGCCCAGAGTGCCTGCGGCTCACTTTTTAAACTTCGGGAGGGATGAGAAAAAACACCCAGACCACTCAGGTACCAGGTGAGGGAGAGGCCCGGGTCCCCAGCCGGGCTCACACTTTGGAGGTGGTGACTCAGTCAGACCCCGAGGACGCCTTCCAAAGAACCAATGTCTTTGTTTGCTCAACAGCCAGCGAGGTGCCTGCTTGGGGCGGCCAATTACAGCCCTCCCCAATGCTCGCAATAGATGAAACCTTCCAACACTGTCAGAGGCTGCCGCCAAGGGCAGACAGGCTCGGCCACTTAACAAGACCAGAGCTTGGGGATCAGGTCTGACTTGGCTCTTGGTGTAAACTTGACACCACCCCCCATCCCGGGAAACACTATTTGGTCTGTGGAGAGGGACCACGGCTACGTGGAGGGGGACCATGCAAGCAGGATGTGACATAGGGAAGTGGGGTCACCATGGGCAGCTTAGTCATCTTTCTGCTCTTGGAACTTCCAGGTTCCCTTCAATGAGGTGTCGCACTGGGGCGAGGGACCCAGAGTAGCCCTGTGGGTGATGGCGGCTCCATGTGTACAGGGTCAGTCGCCGACTGGACGGCACTAACAATCCTCATGGGCGGGGTCTGGAGCCTGTGCGTTTTTGCCCTCTGACTAGACACAGGGAGGGGGATCGGGTGCCAGTGCACAGCCCTCCCCAGAACTGGCTCTTGGCTGGGGTGCCGCAGCAGGGTCAGCAGCAGCAAATGGGTTTAGGCTCTGGGCTCCTGAGGGACGCCTCCAAGCCCAGGGAGGTGGCCGGTGGATGGCAGGCTGGTGGCGAAAGCCCCTGGGGAGCAGGGGACAGACGGTGAGCAGAGCAGGTATCTGTGTCTGCCTGGGGCCTGTGTGTGCATGCACCCGAGTGAGAGGGACACCCAGGCTGCTGCGGTGCCGACGACCTGCCCTCCTTGCTCACGGAGCACCTAGTGTCCCTACTCTGGTGACCTGCCATTGCCCTGTTGGCTGGACCACCCCTGGTAGGTGGCACAGCCCCCTCGCCCTACCCGGGTGCCCCTCCTCAGCAGGGTCTCCCCCAACATCTACCTTCCACTGCGGCAGTGCCAAGTGGCCCACGGCAGCCTGGGCCACCTGGGACCTGGCGCACCTGGATCCAGCTCGAGGCAGGTCCAGCTTCCCGCCCACCTCATACTGCTGTCACCGAAGCCCTCACCGTCACTGTCGCCCTCTGGCCACTTGCAGAGAGCCACACCCAGGGCAGGGGCAGGTCTGTGCAGAGGCCGTGGACAGTCAACCCCAGCGACTCCATGTCCCCGACTGACTACCACGGCTGCGGTGCAGGACACTGAGGCCACTCTCCCCACAGGGGGCTCCTGATGCCCGCCAGTCCCGTGTTTGTCCTCACGGCCACTCCCCCAGGGGGCTCATCGTCGCGATCTGGTGGACTGAGACATAAACAACAGTCCAGGTCACCACTGGTGGCCGCCGCCATGGGGCCTCCATCCAGTTCACAAGGCCACCAAGCTGAGTCTCCGTTTGTGTGCAGGAGGGGCCCTGACTAGATGTCTTGTCTAGACAGCCTGCTCAGCCCTCACCAAGTCAGCAGGCGGCAGTACCAAGAGCACACCTTTATTAATAAACACTATTTACAGGCAGGGCCACGGGGAGAGACCCAGCTGACCCTAGAGGAAGGGGCTGTACAGTGTTGCTAGGAGCTGTTCATCTATAATCGCTCAGGTCGAGGGCCGGGCGGCCAGATGCACCTCCAGGGAGCACCCCTATAAGGGCCCCCCTATGCTTGGCCAGCTACCAGGCCAGAGTCTGCAAGGGGGACACCTGAGGCTGGTGAGGGGCTGTGGCCAGGGGTACATCCGGTCCACGCCCAGCCACCCACAACTGGACACAGGCCAGCAGCCACGGAGATCCCTTGGCACCAGAGATGGCTGGGGTCCCTGGGTGTCCATGGTCAATGTGCCACACACTACCTTGGCCATATGGTGTCACGTGGTCCCTGGAGGAATGTCTTATGCACAATAAGAAAATACACCTTTAGGGGGAAGTGCCCAGGGCCACATTCCACACGGCCAAGGACAGACCAGCGACCACACTGGAGTTGGCTCAGAGGTCTACACATTCACGGGGGCACCCCAGCATATCTGGGGGTGGTGTGCAGGCACAGGCTGTGTGGAGGCAACACCACAGGCAGGTCTCCTGCTTCGCTCAAGCCCCCAGGACCCCTCCTCCGGTGCACACGCAGGAACCTGGAAACCAGACCCCTTAGCACGGCGGCCTGAAAGGAAGGGCCAGTCGACTAAACCCTCCAGTGGCCTCAGAAGCCAGAGCAGGCCTGCACTGGCTGGGCGGGCACAGGGAGCAGCAGCTGCCCCACGGCTGACTTCACACCTGGCGCCGTCCCAGCCACCTGCTGCTGCCCTCCAGCTGGTGAACACAAGCGCCTTTGCCCACACCATGCAGTGGCAGGCAGGCAGGCAGGCGCGGGCGCCTTCCTGGGGCCCACCAGCCGCATGTGACCTGGGTGGGTGTGACATGGCGCTGTGGCAGACCCACCCCATGGTCAGTCTCAATGCCTGAGGCCTCTGGGCAACGGTCCTGCGTGCCGTGGCCCAGAGCCTTGTGCTCGTCCAGGGTCCTGGAGGTGCCAGGGTTTAATGAGGTGCTGCTCAGCGAGGGGGGCAGCCACTGGTGAGCAGCCGCCAGCCCTGCGCCACGTGTCTCAGGGCCAGGCCTTGGCCAGTCCCTGCAGGCCTTCCAAGGCCAGCCAGAGCTAGGGAGCCAGGGGCTGACGCTGGTACCAGCTGCCCACAGCCTCAGCGCCGAGCAGAAGGGCTGCCGCGCTCCACCTCCCGGCTGTCCTTCTGCAGTGCTGTCAGGACCTGGGGTCAGAGGAGATGCCTGTGGTGAGTGTGCACACACACGGAATGTGGACACACGGATGGACGGCCCCTCGCTGCACCGTGCCGTGATCTCACAGGATGGAGGCCAGGCCAGGTGGTCAGGGCCCAGCTCCTGGTCTGCCCAAGCCAGTTCGGCTCACAGGTGCCCGTGGTGTCACTGCAGGCTGACAGCGTCCTTGTAAAGGACGGACAGGAGTGTGGCGGCCCTGTGGGGGAGGGCAGGCCAAGCCTCACTAGGGAAAGTCAGTCACCAGACCATCTGCTCAGACAGTGGGCTACAGCGTGGGCTCCATCTCAGTGCAGCTGCTCAGCCACGATGGCCATGTGAGGCCATGGCTGGACCACAGAAGCCAAGGACAAAGGGCTCTCCAGCCCTGTGTCCTCTAACAGACACAGGGCGGGCATCTGTGACGCCAAGAATGAGTGCAGCACGCCCGGCTGAGAGGCTGAGGTGTGCTCTGTGACTGCTCTGTACCCCAGCCCCCCTCGGAGCCGCCACTGGGCTGTCTGCAGGGCCTGTACCCAGACTCTCCAGCACTGAATGGAAAAGCAGCGGAACCAGCCACTCGCCCTGGAACAACGTGGCCCCGTCACTGGCTCGCAGACCATGTGTGTGGACAGGGCGCCCTGTTGTCAGGAGGGCAGAGCTGGAGCAGGTGCAGAGGGTGCTGGGAAGGGACCGAGAGATGGCTGCCCTGCCCAGGGCTGCACATCAGTGACACTGTGTGACACAGCCCCCCAGGGGAGACAGCAGCCTGCCCACAGGGAAGGGGGCCAAGGGCAGGATGGAGCCTGATCCTGCCACCCTGCCCACCGCCTGTCAGAAACTAGCCCAGATGCCAAGCCCAGCCTCCCGAGCCCCTCTCCCACCCCCTCCCATGACTGTACACACACCTCACAGGAGGTGCCAGGTGTGGACCTGCCACCCCACTGACAGGCCCATGGGAAGGTGGGGTGGGAGAGCCCCTCCCCACTCCTGTCCCGGGGCTGTGCACACCCCTGAGAGAGATGGGCAGGGCTGGGTGGGGTGGGGGGTCGGGGGGACCCAGCCAGCACAGGCGGACACACACCTGGGCCCACTTCCTGCTGCGGCTCTGCATCTGGACAGTGGCGATGGCGGCGAAGAGCTGGTCGGGAGGCAGCTGGTCGGGCAGGCGGGTGAGGAACTGGGCCATGTGGATGAAGTCCATGCTGGCCAGTACGTCCTGGAAGAGCCGCAGCAGGCCCAGCGCCGTGCGGAACAGGAACTCCTCGCCGTCCCGGCAGAACACATCCCACACGCGGCACGCCAGGTCAAGCGGCAGGGACCTGCTGTACAGGGTGAAGATCCTGCAGACAGGGGACAGCAGACCAGGCCCTGTGGCCCCAGAGGCCCCCAGAGGCGGGGCACCAGGCAGGGCCAGCTCCTTGGTGGGTGGCAGAGGTAGTCATCAGTCAGACCGCCAGCCCTCCACCTAGTAAGCAGGAGTGGCCTAGGGCACACAGTCCAATAGGGGTCAGCAAGGGCCAGAGCACAGGGAGCACTGAGTGGGCCCTCTGGGGTATGGCCAGGCCGAGGCATGCCAGAGACAGCGAGCTCCAGGCTGGGGCCGCTGTCCCCCTCTCCGCTGGCTCATAGAGATCACCCTGCCCGGGCCGCCGTGGGCCACGCCTCCCGCAGATGGGGTTCCCAGCAGGCAGCAGCAGCCCCTACAGTGCAGCCTGCAGTCAGGTGGGCAGCATCAGGCGCTGAGTCACCACAGCAGGGCTGTTACAGGAGCCACAGGGTATGGGAGACGGGCAGGGTGCATGACAGGGCCAGGGCCCCTGGAGCCTAAAAGACACTGCAGGGGGCAGGGGCAGGTGGGCCGATACTCTGGGAACTTGGAAGACTCAGGCTTACCAATCAATTAGGTAGATGTCTGGAGTTAGGTTGTTCTTCTTGAAATGAGCAAATAGTTTGGGCAAATTTTCTTCAAAGAATACCTCAAATGCAGCAAAATACGTCAACATCTGGGAGACAATGGAAACAGCCATGAAGAGGGGGCAGCCACTGCCCTGACGCCAGGGAACCCAGACGCTCTATCCCCCAGGGCTGCGGGCACAGCCAAGCCATAACGCTCCACCCGTGCAAAGTGCTCCGCTCCGGCCGCCTCGCCCGACCTCTGCCTCTTCCGACAGGATCCCTGACCCCGCCTGCCCCACTCGCAGGAGGAAGCAGAGCTACCATCCTCTCCCCGCATCTGCGGCAGGGTCTGAGGGGAGGCCGCCAGCACTCTGCAAGCAGTGGGGGAAGCTTGGGGCAGGGGCTACACAGGCTCAGTGCCCCCCTTCACCGACTTATCTTTGAGACACTGTCTCTTAAGAGGAATGACTTTGTTTTCAGGGACCCTGGTAAACACCCCACTTTTGATGGGTCACAACTGTGGGGGGCAGGCTTGGGTTCTGGAGGGCAGAGGCTGGGGACGCTGTTCACACGGATGCTGTGAACAGTGCCCACCATTCTGCCAGGACCCTTCCACAGACATGCTGACTTCCAAAGTTCTGTGCAGGGCTGCAAAGCTGACCGCTTCCACAGAAATCCTCTTGGTGTGACTGCCTACCAAGACTGGCCCCAGGCGTTGGCAGGAGGACGGGCCTCTCTTCCACACACAACCCCCATTTCCTGGAGCTCTGGTGGCATCATGGGTAAGGCGCTCGGCAAAGAACTAGGAGGTCAGCTCTTCAAACCCACCAGCTGCTCTGGGGCCAAGGCCACAAGCAGCAGCCTTGGAAACCACAAGGCATTCTGCTCCACCCCAGTGCTGGCTCGACGGCAGCAGGCTGGTGGCACAGAGGGTGAAGTGGGGCTGCTGACAGCCACTGGCCAAGTGGTAGTTTCCAAGGACTCTGATCCGAGTGCACGTGGAGGGCTGAAGGAGAATGGCTTAGCAGCCCCCAACAGCTTCAGCAGACTGGGACCTGGACCACCAACACACCCCACCCCACGCACACAAACACCCCCAGTTTCTGAGACTCATATCCAAACCACAAACCACACACAACATGCACCACCACTACCACCCCACCGCCCAGAGACGCACACGCTGCCTCAGCTCTCAAGTAAAGGCCAGGGTCTATTAGCGGACAACAAAAGCAGATAGACTTGAGTCCTGGGGCTTCAGAGCATGGGTTTGGGGACCGAGGGACCCCTAGAGTGAGCCCGTATCCACACATGCACAAGCAGACGCCCCCAGCAGCATGCTGGGTAGTGGGGGGCAGTCACTGCACGCTGTCCTCCACACAAAGTCACCACAATGTCAGGACTTCTCTCGGGACAAAACCCACATGGGCGACTGGCTGGGTTTTCCTCTACCAATGTCGGGGTGCGTGGGCATGTTTATGCAGGAGCCCCCTCTGCCCTCGTTTAAACAGCGGGTTTTCAGGAAGACTCGCCTGCCCACAGGGCTCAACAAACATGTTCACTAGTCGTCACTCAGCTTGAAATCCACGTCACCACAAACCCACAGGGCTGCCCGACAGCACTGCCACCCTCCACCATGCGCTGCAGAGAGGCGGCCATGGCATGTGCCACACCAGAGGGCCTACACACAAACCACCATCTGACAGGGGTACCAGGCACATACACACAGGGCACTCACGGGGCTGTTGTCGTCCATGAGCGCCACCTGATGGGGTGTGCCCACACACATCACGAGGGCACACTCACAAGGCCGTGGTCCACAGGGGAAAAGTGCCACCTAACGGGTAAGCACACCCACACTCACTCACACCCACCCACAGAGGGTACTCACGAGGCCGTGGTCCACACGGAAGAATGCCATCTGGCAGGGTTTATTCAGGAGGTTTGAGAAGGCGATGAAGGCGTCTGCCGTGTCCAGGTTCAGGATCAATACGGCAGCGATGAAGGACATACCTTGGACCTGGGGGCGGGTGGGGTGGAGGGAGCCACTCAGAGCCCTGTGGCCAATGCCCCCCAGTCTGGACGCATGCTCAGTTCCTGAGTACAGCAGCCACCAGGACAGGACCAGCTGCTCTGCCCCTGCCCAGCGAGCCCATTGTGCACACCATCTGGGAGTCATTGTGCACACCATCTGGGAACCCTGAGTATACGTGTCCAGTTGCGGTTGCTCCACCCGAAGCCACATGCCACATACACAGTACTCACAGTGCATACGTGTGCACCACCACACCACACATACACCACACATGTACCAACATACTACACGTATGCCCACCCACACCACAAACATGCAGACCCACAAACCACACAGGTACAGTCTACACACCTCACATGCTCTACATAGTTCACACTATATACATGTACACACACATATTACACACGTGTGCACCCACACAAAATACCACCTATCCACAACCACACATGTACACCCCCACACCACAGAGACATGACCTCTACAGTACACACATGCATCACACAGATACATCACACTCGTATCCCACACACATGTACAGACCACACACAGATAGACACAACCTTTATACCATACATACATGCATCAGATACACATCACCCCATGGGTCCCTTACTCACGTAGCCCACGTCCGGCCGGTAACAAGTGTACGCCCCCAGGACACTGTGCAGCATGTCGTGGTACGGGCCGCCCTAGAAAGTCAACACAGCAAAACACACGCATATGAATATGCGTGGGCCACAGCTCGCAACCCACCCATGGTTGCCCCTCCACTGAGACACCACCGTGTCCAGGCCTCTCTCTGGACTCGGCTGTGTGCCGTGCAGGAGAGCCCAGGCGGTCCCCCTGGGCTCCAAACACAGGTCAGCAGGGAAGAGGCTTTCATTCTCCGTGAAGTGGTGGCCACAGCAGCCCACGGGGGCAGCGCCAATCTGCCCTCCAGGGCAGTTCTTTGGGGGTTTGGTGGGTGGTCTTATCAGAGCCTGTTGTATCCCCAACTCACTCCTCCTGACCTAGTTTCCTCTTGTTTTTCTACTTAAATGCTTAGAAAATATGCCTGCAGTCTAAGTCCTGCCACTCCACAGAGCTGTCCCAGAGATGGCTGCTCGGGGTGAGGGTGCAGTCCCAAGATGTCCACCCTGGGGGAGGAGGGCCCCAGGAAAGGCCTAAGGAAGAGTCAGGGGCCAGATACTGTCCTCAAAGACACAGACCAGGAAGCTACCTGTGCCCTTCCTGGAAGCCCCTGACCAGGGACATGCCAGTAGACTTCGGGGTCCAGAAGTGAGAGTATGACACCACCACTAGGCTGCACCAGAGCAGGCAGGTCCAAGGAGTGCTGGGGTGGCAAGGAGGGCAGGATGGCCCACAGGCTGACACCCTGGTTGTGGGGGTCGGCTACTTGGGCACCATGTCCACTCCAGTGGGCGGGCTTCCTCCTGAATCTTATGCTCTATCTCCTGCCCCACATGCTGGCACGGTCTGCGGCTGTCCCTGCCCAACGCCTGGCCAACTGGTGACTTCTCAGCAGCACTGAGTGCTCTCCCTCAGGCATGGAGTGCCCCCTGCCCATGCCAGCTCAGAGCAGTGCCTGAGCTTAGTCAGTGCCCGTGCTGAGTAGGCAGCTGGCTCATAGCCGAGGGCTGTGCTTACCCTGCAGGGAACTTAGCAAGTCACCTTCAAAGAAGACAGAGAGATGCTGATGTCCGAGCCCTTCCAGAGTCTCACGGCATCACCAGTGAGGTCTCCCCCTCATCCCCCTAGCCCTCTCCCACCGTGACCCAGTCCCGTGCCACTTCACACTGTGACTGTGCCGTGCCGCCCGCTGTAACCCAGGCCACGCCACTGCACACTGTGACTGGAATGTACACTGTGACCTGGGCGAGCCCACCTGCTGGAAGATGCACAGGCTGGGGAATGTTCTGGAGATGTCCAGTTTGATCAGCTCCAGGCTGGCCTCTCGGTCAGCTGCTGGGAAGCCAGCATCTGTGGAGAAGCAACGGAGTCACGGGTGGTGACGGGCACACACACCCAGCCGCTCCCAGCCACGAAGCACTGAGGTTACAGGGCCTGTCTGGAGGGTACTAGCTGCAGCCACCATGTCTGGCCTGGCATTAGAGTGCCACCTAACTTTACCTCTCAGCAAGTAGGCAGGAAGAGCAGTAAGCACATGGGCAAAGTGCCCCTGTGGGACTCTGGGCTCGGAACTGAAGAACCACACCTGGTGCACAGTGGCAGCAGCGTGACTGCAGAGCCCAGGCTCGCCCTAGTGACTCCTGAGTCCCAGTGGCACGCAGCCCCTCCTCGACAGGCAGGCGGTGGGTTCCAGAAGCATGCCTGCTCGCTTTCTTTCTGCAAGAAGCTGCCCGCTCTTGGGACAGCCCAGTCAGGGCTGCATGGCTGCTTCCCACACAAGCTTCCTCTACCCTACGAGGCCCCCCACGCACACATAGCCGGCACCTCTGCCATAGAGTGAACTCTGCAGTTCAGCCACAGGAGCTCGGCAGAGGTCAGAGCTTCCCCCACTACAGGCTTGGCCAGACGCACCTTCGCTCTCCGTGTCCGGGCCCCCAGTGCTCAGGGACCGCCAGCGCTCCTTGGCTCGGGCCAGGCAGATGTCAAAGAGCTCTATGGGCAGAGAATGGAGCCTCAGTTAACGCGGGCAGCACACTCAGTGCAGCCGGGCCAAGGGCGCAGGGAGCAGCGCAGGTGGCTGCAGCGCAGGGGCAGGCAGGGGTGGTCCAGGGGCTGAGAGCTGGACACTCACCAAGGGGACCAGACTTAGGGCTGGACACTTGCCAGAGGGGCAGGGGACCCATGTCTGGTGCTCGCAGCAAAAGTCCTGGCCTAAAAGGCAGCTGAGCTGAGGTGAAGTGAGCCCACAAAGTGTCCTTCAGCAGGCACAGCTCTCAGGTGGGTTCCAGGTGCCAGAGCAGAGGGGGCAGGGAGGGCTCACATGAGAGTCGGGGTGAGGGCGCCACTCTGGACAGCTACTCTTTCTCCTGGGCACAGGCCATGCCTCAAGGAAGATGAGGTCAAACCAAGCCTGAGAACAAGGCTCAAGCAAATACCATCTGTGGTTGAGTCGTGGTTTGGCTCAGTCTCCTGGAAGGGGGCCCTGGCTGGGCCCTGGTTCTCAGTGGCTCAGCAGCTGTGTGGCAGCCATGGCCGTGTTCGTGGTGTGCTCGGATGGATCAAGCCGGGGAGGCTACAGGACCGTACCCCCACCACCTGGTCCTGGGTCAGAAGGCCCCCAGGAGGGGAGGCAACAGTTGTCTTTCTTTTTTTAATTTATTTTGTTATTTTTTTAACAGTTTTCATCTTATGCACGATAAAGGGAGAGGCAGGCAAGTGGAGAGAGAAGGATCTCCTGCCACCAAGAAGGGCTGGGAGTAGAGCATGTCCTTTGGACCCGGGGCCCCTACGCTGGGAACCTCCCAGGCCCAGGGCAGACTGATGATCAAGACACATAGGGCTCTCCAAAGAATGCTGGGCCCGCAGATGCTGAAAGGAGACCAGGACTTTCCCGAAGGAGAGGAAACTCTTCACCAAGAAAGAAGAGCTGAGAGCAGAGCTTGACCATTGGAGTCAAGGCGCCTGTACTGGGAACCTCCTAGACCCAGGGAAAGACCTCCCAGGACTGAGGATCACTGAGCCCACAAATGTGGAAAGGAGACCAAGACCTTCCCCAAGAGAGGCGGCCTTCCTCTAGTCATGGCTCTAACTCCAGCGCCCACCCTCGAAGATGCCATGCTTGGTACAGCAGGGGGGCAGCAGAAAGAGGCACAGGCCTTGCCATGGTGGGCTCACCCACAGCAGTGCTAAGAGGAGGGCCCGGGCCCGGTAGGGTTGCGTTCTGTTGCGCATGGAGTAGCTGTGGGTCAGAACCAACCACACGGCACTCCTCTTCCTCCTCCACCAAGACCACTGGCCACCTTAGAGGACTCCTAACCCGCTCTCGAGGACCGCCCACCTTTGAGGACCTTGCCTAAGCTCAGTACCCTACAGAGAGCTGGCAGAGAGAAGGACCACCCTCAGTCAGCTCTGATGGGAACATGTGGCTAGACCTGGGCGCCTGAGCTGTGAGTCCCAGGGACCACTGCCCAAGGGCAAGGACCTGAAGCAGTGAAGGAGCTCTCCCAGTGGGCATGCCGGCTCACCGTGGGTGATGTTGAGCTCGTTGCCGATAGCCAGGCTCCAGACGCGGCCGCGCACACTGGGCGGGATGCCCTGCCACCAGAGGTCCCGGACTTTTCTAGCACTCCACCTGGGCAGGAAGCAAGGGCAGGGATCCTGTCTCCCAAGATCAGACCCAGCCCATCTAGGCCCAGTCCTGGCTGGGGAGCCAGCAACAGCTGCTCTGAGTCCCAGGCCCGCCTCCAGGGAGGGGTACTGAAGACTCCTGGCTTGCGCCCAGGACATCTCATAGGACAGGGCTGCTGGGGGATGGGGAGGCGGGGGCCTCACATGGTATCCCAGTTGGGCAGGATCTCGTTGTTCCAAGTGAGCACGGCATTCCCAATGCTCTCCTCCAGCCGGCACCGCTCCTCCAGCTGCCTCCGCCGCCGCTGGGCCTCCTTCAGCTCTAGACACCGCAAGGAGGTGACAGGTGTGCCACGGGATCAGCCACTGACTCGGGCACACCAAAGGGTGCCAAGGGCTAGTGCTCAGCCTGGTGCTCATGGCCAGGACCGTGCAAACCCAGGTCATGCTGCTCCATCTGCACACAACTCAGTCGCCATCACCACGCCATCAGAGGGCCTGGCATGTCCCCTGTGCCCCCATCCAAAGCACTCCCCCTCGGGCCAGCAGCTAGCACAGTCTTTGAGTCCCCTCCTCGTCTCCTGGAAGCAAAGGCATCATGCCAGAACAGGGCTTCTTGCCGCCTGCAGCCCCCACCTATCCCAGGGGTTTCACCTCCATCCACCCCCTCGTCCCTCATCCTGTGCTGCCCGTTTCGCCTTGCCCTGCCCTTCCTCTGCACCCAAGCCCGTATTTGCCTCCCTGCCACCTGCCTCTGCACTCCCCCTTCCTTCTGTACTTGCTCCCATCCCCACTCTTCTCTGGAGCCATTTCTGAGGAGGGGACATATCAGGGCCTTCATCTCTAAATCCCGGTGTGCCTCCTCTCCCGTCCCTGCATCTTCCCAGACTGAGACACCCGCCCCCCGCCCTGCAGGCTCTCAGGGGAGCTAGACAGGATGGTGCTAACCTGGCCCGGCTGAGTCCTGGCAGCTCCATGGACTGTCTGGTTTAGAAGTAAGAGTGGATCACCCCACATCCTCTCCATGTGACGTGAAAACATTGCTTCGTAAGCACCCCGCCCCTCCGGACCAGTGGCCAGCAGGGTGGGTGGAACTTCTGGGCCTGGTCCTCCTATCTACTGCCTCTCCCTGGGAAGCCGCAGGGGCTCACCCTGAGTGAGCACCGGGAGGGCAGTGGAAAACAGCCCGTCTCAAATCCTCAGAGCATTCCTCTCTCAAACCAGGTGCCAGGACACCTGGCCTGGCCTCTCACACAGCGGGCACCACCCCCACCCCCGGCCCAGCTTCCTGCCCAGTGGGCACTACCCCTCTGGTACCTCGCTTCTTGGCCTGGACCACCATCTCCTCGTACTGCTGCCGGTGCCGCTGGGCCTCCTGGGCCGGTTTTGCGGGGAGGTTGCTAGACATGAAACAAAGGGCTGTCGTCACTCTAAACCGTGCATGGCGCCAGAGGAAAAGCCCGTGCTTCCCTGCATGCAGAGTCGAGAGGAGTCTGCACTGGCAGAGACCAGGCCCAGCTCAGGTTTCTGTACCAAAAGAAACAGGCCACCATGGCGCGCATGTGCAGGGAGTTGATGGACAACACACGGACCTCTTTTCCGAGGCAGATGCATGTTTAGAGAGACAGGTGCCCTCCTCAGGTTGACAGGCATCACGGAACAATGCTGAGTGCCAGGAGAGCACCCAACAGTGGATCCCATGCTGCTCAATCCGCAGGCACGACAGCCCCAAGCAGCCCAGCAGGCTTCTACGGAGCATGGGCCAGCCCTGAGGGCTCATCTGCTTTTACACACACCCACAGTGGCCTCTTCATCCCCACTAAGGGTGAGAAACCACGCCTGCCTAAAGCAGTGACCAGACAGGGCCTGCGGGACCTGAGGGCAGTGGGCCGGCCACTGTGGCACGTCCCCAGCATCCTGGCTAGCCTGAGCAGTGCTCCCGGGCCCTGCTCTCTCTAGGATACCATCCCAAACATGGAGCACGCCGATCAGTGCAGACTTACGGGGGGCGGTCCTCCAGGATGAGGGCAGTGGTGGAGAGGGGCTCGACGTCCAGGCTCTTCCTTACATTCTGCCTGGGGGAGGGCGGCCTGCTGGGTCGTCCAGCCTGGGCTTCATTTTCCTGGATGAAGACACGGGTGACCAAGTACTGATGACCCGGACACAGCATGACGGGGCAGCCGACCAGGCCGACACAGGGCCTAGTGTCAGAGGACCAGGCTCCACAAGGTCTTCCCTGGTGGCCTCCCAGCAGATTAACAGGCCTTCTTCTGCGGCAACTTGGTGGGGGTGCACTCCCACCTCCACCTTTTGGGGAGCCACCAATGGTGGCCATGTCTGGGGCATGAGGCTGCTCTGAGGTCGAAGGGCTGACAGCAATGACTTCCTGCTACTCAGGTGCAAGGCCCGCCTGTGAACCACAGCCCAGCCCCCCTCTGCACTGCTGGGCCTCCCTGAGACCTCAGCCCAGAGCCCCTCTACCCCACATGGGCTCCCTAAGGGCGGGTCCCATCTTCACAGCCACCCCTACTGCCCAGAGACCTGCCATGGGTCCAGCTTTGCTGGGTAAGAGCACCGCCCATCTCTGGACCATGCCTACTCTACTTCCTCCTGAGACGTGCATGTCTAACCTCTCTCCCACCTCCTCCAGTCTCAGAGAGCCTGGAGACGCTGTGGGGTAGATGCTGGGCTGCAAAGCATAAAGTCAGAGGTTCAAGCCCACCAGGGGTGCTGCAGGAGGAAGAGGATCCTGGCTGCCCAGTAAGTGCAGATTCAGTCTCAGAAACCCTACAGTGCAGTCTATCTGGACCCTCAGGGTCACAGAGAGTCCGAGTCCACGCAAGGGCAGTGGGCGTAGCCCCTCCCTCCGTGGCATTTTAGACTTCTTGGTCTAGGAGCCTGGTGGCACAGTGGTGAAGTGGCGCGTAGGGAAAGCTCTCTGGTTTGCAGGAGGAAAGCGTGGCAGCCACTCCCCCCAAGACAGCAGCCTTGGAGGGTGCCTGAGGGAGCTTGACTCTGTCCTCGGGGCCATGAATCAGAATCGACTCAATGGCCACCTTCTGCGGACCAGCATGATGGACCCCAATCCCTTCACCTGCTACAAGCACCCCACAGAGAGGCCCCTGCGGTTCCAGGCCCCTCTTGTCCAAGAGGGAAGCCCAGGCCCAGGCAGGCCAGTCACGAACTCACTAGTCAACCTGGCGACCCGGTTCCAAACTGCTGGGGCTGAGGAACAATCAAACAAGTGGGTGGACCATGGCCAGCTCTGGCTGGGAGTGTGGGCCTGGGTCTGCAGAGAAGCAGCCACAACCACACCTTCTTGGTGCTCTCTGGCAAGCAGTGACTTTGTGGCACGAAAGGCCCACAAGCTCCACAGACAACATGGGCTGTGTCTATGCCGACATGCAGGGTGGGGGGTAGGGGTGTCTCAGCAATCACTGCTGGTGGCCAGAGCAGTGGGAACAAGAAGCCTGGTTTGTAGGGAGTTGGCCCACTGTGGATGCAGAGGGCGGCCTTGAAGGTTACACTTTTCTGGCCTATGTCCCTCTGCACAGCGGTGTGGAGCCCGAGGGGTAACATCCCTGTATGGATGTCGGGGAGGGCTGGGTGCCAGGGGAAACACATCATGGGCCCTGTCTGTTCAGAGGGCAGGGTGGCTTGACTCGCTGGGAAATCCCAGGGCACCCTCCAAGCTCAGGACCCTGAAACCCAGGCCCGCCCATTACAGCGGAGCAGAGCTGACCTGGTGCTCCACCTCCTTGGCTGTGCTATGTGACGACTACTGGAGAACTATGGGGGGACCCCCACTCTGAGCCTCTGTTAGTGGGCACGGTCGCACCAACCCCCCATTTCTTCTCTGTGGGGCCCAGGCTTGCAATGCCCCCCACCACACCATCCATCCACCACTGTACTCATCACAGAGCCGTCCCAACCCCGACTCCCTCCAGGTTCTGTGGCCGCTTTGAGGAAGTGTGGCACCAGGACCCTAGAAACGGTGGGAGCTACAGATGCAGGGGCCGCTGGTCTCGGTTTCACACCTGGTTACACATGGGCACTGGATTGGGGGGGGTCCAACTACTGGAGCCAGACAAGGCCAGTGTCCCTCCCTTGCACAACCTGCAGTGGACAGGTGGACCAGGCAGTGGCAGGGCCCACTAGGAAAGTGAGGGTTCCTCTCTGGGGTGGTGGGAGCGGGTCACTGGGATGGTGGATGTGCTTTTGGGGTGAGACCATGCCCATGTCATGACTGTGGATCTGGGGTCTAATGAGTTGGAGCCTGCAACAAGCTGGGAGATGGGGGCAGGCTGCATGGGGAGCGGAGCTGACGTGGCTCCACGGAGGGGAATCTGGCTGGTGCGGGACAAGGGGAAGGCGTCAGTCAGTGGCTCCCAGAAGTCGGCAGGAGTGGGCTTCCAGGGAAACTTTAAGGGAAGAGGAGCGGCTGAACTAGTCCTGCCTTCATCCTGTCCTGTGACAGATCACTGAGGGCAGGTCTCCGGGCTGTGCAGGTGCACTACAGACATGCCATCCCGTGGCACCAACTCAGCAAGCAGGCTCGAGGCCTGGACCAGAGCACCTGCATCTGCATCGGTCTGGGGAGCCAGATGGGGTAGGATCATGATGGGGGCCACAGTGGGTGCATTGGGGAGGGGTGGGAGGATGGGAGAGGTATGTGATGTGGGGGGGGGGGCAGGTGTGGAGAATGTTAGCCAGGCTGGCCCAGAAGGAATGTGTGAAGGGATGGGAGGGCAGGCTTGTGGGTGACTCATGGGGTGATGGAGGGCTGGGGGTGGAGAATGCAGGCATAGTGGGGCATGTGGGGTGCTGGGCTGAATCTGGCCCTGGCCCTCCCCCACCCTCATAAGAGCAATGTGACCTTGGGCACCTCCCCAACCCCAGGCTTGTTTCCTGGGTCACGTGAGCACCACAGGCAGAGGATGCCCAGCTGCATCAGGTGCCCAGTGGTGAAGGGGCCCAAGTACAGAGTAGCAGCTTGAGTCCCTGACTGGGCAGAGGGCTGAGGGCCGGTGGGGTAGGGGGAATCCTCTGGAATGCCTACCAAGTCTCTCTCACTCCCCACTGGGGTCCTTCTGCAGCAACCCTAAGTCACTGGCGACCAGACCGCTCGGGCAACCCCAGCAGGTCACTCTTGCAGCTGACCCCAGCCTGGAGGCCCAGGGAACAGGGTCGCCTGCAGGCAGAGTTCCCGGGGCACTGGTGATGGGGGTGGGAATGCGGCTGAAGCTGGCACCGAGCCCAGGAGACAATGTGGGCGGGAAGGCTGAGCCGCCTCCACACACGTACACGCGCGCACACACAGATACACGCGCGCACACCCCCTTGCTCCCAGGCCCCGGGCGGCGGCGGGCCACGGACCGACTCACCATGAACGCGCGGGGCTCAGGGTCGCGCGGTCCGCGGCGCCATGCCTCCCGGACGACCCCGCCCCCGTCCTGCGCCGCCCGCTGGGCTGACCGGCGAGGGACAGACCAAGCGACCCGCCGTGGGACCCGGACCTGGATGTCCACCGACGTTCCGCCGGCAGCTGCGGCGGGGAGGGGCCAGGCCGCTTAATCGTGCGCAGACACAGCCGATGCGCAGCGATCGGTTCGCTCTGCCTCTGCTGCTCAGGCCTGGCTCGCCAGGACCCCAGCCTGGGCAGGGAGACCCCGGCTCCCCGAGTGTCTCCTTTGGTCCCCCACCCAGCAGACAGTCTTCACAGGTAACAGGCTGAGCGCCCCGCGCCCGCTGCCCCGGCCTCGACCCTGGCGCCCGGGTGGAAGCTGCACAGAACTGGAGCCCCCTGCGCCCCAAGGGCAGACTGCGTGGGGCGCAGGGTGACCTGCGGCGAGGTTGGGTTTTATGAAGTAAAACAAACATTGGCCACTGGGTCGATGTGACTCACAGCAACCACTGGACAGTGCTTCCTGAAGTGGGCGGCACCCAACTCTGGGGGCTGCCACGGCAGACAGACGAAGGATCATAGCATGACACTTTCTTAATTGCCCGGAGGAAAGCCTGTTTCTGAAAAGGACAGTAAGGCCAAGGTCGTTTGGGAGCCTGTGCTCCGGGGGGCAGGCTGGGGAGCAGACATGGGTGTGGGGTGTCTGCTTGGAAAGCCTTCTCTTTTTCCAGGGCAGTGGCTGGTGGGTTTGAACCACCCATTTTAACATTAGCAGCCAGCGCCCCCAGGCCTCCTAGATGAAGAAGAAACTGGGAACTATAATGCTAATTTGCTGCCATTGGATGCCCAAACGCACAGAGGCCCTATAGGGCAGAGCAAACTCTGTATAGGAGTGGCGGGCCTGGTCTTGCTCCCGCGGCAAGGCGGGAGGGTTTGAACTTCAGACCTTGTGGTTAGCAGCCTGATTTGTAACCCATGGCACAGCCACAGCTCCTTAAACTCACTGCCATGAAACTGACTCCGACTGGAAACTGAGGACTTCTCAAAGGAGTCAGGTAGGACTGGGGCTGCTCGCCATGGAGCCCACCCCTCTCAAAGCGACCTCCAGTTCAGAGGAGGCCTCTCCGTTTCAAGCACCCCTCCCCACTCCTCTGCCTTTCTCCACCCTTACTGATGTTTCTGCATTCTCCTATGGCCAGTAGGTTAACTATAAATAGAATATCACCTCAGGGTCCCCACAGGGACCTCTGCTGAAAGGAACCAGATTGGTGGTTTCTGGGGAAGGGGTGTCGGGCCAGGCTGTGTGCACCAAGCCTGCCAGCTGCTTTTCTGGGAAACCACCAACAACCCAAGCGTCTTCACCCAGAATCCCAGAGAGATCCATCTGCTGCTTGGACAGCGGCAGGGGTGGGGGTGGGGATAGAAGTAGCCCAGGACCCAGCTAAGTGGTCTGGTCCTCACCCTAAAGAATAGACCCATGTGATGGAGAGCCATGTCACACCACAACATGGAAACAGCCTTATGCCACAGGTGGGAGAATGGAGAAACTGTGGTACACACACTGCTCAGGAAAAACGACGCTGTGAAAGGTGCACCCCCCCCCCCCCCGCGCACATACTTGGGAGGCCGCTGTTAGAATGTGGGCAGCAAGGGGACAGCTGAAGAGACACTGATTGACCACGAGGAGTCAAAGGCACCAGGCACAGAGTTCAATGTGCACAACTATTTATAGGAAACCTGTTAAAAAGGCAAATAACTAGAGGTAGAAAACAAACTAGCGTGAGATGGGGGTGGATCTCTGCTAACAGGTAGTAAAAATATTCAACAGTCACTGGGCCTTGGGATGCAAATTCACTAACCCTCCAGGAACACCGACCACAGGTGAGTTTCTGACATCCATCAGAGGATTAAAACAAAAACAACTCACAACTCAGCAACTCTACAGGACAGGGTCGGACTGCCCCTGTGGACTTCTGAGGCTGCAACTCTGTGGGGCAGAAAGTCTCATCCTCTTCCTCCCTTGGAGCTGGTTGGCTACTGGTTTCACACGGTTGATATTGCGGTTAGAGCCCAATTCATAACCCACTGTGCCACCCGGACTGGCAGAAGTAGGGAAGAACTATCCCAAAGTGGGCAACTGGCAATAGACAGGGGGAGAGCAGTATTCTGAAGGGGCTGCCCAGGGTTCTCTAATTCCCTGGGATGGCTGGGGTATTTGTCTTCTGATGGCAGTCCCCAGTCAACTTGCAGATGTGTGGTGACCTACGGGCCTGGTGCAGCCTGCCTCCAGTGTCCTCACAGGAGGGTGGCAGAGTCGACCAGAGAATGGGACAGCCACACCCCAGTCTGCCCGCCCCTAGAGGCTCCATAAGGAGCCTGCGCCCCAACACCCTAGTTTTATCCCAAAAGACCAATTTGGGGCATCTGACCGGCAGCCCGTTGAGAAGAAATCTGAGTAGTTTGTTATTATGGCAACACGGAGGGGCACAGATGCTCCCCGTAGCACGCCTGGCCTGAGCAAACCCCCTCTGAGGTCCCAGCTGCCAAATGCATGCAGGTCTTGAAGGTAGAAAACTGCACTGGAAATCTGGGCCCTTGCTTCTTTTCTAATTTAAGCATTTTAAGGCTATGAGTTTCACACTAAGTTCTGCTTTAGCGATCCCACAAATTTTAATTTACTTGTTTAGGACACAAAGGAGTCCCCAAATCTCAAATATAACGTACGGAGACAATTTATTGGTTTTTAAACCGGAAAAGACAAGACAAAGATAAAGACGCACCATCCGGACAAGGAAGTCTAGTAGGAGTCGTCGTCATGACATCGAGCAGTCACAGGAAAGAGGCTAACAGAGGGCACAGGAAGGCAGAGACTGTCACAGGAGCATGACTGGCGAGACTATAGAAATGGAACCAGAGCTATGACTGGGACATACACATTACAGCAGAGAAGAGTGTACAAGATTGGTCTCATGATAATCTGACCTCAGTGTGGTAGTCTCCATCCAGGACATAGCCAGGCAAGAGAGACACAAGCCCTCTCTGCCATCTAGTCCATTTCCACATGGAGCAACCCAGGGCTGACTAAGGGGACAGCAGCAGTCCGCTACTGTCTAATGCACTCTGCTTAAGGCCACACTGTGTGCATTCCTGCTTGATGGTCAGAAGGAACTCAGTGGAGGCTTAATCCATCTGGGGACTCGGCGAGTGGATTTTCAGCGTTGACTGTCTCCTATAGCTTTTTGTAAACCTGGTGCTCAGAATTTAAATTCTAATACAATCCCCTCTTCTGATGGTGGATTTTTTTTTTTAAATGAACAATTCTTTGATCATGCAGGAGGTGTGCTTCTCGGCGGATTTAACTGACACCTCACTTAGATGGATACTTGTGTTAAGATAAATCTTTTGAAGACCTCAGACACTATCTGAGAGCGAGGTACCACCTGAGTCTTTAGCATATTTTGCTATAATACAGCACCCTTATCTTCAGTGAACACTTCATGAGGGTAAGTCTTAAACAGGGCTACATCGTAAGAATTAGGGATTTTAACTTAGTGTGTGCTCAAAATCCATTCATATGTCTAGGTGATGTCTCCAGCCCACTTCTGAAGTAGCAGTAGCGTATCAGCTTCTTGAGAAATAATACAAGTAACCTCCATGGGATACTTGGTAATTATAGAAATGATAATATTAGTGATCTAGTTCATAGTATAGATTTAAAATATGATTGGAAAATATACGTATGTATACACGAAAGCCTGAAATGTATGAGAAGGTTCACTTACACAATTTAACAAATTTTAAACAGCAACACTTTTAAGAAAACAACAAAGGTTGGACACAGTGAACAATTTCAATAATACCCACTCACTAAAGCAAAACTACTAGTCTGCAGAACTAAGACATGAAGCAAAAAGCAAAGAGAATTATGAAAGTAGCAAATACATGATTGTCCCAAGTTGGCAATCATTGGGACACCCAACCTCAGGTCGTCTCCTTTGTACCCCCAAACATATTTTTGTTCAGTTGGAAATAGTTTCTGATTCCTCCTGTAACTTCCCCAATGGTCCATGGGTTATTTAGAAATTTGCTGCTCAATTGTCAAATTTGGGGAGATACTCTGGTGTCATCATTGCTTTCTAGATTTCTAGAGAATACATTGATCCTACTGCACCTTCAACCACCTCGTACTCATGTGAAACTGGAACAAAACTGATCACTTGGACTGGGAGCTGTGGTGCTGCGCCACCAGCAGAGAGGAACCCTGGTAGTGTATTGGGCTGGGGACCACCAGGTGCGCAGTTCATACCTCATCACTGCTCCATGGGTGAGGGGGAGCCTATCTGGCCCCATTAGACATGCAGGGGTCCTCAAACCATGGCCCGCCGAGGACATTTATACAGCCCGCCAGGTGTTTTTGCTCCGTTTTGTTTTTTACTTCAAAATAAGGTATGTGCAGTGTGCATAGGAATTTGTTTGTAGTTGTTTTTTTAAACTATAGACTGGCCCTCCAACGGGTCTGAGGGTCAGTGAACTGACCCCCGGTTTAAAAAGTTTGAGTACCTCTGCTCTAGAGCAACAGTTCTCAACCTTCCTCATGCCATGCGTGACCCTTTCATATAGTTCCTCATGTTGGGGTGACCCCAAACTTAAAGTTATTTTTGTTGCTACTTCATAACTATAATTTTGCTACTGTTATGAATTGGGTGACCCCTGTGAAAAGGTCGTTTAACCTCAAAGGGGCTGTGACCTATAGGTTGAGAAGCACTGTTCTATAAGGTCACTGAGTGTCGGAGTCAACCGATGGCAGTAAGTTTGGTTTGGGCACAAACCAAACCAGTCTTGTCTTGGACGAAGTACGGCAGAGTGCTCCTTAGAAGTGAGGCTGGTAAGACTTCATCTCACGTACTTTGGACATGTTATCAGGAGAGACCAGTCCCTGGAGAAGGACGCCACGCTTGGTAAAGTATCGAGGCAGTGAAAAAGAGGTTGGCTTTCAGAGACTGACATTACAGCTGCAACAATAGGATCGCATACAACCACTGTGAGGATGACAGGGCCAGGCCTCCTTTCACCCCGTTGCATAGGGGTCACTTTGCAGCATGGTACCTAACAACAGTGACCCCAACAAACCCCATGGTGGTCAGAGAACCTTCTGTCATGCTAATTCTTATAAAAAGCTTGTTTCCGACAATCATTGTGAGTCCCCACCACTGCATCAGGTGCTTTTCTTTCCAAGTAAAAAATCTGTCTGCTTTCTGTAAAAACATAGGAAACAAAAACAAGTTTCCTTTATAGGCCAGGTTATGCTTGATCTTGGTGACTACTGGGACCGTGCAGTCTTCTGTCAAAAAGCTCCCGTTCGCCATCTGTCTACAATTGTACTGGCTCCTGGGAGAGGCGTGCTGACATGTCCAGCTCTGACTGCCCGGCTCCTTCTTTCCTCTTGTCTGCTTCTACTCCGGGTGCTGGACAACTCGTGTCAGGCACATGTGCACTCTGGCGCACTGTGGTTTCTGGGTGAACTGACCTCTTTGTTAAAGAATGTTCCATTCTATCCCCGGTCATTTCTTTGCTCCTGAGTCTCTGTTCTCCAATAGTAATATCCCCACTCCATCTTAATTTGGCTTAGTGCTTTTATGGTAGATATGTTTTGCATCTCTTCTGTCTAGCCTGAGCCTAGTCACTGTATTTGAAGTGAGTGTCTTGTAGATAGCATGCTCAAGTCAGAACTCACTGCCAACTCACAGAGACCCTGTGGGTTTCTGAGACTAACTCTTCCCAGGGGTTGAAAGCCTCATCATTCTCCCTCGGAGCAGCTGGCGGTTTTGAACTGCTGACCTGGTGGTTAGCAGCCCAACACATAACCATTACGCCACAAGGCTCCTTAGATGGAATATACTTGCTATTTTCTGAAATCCTTCTTGAAAACCTGTCTTATAATTAATGTGTTCAGAATCTATGTTTAACATAAATAGGTTCATATTTGTGCCTATCATTTTATTGTTTCCTTTCCCTATTCTAACTTCTTTTGTTCTTTACGCTTTTTCATTTGATTATTGTGTTTTAATATTCATTTTCTCCTTTTTGTTGTGAATTGGGTGAGGGTTTACAATGATCAGTGTTACATTCAACAATTCATACACCTTTTGTTTCCAGTAAGCTTTTGAATATCTTTCTGTGTAGTTTCATGATTGATCTAGGATCAGAATATACATATTCATTGCCCACAATCTACTTAGAAACCCTATTTTACCACTCCAAGTGGAATACAGAAACTTCACCACCCTGTCTTCATAGTGTAAGTGGTTTAGATACTGTGTCCACATACATAGAAAACTTCAAACACAAACACTTTAGTTTCTAGCTAAACATATTCTGGAGAACACAACCAGGAGCCAGGTGTGGTCTGTTTCCCTTCACCTCCAGCCCGATGTCTGTGTTTCTGGTCCGTGAGATGTCTCGAAGACGAACTTCCTCTAACGGTGGGTCTGCAGGTCTGCCCAACTCTCCTCGTGCTGCTTTGCCTTTATTTCATCTTCATCCCTGAGGTTATTCTTGCCGCACACAGAATTCTGGGTTAACAATTCTTTTCTTCCAGCACTTTACAAATGTCCCTCCAGTTCCCCTGACCTCTGTGGTTTCTGATAAGAAATTCGCAGTCATTCGAATCGCCGTTTCCCAGTAAGTAATTCATTGCACTTATCCGGCTGCTTTAAAAATAAGTTGTTGCTATTTCTACCAGTTTGGTTACGCTACATCTGGGAACGGAGGCTCTCGGTGCGTGCCCTAGATGCTCTGGTGCTTTTTCTGCATCGGGCTCTTTCTTCTCTTGTCCTGGGACTGTAATCATACATATTAGGCCTAACACTGCCCACATGCTCTCTGTAAAAAATATTTTTCCTCTTATATGAACCTATCTTCAAGCTCACTGACTCTCTTCATTCTGCTATTGAGTCTAAACAGATTTTATTACCTTCCATCACCTCCTGTCAGTTCTAAAACTTCTGTGTGGTTCCCGAGGTCCTGGTTCCTTTGCTGGCACTCTCCAGCCCACAGTGGCGGGCCCTTATTTGCTGGAGCACTCGGATGCCTTCGGGCTGTCGGATGAGTCCTACATTTGTGTCGGACCAGCTTTGCCGTCTGTTGACTGTATTTTCACATGCACATTAAGATTTTCCTGGTCCTTCAGATACCAAATGATTTTGAACTGCATGCTAGATAGCTGAAGACTGTGTATGTCTCTGGGTCTGAGCTACAGTCTGTGGAGAATGTTGACTTCTTGGTCGTAGTAACTAATTGATCTGGGTGGGTTCCAACCACAAGTTCACACAAGTTCTCTGTAAGGCATGGTCCTGGAGTCAGCTTTCAAAGCCTGGGCGATAAGTACTTTCCAGACCTGTGCAAGGCTTGTGTGGGGTCTTCCAATCCAAAATTCAGAGAGGGACAAAGTAGTCAGTATGCTGTGTAGGGTCAGAGCCAATGAACCAACGACACAGCTCATTGCAACAGAGTCAATTCTGAGAGCGAACTCCCCTGCTGGAGGCCTACGCTGTCAGCCCCAATAGATACCAAAGGCCCATCTTCCTCTCTCAGAGCAGCTGGATTAGAACTACTGCCTTTTCAGATGGCAGCCATGTGCTTAACCCCTGGGCCACCAGGGCTCCTCCCTGAAACCACAAAACTTCATTAAGGGCTAACTCTGCCTTAATGAACTTTCTGGCTCCCTGGGTCTCCCCTGGGCAGCTTTCTGGGCCCAGGGTTGTGTCCATGTCCATGTCTGAGGCAGATGTGGGAAGGAGGGAGCAGACTGAGCCAGCAACGATGCTCCTGTGGCATGCCCCTGCCTGTGAGCTCTGCCCCTTTGCCAGGCCCTGCCGCCTCTGCTGGGCCTGCTTGTGCAGGGGTGCAAGGGTGCAAGGGACTGAGAAGCCCCTGAGAGCAGGCGGCTAGTGGGCAAACGCCTGTTGCCAGGCTGGGTGGAGCCGAGGGGCATGCTAACTCCACCCCAAGCCAGTGGTACACTGAATTCTGTTCTTCCACAGCTGCCCCCACCACCTCCCTCCCTCCCAGAAGCTGGTCTCCACGCTTGTCTTCTGAGGACCTGGAAGCAGGTCCTGGAAAAGCACTTGCGTGGGCAGCACCTGCCCTGAACCCGAGTCCCAGAGACTGAGGAAGGGCGAGGAGCATGGGGGTTTGTTAGAGGTAGTTTTGTGGGGTAGAAGATAACACGTTTTCATGTTATTTTCAGATTTTGTTGGCTCCGATCAGCCAGAGCCATCTCTTCTGCACTTTGAACCTTTCTGAGTGGCCCAGCCTTCTCAAGGGGCCTGGCTGAGCAGAAGGAATTGTACTCTGAGCTGTCCTGAATTTGCCTTCTGGGATTTTCCCTTTAAGCTTTCTGAGCAGGCTTGAAATTCCAGAAGGCGATTCTCAATGATCCAACTCTCAGGTGCATAGGAAGCAAAGGACGTGCCACGGCCCATTCAGGTCACCTTGTCCTCAAAGTGACCTCCCTGCTCTTCAACACTAAGGAGGCCTGTACAGCAGAATGATCCAAAGCAGTGTGGCCTTGGATCTCCTGGCTACTGCATCCACGGGCAGTGACTGTGGACCTCAGCGGTGAGGATTGGGGTCTTCCTGACACTAAGTTGTCATTCACACTGAAGGCTGCAGTCCTTGATCTTCATCAGCACATGCTTCAAGTTCGCCTCACTTTCAGCAAGAAAGGTTGTCATCTGCGTATCTCAAGTTGTTATTAACAAGCCTTCCTCCATCCTGATGCCACATTCTTCTTTGTTTGTTTGTTTGTTTTTTGCCACATTCTTCTTTGGATAACCCAGCATCTCTGATTACTTGCTCAGCGTACAGATGAAATAAATACAGTGAGAGGACACCACCTTGACACACACCTTCCCTGGCTTTGACCCTGAAGGATTCCTTTGCTTTGTTTGCACAGCTCCCTCTTGACTCTTGTACACGTTATGCCTGACAATTCCCGGTCTTAGTTTGTTATGTCCCACACAGCTGACTGCCTTTGCACGGTCGTGTGCAAGTGCCCCACAGGCGTGAGAGCTGGGCACTGAATGAGCAAGACTGAAGGCGAATCAGTGCATTTGAAGTGTGGCGCTGGCAAAGAACATACAAGGTGCCACCTACTGACACAAGAACCACCACATCTGTCTGGGAGGAAGTCCAGCCAGATGCTCCTCAGAGGCCAGGCTGGCAAGGCTTTCTCTCACTACTTCGGACATGTTGTCAGAAGAGACCCGTCCCTGGGGAAGTACATCATGCTTGGTAAAGTAGAGGGGCAGCGACAGAGAAGAAGGCTTCCGAGGAGATGGCTGGACAGTGGCTCCGACATGCCGGAGCAGCACCAGGTGGTGCTTTACTCTGCTGACCACCTGGTCTCTGAGTCGGAACCAACTCGAAGGCACCGGCAGCAGCAGCATGCCACACCATGCCGGACACCGCCCAGCGCAGCAGCTCTGTGACAGGCTCCTCCAGGACATGGAGAGTGACACTGGACACTGGCCTCACCAACAGCTGCTTGGCCACAGTTTGAGCCCTCCAACACTGTGCCAACTCAGCACAGTGGATAATGGGAGGGACCATTATCCTCACATTTGAGAGGTGACCTACACAAAGCTCAGAAAAGCCAAGGAACTTGCCCTAAGTTACGCAGCCCAGAGGCCACCAAACAGGGAGACAGCTCAGTGTCTGACTGCCCAGCCCATGGATCGAGGGAGGGAGGGGTGCTTCCCCCCGTACCCTGCTTCTGCTTCCCTCAGGCCCAGAACACCCCAAGGTTTACCGCAGGCAGCACGGCGCCTGGCTGACTCCAGGCCTCCTACAGGAAGGGGGGAACGGCCAGAGGCAGGCACAGGCAGGCAAGCAGGCAGACGGGGCAGATCGTGCAGCCAGTTACAATTGCACTCTCTATTATTGATGGTGGAAGCCAACTGGACCTCGGCACTGGGAGATTGTGTTACCTGACCGGCTGCCCAGCCATCCTGGCCCACAGGACACGCCTCCACATTCAAGAACCTGATCCTACACCTCGGAAACTCCCAGGGGACCATAGCAGTAGAGGTTGGACAAGGTGCCTCCAGCTGGTAAGCGCCAGGGGGCGGGTGATGACACATGAGCAGGTGGTTCCACCAACTCCTGAGACACTGGCCGTGTAGCTGCACGCACGCACGCACGCACGCACACAGTCTAGCAGGGTAATTTCCAACAAGCCCACGTTTGGGGCAGTACAAATCCAGAGTCAGTGACCTGAGCCCGAACATGAGCCCGATGCTAGTGCCTTATGTGTCCTGGGCTGGAGTCTGTGGTAGCAGCCAGAACCCCCAGTCCCATCCCACCAGCAGTGCTATAGCTGCCCCTGTATCTGCCCACTGGCCCCTCTGCAGCCCAGGCCTGGCACCAACTAAGCTTCTGCTCCTAGCCCAGGACAAACACCCTCCACTGGCAGGGCTAGAAGTGAAGGCACTGGGTCCACTGGACTGAAGAGGAAGCCCATGTAGCTGGGAGCCAGGGCCAGAAGCTGAAGGCAGACTGCCAGCACATTCCAGAGCCACCCAGCACAAAGCACCCCACACTGCCCCTCCCAGCACAAAGCACTCCACACTGCCACTCCAGGGCCGCACACTGGGCCCTCCCTTCTCCAGAGACACCCAGGAGGACAAGGCCCAGGGCTCTCAAGGGTCAGAGAGGGCGCCGGTCTCCTGTCAACAGCATGCCCAGAAGCTTCACAATTGGCACCTTGCAGCTACCAGGGAAACCCCAATCAGGTGCCCTAAGATGAAGCCACTCTGCCAGTGGAACCCAAGCAAAACCCACTGCCATGGGGTCAACCTCCAACTCAGCGAGCCAGCAAGGCCCAGCAGAGCTGCGCCGTGCATCCTGAGGGTGTCCTATGAATGGGAGTAGTCAGCCTTGTCTTTTTCCTGCAGAGTGGCCAGTAGATTAGAACCGCTGACCTGGAGGTTGGCAGCCCAGCACCTAGCCCACAGCACCCGGGGGCCTTGTGTGTCGGTGGCAAGGTCAGTGCAGAGCTGCCCACGCGGCGAACAGGACTTGGTCCTCAGGAGCAGTGGCAGAGACGGCAGTGTGCAGCCTCCGGACCAGCAGCTGTGCACAGCACAGGCCCTGGGAGTGCACAGGGCATATACCTGTGGGGTTTTCCTGGACTCTTTCTGAGCATTCTCTCGGAGCGGCACTTTTCCAAATAACTTCCATCCCAAGTCATTTTGTTTGTCAAGTCTTGCATTTTGTTTTCTAGCAAGCAAATTCCTACAGGAAGAAAATAACAGGGTTAGGGAGTTCTGGGCATTCACAGAAACAGGAGGGCAGTGCTCAGCTCCTCTATACCGTGCCACACAGAAATTCCTACAACTGCAGGGTCCCACCTCAGGAGGCACCCGTGAGTAAGGAGAGTGCCGTGTCACAGTGCAGGGAGCCACCCAGGGTGGAAGTCCCAGCTCCAGCTGTGACTCCGTGACTCAGTTTCCCTGTTTACCACAGGGTGAAGCTGAGAATTAACACATCTCAGACACCATTGGGTGGAACAGCTGCTTTGTTTCTGAGCCTCTTTATTAGTTTACATCGGCTACACGGAAAACCCAAACTCACTGCCATAGAGTCAGTGCTGACTCACAGCGCCCCCCACGGGTTTCCGAGGCTGTCACTGTTCACAAGAGTAAAAAGCCCCATGCTCCCGTGGAGCTGCTGGTGGGTTTGAACTGCTGACCATGCTGATCAAGCATGGCCCAATGCGTGCCCACTCACCACCAGGTTTCCTTACGTTGGCTACAAGATTAACGTACAAGGTCTCTACAAGGGGCAGCACCCCTGGTGGCACCAATGGCCGTGCACTCAACCACCAGCAGAAAGGTCCGTGGGTCAAACCCTCGTGCAGCCCTCAGAGACAGGCTGTTAATGTGTCAGGAATGGCTGGGGCGCTGTTCCACTCTGCACCCTAGGGCAGGGGCTCCATGGTCACTGCATGCGTCTGAGGTGAACTGCTGGGGCGTGGCCGGGCCGGGCTGGCTGTGTGGGAGGGCCCAAGCAGCAGTGTTTGCGAGTCATTTTCTCAAGGACGCAAACCCAAGTGGTGTGTGGGGCTCAGTGGAATGTGAACGGGGAGATGCTCAGGAGGGGCAGGCAGAACAGGGCAAGCAGTGAGAGGTGGGAAGGAAGGGCAGGCAGCCTGAGTCACAGACCAGTTTGTGTGATCCCACGTGCTCTGTGATGACACCCCAAAACACAACCACCACAAATTAAGGACAGCGAGGCTAGACTGTGAGGAGCACACAGGAGCAGGAGCAAAAGCAGGCTGCAGACTCAGAAGATGTTCAAAGGGCTGGTGAGATGTGGAGTCATGTCACAAGACAGCGAGAAGAATGAGCGCAGCGAAGGAAAGAGAAGCATGGAGCTCACAGCGACACAAAGGTGGGACCGAGGCAGTGGCCCTCGAATCTGCTCTGCCTCCCCGCCTCCCACGTGTTGGAAGAACCATGTGCACACAGGGCTGCCAGCAGCTGACGTTCAGCAGATTATCAGTGGACGGGAACCTCTAACCTCAGTTAGCAGGTGAGCTCATCTGTCCCCCCAGGGGCACCTGAAAACCTGTGGACGTGCATATGGGTGTCTGTTACAGCATCTGCACTTCACTGGACGCCCTCTGTGGTCGGGGCCTAAGCTCTGGATTACCAGGTTGATCGTCCACACCCACCCAGAGCACCAGGGAAGGCAGGTCTGACATTCTGCTCCCCAAAGGTCCTCGGCCCCAGGAACCCAATAGAGCAGCCTCTCTCTGGATGCCTGGCCGTCACTGAGTACCAACTGACTCGATGCCAGCTTACCCGCGGGAAACAGATGGAGAAACACACCGGGAAGTGGACGATCTTCCTGACAGCAGTGACCCTGGCAGCATGGAAAGACAGAGTGGAGCTGGGGACCGACCAATCCATACTGAAACTGAAGGGTGGCCTTGGGTGAAGAACATGACTTTTACATCATTCAAAAGTGTCTCCCACAGATCTGGAATATATAACTCTCAAAGAAGTGGGGACTAGATTGGTGGTGTATAACATGTTCTTCTATTTAACAGAGAATATTTCATCTGCTCTGTCAGGACCCCTGCTAGACTTGTGTGTGTGTATCTACACAAGACAGAATAGGCAATCTTATCTTACAGAGACAGCGACTGGACCAAGAACCGTTATTCTTGGGGAGCAATGGGAATGGATGGTGGGGGGTGAGCAGAAAGTCAACAATGACGGGTACAGGGTAATAGTAAGTGTTCTAAAATTGATGGCAAGAAGGGTATAGCTCAGGGCTCCTCAGGGCCAGTTCACTGTCCCTCAGACCCATTGGAGGGCTGGACTATAGTTTTTTTTAAAAAAAACCTATGAACAAATTCCTATGCACACCACACTTATCTTATTTTGAAGTAAAAAAAACAAAATGGGGCAAAGACACCTGGTGGGCTGGAGAAATGCCCTCGGCGGGCCGCACGTGGCTCACGGGTCGCAGTTTGAGGAAGCCTGGTATAGCTTTTCTGGTCTTGCTTGCTCAATCGAATTGTATTTGAGAGAAATTATTGAGACATAAACGTTGGGTAAATATAATAGTGGAAGGAGAGTAAAAAAGAGAGAAGAAAAAATATATAAATGTGTATATATATATATATATATATATATATATGCAACAAGGAAGCAGATGGACCTTGGGCCTCTACTTAAATCCTACCTCAGTATAAGAATGGTTTGTTTTAATAATGTGGTATTCTATGATACTCACCTTCCTGGCAGGATTGAGCAATGAAGACAAAATAAGTACATAAGCAAATGTGGTAAAGAAAGCTGATGGTGACCGGCTATTAAAAGATCTAGCACCCAGGGTCTTAAAGGCTTGAAGGTAAACAATCGGCCATCTAGCACAGAAGCAACAAAACCCACACGGAAGAAGCACACCAGTCTGTGTGATTATGAGGTGTCGATGGGAAAAGTTATCAGTTCAAAAACAAGCATCCAAATCGATGTGAAGGGGTGTGGATGTGGAGACCCCAAACCCACCTGTAAGAAAATTGCAGTCCCTCTCAGAAGGGCCACACAGAAGGGATGCTGAATCCAGGGTGCAGTAGAGCACTGATGAACCACATCACTATTCTCTAGTTCTTTAATATTTCCTCCCCTTACTATATGGCTTTTATTTGTTTTACCTCATTCAAGATTTCTGTATGTTCATTTGTATATTTAAGATCATTTGGTACATGAAAGCCGGGGTAGATAACCCTTCAGACACAGTAATAGGAGTAATGGTTCCCAGAGGGCACGGGGAAGAAGGGGTGGGGGAATGGGGAGCTAATAGCATTGATGACTTGATAACCCCACTCAATGGGATCATGGGATTGAACAGAATTATATATGAATGGACATATTGGATTGTGAGATATGCTGAAAGAAAAAAAAATATTATAAAAGGGGGAAAAAAGAATAAGGGTTCCTGGGGGGTGTGGTGGGGGAAGGAGGGGACAAAGGGAGCTGATACCAAGGAGTTCAAGCAGAAAGAAAATGTACTGAGAACAATGATGGCAACAAATGTGCAAATGTGCTTTACACACTGGATGGATGGATTGTGATAAGAGTTATATGAGCCCCCAATAAAATGATTAAAACAAAAAAGCGGAAAATGTCTTAAAACTGATTGTGGTAGCAACTGTACAATACTGCTTGATGATTGAACTATAGAATATTATGATATCTATAAGAGCTTCCAATAAAATGATTTTTTAATGATTTTTTTAAAATTGCCTCCCGTAAATGACATCTGTTGCAAAGGCAACAGAGATGACCTCCTTCTTGAGACACCACCTCACTCCGGTGTCCAAATGGGTTATCGCCTGCTGGACGCACCACAGGCCGCCCACACCTGGTGGCATGTTGCCTGCATATCACTGAGGAAGGGAAGCCTGGGGTTGAGGGCCATCAGCAAAGAAGGGGTGTATAAGTGCTTGGGACCTGCTGCTGCCAGCAGCCCTGCAGAAGGCCTGGTGGCCCACTTGCATTGAGATGGCAGCCAGAACCCCCCCGGGCAGCCCCTTCCTGTCCCATGTGGGGGACCACCATGGAGAGCACATTCATGTTTCAGGAATCGGAACCCACTATGGTAACAGGGTGGATTTGGTTTTTCTCGCCCTTCCAATATGCGGCGTTATGAAAGTCAGGCTGGAATCGACTCCACATTAGATGAGACTGAAGGACTTGTCAATGAAGTACTACCAGGTGTCTGGATGTATCCTGTACCAGAGAACCAAGGACCCACTGCCAGCACGTGATTTCAGACTACAGAGAATGGGCGGGGCTAACGCTGGATCGCAGGCTGCAGCCAACTCCTTGCAGCTGTGCAAGAGAAGAGTCTGCTCTCGGGAACCAGTCTGCTATGTTTAAGGGCAAAGGGACAGGAAGTCTCCGTCCTGACCTAGTGGTTCAGAAAAGCATGCGCATGCTTCATGGAGCGAAAGACTGATAAGCCACTGGACGCCAAGCTGCTGCCAATGCACACTGACCCTACAGACAGGACGCAGTGAGCTGCCCTACAAGGTTTCCAAGGCTGTAATTGTGATGGAAGCGATGGCTACATTGCTCTCCTGCAGAGGGGCTGGTGGGTTTGAACTGCCCACCTTTGCATTAGCAGCCGAGTGCTTCATCAGAGAAACAGCACCTCGGCTGGCAAGTCTGGAAAACGGAGGCAAAGGAAAACAAGGGCACAGGTTCTGAATGCAGACTCCAGCCCTCTCCATCTGTGTTCCTGGGACGGTGCGCGTGTCAATGGTTCGACTAACGGGTGTGGCCTTGGGCTGCCGGCTAGGTGAAACCAGGAAACCGGAGCCCCTACTGATCCTCTGGTTTAACTGGTCTGGCTCTTGCCTCAAGCTGCTTTCTGTAAAGAAGGGTCAGAAAGACTTTTCTTCAGAAGTGCATGTCCACGTCTCAGAGCGGGGAAACACCAGGCATTCAGCAGGGCCACCTACAGACACACCAGTTCATTACACGAACACACACTGTCCCCCAGACCTGTTTCGGAATACCGACACGCTGTTATTGCAGACAGCTTAGACAGCCAGTGGTCACTGATGGGCTCTTTAGAGCTGGACAAACTCGTCTTTCTATGCAGTGAATGATGGGCTGCCAGATTCGGCGTCAGTGGGACACCATCCTGGACTGGTAAATGGAAGACACCAGGGAGGAAGAAAGGCTTCCTTCCATGCAAGAAAATGCCCTCAAATCTGCACAGACAGCACCCAGCCTACTTCACTTGGTCCACTTAGACTTGATCCGAGCTCGCTTGCTGTCCAACCAAAGGGCCACAAACCTGTCTAAAATGCCTTTTAGGATCTGTCCAACTCTCACAGAAAGGATCTACCCCATGTTACTTTATCCCTCAGACACACGCAGAATTGCCAGCAGTTTTGAAATTTCTTCTTTGTCAGTGCAAAAGGTATGAATCAAAACTTGCAACCTTTTCAAGAGGTCTGAATAAAATTCCTCTTTAATCGCAGAGCTGACATAGGACCTGTTTTTTCAACTGTTTGGGTTGATCTCACAGGAATCACTGTATACATTTAGAAAGTGGGTGGCTTGTGTTATATGGTAATGTACAAGCTTGGCTTCAAGCTGGCTTCTGTTTTAGGGTACAAGAGACCTCAACTTCAACTATAATTAAAGAACATTGATTAAGCATAAAGGGACACATACCCACCATCCTGATAGAGGGAGCCAACAGCATGAGGTCACAGTGGTACCTGAGGATTCACCGTCAAATAGACATGGAGCAAAGGAACTGTCACAGATTTGTGATTGGTGGCAGATCAATACATCACAGTTATAGGTAGGACTACAGAAGCAGGAACAGGCTATAACTGGTATGTGCACGTTATGTTAGATAGAATGGTTTCCAAGATTGGTCTAGGGCAAGACAATGTGGCAACCTCCCACCCTACCCCCGTACTGTCCCCAGTATGGTGACCTCCACTGAGAAGAGACACTGGCCCTCTCTGTGCTGGCTAGAGAGGTGAAGGGAATCTACTTTCCAAGGTACTCTACCTGGGGGCAAGATTATCTATCAAAAAATCCAAAAGCCAAACTCACTGCCATCAAGTCAATGTCAACTGACAGTGACCCTAAAGGACTTTCCGAGATTGCAAGATTTTGCGGGAGCAGAAAGCCTGGCCTTGGTTGCTCAGAGCAGCGAGTGGTTTCCAGAGTGTGTAAGACCAAGTCTCGCCATCCTTGTCTCGAAGGAGCACTCGGCCTTACTTCTTCCAATACTTCTTCCAATGGGTCCGTGATCTTCCAGTCTTCTTCTCCAGCACCCCATTCAAACGTACCTATTCTTCTGTTGCTATGAGTTGGAACCAACTTGATGGCACCTAACAATTTTACCTGTAAGATCCCTGGTGAAATAATGTATTGTATAATGTGATATTATTATATCATATAATAAGTTAAATAACTTATATTTCTTGGTGGCCAATGATAAACTCCTGACAACTTTGAAACTTCATGGAAAGCCACATAAGATTTACATCTAGCTCAGAAGCAACAAAACCCACATGGAAGAAGCACACCAACCTGTGCGATCACAAGGTGTCAAAGGGATCAGGTGTAAGACATCATCAGAATAAAAAAAATCTTACCATAGTGAATGAAGGGGGAAGTTCAGAGTGGAGACCCAAAGCCCATTTGTTGGCCATTGGAGATCCCCTTGCAGAGGGGTCTAGGGGAGGAGATGAGTCACTCAGGGTGTGATGTAGCACCGATGAAGAATACAGCTTTCCTCTAGTTCCTAAATGCTTCCTCCCCACCCCATCATTATCCGAATTCTACCTTGCAAGTCTGGCTAGACCAGAGGATGTACACTGGTGCAGATAGGAGCTGGAGGCACAGGGAATCCAGGGCAGATGATCCCTTCACGATCAGAGGTGTCAGTGGCGATACTGGGAGGGTAGAGGGAGAGTGGGTTGGAAAGAGGGAACCGATTACAAGGATCTACATGTGACCTCCTCCCTGGGGGATAGGCAACAGAAAAGGGGGTAAAGGGAGACGTCGGACAGGGCAAGATATGACAAAATAATAATTTATAAATCATCAAGGGCTCATGAGGGAGGGGGGAGCGGGGAGGGAGGGGGAAAAAAGAGGACCTGATGCCAAAGGCTTAAGTGGAGAGCAAATGCCTTGAAAACGATGAGGGCAAAGAATGTACAGATGTGCTTTACACAACTGATGTGTGTATGTTGTATGAGCCCCTCATAAAACGCTAAAAAAAGATTTACTTCAGCTTTATGAAGAGAAGTGCTGGAAGAGTTGGGCACTTAGGAACTCTTGCATCTCCCGGTTCCTTGGGACTAGTCTGGTTATTACTTTTCTAAAGGAAATAATTATTGCAATCACATCATTTTCCCATAAAATTTTTATTTTTCTGCTACTCAGAAGTTCAAAGGCCATTTAATGATCTTGGCATAGTCTCGGTGTGTCCTGACTATATGGCATTGTTATTATGTCTCGAGATTATTATTTGTTATACCTCAAGCTCATTTGGTCCCACTCATGTCTTCAATTTTACAAAGTATCATTAAAGTTAATCACAGCCTTACATTTCATTATCTGCAAATTAAGTTTTTACTTTGCTGACTTGCTGAAAAGACCTGACCAAACCCTTTCAACAAGAAGAAGGACTAGAAGGGCTCAAATGGAATGTAAATGTGTAGAAAATAACGATGGCAACATTTGTACGAATATGCTCGATACAACTGATGTGCGGATTGTTATAAAGAGCTGTAAGAGGTCCCAATGAAATGAACTTTAAAAAGAAGATACACTACATTAGACTTATGAGAAGGTCTGTGATATTTTAAAAGCGGAGGTCACTGTACTAAATAGAGATTTGCAGAACTGTTGTGTAGACGCTGGTGAGCTCTCAGACTAAGGCTGACCCAGAGTTATGTAAAACAGAAATAAACTACCTAGGACAGAGTGGACTGAACAATTATTAGGTTGACGTGTAAATATGACTGGTGTTTAAATATTCTATTTTTCAAATATAAGAAATCATTTTTCACTGTTGTCCTAAATGATCTAATTAACAGTTTTAATTTAATCTGCAGATTTAGTTTGGTTCTTGTTATGCTATTCCTATGCTGTCACACATATAACCAATTAAGAGGAAAACAAGAAATATGAGGACAACGGAAACCAAACAATAGCAAATAACCCTAAAAGCAATATATAGACTAATTAAAAAACCTAACAAACTCACTGCCAGTGAGTCAATGCCAACTCACAGCTGCCCTATAGGCCTGTCCCTGTGTGTTTCGGAGACTATACCTCTTGAAGGGAGTAGAAAGCCCCATCTTTCTCCTGTGGAGCAAGTGGTAGTTTGGAACTGCTGACCTTACAGATCGTAGCCAATGCATAACCACTATGCTACCAGGGTGCAGGAGATAAATATGCTTACCACAGAATATTTTATAATTAGTACATTGCTAAGAGGGGGCTTCAAAAAGTTCATGGAGATGATGACAACAAATGTACATATGTTCTCAACACAATAGATGTATGTATGGATTCTGATAAGAACTGTAAGAGCCCCAATAAAATGATTAAATTAAAAATTTTTTTAACAATTTATTAGTGGCTCATACAACTCTTATCACAGTCCATACATATACATACATCAATTGTATAAAGCACATCTGTACATTCTTTGCCCTAATCATTTTTTTCTCTTTTCTTTTTTTACATTTTATTAGGGACTCATACAACTCTTATCACAATCCATACGTACACATACATCAATTGTATAAAGCACATCCATACATTCCCTGCCCCAATCATTCTCAGAGCCTTTGCTCTCCACTTAAGCCCTTTGCATCAGGTCCTCTTTTTTTTTTCCCCTCCCTCCCAGCTCCCCCCTCCCTCATGTGCCCTTGATAATTTATACATCGTTATTTTGTCATATCTTGCCCTATCCAGAGTCTCCCTTCCCCCCTTCTCTGCCATCCCTCTCCCAGGGAGGAGGTCACATGTGGATCCTTGTAATCAGTTCCCCCTTTCCAACCCAGTCACCCTCCACTCTCCCAGCATCGCCCCTCACACCCTTGGTCCTGAAGGTATCATCCACCCTGGATTCCCTGTGCCTCCAGCCCTCATATGTACCAGTGTACAACCTCTGTCCTATCCAGCCCTGCAAGGTAGAATTCGGATCATGGTAGTTGGGGAGAGGAAGCATCCAGGATCTGGGGGAAAGTTGTGTTCTTTCCATGAGTTTCTTGACGCTTCCTTGTATTAGTGACTGAAATAGTTGGTTCTTACATTAAGCAGACTGTAAACAGGTCTAGAGATTATGACTCTTGAACTAGAAATGTCTGTTGTGAAAACGTGGTAAAGGTGGAAAGACCATAACTAGAGAAGCATTTGAAGTTCAAGCTGTTAATCTGCAGAGAATGGCATTAGATTTCCTGTTGCTCTTCCGAGGAGGAATTTTGTGCATTAAGAGGATAATGTGCCATCTAAGGTTCTGTGGCTGCAGCTGTTGCTCAGGTACATGAAAAGCAATATAAAGATAATACCTCTTTTTGTTTAATAAAATGTGGTAGTTACATTAAAAATAAAGATAAATACCTCATGGGACGCGTTTCCTTAGTTCAAACACCTAGGGCCAGCTTTGCGGGCCCTTTCAGTTAAGTGGCTTCATATGGTTCTGTCTCTTCATGTGGTGTCTGAGGACCTCCGGGCTGGCAGGGCCACCTACAGTGCAACCACTGGTCCCTGCTCCTCTGGAGCACTCAGAGCAAGGAGGATCTGGACATGAAGTTAGACACGGCAGCCGAAAGAGCTGCCTGAATGCCTGCGCTTCTGGTAAGTAGAGACACGGACCGACAAGGCCAACCTCCAAGCTTCCACAGAGGCCCAGAGGAACGAGCCTGACACAGGGAAAACGCTGCGTGTTCTCCAGACTCTCTTACTAACTATGGACTGGCCCTAGTAAGAAAGCAGTCTCGCCTAACTTTACTAAAGTAGTATCAATCGTTAATCCAATGCTTTAAAAGTATCTTTCAGGGGCTAGAGAAGACTTTATGAAGAAGAATCAGATTTCTGAGACTTGACTTAACATAATTGCAAGGCATTGGACACCTGGATTCATTTGTCAGAACTTAATACGGTCAAGTTGTTCCCATGGACTATAAAACTCGAGAGAATGAAATTCAGCCATAAAGCCCCAGTGGCCAGGAGCAGGCAACCTCTAAAGTAGACAGTTGATCCCAAGATCACAGAACAAGATTCCATGACTCTTGCTGAACTTTGTGTATGTTGCTGATCATTGTAGCTACTCTTCTGTTACTGGCTTTGCTTGGTATTTGTGATCTTTCTTTTCCCCCTCAGCAATTCTCTTCAGAGCGAGGTTTGTTTAAGCTCTGTACTTCTTTTGCTAGTAGCTTTCCGTAATGACAGGAGAGAAAATGCCAATGTCCCTGCCTGGTCCAGCAGCACTCCTGGCACGGCTTGTCCCTGGTATCCACGGGCTACAGCTCTTAGGCTTTGTCTGGTGGGTTCCCACAGGGTTTTAATGTAATAGGCTTTACGGAGCTTAAACTACAGTGTACAAGAACTGCCTGTCCACAAAGGTACCGTATATACTTGAGCATATGCCGAGTTTTCCAGCACATTTTTAATGCCGTTTTTGTGGTACAATTAGGAGCCTCAGGGGATATTTGGGTCAGCTTATACTCCAGTATATACAGTAAGTTAAAAAAGCCCTGCTACCAAATCATAGAAATGTTTATTACATGAAAATATCAAACTGTAAAGCTCTTGTTCCTACAAATATCTTCCAACTATACACTTCCAGAGCGGTGTTTCTATATCTCTAACATTTCCCCCAAAGAATTGTGCACTTTTAGTTGACACCATGTCAAAACAGAAAAATAAAAACAAAAAACAAAAAAAAAAACTTGTGCCAATGAGTCAACGCTGATTCACGGCAACCCTCTGGGCCTCTGGGACTGGACTGTTCACGGAGGAGAGATCCCGTCTTTCTCCCGAGGCACGCTGGTGGTTTCAAACTGCCGACCATGTGGTCACAGCTCGACACATACCCATTGCGCCACCAAGGCTCCGATCTGATATCCTCAGGGGGCCCAAACGTGTGTGTGTGTGTGTGTGTTTAATGTCCTATGAGCTTAGGGAACAACAAGAAGCCTGAAGGGGCAAGACCAGCGCTAAAGGACGGATGAGATGAGGTTTCTCAGTTAAAGGCTCATAAGACAGTCGGTGCTGCCCTTGAACAATGGGCAGGTGCATTGTCTAGATGGAAAACAGCCCTTGGCACAAAGTTCCTAGCCTTCTCCTCATAAACGCAGTTTCCCATTTTCTTTCTGTTTTCAATTTTCTTGACTTCCTACCAAGTCTGTGATTGTCCTGTATCCTTTGGGAAACTCTTATGATTACCCTTTGGATTCCCCCAAAGCAGTCACCTCCTGCTTCTCAGAATCGACCTCCCTCCCTCCCTTGATTTAACTGGCTGAGCAGATCTTCTCTGAAGACTGTTTTAATTAGGCCCTTTTATTTAAGGTTCTCTAAGGAGATTATGATTAAAGGAACTTGTCTGCGACAATCCATGGATTTCAGAGGCATGTCTAAATGTTTTAAACTTATGCATCTATAAACTGGACCCTAAACAGCATACTTTCTCGCTTATTCATGTATAAAATACAGTGTTCACACAGTGTCCACACTCATCTAATGTCTTATTTCACAAAATATGTGGAGATTAAATGTCACACACCTGTAGTTGACAATATAATTGCTGGTTGTGCACCCACCTAGGGCTGTAACCATGCAGCGTCCACACACTCCTCCTCTCTATTTTCACTATAAAAGTACGTCTCTCCCTCCAATTTCTGGGAAACTTTGTGTTCTTCACCAATACCTCTTGGCTTCTGAGAGTGCGCACCTGCTTCTTACTCCTAGAGATGCCACAACAGCCCCTCCCAGGAGGAGCAGGACTGGCCCAGGGAGTTCTGGACTGTGACTTTGACAGGAGCATATCGCCAGCTCCTTCTCCCATGGCTGCTGGAGGGATGAGAACTACTCACCTTTACAGCTGTAAGAACTCCCAGTGAAAACAAATTATGTTTCTATAATGGTCACATCCAGCAGGGTGCCTATTATATAAGAGGTAAACCCTGAGCTGCCTCCAAGGTCCAGCCAGTCCAACTGCTGAGATAGAGCAACAGAGAGGGCTTGTGAGATTAACCCAGCCTCCAACCTCAGCCCTGTGCTGGGGTTCACCAAGGGCTCACGTTCCCCACCCACAAGTTGCTGCCTCTGAGAAGGAAGGGGGCAGGTTGGAGGGGGGCAGAGCGTGGCTGAGGAGCACAGAACACTGTCATTGATGCCAGCAGGACTGAGTCACTGGGGCCTGGAGATAGAGAGGGTGGAAGGGACAGTGAGTGGCTTGATGGGGTCAGGGGGCTTCCCAGGGGTCTGTACATGAACAGGGCACTGAGCGAGCAGCTGAGGAAGCAGTACAGTAGTCTGTTTCTCAGCTCTCTGTAAGAAAAAAACACTGCTGCGGCTGTCCCGTCCAATAAGAGTGAGGAACTAACAGAAACATCACCTTGAGTTTGAGATTTTCCTTACCATGGAAACAAAAATCCCTGGTCCCAGATGAGCCCTACTCTTTCCAAACAAACATGCTGACCTGACTTCCTCAGGGAAGCCCGAGAAGGTGTCCTGGTCAGGGCTGCAGGGGCTGGGGCAGAGGCCATGCTGCAAGGGACATCAGTGGATCCCAGGAGAGGGGCGTCAGGGCTCCAGCTGTCAGGAGATGATGAGCCAGTGGTGGCCCCCACTTCCCCAGCTGTCCCTCTGTAGCCGCCTCTGGAATCAGGGTGCCCCCCCCCCCACAGGACCCTGCGAGCACTGCTCCCTGGGATAGAGCTGGGGCTCCAGGCCTGAGTTGTGAGGATTTTACGATGCTAATTATGCAGAGCGCTGCCCTAAGGCCCTCCATGGGGGACTTTAGGAAGGGCCAGGACTTTCTTCCAGGGGCCTCTGGCCGAACTTGAACTTGAAGTGTTGGTACTACCCCAGGGTAGTGGGCGCTAATGTGGCACAAGTGCAATCACTTTGTCTCCAGCACAGACAACAGGAGAGACCTGTGGAGGGAGAGCCTCGTGAGGGCGGTCCTGGGAATCCAGCTGTTTCCACAGCAGGTGGACGCCCAAGCCAGGTGACAGAGCTTCAGTAGCAGCACCAGCAGGAGCCTCCTTACTACACTTGGCCAAAAGCTTGGACCCCTGGGCAGGTTAACACTCAGGGACGCCCTGGGCCACACCTGGAGCTGCTCTGGGTTTGGCAAGGGCCACTCTGACAAGGCCTGAGCTGGTGGTCCCTCCTGTGCCCAGCAGGTGGGGTGCAGCCCAGGAGAGCTCCCAGCGGGTCCCTCCTGGAGGAGTGGAGGAGAGCCCTTTCAGTCAGTGCTGGCCCATGCCAAGAGCCTTTCATGGGGGATCAAAGGGTTTGTAGCAAGGACACTGGGCACATTTCACTGGCAACATTAGGACAACAGCTGCTGACTAGAGTGGGCACGGCAGGCCTGCAGCTTAAAGCCCAGCTACCGCTCACAAGGCCCACACCGGATGGCCAACTTAGCCACACACCATCCACCTGGCTTCCCCAAGGGCCACCCAGGCTCCCAGCACACAGCCTAGCAGTACTCCCCCTCCCCACTGTACCCCTTCCTCCTCAGTCACCATGGCCACTGCACCCCATACCTCACTGTACCCCACCTTCTCCATCCTCCACCATCATCGCACCCCACTGCATTCTACCTCCTCCATTCTCTACTGCCCCCTTGCACCCTAACCTCCACCTTTCCCATGTACCCACTTCTCCCACTGCACCTCTACCTCCCCCATATCCTACCTTCTCCATTATACTCCACCTATGCACTTCCTATAGCCCCCATACTTTACAGGACCCCTATAGACACCTCCATTCCTATACCCCATCTCCCCCTCAGCATTCCCAACACCCCATGTGCCCAGCTACACCCACACCCTCACAGGCCTCCCACAGCCCATCTACAGCACCACCACCCACAGCACCCACTCCTAGCTTAGCTGCTATCCTCAGTGTCATCCACTCAAGCCCACCCTACAGCGAGGTCACAGAAACATAACTGCAGAGAGCCGTTCCCTCCGAGTAGAGTTGGCTATAATAAAAGGGGTGGAAGAAAGCTCTAGTGACGTGCATTTGCTGACTCAAATGGGAAGAAACAGCCGTAAACATCCGTTACTAATCGGGACGTGGGATGTACAAATGTGAATCTAGGAAAATTGGAAGTTGTCAAGAAAGAAATGGAATGCATCCAGAGCGATATCCTTCCTACGTATTAGTGAGCTGAAGTAAATGGGTATTGGCCATACCCTGCAGGAAATGACATCTCCAGATCCGACGTTCTGAATGCCCCTGACAAAGGGCCTGGTGAGCTGTGGGATGACATCACTCACTCCCTCTGTGAGGCATCAACTCCGTCCATGTGTAAGAAGCACACCAGTCTGTGTGATCCAAAATCTGTGAACAACGCGATCCAATGCACAGGAGGAAATGGTATGGCAGCTGAAGTTGTGAGCACCTGTTTGCAGACAGCGATGGACAACAGTGGATGCCCCATATCCACCTGCAAGGTCCATGCAAAGATTAAGCCTCAGGTGAATCCCCTCGGACCACGTCGAAGGACGTGAATGGTCTTGCTGAGAGACAGAGAGCGCGTGCTGTGAAGTGGTTGATTCAGACACAGTCAGGTTCAAATATGATCTCATCATGTGGTCTCTCTTTTAAACCATTTACAAGTCATTTCAGTTTTTTTAAAAATCAAACAGTGAAGGGGAAATACACATAGATTAAGCCTCTGGTGAATCCCCTCTGACCATGAACCAGGGATGAGAAGAGGTTTGCTATCATGAAGAATGCACAGGAAAGTGGATTATCGCAAAGACAGTTACGTTTAAATGTAACTAACTCCTCATCATTTGATCTCCCCATTGACCCATTCCAAACTTGTTCTAGCTTTTAATATTTTCTATTCAATTGAAGTTTCTCTGTTTGACTTTGTTATTTTTTGTTGTTGGTAATGTTTTTGTAAAAATCATTTTTCTGTACATGACATACAAGATAGGTAAATCTATAGTGACAGTGACTGGATTAATGGCTCCTTGGGTATGTCAGGGGAGGGTGAGGGGAAATGGGGAGCTACCAACACTGAGTACAAGAAAGAAGACACTGCTCTAAAATGGATGTGGTGATGATTGTACAACTCTTCTTGGTATGACTGAACTACTGAATTGTATGACATGTAGCTTATGTGCCAATAAAACGGTTTTAAAAATAAAAGAACATAACTAATGAGGAAAGCAAAAGGTTATTAAAAAGACAGGAATGAGAAAATCAAAGTGGATGTCAGCAGAGACTCTGAAACGTGTTCTTAATTGTAGAGTAGCTACAGCCAATGGAAGAAATGAAGTAACACAGCTGAGCAGGAATTTCAGCTCAAGACTGAAAAGAAAGCACTATCATGAAACGTGTACGGACTTGGAGCGAGAAAACCACATAGCAGGAAGCGTGCTCAGCTTATCTTGAACCAAAAGAACTAAAGGAAAACTTCAAGACTTCACTTCAGTACTCGGGACGTCGAAGGGCAACGTATCACACAGCCAGTGTCCCCAAAGAACTGGTCAGCATGCAGCGCTCCAGAGGGAGCATGTGAGCAAGAGCAACGGTACTGCAGGAAGACATCCAAGCTGCCCTGGAAGCAGGCGCCAGGGACCGATGGAATGCCAACCAAAATGTTTCAACAAGCCGATGAAGCGCCGCCGGAAACATGACTAGTCTAGCCCAAGAAAGCTGAGACAGCTAGCTGGCCAACCCATTGGAAGAGACCCGTATTTGTGTTCATGCCAAAGAAAGGTGACCCTGTAGAACAAGAAAATTATCAAACAATGCCATTAACATGACATGTAAGTAAAATTTTACTAAAAATAATTTTTAAAATAGTTGCAGCAATCTATCAAGAGAGAGCTGCCAGAAACGCACTCCTGCTTCAGAAGGCCGTGTGGCACAAAGGCTATCACTACTAACATCAGCTGGAGCTGGGTGGAAGCAGAGACGGTCAGAGAGGTTGACTGGGTTTTACTGACTACGCAAAAGCATCCTGCCATGGGGAGTCTAACCACCACAGAGCACACGGAGAAGAACAGGACTTCCTTGTGCTCGTGCGGAACCTGAATATGAAACAAGGGGCAGCAACTGAAACAGTAAGGGAAGACTTGACACTTTAAAATCAGGAAAGGTGTCTATCAGGGATGCTTCCTTTTACCACCTTAACTCAGTCCGTGTCTGAACAAACAGTCCAAGAAGCTGGATTGTATGAAGAAGAATGTGGCATCAGGACTGGAGGACGTTCTCATTAACAGCCTTCAACATGCCAATGACACAATTTAGGTTGCTGGGAATGAGGAGGATCTTGAAGCCCTTGTTAATGGACATCAAGGACTGCAGTCTTTTATATGGATTGCAACCTGATGTAAAGGGAACCAAAATGTTCACACTGGAGTGATAAACAACATTGGGATAAACAGACAGATGGAAGCTAGATACACCACGATGCTCACGGAAGCCGCGGTCCCGGGATGAAATGACATCGTGCACTGGGTCAATGTGCTGCACAAGACCTCTGTACAGTGGGGACGAAGGCATGCCCCTCCCAGGCCACGGTGTTTCCCATCGTCCCATACATAGTCGGACAATGCGTAAGGAAGGTTGAATGAATGCATTTACATATGGTGCTGGAGAAGAGCACTACAATACCTCGGACTGCCAAGAGCACAAGCAGGGCTGTCTTATACAGCTGGAAAGGCTCCTTAGAGGTAAGAGTGGAGAGACTTCATCTCATGTATTGTAGCAACGTGGTCAGGAGAGACTGGGTCGTGGAAAAGGACATCATGCTTGGTACAGATGGGCAGTGAAAAAGAGGCAGACCCTCACTGAGATGGAGAGACTCAGTGGCTGCAACAACGGGCTCAAATGTTACAAAGATGGCGCAGGCCAGGCATTGTCTCATTCAGCTGCATGTGGGGTCTCCAGGAGTCAGAGCCAACTCGCTGGCCCAGACAGTTGCAGAAAAATCAGTGAACAGCATACTGCAGGGGAAAGCAGAGAGCTCCCTATAAGAACAGAACAAGCCTGGGTGCCCCCTCTCCTCACTGAAGCCCTACCCCCACCCCTTTGACCCTGGCTGAGACATGGCTCCCACCACAGGTGCGGAAGCCCAGTTACAGGAGACAGGGCCCCAGGGCAGGCTCTCCGAAGGACCACCTCTCATTTCTAAAGAGAAAGTGGAGCCCCCCTCCTTTGATTTCTCCACATCACCCAAGTTCCTGGTCTGTTTTAATAGCTTTAGATGTCCAACAAGTGTGGAGTTCGAATTTACCCGAGGTGCCTCATAAGAAAGGCCTGCTGTGCCCCCAGAAGAATTCACTTCAGAGGACAACACTGAAGCTACAACTCAGGGAGAGGGACATGTCTGATCAGAGCACACAGGAGCAAATGAAGGGGGAGGAAGAAAGAGTGGAAAACATCCTGGCCTTGAGGACAATATTCCTGCTCAGAGCAGCCAATCCACAGAGAAGATCATATGGCCAGCCCCACTACGAGACACGACATCCCTCACCGACCCACAGTCTAGAGGGGACAACATGGAGACACAGTGTGGGAATTGTGCCCGACTGCTACCACACCGAGGCAACACACTAAGGGCGTGTAACAGAACAGCAAGGGGAGCAGAGCAAGGAAGTCCTGAGGGAATACCAAAAGTAGACTTTGGGGCCAGGATGTGGCACCCCATCAGACTCGACTGGAAAACACCCCTAAATGTCAAGAAATAGTCCATGAACTATTTACAGGCTTTTCTTTTTTCTGTCAGTTTTTGTTGTCGTTGTTTTTCTTTTGTTGATTTGTTTTGCTGTCTTGTTTTTTGTGCATATTATTATCTCTGCAGTTCTATCTAGATAAGATAGGCTGGATAAACAATCTGGAGGAGAAAACAACTGGACCGATTCCAGGGGGAAGTGGGAGAGGGGGAGTTGGGGGAAAGGAAGTAGTGTTAACCAACCCAGGGACAAGGGAACAACAAATGATGCAAAATCAGTGGCAAGGAGGGTGTAAAAGGCCTGGTAGTGCTTGATCAAGGCAATGTAATTGAGAGGAATTACTGAAATCCAAATGAGGGCTGAGCACGATAGTGGGGCAAGAGTAAAGTCAAAGGAAATAGAGGAAAGAACTAGGAGGCAACGGGTATTTATAGAGGTCTAAATATAGGCATGCACATATATATTTATATATGACGATGGGGAAATAGATCTATGTGCATGTATTTATAGGTTTAGTACTCAGGTAGCAGATGGACATTGGGCCTCCACTCAAGTACTGCCTTAATGCAAGAACACTTTGTTTTATTAAACTGGCATTCCATGATGCTCACCTTCCCGACAAGATCGCTGAAGACAAAGCGGGTGGAGAAGCAAATGTGGTGAAGAAAGCTGATGGTGTGCGGCTATCAAAAAAGATAGTGTCCAGGGTCTTAAAGACTTGAAGGTAAACAAGTGGCCATCTAGCTCAGAAGCAACAAAGCCAACATGGAAGAAGTATACCAGCCTGTGTGATCACAGGGGTCTAAGGTATCAGGCATCAAAGAACAAAAAATCATATCACTGTGAATGAAGGGGAGTGTGGAGTGGAGACCCAAAGCCCATCTGTAGGCAACTGGACATCCCCCTTACAGAAGGGTCACAGGGAGGAGATGAGCCAGTCAAGGTGTAGTGTAGCAACGCTGAAACATACAACTTTCCTCTAGTTCTTAAATGCTCCCCCCCCCATTATCATGATCCCACTTCTACCTTACGAATCTGGCTAGACCAGAGGATGTACACTGGTACAGATAGGAACTGGAAACAGGGAATCCAGAACAAATGATCCCTTCAGGACCAGTGGTAACAATGGCGATACCGGGAGGGTAGAGGGAAGGTGGGGTAGAAAGGGGGAGCCGATTATAAGGATCTGCATATAACCACCTCCCGACAACAGAAAAAATGGGTGAAGGGAGACATCAGACAGTGTAAGATATGACAAAATCAAAATAATTTATAAATTATCAAGGGTTCATGAGGGGGCAATGGGGAGGGAAGGGTAAAAATGAGGAACAAATGTTTTGAGAATGATGAGGGCAACAAACGTACAAATGTGCTTGACACAATGTATGTAAATATGGATTGTGATAAGAGTTGTACAAGCCCCCAATAAAATTATTTTTTAATTAAAAAAAATAAAAGTATATACTATTAAATGTAAATTATGACCTGCTCTATGAAGCTTCACCTAATTCACACTAAAACTTTTTTAAAATTAAAAAAAAAGAAAGGCCTGGTGACCTCTGTAGGAGAGCCAGCCCTCGGTGGCACCTTTCACTGTCAGCACACAGGTTCACTGTGAGGGAGAACTGACTGGGCTGTAGGGAAGTTGCTGAGGTCACAGAAGGCGGTTTTGAGATGCTGAAAATGTGCACTGACCACTCAGCCCAACGCCTGGTCTGCCTGGTGGCTGGGGGTCTGGCCGGGGTCTCAGCCCCCAAAATAGGAGGTGCTCCACGTTGAGCCTCCCCACCCCCGTCCCCGTTCCCAGGGCATAGAACCCTGCACAGAACATACTGTACACACAGAATTAAAGCTGGCACAGGAACCTCACAAACAGGCCAGGATGGTTCTGGGAGGCAAAGGGTGTGTCCACAGCTCAGTGACACAGACCCAGGCTCAGGCGGGCGTCCCAGGATGCTTGGAGCAGGTCCCACAGACCCGACACTCACCGAACATTCCTCCCCGAGTCCTGCTCATAAATCCCTGAGCTTCACACTTGATGCACCTGTGCCTCAGCCTCCAGCGCAGCCTGAGCGAGGCAGTGGGCTGGGACTGGTCCCAGGGCTCTGGGCAACCTGCCCACACCCTCTTGTCCCCTGGCACCTTCCCCAGCATGCAGACAGGAAGTAGACCTCAGCTCAGCTGCAGAGGTGGAGGAGGCGAACCATGAATCCTCTCTCCACAGGCCCCTGCCCTCATCCTTCCCAGACCTGCTGCTCCATCAGCTCAGTCTCAACCGTGAGGGTACAAAGCCAGCCCACTCCCATCCCCACAGCAGCACATGGACACAATTCATACAGCCAATCCACTCTTTTTTCATAAAGTGTGAAGTGAGCCCCCAGGGTCCCCGAAATAGCATGGCACGTGAGGTGCTTTGTGAACAGGCCCCCAAAGTGATAGACCACCCCCTCCCCATCATTCCTGCTCACATCCAGACGAGACCAAGGAGTGCCCACAGGCACCACACTGCCCAGGCGAGTTGTGGGGAGGTGAACCCTATTAACACCTCACAGCACACAGCGCCCCTTCTGATTACATCTCCGGGACATTCTTGCATATGGTGGGCACCTGCTGTGCGTTTATGTGGGTACGCATATGTACACGTGAATGTGTGTGTGTGTGTGCATGCTTGTGCATGTGCCTCTGCTTGCCTGGGTGAGTGCACGTGTGTGCATGCTAGTATGTGGCGTGCATGTGTCCGTGTGCATGCAGGCATGTATCTGTGTTTGTGTGTGTGATGGAGAGAGGCTGATCAATGACCACACTCTGGGTCTCACATGGCTCTGAACCGCATCAGAGCCCCTAGGAACCAGCTCTCACGCCCCGCATACAGCCCTGGTGCAGAGACCCCGGGGGCCTGCTCCCCCAGCAGCCTGGATGCCTCAGCTGTAAGAGCTCTCTCGAGGTGCTCTCTGCTGACCGCTCTGCCAGGGAGCACCAGCTCCATGTCTGAGTCGGCACATGAACAGCCAGGGGAGGGGGCACAGTGACAGTGACAACAATGTGGGAACAACCATGGTGGTGACCCTGACTGTGACGACTCAGCAGGGAGCCCCAGGCCAGGGAGGAGGAGGGCGATGACAGTGGCAGCAGCCAGGTGAGGAAGGCAACCACGGCGGCAGCAACGATGACCACGATGGTGATGACAATGGTACAGAGGTTAGGATGACAGCAGACAGAGACCACCGCCTGCACCACCGCTCAGGCCACCGTGGCACGGCTGCACCGCTAGCAGCCCTCCCTGTCCGTGCCAGCCCTGCTCAGCCCCCTTCCCAGGGTGCCACGTGCATCACTCTAGAGCCCACGTGGCATCATGTTCCCATGAGCCCAAAGCCTGTGATGGTTATATCCCCCTCAGCCTTCGATCAACACACCTTTCACAGAATACCGCGACTAAGAGTTCCCAAACCATCTACAGCTAAAACCACAGGCCTGGGGAGCTGTCCCAGCAAGCCTTCCATGTGTTGAAGGAGAAATGTGAGGAGACTCTGTGAGGAGACACCTCCTCCCCAGGAGAACATTCCAGGCCACTCAACATGCACCTGCACAGACATCAGCCATCAGGAGCCGAGACGTTAGTTACCGTACCCGGGCCCCCAGGAGGCTCACAGGCGTAGAGTTTGTGAGCAATCTGGACACATACCTGTGGCAGTCACACACAGTGGCTGGAACACACCGTAGGCTCCTTTAATTTCTCCAGAGCAAGGTCTCAGAGACTCAGTGGGAAAGAGGCCACTTGATGTCCAACGTCACAAACACAATCAGGCATGCAAAACCCAGACTCTTCCGCTGCCTCAGACAGAGAGCCCTCCACAAATGCCGCCCAGCAATGGATCCATGGGACTCTGCACCCACCAACCAGGGATGTTCCAGAGAGGGGGCAGTGCCTGTACCAGAGCAGAGCTGCGCTTCACGGGGGTCTCAGGACCGAGTTCAGGAAGCAGGTCTCCATGCCTGGGAGATTCGAACCTCCAACATTTAAGTCAGCAGTCGTGGGTGCCTCTTAGGGGCCTTGATGGGTACCTAGGTGCTGCCAATGGTGAGCACACTCAGCTGCTAAACAAAAGGCTCAGAATGCACCCACTCATAGGTTCCTTGGAAGAAAGATGTGGTAGATAATAGATAGATTGGAGGATGGATGATGGGTAGATAAGCAGGTGAATGGCCGGGGGTGTGTGTGTGGGTGGATGGGAGATCACGATGATTGATGGAGGATGAGTGTAGTGGATGGGTGGATGGACGCCAGCCACTGGCTCAGGAAGATCTATGTACACCATCACAAAATGCTGATGAAACTCTGCCAGCTCACCATCACCAGACTTGCAGTCCGTGGTGGGGGTCGACCTCACTGAGGGTCCGTCTCGGACACAGAGTATTGCACCAATGCTTCACCCTTCCTGGTGGGGCGTCCAAAGCAAGCAGGTAGGGCAATGCCCTGTTGTGACCCCAGGTTCTTACTGGTTGATCCTTGGAAGTAGACCACTAGATCTTTTTCCTAGTGTGGCAGTTATACATAACTTTGGTATCAACCTGAAGCTATGAAAATGTTGGGGTGGAGTCTAGCCTGTCAGTCAAGTCACAGCCTCATGGTACCTCCTGGTTGGAGGGGCCTCATAAGGAGGATCCTGGGAACTTCCTCTCTTTCCCTGCCTTCCCCTTCCTGCTGTTGAGTCACTGGCAGAGCTGCCAGAGTCACCGCCATTGGATCCATGTGACTCTGCACCCACCAGTCAGGGATGTTCCTGAGTTCTTTCTGCATCATTGTGTGTGGCTTTGTGAGCCTGAAGAGGGATTTATGGACTAGTATCAGACTTATGGACTTGATCTGGCTTGGGATGGAATGTTTTATTAATATACAATTATTCCTTAATATAAAACTCTTTCTTACCCATGAGTGTTACTGAATTTGTTTCTCTAGTCTAACCGTCTTAACACATCCAGTGTGCACTGTTTGACTGCCACTCAGATGCTTCTGCTTTAACATCAGCATTTGCCTTGCAGGTGCCAGGCAGAGGAGCCCTGTCTCCCCTGGGCAAAAACATATAGCACCAGGGAAGCAGTGGTGCCCAGCCTCTGCCCCTTTCTTCTTACTCATGCCTGGCTCCTTCCACCCTCAGGACTGTGCAGAGCCACACTTCCCAACTACCTCTGCCAGGCATTCCCTCCGGGTAAGGGGTGTACTGCATACTTGAATTTTAAAGCTGAATGGCAACCAGGTCTTCAAGCCCTCCCTCCATTCACAGAAGCAGCAGACCACCAGGACATAAACACTCCATTACTAGCTGAGAAGCTGATGGCTTGAAGCGGCCCAGAGACTCTGAGAAAGACAGGCCTGGCACTCTGCTTTGAAAATTCACGTCCTGGAAAACCCCACGGAGCAGTTCTCTTTCTTAGCACAGGCTCGGCACACACAGGGCTTCCGACAGTCAGAAGCAGCAATAGCAACAGGGCTGCAGGACCACAGAACACTCATACCCAACAAGAGGTGACTGCAACTCACAATGTCTCTACAGAGCCTGGTGGTGAAAGAAAAGGCAGCCTGCGTGATCCAAGGGTTGCAAATAATGAAAGCGTGGTAAGCAGGAATTAGACTACACATTCTGAGCACCAGGTCTACAAAAGGCTGTGGATGGAATAAACACCTACAGCTCATTTGCAGAATCCCCATGGGGATTAAGCCTCCATGGAATTCCCACTGATCAGCAACCAATAATGTGAGCAGTCTTGTCCTCAGAGTGCATTGGGAGGTGGGTTACAAGGTGGGTACAAGGTGAGTGTACCATCAGCCCAGGTAGTGCAGTTTCCCCTGGGGGTTTGCCTGGGTGTGTCCTGGAAGGAGAATAGGGAGGGCCATTTGGTCATGAGTCAGGCCTTAATTCCTTTAGGGGTCAACTTGTAAATTCCATCTACTATGACCTGCATGTCCCAGTCATAACCCTATTCCCACTCTGGAATCTCACCTGTAACCATGATGTATTGATCTGCTGCCAACCATGCATTCATGACAGTTTTCCTTGACCTCTCGGGTCCCTTTAAAACTCTGTACATCAGCAAACCTTTGGACACCATTAAGACCTTGTGCCCATAGTCGCCCTCATCTGATAATATGTCTTTGTCCTGTCCTTGTCCCATTTAACTTAGTAAATGTCAAAAACCAACCAATCAACCAACCAACCAAACAACCCAGTGACTGGCAGCTCCCTGTGGCTACTGAGCAAACTCAACTGAGGGCCCTACAGGGGTCCCTGGCAACCCCAACTGTGTAAAACAAAGAATCAGCAAAGTGGAACTGAAACCATTCTCCGCTGCAAACTCAGCATAAACAGGAACCAGCTGATTCGATGTGGCAACCCACAAGGTGAGTGTGCAGAGAGCAATTTCACTGTGTGTTGGAGACAAAGGGAACATGCAGACATTGTCACACAGTCACTCCTACACGGAAGAGCCAGGTAAGATGTTAACTGTGCGCTAGTTTCTGCACATGTTCTAACGGGGAGCGAGTTCGCCCTCCCCCTGCAAAAGGAGTCCCTTCACCATGGGAGAAGGTGGGCAGCTGAGGAAGGGCCTGCTTCCTAAGACAGGCGTGGCAGGCCTTTCCTAAACCCCAGGGCCCTCTGGTCCCACAGCCCCTACATTTCACCACACCTGCTCTCGGTGACAAGAAAGAAAGGGCTGCAGTCACTGGCAGAACACACAGCCGCTGATGGCCTGGAGCACAGTCCACACTGCAGTAACGGGTCTGGGATTCAGTTTCCCAAGTGGGCCATGACCCCACTGAGGACAGCGCAAAGGCTGCAAAAAGGACTCAATTTCCACAAAGGGCAGTCAGAGGGCAGCAAAGTGTGTCCCACAAACACAGGAGAACAGAGAGCCGAGGCCAAGGCTGTATATGCACAACCTGCCATCTCCCCGCCCCTGATAGTTCAACCTGCAGCCCCTGGAGTCTGTCTTCCTGGCATGGAGGTGTAGGGGTGTGGTGCCATGGGACACCCCAGGTAAATGGCCTCATCTTGTCTTCAGTTTTCTGTCTCCTAGGTGCATGGTGCCAGAGCTCTTACAAGGTTGCAAACAGCTATCCTTATTCGCTGGGAGCAGCAGAGGAAGGAGAGTCAGTTAACGAGGGGACAGTAACGTGCGAGCCCGGCTGTTCTCTTTATCAAGGCGTCAGAACCGAACAGTGCCCAGCCACCATTACAGAGCACTTTAGTCTCTGAGTGTTTAGTCACAGAGTATTTGGTTTTTTGAAGTTTAGTCAAAAAGCCTACCAAAGAAACCCCTTGATCAAAAGGGGGGAAAGCTAGAACAGAAGCTCAAATTCACATACAATCCAGATTTTATGAAGCCAGATGCTGTTTGCAACCCGCACCCCCCACATGACTATACGCTGCCCAAGACACATCTTTAAACCTTAAATTGCAACTAGCCCCTGAAGTCACCTTTACCCGATTCACGTTTCCTTTTAGTAAGTTAAGTATGGTAGGTTAGAGCTCATGTCAACTAGACTCTCCTGGTTAAGGGTGAAATTAAACCTGACAATCAAGGCATGCATCCTGATGATACCTCCTTGATGTCATTGCTATAGTTTATTGTGCCAGCCTGGCCGATAAACACAAGTAGGATTAACTGAAGGGCAGAGGGATAAATGGCTTGCTTGTTCTGTGCCTCAGTTTAAAGGGGTACACTACCTGTGGGATGCCTAGCATGTGGACTGTGTCGCTGTAAGTTGAGGTCCCTTTAAGCCCACACAATTGGAATGTTCATCTCTGGAGCTGGGGACTGACAGTTGATGACAGTTGGGGACCTGCCCTGCAGTTTGCTGCCTGGGTATATATAGCCCAGCTCTCTCTACAGAAGGGGACTAGTAACTGGCAGCTCTCAAAAACTTGAAGGATTGCTAGTGTCTCACTGCTTTATAACTTAACTGTTAATTTCTTGTATTATCTATCAGTATATTATTTAACGGTTTATTTCTTGAATTATATATCTATCTTTATAAATATATTTATATATAATTACTAGCAATCTGGTTTGTCTCTCTAGAGAACCCTGTCCAATACAGTCATAAACCTTTTTTATAAAAAGCAAGGCAAACCGAGATGCTGTCTATGCACCTCTGCCTTCCTCCTCACCGGGCTTCACTGGGACTCTGTGTTTGCCTCCAGCAGTAGCCCCAGGTGGGCCACCTGACCCTGAGAGCTGTCGGTGCCCTGCCATGCTTCCACCAACCTCTGGATCTATGTGACTCTGTGCCCACGGGCCTGTGATCATCCTTTCTGCGTGCATCACCAACATGCGGCTACAGGAGTCTGAAAAAGGATTCATAGACTAGCTGAACTTATGGACTAGAGCTGGATGCCTTCTTGATATATAATTACTTCTTGATAGAATGCTCAGCCTTATACATAGCATCCCTGGATTTGCTCTCTAGACAACCTGCCTCCCTCCCTCAGTGCAGAATGTTTGCCTTGAGTAGGTGCCCATGGAAAGAATTCTCTTCAAGGCACAGGGTGACAGCAGTGAGTCGGAGAGTGAGGTGAGGCCCCCCAGAGGGCAAGAGCCAGTTCTCATGGTGGAGGAAGCGCCCAGAAACAGAGCCAGCCGCCCCACTGAAGGACCCGGCCAGAAGCCCTGCATGGAAGCAGCGCCTTCTCTGCTGGGTACATGCTCCACAGAAGCAGAAAGTAAGGCGGCAACGGGGCAGGAACCACTGAGTGCAGGGTTGTGAGTCCACAATGACAGACACACAGACAACTGAAAAGGTGGGGCAACCTTTGATGGGATGGGAATGGGCATGAGGACAATGACACAGCCCCAAGGACCTTTCCGAATCGTGTTCTAATGGACTTAGTGGCACACAAAGCACCACTCCCATCGAGCCACAGAGGGGAGCTGCCTCATGGGGGCCTCTTGGCTGTGATCTCAGCGGAGGTACACAGCCAGCCCTTCCTCCTGGTGTTTTCTAACCATCCACCCTGGACCTTGGGTCAGTGGTTAAGACACACCACGTGTGGTCGGAGGCCGTGCCTTCCCAGCACAGGGGGAAATGCAGTCACTCTACCCAGGAGGAAGAACTGGCAGGCTGACACAAGTAATCATAGGTCCCCAATATTGGGGTAACCTACCCGAGAGCCCCCGACTCCAGCCTCCCCCAACTCTACCATGACCCTGCCAACCAAATAGCCCCTGGGCCTCATGACAGGCACAGGAGCCCCCACGGAAAGCATGGCCATGGTCCATAGAGCCCCGGCCTGGCCTCCAGGTGACACAGGATAGAGCCCAGGGAACAAACAGTGCCAGGTGAGACCTGACCAGGAGACAGGGTGACCAGGTGTCACAGGGGATGTGGATGGAGCTCTCCCTGTGAACAACATGCCCCTGGAGCCAGCCATCAAGTGGGAGCAAGGGTGTATGACCATTGAAAATCTTGATGTCGATCAAGGTCAGAGAATGACCGGGCAGGAGAATGCCCTCGTCCTGAAGACAGGCACATGACAGTCCTGGGGTCAAGGGGCCGCAGACTTCCCACCTGCTGTCAGCACAGGTCAGTGTGCCCATGCACAGAGAGAGGAGGACCCGGGGGTGGAGGGCGTGTGAGAGGAAGGAGGAGAAGGGGAGGGAAGAGCTGGAGAGCAAGAGAGTTGGGAGAGAGCAGGACAGAGAGAGAGCCAGAAACATCGGGCACAGGCCTCTGGGAGAAGGAGCTGCAAGTCCCAGGTGCTGCCTCGGCCACTGCCCTGTCGGATGGAAGCTGCATCACATTGTAACGTCACTTCCCAACACGACGGCCCGGGACAGCCGGGCCCACAGACACTGCTGGGCGGGTGAGGGCATCTGAGGACCAGCTGGTGGTGTCCACTCCACCAGGCACACGGCCCCCAGCACCCCTCTCCTCAGGACACCCCCTAGAGATGTTGGGAGGTGCACCCCAAGACTGTCCAGGGGAGTCTGAGCAGCAGGATCCTGAATGCCTACTGGGGCCTGGATGGGACCCGATGGGGACTCCTCACCCAGGCAGGCGGCCAGGATCCCTCATAAGCACGCTCCCGCCGCCCCGCCAGGTGAGAGCAGCTGTGGGCAGGTCGCCATTCTGAGATGGTAGTCATCAGCAGCCCCATCCTGCACACCATGGCAGGGCCCTTGAGTATGACCCTCCCACCTGCTCAGCAAGGGCCATGGGGAGCAACACAGCGCCACGGGTGTATGAGGAAGGCCAGTGAGGTAGATATGCACAGAACACATGCTGACCATGACAGGCAGGACAGGGTACCTGGTGGGCCCTGCACCTCACCCCACCCCACAAAGACAAAGGGTGTTACCTGGCCAAGAAGTGGCCGAGTGGCCCCAGGAATCTGGCCCTGCTGCTGCCCTCCATGGGCCCCTGAGTGCTATCGCACTGGGTGGGGCTGCTCGCCTCCCTGGCGGAGCCCAGAGTGACATCGATGAAGGGGGGGTCGTCGTCGTTCTCCAGGGCCACGATGGCACTGGAGCTGCTGGTGACCAGGTCGAGGAGGTCCTCGGTGCTGAGCTCTGTGCCCAAGCTGGACCCACTGCAGACAGAAGCGTCATCGCTGCGGCCCAGAGCCTGGGAAGGGGGGCTGCAGAGCCGCACAGCATCATAGCCAGTCCTGGGGAAGGTGGAGGACTTGCGCACCCCTGGCTCCCGCTGAGCGCCCTCAGGTCCCAGCAACATGCAGGATGGCAGGGCACAGGTGCTCTGGGAAGCCCACTCGGGGCCGGCTGGGGCCAGTGGCCGTCCGGTGTGAATGGCACTACAGGCCACGGGCTCTGGGTTGCTGATCTCCAGCGTGGGGATCCCCGAGTCCACTGAGGCCAGGCTGTAGCGGTCCTGTGTAGCATCATGCAGCAGCTGGGGGCCATGCTCAGGCAGGGCAAGGGGCTGGGAGGCCTTGAGGCTCACGCTCAGAGGGCTGGGGAGGTGGCTTCCTGGCTGATCAGCCACAATACCCATCAAGGCAACGCCATTGGTAGAGGTGGACAGCTTCCCATCCGTCATCTTGGTCCAGGGAGGAACTAGAGGAACATCAATGAGGAAGTGAAGTCAGTGCACCCAGACCCAGGGCCTCCATGTACACATGTCCTAGGCTGACAGGGCGTGGGGCGGCGGTTCCCTGAGGTCTGGCCACTGCTCCAGGACATGAAGCACTGCAGTGTAAAGACCTCCCACAATGCAAGCTACCCTAGCATACTCAGCCAGGTGTGCGGCCAGCTCCATCCACCCAGGCCTGCTCCCTTCACTCTGAGCTCTGGCTGTCTGTCACCTGCTCTAAGATCCTGGGATGGACCACTCCCACAACACTGGGAGCCTCTCTCCTAAACCTCAGATTCGAGTCTTGTTGGCCCCACACTTGTGGGAGTCAGCCCCTGGACATGACATTTATGCAAATACATCTCACTGGTTCTATCTCTGTCGAGAGAGAATCCCGAGACTAGGACTCTTGGAAAACTCTTTTCCTGCAGGCCCACTGTGACTCAGGATCAGAAGCTGTTTCACACAGAACCTCAGGGGAGCCAGGCTATGCTGGCCACAGGCCAGGCCCCAGGAGTGGAGGAACCCAGGCGAGATGCTCCACACAGAGTGGTACTGGAAGTGCTCACCCGTCTGTGCCCAGACCCTGGGAAGACAGTTACCTGACCAAGTGACTACCAGAGAGCCATGTTTGTGTCCACGCCAAAGAAGGATGACCCAACAGAAGAAGAAATGATCTAGCTGTATCACTAATATCCCATGGAAGTCTATTTTGCTGAAGATAATTTAAAAATGGGTACAGCAGTGCATAGACAAAAAACGGACAGAAGCCCTATGCAGAAGAGGGCATAGAAGAAAGGCTCTCACTGCTGACATCAGATGGATCTTGGCTGAAAGCAGAGAACAGCAGAAAGACGCCTGGTTTGTTCTGTTCACTATGCAAAGGCATTCAACTGTGTGGATCACTAAGTGCTTTGAATAGCACTTAGGAGAACGGGAATTCTAGAACACCTCACTGTGCTTGTGTGGAATCTGTACGTGGTCAAAGGCAATCATTCAAACAAGACAGGGGGCGCTGGGTGATGTCAAATCAGGAAATGTGTGTCGGGGTGCATACTCGCATCATACCCATTCAATCTGTGTGCTGAGCAAATGATCCAAGAAGCTGGACTATATGAAGAAGAACGTGGCCTTAGGATTGGAGGACGGCTTATTAACAACCTATGATATGCAAATAGGTTGTTTGTTGGACTCGAGGAAGACTTGAAGGGCTTGCTGATGAAAATTGAGGACTGCAGCCTTCAGGATGGATTACAACTCAATGTAAAGAGATCAAAAACCCTGACAACCAGACCACGAGGTAGCGTCACGATCAATGGAGACAGATTGAAGTTGCCAAGGATTCCATTCTACTCAGACCCACCGTCAGAGCCTGTGGAAGCAGCAGTCGAGAAATGGCACTCATATTGCACAGGGCCAATGTGCTGCACAGATCTCTTTAACATGTTAAAGAGCCAAGGGTATCCCTCTAATGACTTGGGTGTTCCTGCTCCACACCATGGCTTTTCTTACATGGCCTCACACGCGTGTGACTGCTGGATAGTGAATAAGGAACTCCAGAGAATGAATGCCTCTGGATGACGGTGCTGGTGAGCAATCATGCAAGCACCATAGACGTCCAGGAGAACAAACACATCTGTCATTGAGGGACCCACAGAATGAGCAAAGTCGAAAGTGGCATGCACACCCACCACATGCTGTCCACACACGTCACCACACCACCCACCATGTACACCCACTCACACCATCCACACATCACACCACAGCACATTACACACACCTACATCACCGCATCCACACTGCACATCACCACACACACACCACCTATGTACACACCATCCACACACCACCTGCATATCACCACACACACACCACGGCATACGTTACACACACTATATGTACACACTACAAACCATCCACACACACCACGGCATACGTTACACACACACACACACACACTATATGTACATACTACAAACCATCCACACACACTACGGCATGTCACACATATGCACACGCTACAAACCATCCAAACACACTGTATGGCATACGTCACACTACAAACCATCTATATGCACACACTACAAACCATCTATATGCACACCACGGCTACGCTACACACACACACACACACACACACACACACACCTAACCATCCACACACACCATGGCATACGTTACACACACACACCACAGCAAACATCACATACACATATCACACGTACCACACACAGCACAAATACCACCACATCCAATATGCACCATATACCACATACACATACTACACCACATGTACCACACACCCTCAACACACCATATGTACCATACATCACACACATAAACTACATATACATACATTACATATACCATACCACATACACCACATACATTACACAATGTACACAAACACATATACCACAACACCCATATGCACCATACACACTCCACACATATTACATGCATACACATACTGACACACACCACCCACGCACCAGGCCCCCACAGAGGATGTCACCTCGCCCTTGGACCTTCATCTAAGAAGTGGTTCCTGGTCACAGAGCAGAACAAGCCTGGGACTTTGGAGTCTGCTCTGATGCCTGCTCTCCCGGGAAGGCACTGCCTGGCAGCCCCTGGCACCCAGCACGCTCACCTCCCCGGAACCTGGCTTGCTGGATGCAGAGCTAGCCAGAGCAGATAAGAGGGTATAACTCACCCTCCCAGCTGCCGCTGCAGCAGAGGAAGGGCAGTGTGACCAGGGGAGGCAAAAAGAAGGTCGCACCTGGGTTGGCTAACCAGTGATGCATTCTTCTGGAAGGCAGATGCTCACTTTGCCTCCAGAGAAGCCCCACTGACGGCACAAGGGACCTGGGGCCTGCAGAGGCACATTGGGACTGCTGCTGAACGCTCGGAGGGAGCACACTCAGCACAGGATGGCAAGCTAATCTTCGATTCAGAGGCTCCAACCACCAACATTCCAACAGCTCAGAGGCTGGGGCCAGAAATAGCCCAGGCATGACCTGCCACGTGATGGAGCCCCTGCCCCGTCCACCCACAGGGCACCACAAGAGGAAAGGGGCACATACACACAACCACAGGCAGAGGGGGTCAGCACCGAGAGCCCTGGACCTGCGTGGAGGCTGCAAACCCAGCGATACCACCTTCTGCCCGACGGAGGGCCACTGAGGCAGACCATCTACCTATCTTCTGGTCAAGGGTGACATCGGCCACACCAAACCTGTGACCATTCAAGCAATTCTGCCTCTCAGCCACCCCACAGGGAAAAGCCCACAGTGTCCTATGCAACAAGAGAGATCCGGCCAGTGACCAGCCCATAGGGAGGCCTGGCCCCAAGGTTCCCAGAGCCCAGGAAGCTAGGCCTGGCCAGCCTTGATGGGCTTCTGCAATGCCACACCAGCCCTGGCACCGTGCCCTGTAGAGCACAGCAACGGACTGGGAAGGGGTATCCTTCACCTCCACCCACCCACCTCCTGGCGCACACAGCTCAGCCTCTGGAATTGGGCACTACCTTGGGAGCACGGGCACTTCTACAGCGCATGCTAAAGGCAAGCTTCCCCTGTCCTTTGGGGATGGGGAGCATAAGCGTGGTCGAGCCCCTCAGCTTCCTGTGTCCTCCCCAGTGTGGCTCAGGAACCTGCAGGATTGGCCCGTCCCTGGTGCCTGGCACAAGGAGACCCTCTTCCAGCGCCCAGACCAACAAGCCCCCTGGGATACTCACCCTTCTGGGGAGCCCCACTGCTGTGTGCTACAGCCAGGCCCTGGGACCCTCAGCTCAGGGGATGCCCAGCAGCTGCTGTCCAGCCTGGCTACCACACACCTGGCTGAACTCACTCAAAACTCACTGCCATCAAGTCAATTCTGACTCCTGGCCACTCTACAGGACAGGGTAGAACTGCCCCTGTGGATTTCGGAGACTAGCTCTCCACAGTAGAAAGGCCCCCTTTCTCCTGAGCTGCTGAAATTAGTGGCCACTAGAGGCTTAGTAGGGCAGGTCACAGAGCAGTCCTGGGCCAGGACACTGACCAAGCAAGAGGCCCCAGAGCCAGGGACATCTGTGGCTTTGCAGGCAGGCCACCCACCATAAGACGCAGTAGCCAGGTAGCCCCACAACACACAGGTCTACCTGGGCATACAGGGGACATCCAAGGTCACAGTAGACATGCACTGGTGGCTCCGGGGCGAAGATGCTGCCTGATCCTTATGGGGACATCCAGCACGCTCACTGCCTGCAGGCCTGTCCACTGCCCTGTCCTGAGAGGAGCAAAGGAGAAGCCCATGCACCCCATGGCCAATGCATGTGGCCAGTGCCACCTAGTCCTGAGGCCCCCTTCCCTCTCAGCGCATCCTGAGAGTGGGCACTCTACCAAAGTCCTAGGGGACAGGCCCCAGTCCGAAACCAGCCTCACCCCACGAAACTGACCTGTCCACTCATCAATTCTTACTGGCCCCAGTGCACAGAGGAGGAAACTGAGGCAGGGAGAGACACCCCACCACCACCACAAGGCTGGTTCAGCAGGCTGGCTCCTGAGCGCTCCAATACCCACCCCCCTCACCATGCTGGCCCAGCTCCTGGAGAGGGCTCCCTCCCCCAGGTCTGTACAGGGACCCCAATGCATTCAGCACAGCCGTGACCCCCTTCAGTCCTGGCCATACCTGGAGCCGCACCAAAACGACACATCCCAAGGACCTGAGAGGTAAGGGCTGGTTGGGAGATCTTCAGACTCTGGGAAGGAGCTGTCGCTGCAGAGAGCAAACCCTCCCAAGCGCATACTGCTCGACAGACCCTCAGCGCCATCTCCCAGCCCAGGGAGTGGGATGAGGGATACCTTGGGAAACCTGGAGTGAGTTGAGCGCGAGGCTGGTTGGTACTCCTGCCTCAGCCCCAGAGTGCTGATGCCATTTGCATAGTCGCCTGGCCATGGCCCAGCAGCTGCTTCCTGTCCCAGGACTCAGTGGCCTGGACTCAACTTCCCAGCTGCAAAATGAGGCGGCTAGCTGAGCTGACCAACCTGAAGGGCCTGCTGCTCAGCTTGGGTTGGGTTGGACCAACTCACCAGACCCCACTCAGAGCAGAACTCTCAAGACTTTGAACAGTTAATTCTGAGAAGTGGATCACCAGGCCTTTCTTCCAAGGTACCTCTGGGTCAACTTTCAGTAGCTGAGCACCTGTACCCTCAGACCCACATTCACCATCTACACCCCCAAACACACAGTCTGTACCCCTAGACACACCCTCTGCACTCTCAAGCATGCAACTACCACCTGCATCCCCAAACATATTCACCACCTATATCTCCAAACACACATTCACCAGTTATACCCCCAGACAAACATTCATCAGCTGTACCCCCCAACTTACAACCACCACTTGCATCATGAGATGTACCTCTGAGTACATATTCACCATGTGCACCTCCAAACACATTCACCATCTGTACCCCAAACACACAGACAACAAACCCACTGCTATCCAGTGGATACCAACTCATAGCAACTCTAGATAGGGTTTCAAAGGCTGTACAATCTCTACAGGAGCAGACAGCCTCATCTTTCTCCCTCAGAGCAGCTGATGGGCTTGAGCCACCAACCTTTCAGTTACCAAAGCCAGCCAGGCCCAGAAACTACCCTTTTACTCATTCCTAAAATATTCAACGCACACAGGGGACTTCAAGAAGTTTTTCATGGAAAAACAGAATTAAAAAAATAGAATTTTCCAACCAATATTCCAAAGTCCCTTCGCACACATGAATATTCCTAGGGGTCTCTTTTCTAAAGTAAAGACATCAGTATCTACTTGGGCAACAAATCTCCTGAATCTCACAGACTCCATGAGCAGTCATGGCAGGCTGGGCAGGGACTGGGCACCATGGGTGGTCAGGAGAGGACCACAAGCTCATCCAGCCAGAGAGGCAGGACCCAGTGGGGACAGGAATGGGCAGAAATTCACCTACTGGAGAAGGGGAAACAGGCATCAGTTCCAATGCAAAACATGAGGGTGTTGAGGTCAATAGCAGTCACAAACACGGATGCCTCCACCCAGCTTCCAGCCAGCAGGGCCTCCCTCGGGTGGGGAGGACACCAACAGGAAGGGGGCCTGGCAGGAGACCAGCCTCAGCGTGAGGCCACAGCAGCCTTTCCAGCCGGGTAGCTCAGAGCTTGACACTTGACCTTCTTTAGTTCGGCTTCCACGCATCCACTAAAGGACCTGGTACCTGTGTGTGTTGGCAGAGCTGTGACAGCAGAATAGTGGGATAGGCTAAGCAGGGCGTAGGGTTCAGAGACTGCTGTCACAAGGCCGAGGGTGGCCCCGTCCTAGGTACCCAGCACACTTTCTATAAACGGAGGTGCCTGCACCCTGCAGACACTGCTGATGATATTGCCAGCCTGGCCCAGGGGCCACCAGCAGGGCCAAAATGCAAGGAGAAACTAGAACCTTCCAGGGCAATGTTTCCGTAGAACAGGCTGAGGGCAAATGACTGCCCTGCCTGGATCTTGGCGACCACCAGCCCCCCACCCACACCCACACCCACATTTTAGGGGATGCTCCAATGGACTGGATAGGGGGCAAGGACTGCACACAGTTGGAGGGCCCAGGCCACCAGGCAGGGGACCTGGGGTGTCGGGCAGGGATCCCTCCGGCCGAGTGGAGGGTGGGGGTCTCACCTCGGGGGGAGAGGAAGAATATTAGGAGGTCGGGCACGGGTCCGTGGGGTGGAAGGTCAGGAGGGGGCCGTGAGGGGGTGTCTGGAAACAGAGCGCCAGCCCAGGGAGGGGTTCCGAGCCCCTCAGGGGATCGGCGCCCCGAGGCCAGCAGCCGCGCACCAGCACGGCGGACGGCGCCACGGGCTGAGGAGAAACTTTCCTCAAGTTCCGGAGCAGCGGCGCGCGCGCGCACGACTCACGAGGGATGACGGCCGTCCTCGCAGCCCTCCGCCCGGGCTCCGCAGGCGCGCCCTCCCTCCCGCCTCGCGTCCCTAAGTACCGAGTCAGCGCGGATCCGACGCCATGCCCGGCGCCCGCGGGCCCGCAAAACAGGCCCGCGGGACCCGCCCCTTGCGCGGCCAGGACGCGGACGCAGCAGCGACTAGCGGGACTCGGGCCAGTGTCAGGTGCGCGCGGGCGCCCGGGACAACGCCCCGCCCTCTAGGCGCCCCGCCCGACCGGGGCGCCCGCCCCTCGATCGCTTCGCCCTGCCCTCCACGGGCCCGCAGAGCACCGCCGGCCCGTGGCCGCGCCACGCCCACTTGCTTCGCTACACCTACTTAGCTCCGCCTAGCCTCGCCCCCTAACGGCCCCGCCCCGCCCCCTGGTGGTCCCGCCCCGAGATAGCTCCGCCCTCTTCCTTCCGCACCGGCCCGCGCCTGCGCCGCTCCTCGAGCTCGGCGCTCGGCCGGCTGCGTCTCCTCTGGCCGGCTCCCGCTCGCCCTGGGCAGGCCAGGAAACAGCTCTGCCGGATCTTTCCCCTCCCGAAGGCCCAGCAGAGCTCACAGTGGTGGCCTGGAGGGGTCCTTGGGCCCGCGTGCATAGCCCATGGGGCCCCCTTACCTGATCGGCTTCACCCGCGGCCATCTTGGAAGTGGGAAGCGGGCGGCGGGAGGGGCCAGGCGTGGACAGCCGAGCAGGAACGCATCGATGGGCACCCTGCCGGCAGGTGCGCTGGGAGGGCTGGTGAACAAGGATTTAGGCTCGCGGGGCGGGGCTTCTGCGGGTCCTGCCCAATAACTGCGCTAGACATCAGTGAGGGCTTCGCGGAATGCCTAGCTCTGTAGCGGGGTGGAGCCCTGTCCCCTGCGCCAGGGTCCTCATACCTGCCTGCACTTTGGCGTCATCTGAGGAGCTCTTAAGAGGCCCCACCCAGCCCACTGCCGCGGAGTCGGCTGGGACTCTAACGCTCCTTTAGAAACCAAGACTAGGTGGGTGTGAACTGCCATCCTTTCGGTTAGCAGTTAAGTACTTAACCCGCCGCGCCACCAGGGCACCTTTTAAAAAGGCTCCGAACCGGGTCAACAGCAGAGCTGAAGGGGTGTTTGTGTGTGTACGTGTTCGCGCGCGGTGGGGGGAGGGGCGGTCAGGTCAATCACAGTGCTGGTGATGGTGGGGTTCTCTGTGGGGCCTTTTAGAAGGTGGCCCACATGCAGGCATGTTTGGGAGACACTGGTAACGTGATTTTGTTTCCACATCGTGCACTGCAGAAACGTGCCTTCCCAGGCTCAGAGATGGGGACTCCTGCCCGGTGCCCTGCCCTTTCAGCTGACCTAGCTGGCCCAGTGAGAGTGGGGGTAGAAAAAGCTCTCCCCTTCCTGAGTGGACGTGGCCGTACCCTTGGGCCTGTGCGGCTTCATAATGGTTGTGTGCTGAGGCTCAGCCCATTACTGGGGCAGGTATGTCAGCCCACCTCCCAGCAGGTCCCTGTTTCTCCGCTGACTCCCCACCCAACTTTACCAAACATGGCACCCTTTTCCAGTGACTGCTTTCCCCAGGACACCTCCATGTACACATGTACACGAGCCAGAGCCTCGGCACCTTCGATTCGCAGGCGAAGTTTGGCTGTTTCCTCCAAGGCTGGCTTGTCAATTCTTCTGGTGGCCTATGGTGTGCTCAGCATTCTTGGCCAACAATTCAATTCCACTGCACCAACCCTCCACTCTTCCTCCATCCCTAGCCATGACTTGGGATATGCGCACCTCAGTCACCTCCCAGGCACTTAAAATGAGCCCTGGTGGCAGTGTCAGGGAAGTGTTAAATGGCTAACTGCAAGGTCATCTGTTCAAACCCACCAGTCCTTCCCAAGGCATCAGATGAGGCTGGTTAGCTCTCATGAAGATTTGTCTCAGAAACTCTACTGAGGGTCACTTGAAATAAAAATCAACTTGATGGCAGGTAGGTTTGGGTTTTGTTTTTTCCCCAGTATCCCATTCTGAGGACATGACAGGAGATGGGAGCCAGGTCCTGGGAGTGTGGTCCCAGATGGAGAAGGTGCCAGAGCAGGCCTCTCTGAGACTGGAGCTAGGGGTTTGCACCAGCAGTGCAGCCAGGGGGGACTGCCCATCTGACTGGCACACAAGTATGGAAGATTCAACTGTCCAGACTGGCAGACTTGCCTCCCCTCCCCCATGGTAGATCTAAGTACTCTGAGCTCCTATGAGTTTTGTGGGCAAAGACCCTGCAGAGGGCCAGCGTAGCCCACAGCTAACCACAAGTCTGGGAGTTTGAGTCCAGCGAGCCACTGCAAGAAGACATCATCTTCTGGAAACCATTTCTGGGAAACCAGCCTCTTGCACGAGGGTTCCCAGGGCTCATCAGCATATGAAAGAGACCATCTCCTAAGGGTGTTGGGTGACCAGCCTGTGCCTGCTGGCTGGCGATCAAGCCAAGCCCACGGAATGGCCCTGGGGAAGGAACAGGTGACTCGCTTCTTCCTGCAAAGACCACAGCCGAGGTGGGGCAGTTCTATGGTGACATGTTGGAGTCTGCAGGAGCAGTGAGTAAAGCCTGTGGCAAACCAACCTTCCTGCATGGGTCTGGGAAGAAGGGGGCGGGGGGGATACTGACGGGATTCTCCTGTTAATAACTGTAAACAGAATTCCCTGGAGCGCTGTTGTATCGAAAATGAGCCTTCTGGGAAGGAAAAAGAGGGATCTCGTGACCAGGCAAGAGCCAGGAGTGGGCACATCTTCATCAAACCCCCTGGACCCAAGGACAGCAACATCAGAGAAGCAGCAGCGGAACCAGGCGCCAGGGCATGGAGCAGCGTAGAGTGATGGACTTCCTAACCCAAGGAGCAACTGGAGCTCAGTGCTTTGGGGCAGGAGGCTGGCTCACAGGGTGGGGTGCCTCTGGACACAATTCAGGAGGCTGGGTTTGCTGACCCAGTGCCTTCAGGCTGCGGCTGATAGAAGAGTGGCACTGCCTTTGGGAGGGGGGAGGTATCTGTTAGTAGACTTGAAAGAGCTTGGTTACCAGATCCTGGAGAACAGCTGTATCCTAAGCATTTCTCCCTTGTTGCAACTCATTAACCTCCTTCATCCAACCCCTCCTTGTGCATACTGTCTGTGAGTTATGAGTAGCCAGTGCAGTGGATGAGTCAGACCCCAAAGGTAGGGAACATGGCTTGGGACGGAACCTCACCGAGTCTCTCCCAAGTGACAAAACAGAGATGGTGTGCTGTTGTGCAGCAGCCCCCTCAAAAACAGCTAAATCCTAGAGCAGTGGTTCTCTCAACCTTCCTAATGCCATGGCCCTTTCGTATAGTCCCTCATGTTGTGCTGACCCCCTAACCATAAAAGTATGTTCATTGCTACTTCATCACTGTCATTTTGCTACTGTGATGAATTGGGCGACCCCTGTGAAAGGGTCATTTGACCCCAAAGAGATCGTGACCCACAGGTTAAGAACCTCTGTCCTACATAGAAGTAACACCAGGTGGCCCACAGGCCCCTTTCTGGGTGATTTTAAGTCCTAACAGGGACATACAGTCTCCCTTGGGCCTCATCTTAATTAGCAAATTAATGCATCAGATTGATGATTCCTCTTCTGCAACATTCCTTGAGGTTCCCCAGCCCCCTCTGACCCTAATGCTGTGGATTAGGGCTGTGAGACCCCACCTAGGACAAGGCACCATCGCTGGCATCCCGGAGTGCACATCTGACGCACCCTGTTGGCTCCTACAGGCAGCATGAGCGTGCTGGGGTCCCAGTGGCTGGCCAGATGGGCAATCGACAGAGACCAGGGCCCGACCAGGCAGTGTTTTGTTCTCTTTGCTGTGTGCATGGTGTCTGTGAGTCAGGGTCAACTGACTGGATGGCAGCCATGGGCGCACTTTGAACCACATGCCAATGTTTGTCCTGCAACTCCGAGCCATACTGAAAGCTGGCGTGTACCCAGAGTCAAATCAGGATGAGGCACGCCGGTGGCTTGTTCACAGGGAGACACTGAGGCTGCCAATGGCTGCTATCACCATGTGAAGCCAGCCATAGAAGGGCTTGGCAGGGCCCCAAGGTATGGAGACAACAGCTACATCAAGGATCTGGGGCAGAGCAGGTGGGGTACACAGAGGGGCACCTGGCATTGGAGTGGCCTGGAAACAGCACAGTGGGCACACACGCCCAGAGGGACCAGCAGCTGGAACCCCATCCGCTGGCCGTTCCTGGTGTGTGCAGCCCATGCCCCTCCCCGGTGAGCACCAGGAACAGGCTGAGACGGACCACTCTGGTAGATGATGCTGGCCTGACTCCCACGCAGCAAGGGTGGGAGCACTTTGAGCTGGTGGTCTCCAGGCAAACCCTTCTCAGTCCATTTCCTTATTCCAGCTCAGCGGTGCCTCCTTCTGCAGGAGACCTGCCTAGCCTCCCCACCTCCTGTCTCCAGACAGCCCAGGAGGGCACAGCAGCCCAAGGAAGTGAAGTATGAACAGGCTCCGTCCTGGCTACCCCAGTCGCTCTGGCCTGGTTGAGTCTTGGCAACCATGAGAAACCGGGGCGGCATGGAAAGGCAAGGCCCCTCAGACCCCTCTTCCAGCTTGTAAGCCACCTACCCTCCCCAGACCCAAGGCATCCATCTTAGTGTGGGTGTGCCCTACCCAGAGCTGTCCAGTCTCCATGGAAACCACACTGAGCATCCCCCTGTCCCCCTCAAGGCCTAGGGAATTAGATCACTTCTCTCCAATAAAGCCAGCTGACCAGGAAACCACCCTGGGATTAGTCCCAACAGGTGTCGGAGCTGGTGGGTGCTTTATAGACCACCAGGCCACCTTGTTATTCAGAGGGGCAACTGAGGCCTAGATGGGGCTGGGTCACTGTCCAGTTAGCTGAAGAATGATGTAATCACGAGACGGTCGTCCATCCAGGAAGGTGCCCACAGCCTGGCCCAGGGGAGAGGGGAAGTTATCAAGCAGGTGGGCTAGGTTTGGGGGCTGGGGACAGTAGACACAGCCAGCGCCTTGCCTTCCCACCCTTCCCTGCCCTCCACAGTGGGTCTCTAGGCTAAGGCCTGCCGGCTCACAGAGCCACCCGGCTCTCGAGTTCTGGATTCCTTCAGTGACGAAGTCCCTGCCCTGCCCTCTGGCACAACTCCCCATGACTCCACAACTCCTAGCACCCCTAGAACTCCCGGGATCCCCAGAACTATCTCAAGTCCCCTGGGACTCCAGGACCCTACAACTCCCCAAACACCCAGACCTCCTGGGGCCCCCAGACTCTTGGTGGAATCCCTAGTATTCCAGGAGCCCTCAAGCCCTGGAACCCTAGAATCTAGGATCCCCTGGGGGTGGGAACGGAATTGATCCCATTGACAAGGATCCCGGCACCCGAGTATTTTCACTCCAGATTCAAACAAGCTGTGTGCCAGGTTCCCAGTCTCCTTCCTTCTCTTTGGTTTCCTTTGGCGGAACCATGGACAGCTGGCCCTTCCAACATGTACACCGGTGTTCCTTCATGTAGCATCTCTGGGTGTGACCAATAAACTTGGAGGTGTGAACATCCCACAGTGTTTTAATTAAGATGCTACTGACACAGCCCTGGGTAGGCCATTCGTTTGTTGTTCAGGGCTTTGTTGGCCAGAGGGGTGGGCAATTTTCTCCCCACCAAGGATCCTAGACAATTGTGAGGATGGGGCAGGATGGACCAGACCCTGATTCCTTCCATAGCACACGTGGGCCCACTCCACTGCACCCGGCAGCAGCAGCTCTGGTTGGGGTCAGCATGCGCCTGCTCCAGGCTACGTCTCAGGCAGGGTTTGCTGGGGGTGGGGGTTGAGGGGTAGCAGGGTGAGGTCTGCTGTCACTAGTGTAGGGAGAGGGGGGCGCGGGGTGCCATAACACCTGCCCCCCACAACGCCCAGGATGACAGGTCCCACGTGGGAGTGGTCTTGTTCAAACGTCCTAACAGCAAGGGCACGGGTGCCCCAAGCCCCACCTGAACACTGGGTCCATCCCCATGCCAAAAGAATGGAACAGGTGGACTGCCATGGGGCTCTGCCAGCCAGTATGCCTGGGGCTGGGGGGTAAGGGTGAGGGTCCAGGGCCCCAGAGTCCCGGTGAGGGCCCCCCAAAAGGCCCTCTCTGGCTGGCAGCTGTTCAGGCAGTTGCTGAATGGAAGCCCATTCCTCAAGGTTTCATGAAATATGACTGTCAGACATAACAGTCTCTCCGCAGTTCAGAGGGCCATTCCTGTCTGCTAGGTACCACCACCAAGCGGCTTCACGGGTCCTCTGCGGGCTCTGAGGGACGGGGGTGAGCATGTCCACACACGCCGAGGGAAGGCGTTTCCTGCCCCGCCCATGGCTGTGCATACGTGCTCTCCCTCCCTGTACACCGAGGAAAAGCCGTCTTTCCCTGGGATCTGAAGAAAGGTTCTCTGTATTCCTCTAAGCCCCGCTGCGCCCTCTCCCACTCCAACCTCAAAACCCCCCGGTTTGGGGGAAGGTTCTTAAAGACCTCTCACTGTGGCAGGGCAGCCTCATTCAGTTCACACAGAAAGCTTGTTCCAGGGGCTGGTGCTGCTACTGAGCAGGACTTTGCCGCAGCACTGGGGCGACTCCATGATCCAAGAGGCAAACAGACTATGCTGGAGGGGCTCAGGAGGGGGCAGGGCAGGCCGAGGTCCAGCGTCCCATGCCAGAAAGCACGAGCTTCATTAGCACACAGCCTCCACTCCCTGCAAGCGGCCTCGACTCGGGGCCAGAGAATGCCAGACCATCTCCTCGGATGAGCTGCACAAGGTTCTAGCAGCGCCTCAGCTACTTCAGCAGAAGCTTATGCCCAGGGTCCATCAGCCCCCTGGCCCCCGCTGGAGATGACTGACTCCCAGTTCTCTCTCAGCCTTTTCCTTAGCCTGATCAACAATTGAAGTGAGGGACACTTGAAGCAGCCTGGATGCCTGGCTTTGGGAAACCCCTCACTCCCTGCCATCAGCTCTTGGCCCATGGAAACCCTACAGGACAACATAGAAGTGCCCCTGGCAGGCGTGACCCTCGGACCTCGTCATCAGCGGCTACCAGGAAGCATAACCTACAATGCCGCTCAGGTTCCTCCGAGCGGAAAAAACCCAAACAGGACATCAGCATTGCTGCCACCTTTTACAGTAGCAGACTGCCATGCCACCTCTCTCCCCTGAGCGTGGCTGGTGGGTTTGAACGTGTGAGCCTTCAGGTAGTGGCCACCAAGTGCTTTAAAATCCCTGCCACCGGAGCTACTAACCAGAGGAGCTATGGAGGGAAGGAACAGTGACTACCAGGGGCCAACATGCCACCTCTTCCCAACCCTGGGGGCTCATCACTTCAGCTCCCCAGGGAGAGGGCTGAGCCCGGAGTGGGGGGGCATGCTGAAGTCATACCCTAGAACTAGGGTGGCTTGCTAGGGTCAGGGCAGGGAGCCACAGAAGTAGGGGAAGGGCAACGGTCCACAGGCCTCCATTGGGGAAGTGCCTGCAGGGTCCTGGAGGGGTCACCCATGTGGCACACTCCTGGTGTCAAGGGACTGCGGTGCAGGGTCCACCAGTGTACAGGGGAGACACATCCACTTTCTTACAGAAGGGCATAAGCCATGCCTCTGACCCTTACTAGTCCCAGTGGCCACAGCACAGCCAATAGATTGTGGGGGAGAGGGGTGCCACTGAGAGGGCGGGTTGCAGGGGAAGTTCCTGACAGAGTGGAGGCCACGGGGGAGGGGAAGTCACCTACCACCTGGGGACCAGACATGCTCTTGTAGGCCATGGAAAGCAGCCCAGGCAGTGTTAGTGCAGCAAGCCACACACACGTGGGGTCCAGGGTGTGGGAAGGGCCCTGCTTGCTGCCAGCAGCCCCACGCCTCTGCCTGCTCCGGTCACTGAGGTCGTTCTGGAAAGGACACTTTGCTTGGAAGTGAAACCACACCGTTGCTTTTCAGGTTTTTATTTGGTGTTAACTCCACAAGAAAACAAACATCTGTTACTCTGGTGAAGGTCAAGTCGGAGCGATGTATTGCGGGCCGGCGTGTGGTCTTGGCACACCACCGCACAGCTCAGCGGTTTGCGTACTTTCTAAATGCCCTCTCTTTGTGGTCATTCATCTGTTCCCCAAACTAAAAGCCACACTTTTACCTCTGCTGCCAAGTCTCCGAGCTTCAGCCACTGACCCAGGACAACAACACAGAGCACATGCCCCGGGGCTCCTTGCACTGAAAGCCTGCCTGGCAAGCGTCTCTGCCACCAACCAGGTCTCCAGGGCGCACAGCAGTGGCCTGTTTGCTGTTCAATTCCCTTTCAGTGCAGAGGCTGGTCAATTTTTAGGAAGCTCCAGAAAAAAGAAAAATACATAAAACTTATCTGAAGTCTGTAAATAAATAACAGCAACACAAACCCCAAGCACGCACGCTCGCGTGCACGTGTCCGCAGAGCCCACGTAAAGTGTCTAAAGACATGCTGCACATAAGCAGCCAAAGACCCTGCCCGTGACTGCGCCACTGCCAACAGCACCCAATGCTGTCTTCCTTGTCCTCAGCCCCAGCTCAGAGCAGACGGACGGCTGCTCTCAGCCCTGGAGGTTGGCTGTGCGGGCCCATGGCCCTCTAGGGCCACAGACGCAGTAGGCCCAGACCACTCGCTGGCCCCGTACGCCCCCCCCCCCACCAATGCCACAAGTTGCTGGCACAGGAAAATGAGCTCGCATGTTGAGAGGTTTTGCATACGGCCCTGGCCACACTGCCGTCACCAACTCAGAACTGGGCTGGCAGCGTGCATGTGCGCCCGCCCTTCCCTGGACACTGTCCACACAGAACGAGGCACAGGATGGGGGTCAGGGCTGCAGAAGGATGGGGGGAAGCGAGGGTCAGACACTCCCTGAAGGACTCCTATCTCCTTCCCGACTAAGGTCCTCTACCCAGCCCCCTCGCGAAGTCACAAGCCAGGCTTCGCCACCCGCGTTGGAGGGGGGAGAGGCTACGCGCCGGCGCCGAGCATGCGCCCTCCGTGAGCACAGCCTGTGCTCACGCCAAGTGCCCATGAGTCTGCTGGATGGGCAGGGGTGGGCGGAGACTGCGCGAGCCCACAGCTCCAGAGCGGCAGGCGGGCCGTGGAGACATGGGCGGATCTGCCGGGATGCGGGCGGGAGCAGCGGCGCTCCCAGACAAGCACATGCAGCCCGCTCCGGGTCGGACAACACAGTCTAGTCTACGTCAAAGAGCCAAGAATTTAACAGCGGGGGGGGGTCTTCACAGGACAGCTGTCCTCAACTCTAAAACAAGCGAGAAGAGAGAGAGCGTTACTGGCGGGCTAGCGCGGGCTCAGAGGTGGGTCCGCGAGAAGAGCTCCGAGCCCGGGCCCGCCCAGCCGCCCCCACCGCCCTCCGAGCCGCTGTCCTCCGAGCCGCTGTCGCCGGCGGCCGAGCTGTTGCTGGAGCCCACCTTTCTGCGGAAGCCGTGGGCCTGGGCGCCCGAGAGCCTCTCCCCGGTGCACCTGGCTTCATACACGGAGGACACCTGGGGAGCAGAGGGGCCCACTGGTCACGGGTGCGGGCCCCACCGCCCCAGTCTTGACCCTGTGCCCCATCTCGGTGCCCCTAGGACCTGCCAGTAGTGTGGATGAGCCAGAAGCTCTGTGCAGAGGCCTGGAGAGCTGCCCCTCAGCTCCGCAGCAGGAGCTCCCAGCTGCCCTAGAGGCACACACTGCCCAGGACTTGTGCCTTTTTAGGCGCCTGTCCTCCTGTCTACAGTGACTCAGACTGGAAACAACCTGACCAGGAACCCCTTCCCCACTCCCACAAGGCCACCCACGATGGCTGGGGCAGACCCAGCCACATGCAGCACTACACTAGGAAAACCTGGGGGTCAAGAAGGTGGGGGCCAGGGCCCCAGTCTGTCCAGCCCTCAGGGAGGGTCTGCTCTCAGGGTGAGGGTGACCCAGGTGACACAGGCTGCCTGCCCAGAAGTCAGCTGCCCTCTCTCCAAGTGTGTCCATGGTTTCTGCTCTGCTGGGTGCAGGGACGTAGGTCAGAAGTGAGGGGCTACAGCAGGCCCGGCCACAGTGAGAAGCCCAGGGATAAGTGAAGCACCAACCCCAGCTCACGCTGCAGGAGCAGCTGAGGGCCAGGACGGCAGAGGTGGGATGAAGCCGGCCTCTAGGTGTGCGCTATGGTTGGGCAGCGGGTGCTGACGAGATGAGTACCTGTTGGGGTCTGGCCCACTGCACACACGCACTGGCCCCAGGCTGTGAGCTGAGCCTGGTGACCCACAGCCGTCACACTAGAAGAGCCCTGGAGTGCTGACGGTGCTGCCTGGGGAGCGCTGGGCCAAGAGGGCCTGGCCTCTCACAGCCACAGGTGACGGGCCCCCAGTCCAGGTCCGAGGGGAGAAGGCTGAGTCAGCTTCTCTGGCAGGTGTGAGAAAGGGCATCACTCAGGAGGCCCTGAGCCCGCCATGCCTGGGCACTCCACTCACCCTATTGAAGTCCAGCGGGTGCTCGCTACTGGGCACATCCTTGATGTCCTGGAATTCTCCTAGACTGTCCTCTCCCTTGTCCTGGGGGTAACACTCTTTAGGATGGAAGAAGGGGAAGAGGAGAATTCCATTAGGACACAGCTCAGAATCGGGCACCTTGCCTCTATATCCCTGAAAAGCTCTGCTCCTCAGTGGCCAGCCCTGGGAGATGGATGGGAGGGACTCACTGCAGGGGAGGCTGCGGTCGCCACTTGGGGGGCTTCTTAAAGCCATGGCACAGTGGCCTCAAGATCCCTGGCCGGTGTCCGGGTGCAGCGATGAGGCTCAGCCACGCGCTCCAGCCTGACCCTGGGCCGACTGCGTATTCTACGTGGACTGGAGCCTGGGGAGAGCCAGAGGGCTGGGCGGGAGGCAGCCCAAGAGCCCGGCCAGGAGCTGAAGGGGTGAGATAGTTAACATTTATTGTGCCAACATGGCCAATGAACACATGAGATTAGCTTAAGGGCGGAGAGATAAATGGCTTGGTAAGCCTCGCCTCTCTTGTCTCTTGCTCTTTGATCATCGGACCAGTGTGCAGCTGCCTTGCTTGTTCTGTGCCTCCATTTGCAAGCTACACTACCTGTGGGACACCTAATCCGTGGACTGTGTCGCTGTAATTTGAAGTTCCTTCAAGACCCTCTTTGCCACAACACTGGAATGTACACCTCTTGAGCTGGGGACTGTTGGTGACCTGCCTTGCTGTTTGCTGCCTGTGGCCGGACAGCCTGAACTGCTCAACAGAGGACTGCCTACCTGATGGCCCTCAAGATTTGAAGGACTATGTCAAAGAAGTGAGTTGCACTGAGCCATTTGTGCTGCTTTATACATTAGTGAACGGTTCATTTCTTATGCTCTAAATATATATACAAGTGTTAGCGTTCTGGATTTGCTTCTCTAGAGAACCCTGTCTAACATGGGGGGGGGGCTGGAGGGCAGGAGTTGGGGACCTGCACTGAAGGGTAGGGGGTAGGGAGTTGGGAAGGAACTTGGTGCCTATGCAGGGCTGGCTAACAGGTCAGTACTACTTTTCTTGGACCTCTGAGTAGCTGCTAATGTCCTAGAGGGCTGTGGTCCTGCCATGGAGTGGAAAGACTAGGCTGTTTCTGGCTTGTGATAGAGCAAGAGGCAAACTCCTCTCTGAGCCCTAGTTTTTCAGCTTGGAGTCAGGCTATCAGCTTGCAAGGCCAGGAGGGGGGTGACTCCTGTGTGGCCATCCTGGTGGTCACTGCTGATTTGGCTACTATCAATGGCCCAAGTCTCACCTGGGCCCACAGTTTGGGGTCCCACAGGGGCTGCCTTCACCTGAGTTCCCACCTAAGGAAAGTGGACTTGCTCAGCTGCTGATCTCCACGTGCCCCGCCACCCATAGACCGAGGTCTGAGCTGCTGTCACATGGTGTCCACATGCTGATGGTGGCAGACTGACTGACTAGCTACTTGGAAACTCACCAGGGCTTCTTCTGAGGGCGGGGAAGGGACAGACTGAGCAAGCACAGCCGTGGCCCGCCTGTCACCCTGGGCAGGGCTGAGGCTGAGACAAGGCAGAGCTGGTTACACACGGCCTAGGCCGGCCTGCGACCTGCCCGTCACCCCATTTAAAGCTGAGCTGACACAGGCTGGCCTGGATGCTCACTGGGATGTGAAGTCATCCTGCCCTCTCCACCCACCCAGCCCAGCCACTCTGGCTGCCTTGAGAGAGAGCACTCTTCCTGGCATGTCCCCACTGGGCCAACCGCAGCCCTCGGCCTCCAGGTGAGACACAGCATTCACTACGCAGACAGACACGTGGAGGCCAGCACTCCCATCAGGGTGACAGCTCAGCACATGATCCTGGCATCCTTACCGTCACACTCAGACGTGGGGAAGAGAGCCTTCTCCCACCAGCTCGGCTTCTCCTGGGGCCTCCTGGTGCCCTGCACGTCTGAGTCCAACACAGGAAACTGTGGATGAGACCAAACACAGGGTGGATCACTCTCACTCTAGAGCAGGACAACTGGGGGAGGGGCTCCCATAGGCACAGGGACACCCCCCCAAGAGCAGCAGCACACAGGCAACTCCAGGGGAAAATCATGGGCAGGAGGCAGCCCTCACAGGGGCTGTGTGAGGGGAGCAGTGTCAGCAGGGGTCAGCTGGAGGAGCGATGAGGCCACATGGGGAGCAGGGCCCACAGTAGACCATGACTCTTCCTGGGCAGCTGGGGGGAGAGGCTTCTGCTGGTGGGTCCTCTCCACACCTATCACTGGGCAGCTGGGGCCCCCGAGGCAACCCTGGTGGACCCCAGCTTCCATGGCACTCAGTGGGGTCACATTCCCAGAAGCCTCTCCCGTCCCTAAGCTTCCCTTTCTCTGTTCAAGGGCAAAGTGGCTGGTTTGGGCAACTGTAATTGGCTGCCTTTGAGTTGATTCTGACTCAGATCCTGTGTACAACAGAGCCACGCCCTCAAAGTCGCTGATGTCTGAGTGCCATGCGGTGCCGTCCATTCTCGGAGTCTTCCTTCTGACTTCCACAGCATGATGGAATTCTCTAGGGAGCGGTCTCCTAATAATCTAATTTCTAAGGGGCATTCTGGCTGTACTGTCACCAAGAGCAATTTGCTTATTCTTCTAGCAGTCCACGGTATTTTCAATATTCTTTGCCAACAGTGTAACTCAAGACCCCATCGATTTTTCTGCGGTTGTCCTTACTCACTGTCCAGTTTGCACACAGCTATGAAGGGACTGGAAGCACTGTGGCTGGGTCAGGCACCTCGTCCTCAAAGCCACCGTCTATGCTCTCTACTGCTATTGAAGAGGGCGGGAACAATGTGCCCAGTGCAATACTTCTTTCACATCCCGGTTTCTGCTTTCAAAGGTACTGGATACGGATCCAACTTAGAATGAAACCCTTGGCCAAGCCCATTCTTTCCCTCATGCACCGTGTGATCGTCCATGTGTCTCCATGTACCGTGTGATCGTACACTGGCTGTGATTCATACTGAGAGCTGTAATCTTTGATCTTCACCACCGAGCGCTTTATGTCCTCCTCCCTTTCTTTTTTTTAATTTAAAAAAAAAATTTTTTTTCCCCTCCTCCCTTTCAACAAGCAAGGACATCCCAGCTTCCTGAGGAGCCTTCTTCCAACCCCGACGCCTCATTCTTCTTCATAGTCCAGCTGGTTTCAGTGCCTTTCAACACCACTTTGAGGACTAAGGGGCTCCTGACCCAGGCCACCGCTTTTTCCCTGCTTCCTGTGCATGTGACAGTTGAACACCGGATAAGGAGGACCGAAGAAGACTCGATACATTTCAACTGTGGTGCTGGAGAAGGTCCAAAGTACCAAGGACTGCTGAAAGGACAAACCCATCTATCTTGTAAAAAGTACAGCCAAATGGTTCCTTAGAGGTAAGGAGGGCAAGATTTCTTCTTCTCTTTAAAAAAAAAAAATTTCTTCTTATATACTCTGGACATGGTGTCAGGAGAGACCAGTCCCTGGAGAAGGATGTCGTGCTTAGTAAAGTGGCGGGGCGGTGACAAAGGGAAAGGCCCTTCACAAGGTGGACTGACACACTGGGGCTGCATCCCCGGGCTCGGGCACAGAAATGACTGTAGGGACGGCAGAGGCCCATACAGGGTCTCCTTCTGCTGTGCACGGGGGTTGCTGTGGCCCCTCACAATGCCTGCTAGTCAGACCATCTGCTGAGCAGACGCACCATGTATGGCATGAGGATGCAATCCTGATGTATCATTTCCTGATTCTAAACCATACCACATCCGCTTATCTTGCGAAAGTGACTTGGTCCATGTATGGGTTCCACCCGAGCACAACAACATGCTCTGGAATCCCCATTCTTAATGCTTTCCATTGCTTGTTATGAGCTGCACGCTGTCTGCCTTTGTGTGGTCAGTACAGCACAAGACACCTTTCTAGCTCTCAGCCAGGGCATAGCAGACACCAGCCAGCAGCAAGACCTCGTACCACGCCTTCTGAATCCAATGCGCCCCAACTTCTGGCAGCTTCCAGCGGTCGGACCACAGCAAGCATTTTTCAATTGTCCTCATAAAGCCTTACTTGGGTGCGAAATCAATATTGCTCAACAATTTCCTCCTTCTATTGGGACACCTTTCTGCAGGGCTGGGTAGCCGCCTTCCAAGTTCCTTAGCTTGGGAAAGCGAGTACCGCGGCAGTCTGCCCCATGAGTTTCAGTGGGTTTCCCTTGCCGTCCGGGACTCCATTTTCGCTAATGCCTCAGTGCGGCCTGTGTCTTTCTTCACCACCACGTGCTGCCACTCGAGATGGCTGAATGCAGAGCATTTCTTTCGGGTACAGTGTATTCGTTTACCTTCTTTCGATGCACCGTGTTTGGCTCCCAGAACTCCTGAGCATCACAATCCGAGGCTTCAGTCATCTGCTTGGTGATTCTGAGAGCGTGCTTCCCATCTGGTCTCCCATTGCGGGGCACTCTCTGTGTGTGTCATGGCGAGAACCTACTCAGTCTCCTCAAGCTGCCCTCGGGCACGTTCTGTCAGCGCTGGCTTCACCTTGTCTGCCATGTGGGAGCATTAGCTGCCCCATGCCCAGGAGCGAGCGAGTCTCAGCGCCTCGCCTGATGTCCTCTTTGGTCTTTTCTGGTCATGACTTCTGGCTTTCTTCAGGTCAACCCACAAACCATTTGGTCATTAGAGTTCAGTGTCAACTCTGCTCTTGAGATGGTCTCTAAATTCAAGTGGGATGTACTCTGATGATATTTTGGCTCTTGTGGACTGGTTTCAATTTTCTTTAAATCTGGCCCTTAGTGGTTGACAGTTAACAAGATTTCTGCACTTGAAACTGTGCCTTATTCTGTGGGCTTCTACAACTCGGTCCCTCGGGGATGTGATGTTTCTTAAAATGGTGACAACGAGCTGAGCTTCCATTTCCACGTGTCGGCTCACAGATGTGAGAGCGTGAAGATGGCAGGAGTGCTTCTCTTCTGCAATGCCCCGAGCGACTCCCACGACATCGTCTTCTTGTTCCCAATAGGTCTGTCTGCGTTTGTTGGTGAGGGAGATACTGGTTGGACTGAAGGACTCAGTTGGGAGTCTTCACAGGGACGAATGTGATGGCCATCTTGCTCAGAAGCAGGAGGGGGAAACTTATTTCAGCTGAAAGAGATGAGCCAAGCATGGAGCATGTCTTCCGGATCCTGAGATCCTTGATCTGGGAGACAGCTGTGACACTCTGGCGGCGGCGGCAGCAGCAGAGCCTGAGCCAGAGCCAGTGCAGCAGACTTCCCAACCCACAGAGGGGTCAAGCTGGGTGCTGGGGGCAGGAGGCTGGCTTTGGAAGGAGTGCTTCTGGGCCCTTTGCTGGCAGAGCTGGGCCTGCTGACCCTCAGAGCCTGAGCTGAGCTGTCTTGGCGTTGAGGCCCACAGGGACCAGCACATCCTCTGGGCATTTACTTTAACAGCCTTAGAGGAGCTTGCAGCCAGGCCTGAGCAGGACCGAGGCCAGGCCACGAGGTTAAGAGCCAAAGGGAGGCTCGTCTGTGTGCGTGCGTGGCAGACAGGAGACTGCCCCGAATCAACAACTGCACCTGAACCGTCTCCCACATCAGCTTCCCTCACAACATCCACTGTCACAAGCCTCACCTGGGGTCACAGGTGGCCACTGCAATGAACTGTAGAACCCAGTTGAAATGCTGGTTTCACAACTGGTGAAGGTAGGAAGATGGAGGCATGTCTGACCTCCGCCTTGGGGCAATGGGCCTTGGGAGCCAGCGGCAGTCGGATGTGGTGCCCACGCTGTTTTCTCAGCTTCCCCCTACTGTGGCACCACTGGTCCTGGACAGATCCTGCCCAACAGCACAGTGAGGTGGGCAGTTCCTGGTGCCCTCAGGATCCAACCCCAGTGACCAGGAGTGTTCTAGGGCCTCTTTCCTGCTGCTTAGCTAGTCACAGTTCAGGCTTCACAGAGCTGCCCTGCAGCTTGTGCAGTGCATCATCTTAACCTCCGGGCTTGCTGACGAGCGGGCAAGGGAAGATGGTACTGGGCACACAGGGGTCCCAGCTCCGTGTTTAGGCCTCCCAGGTCCATTCCCAATTTGCTGCAAAGTTCCCCACCCCCACCCTCCTGCCCCAAGTGCAGCAGCTGCCTACTAGCAAGGGCCACCCATCACGCATCAGCTCTCTCAGGTGCCCAAGCCCAAGAGGCTGCCAGCAGCAGCATAGTGGGCAGAGAAGGGCATGCTGGAAAGCTCACTCTGGGCACAGCATTAGCTCCCCCTCCCCATGGGTCATGGACGAAATAGGTTTACCCCCCACCCTACTCCATCTTCTCTGGCTCAGAGTTACTGGGCTGAGGAGTCTGCATCCATTCCAAAAAGGTGGTGGACGATGCTACTGGAGCTGCGTGGGGCCTGGTGGGGCTCAGGGAGCTGGGCACCTGCCGCCTTTTGGGTGGCCTACATCACGCTCTCCTAGCAGTGCCTAAGTCAAGTCACGTCCCAGAGCCCACGTGGGGCATGTCTCACTGTGTGTCAGTCACACACCCACATCACCCCCCTCTGCTGACCACTGCGCACAGCCCGGTACCAGGTATCCAGCACTCACCCATGGTCCCCTGGGACCACTCAAGGTACATCAGCCCGCACAGGGAAGGGGTTGTCGGTGAAACAAAAAACACACGTAGCTGTGTGCACGCGTACATGTGGAAGGACATGTTTGGGGATGCAAGGGGCTCCCATAAATATGAGCACCCACTGACACGCACCCTTGTCTTCAGCCCTAGTTTCCCAGGCACCAGTCGACCTCCACAGAGGGACCCTAAGAGGAGGAGGACCCAGTCCGCAGGTTTGTCTGCAGAGGGCACCTGTCACATTCCCCCATGGCATCCCTGGGGCTCTACAGGAGGGTTAAGGCTTCCACAACACCCAGTTCCCATCAGACGTACGAGAAGGTGAAGGGAGGTGGCTGGCTTGTGCTGCGGAGTCTCGCCTTGCTCCTCTTGCTGCTCCTTCCCCTTCTGGAACCAGATGAAACAGAGTGGGTGAAGGAGGCCTCGGGGGACACAGCAGCATCCCGGGGGCACCCATGCCTGGCCTGACTCTAAGGGAGTGAGGTGTGGTCTGTGCCCACATAAGCAACCCAGGAGAAAATGGAAAAGACTTCCCAGCCCCAAGGCATAAAGAGTCTGCTCCCGTGAAGCATCACAGGCCTGGAATCCCACAGGCCTGGAATCCCACCGGCAACTCTGTCCTGTTCCACAGCCTGCCTCGCCAGCATCCAAGAGACAGCAGGGAGCACTGAGCCGCGGCGTCAAAGTGAAGCCAAGGGAGGCACGCCTTCTGCCCGATTGAGGTGGGAGTAGGTCTGGCACCTGGGCCAGATGTCAGCTGGGGCCTCTTCCTGGTCCAGCTGCTGGGAGGTGGGGTGAAGGGAGTCCCACACCAGTTTGTCACCTCAAAGCACACATCAGGGCCACAAGGGTGCCAGGGGACAGAGCTCTGACAGGGACCTTGCCCAGCTCGCCAGCTCCCTCCACAGGCTCAGGGGCAGGTTGCTGGCTGCCGCCCACACAGTGCACAAGGCAGACGTGAAACCATGTCTGAACCTTGGTGCCTGGTTCTGAGTGGGTAGCCTTTGGGAGCCTCCCCACCACGGCTGCTGAGTAAACAGCCCCCCACCTCTGCTGAGCTGCATAACGCCTGTGGGAAATGCCCGCATCTTTTCACAAGCTTGTGGAAGGCCCTGAGGGTGCTGGGTTCTCCCGAAGCGTAGCCCAGGTATGGGTAAGATCACAACGAAGACAATGAATGCTGTCCTCAGACTTACTCTGAAAGTCAGCTACTCAGCTTAGAGGTACCATCCTCATGTCTCCCGGAAAAGACCTGCACGCACACACATGCTCACTCACACCTGTGCATACAGCCCGAGTACCTCAGCCAGCTGTCCTGAGGACACCAGACGATCTTCACAAACAGGAAACGGACAGCCTCCTCTGCAGCCACAGAAAGGACTGGCGTCACCCTGGCCCTGGGTGGGCTCGCTGCAGCCAGTCTCTGCCTGCAGGGTCTCGTGCCCGCTGCAGCCCAGGCATGGGGTCTGCTTCCCCATGGGCAGGCCACCGGCCACCTCCTCCTGGGAGTCCAGCGAGGTCTGTGCGCTCTTCTCCATGCCGGACTTCTTCAGCCTGGGCAGGAACTTCCCAGACTCCAGCTCCGACTTGCCATAGTAGTGGCCCTCTGTCTCTGCATCTTCCTCCAGAGGCTTGAGGTCAGCCTGGGGGTCCTGGAAGGCTTCTACCTGAGGCGGGATGGGAAGGTGTGCTTCCTCTTTCTCTGACTCCGACTCGCTCCCTGCCCCGGGGGACAGCTCCGATGCAGAAATGGGGCGGAAATGAGTCCGTGGGGAAATGCGGATGGCTCTGTACTGGGTCCGGCCAGCACCACCCGTCCTGGGGTGGAACACCTCGCCGTCCGATTCGGAGCAGAGAATGGACTTGGGCTTGAAGCTGGGGCTGAAGGAGGCGATGCTGTCAGGTTCGAAGGAGCACTCGACATGGAGGACCTGGGAGAGTGGGCTGCCCAGGTCCAAGGAGGAGAACGGATATTCGAGCCCAGGCTCCTCAACCTGGAAGTTGCCACATGTACCCAGCAAGTCTTCATGGAAGATAAATGAGAATCCCTTATTCCAACAGCCCTCCCCACTCCTGGGCGGCTCCCTCTGCTCAAAGGACACCAGGGGCCGCCACAGCTGCCGGTGGCCAGGGGCAAAACTGTTCCCAGGTGTCATGAAGACGTCGGTGCCCGCGATGGTCACCACATCGGAGGCAGCACACTGCAGCAGGCTGCTCCTTGAGGGGCCAGGCGGCACCACGGCCCACTCCCCCTCACTGAAGGTCTGGAGCTCCCCGTAGACACCCCCCAAGATGAACGTGCTCCCCTTCTCCTGGGCCGCCTCCCAGGGCCTTGAGGGCGTGGTGTAGTCACCCCCGTCCACCTCCACCGGCACTCTGGGGGCAAAGGCATGCTTCTGCAGGCCCCCCTTCTGGCCGTCCCACAGGCGGTACTCTGACCTCTGAACGGCCCTGCTGGGCTCCTGGCGGCCGTCAGCCTTAGCTCCAGCCTCCAGGCAGCAGCAGTAGCCACTTACGTCTGCAGGGAAGGGCTCACCGTCCATCCCGCCCGCCGGGCTCCCGTCCGCCACGTGTGTCCAGATGCCCTTCATGACCCCTGAGTGGTAGTGGTCCCCAGGGGGGCTGCCTCCCCCACACCCCTGTGTGGGCCCTCCATCTCTGCTTTGCGGCTTCTCTTCAAGTGGAATTCCACAGACAGATTCCAGTTTAGACTTCTTTTTGAAAACTAACGCCGGGAGTTCTCCCAAACTTCTACTAGTCTGCTGGTAAGTTTCGTCTTGCAAAAAGTCAAGAAGTTCTTCATCTACGTAATTCGAAGGGACCCCAGGGACCCCGTAACAGGCGTCCTCTGTGGTGAACGGCGCGGGCTCCTCACTCAGGATGCTGCCGAGCGCCTCATTGTCCGAGCGTGTCTCTTCCGAGTGGGACCAGGGGCTGCATGTCCTTGTGGAAAGGCTGGAACAGTGGTCATTTTCGTCAAAGGCACTATTTTTGGTCCATATGAGCAATCGCGATTGTGTTTTCCCAAGCACGGGGGCACTAGAATCTATGTGTTCATTTCCCAAGCTGAGTGTTTCAAAAGAAAAGGGTAGACCAGAGTCACCGCATTGCACTTCAAACACTGAGAAACACGAGCGGAGAGTGGGTCCATCGCTGGCCTCTGGGAAGAGCTCCTGATTGCCAGCCAGCACGTGTGAGCTGAGCAGCGTGCTGTCCGAGAGCGGAGAGAGCTGAACGGGGGAGTCGCCCCCAAAGCTCTCAGCGTCACCGGAGCTGGAAGAACAGCAGCCCCAGAACACAGCCAGGTCCTCAGGGCAGCCCCGCAGGGGCAGGCCCTCGGTGCCCCCCACATGGGCAGGCTCTGTCCATATTGCACGCTCCCCTTGCCACTCCATCCCGTCTAACACTATGCAACATTCGGCCTCAAAGTCCGTCCTCTCTGCGTCTTTCTGTCGAATCATATTCAAGATCCGACTCTCTCCTTGCGTTGCTTCTGAGGCACCAGGATCCAACATGGATTGGTCAATGTCCACTTCGTAGAAGTGTGTGAATTCTGACAGATGAATGTCATCCAGGTAGTGAGCGTCCTCCCGTGGAGAACAGAAAGGGGTCCCGGGGAGGCCAGCAGTCTCGCTGGCGACCTCGGCGGGCATTTCAACAAAATGGCCATCAATGAAGGTACCAGCCGAGAGGTATGTCTTGTGGGGACTGCTGCTAACACACAGGCCATGCATGGTGTCCACCAGCTCCCCGCCAGTGGCGGTGTCAGGCCCCCGAGGGCAGGGCTCTGGCCGGCGGCGATACGTGGTCTCCAGTTTGCTCCTCCTACTGGAGGGTGTGAAGTACTCAGCGAGGGGTTCCGTGTACCACAGCGGCTCCTCCTTGTACTCCCGGGCGCTCCTGCTCTCCACGCACACCTCCTTCTGGTCGGGGCCACCGGCCTCCTTCCTGGCCGGTTCCCGGGGTGGCCTTCGCCCCCCCCGTCTGAACAGTTGCTTAGAGCCGCCCCCACCGCTGCTGCTACTGCTCCCAGTGCGGATGCCCCTCTCCGCCTTCTGGCTGCCCTTGGCCAGGAGCCGACTATGCCCACCACGCCCCTTCTTGTTCCTCACCTCCCTCGCCCGGTGCCTCACTCTCACGCCCCTGCAAGGTGCCCTCGGCTCTCCCTGGGTGCCACTGGAGCTAGAGCCCGCCTCACTTGAGCCCGAGGACCAGGAGCGAGGGCGGGCCTTCCCCTCGGGCCTGGGCCGAGCCTGCTTCCTGTAGGGCGAGGGCTCCTCGAGCGGCGGGCCATGGCTCCGCTCGCTCCCCTTCTCACTGTGGCTCTGGCCAGGGGCCACTTCCTTCGAGCTGGACAGAAGTCCCTGGCCCCTTTCCCAGGTGGGCTCGCCCTCGCTGTGGCCGTCCTTGGGAGAGGATGTATCTGTGCTGGCCGGTGGGGCTGTGGATGAGGAGGAGCTGGAGTAGGAGCAGACTTGGGACTTGTTCCACACCGTCATGATCTCCTGCAGGTACACTGGCTTCTCGGAGAGCGGAGGAAATGCCTCATAGTACCTGCAACACAGCGGGGTCACGCCTCAGTTGGGGTTCTCTCCACAGGTGGGGCCCACCAAGCCCGGGCTCCAGCTGTGCCCCGCCCTCTCCACCAGGAGACCCTCTTATGCCCACGCACGTGCTGGTGTCCCCAGAGCATATCCCAGTGCAGGGATAAGAAAATAGGGGAAACAACCATTTTGGTCCTCAAAGTTTAATTTCAAATAAGAAAACTAAAATGACGATAAACTTGTGAACAGAATCATCTGAGGAAGAAATGCCTATGTCTAGGTTTCGGCTCAGAGCCCTGGTTCTGCCGCTCCCAGACTGTGTGACTCTGTGGCCCGGTCCCCACACCCACCTGCCTCACAGAGCTGCAGGGAGGAGAGGAGCCTGTGAAACAGGTGGCTGACCTCCAGGCACTCACTCACTTAGGGTCAAGGTTTAGTGCCCTCCGTCTTGGCAGGGTGATGACATTAGGGGCCGAGATGAAGAGCAGACCACAGTCAGGCACCAAGAGGCACACAGAGGTCAGGGTGCAGTGAGCCCTGGAGGGCACACAAGGTGGCGAGCCCTGAGGAGCCTCTTACCAGTGCCAACGGAGGCTGTAAGCAGGTGTGCAGACTGTGCACTCAGGGCTTCGGAGGAGCCAGAGAGGAGAGCCAATGGGCCATACAGAGGATGATGGCTCAGGGCAGAGCATCCACCGGCAGGAGGGCTCTTCCCAGTCTTCCCAGTGGGTGGCGCCTGTGAGCCTCAGCTCTTTTTAAAAGGCTCTAGCCCTCACAGCAGTGACTCAGAGGAATGTTTAGAAAGAACTAAGTCATTTGCAGTAATCAGCCTAACCCAGTTGATCCGAAATAGCGTTTCCCACCTTCTCTTCAGCATGTGACTGAATCACAGCTGGAGCATTGCGGCTCCTACTCGTAGGCTCAGCAGGCACTGTGCACGTCACACACCTGCTGATCCCGGGCCCTGGCCTCGGCGGCCACGCCTGTGCAGCCACTTAAGTCTTCAGAGGCACAGAAGCGTCCCAGGAAATGCAGTGAGTGCACTGGTGTAGCCAGCTGGGATGCCACCGAGCTGTGGAGGGGGACCTAACAGTGCCCCCCCCCCCTTTCCCCACTCCCTGGATTCAAGCAGAGGGTGTGAGACCTTGTTTGGAAAGTATGAAGGATCGTGTTCATAGGAGCAAGCAAGACCCTCCCTGTCCCCGCAATGAGCCTAACATGTGCAGCACGGGCAGGGCTGCCCTCGGTGCCAGGCACACAGGTCTGCGCCACACCCGAGCTCAGCCGTCCCGCACTGAGTACATACATCTCCACTTGATCCTTCGCCGTAGGGGATAACTCTGCCTCGGGAGACGGAGACCCATCCGACTTCTTGTGTGTCTTCTCTTCTGTAATGAAACACAAGTTCAGAAACCTCCACCAGGTAACTGCCTGGGGCTGTGCAAACAGCACTTGATGACACCGGCAGGGGCTGGTCTGGCTGTAAGGAAGGGCCATCTTTGAAGCAGGAGCACAGGGGGAACCCCAGGGACATCAGAAGAGCAAACCTGTGGCACAAAGAGTGGGCAGAGAAGAGGAGCAGGGCCACCACCATGGACCTTGCGAGGCGGGAGCAAAGGGACCACGTGACGATGGAGAGGCTCAGCCCAGGGAGAGAGAGCAGTGTTGCTCTGAACCACTGACTGTGTCTTTGCGGTTTGCTGACCCTGACTTAGGGTGACCGAACACTTCCCCGGTAAACCCCTGTAACTGTGGGGGGAGGGGCGGGGTGGTGGTCTCAGAAACCTTACGTCTCATATCTAATTAACAAGTGTTTGCAAGAATCAGAAGTTGGACAGACTTCTGGGAACTCGCTCTACTCCAGCATGTCTTTGGAAGAAAAACCCATCTTCGTCCACTGCGCCAAGTGCAGGAGTGTCGGGACAAGATCCATTCTGGGATCCTCACTGGTCAGAGGGGGTGCTTAAACCAGGGAGGTACCCAGTTCAGAGATCAAAGCCCCTGATGCATGTTGGGCAGCACCAGGGATCTCCCAACAGCCGGTTTCACACAGAGCCTTCCTCTGGATACAGTGCCCCAGTGCAGCGGCTGGGGACACGCTCTCGGCCGGCCCCTCAGCTGAGGCCAGAGGTTTCAGAGAAGAGCTGTCTAATAGCCACGGGGCCTCAGGGCCGCGGACGAAGTGCTGCCCGTTTCCAACAGCCTCTGGAGCTTCTTCCCAGCTGGAAAGTGCTGGCGGTGTGGCCAGTGTGCGCGTACGTCACCTGGGGGACCCGCTGGCCTCACCTTGCTCGCTCTGCAGGTCCTTCAGCCTGGAACACAGCTCCTCCACCAGCGTCTCGATGCCCGAGCTCTGTGAGGGGAGAGTCTCGTCAGCCTCCACTGGCCACTGACCGGGGGCTCTCAGGACACAGCTTTACTGTCCTTTCCACAGGAGCAAGCACTGGACCACCACTTATGGGCGTCCGGTTTAAAAATCAGCCATGCCAAGAGCACTCCAAACTTCTCTGTGGGCAAGGCCAAGGCCTGTGACATTCAAAAACTGTGAAACTCAGGAGCTCAGTGTAAAGAAATTCAGGGGGCCCTAGGAGCACAGTGTCAAACTCGGGAACCAGTGTCAAAACACAGGAAACCCCAGAGGCCCATGTAAAGAAATGAGATGGGGCCCAGCTTGCCTGCATGAAGCCCGGGCCAGCAGCTGTCAGTCGCAGAGAGGGTGGCCTGGTCCCAGACGGGAACCAGCCTCTAAAGAAAAGCCATACTGCACACAGACGCCCATCAGTCCCTCCAAAGTTGTCTCCTTTCAAATCCCTCTTGGCAAGACACAGGCTTGAGCGAGCTGAGGATGCAGACACAGCTAGCTCAGCACGCCATTCACAGCACGGCCGGGGGACCATGCAGCCAGCCTTCCCAGCAGCCACTGCGCACACAGCCCTGCCAGGGCAGGGCAGCCGTTGGCCCGGTCATGCCGCTGGTCTCAAGGCTAAAAATAGAACTCAGCCATTCAGTCCCCAGAATGACTCAGCACCAAATGGCCGAGCTTCGAGAAAAGCTCTCGGCCACTGTGTAAGCAGCAGCACGGGGACGAGTGAGGGGGTGTCAGCTGTGCACACCAGGAGCCCCTTCCAGCCCGGCGCTCACGGGGAACCCGGACAGACGAGGCAGCCCTCCGCAGACACACACCTACAGACAGAGCAGAACTGGTCACCAAAAGCGCTCTCTGACCAGTCCCGCAAGCAAGCAGCTGCTTACCACGACATGCAGTGGGCCGGCAGGGCCACAGCTCCACGCCATTCTGGTCGGCAGACCAGGAAACCCACACCAGGGTCAGCTGACACCACGCAGCACGCAGTGAGCCTCCCTGCTCATGACTGCACACCGAGTGCTGGTCTCGGAGAGGACACAGGTCTCTGGGGACCTTGTGTCCTGTTGGACGCAAGCGGCTGCCACAAAACACACCACTCAAATGACCACTTGACCTGGTACCTTGGAAATGACCTTCACACAGAGCTGGAATTCAGCAGTCTGTCAGGACTGGAGTTAGAAGTGTGTACGCACGTGTGTGTACTGGTGTGCATGCATGTGTGTGGTGCATGTGTGGGCACACATCTGTGCATACGTGTGTGGACACATGTATGGGTCTATGAGAACTTGGCACATGCAGGTGGGCCTTCTCCCAACCGATCAGGCCTATTCTTTTCCCTGAACCTTGCGCCCCAGCACCAGGCATTGGGCAGCACCACGCCGCTGGGCTCCCCAAGAGGGTCTGGCCAGGCTGTGAGAACCAAGAGTGAGGGCAGCCACCATGGGACTGACAGAGCAGCAAAGGGCAGTGGCTCGGCTCACCCCCACACCGTCTCCCTCACAGCGCGAGGCCCCGTGTCACACACACGCTCCCAGGTCTGCGCGCGGGAGCCTGGGGACAGACATACAACCACTCCAGGAACCCACTCGAAGATGCCGGGGGAAGAGGTCCCTGGCAGAGCTGCCGTTTCCGAGCCCCCTCCTCCCCAGAGGTGGGCAGAGTGGAACGTTTTGGCCTTGGGGTCCTGAGGGCCTGGACCCCTGCCCACGAGCAGCAAAGGGAACAAGGTCAGCCGGGGGGCAGCGAGGGAGGCCACAAGGGGCGGTGATGAGCCTCGGCCTCGGCCTCCCCTCCATGCGTTCGCACGGCCCCAGTCCCGTCCGAGGGGGCGGGATAAAGATGGCCATCCGAGGGAGAGGAGTGTCCGCATGATGGGAGCCTGCGGTGGGGAGGGAAGAGGACGATGAGAAGCTGAGGGGAAGGGTCTCAGGAAATGGACCTGCCTACTGGTTCCCCTGCTCTGGGGGCTCGAGTGGTCCCTATGACTCCCCACAGAAGCAGGACAAGGCCCATCCCCACGCAGCCTTTCCTGCACGAGCACCTGGCCCCACACGTGGAGAGAGGCCTGGCACTGGGGCCGAGTGGCCTTGACATGGCTCCCAGCTGAGTGCGTTTTCTCAGCTTCTCAGAGAGCCTGGCCTGGAGGGGCAGTGCCACCTCTCACCTGCGATGGAAACCTGGACGACAACGACGTGGCCACCACTGCGGACGAGGAGCCCCCAAATCAGTGTAGACACAGCTGACACCTGTGGCCACTGTGAACCTTGAGTGAACATCAGAATTCTGTGCTCAGTTCTACACACACCGCCACGCGACCGGCAGGCTGTGCCCCTGCAGGCGTCTGCCAGACAGCCATCAGTCGGACCCAAGGCCCATGCGAGTCTCTCTCAATGGCCCAGAGCCGCAGGGCCCCGGGCAAGTCCCTGCACTTTCAAAATGAGCGGCCGCTCAGCAGACTGCTTCATGTACCCACAGGCAGAGCTTTGCTCCCCTGCTAACAGGCTCGACAACAGGCCCATTACCAACACTGCACCATCTTTTAGGACAAGGAAACTTCAGGATCCAAAGTGACAATGGTCGGAGCTGATCTAAACTCTGCTCCTACAGCATTAGGAGTGGGAAGCAAGCCCATAGCACTGAGTGTGTCAGTGGGCTGTTTCCACCATAGCTCAAGACCTGGTCACTTACTGATAAGCAGGGCTGGAAGACAGGGTAGGGGGTAGGGGTGTCTCGGGGATCTCAGCCGAGGCCCCCCACTAACACAGGACGCCAGGGGCCCAGACCTCTCCTCTCAGCAGCCCTGCACTAACAGCACCAGAGAATGAACACACATACACAAACACACACATCTCCAAAGGTGAGGCCCCAAGTGGCACCGTGCATGCTACAGAGCCCAGTGCCAGCTGCAGGCTGTGGTTTGAAGAAATGCAACCTGGACCAGGTAATAGCAAGAAGAGATTCCTAAGATGTTAAATGAGAGATGTGTGTGTGTGCGTACAAAACTGTGTCCTCTGATTACGAGGGTGGTATGCAGCATATATATGTCAGTAAAACCATGTGTTCTCTGGTTATGAGTGTACACGTGCTCTGTATAATATAAATGCATATGGACCGTGTGCCCTCTGGTTACAAGGGTGTACACAGAAGCACACGCCCTCCCTCTGTCTATATAGAAACTGTGTGTACCTGCTCTATAAAAGGAGGGACCCAGAAACTAGGCTGACTGTGAGGAGGGCGCAGGACCTGGCAGTGTCTCATGCTGCTGTGCATGGGAGTGGCTTTGACTCAGGAGACCCCAGGACACCTGACAGCCAGTACCGCAGCAGCAGTACTTGCTTTGAGTGCCACTCTGGGTGAGAGACAAAAGGCAACCACATCCTAGGTGCTCAGGCCACGCAGTCACACCTGTGGGGGACAGCCCTGCCCTCTGCCCACGGGACCAGCAGTGAGCAGTACACTTACCTCATCTGAGGCCGATCGCAGACACCGGACAGCAGCCTGCTTCTTCATTTCCTCCAGAGTGAGGTCTGAACACTTCTTACTCTTGCCCCACTTCCTGCAGGCTCCTTTCTCCCAGCCCAGGAAAATGTCATTCTCCTAGAAGACAGTGGATGTAGCTCAGTGACCGTGGCACACCAGCCACTTCTAGCTGGGCTGTGCCCATGGGCTAACAAGAGTACAGACTCAGAATGGCAGACACGCTGGAACGAGGACGGCAAAGCACGCTCTCCCAAGTGCCAGCCAGACATTGCAACGGAGCCCAGGGACAGCCAAGAGCACCACAGGAAGGAGTGTCAAGGGGAAGGAGGCCAGGGGAGGATGAAGTACCAGAGGGAAGGAGGCCAGGGGAAGATGGAGTATCGGGGGGAAGTACAGGGGAGGTTGGAGTATCGGGGGGAAGGACAGAGGAGGATGGAGTATCGGGGAAATACAGGGGAGGATGGAATATCGGGGAGGAAGACAGGGAGGATGGAGTATCAGGGAGGAGGACAGGGGAGGATGGAGTATCGGGGGGAAGGCCAGGGAGGATGGAGTATCGGGAAGGAGGACAGGGAGGATGGAGTATCGGGGGGAAGGCCAGGGGAGGATGAAGTATCGAGGAGGAGTACAGGGGAGGATGGAGTACCAGGGGAAGGAAAACTGGACAAGCCTTCCTGCACTCCCAGTGTCTCTGCCTGGCTTGATAAATGAGTGCAGCGATAACACCCACTAGAATAACTTACTTTCTGAGGATGAGGTTTGACCCAAGCCCCTCTGAGCTCCATGGTGCCGGGCTCCCACCACCCACAGCTAGAGGCCACACGTACCGCCCACAGCTGGTGTGCAGCCGCACAGCTGATGAAGGACAAGTGACATTTCGGTGAGACCCGTGTACATGCAGTGGCTGTGCGGCTGCTTTAGGATTTGAGGGACCGTCACTGAAGGTCAATTCCTGCTCTCCATGTTGGTCACAATGGTTTAATGCAACAAGGAAACACTCCCTCCTCCCTTCTGAGGTCAACTAAAGCCCAGTGGGGCACAGGGCATGAGACGCCAAGGAGCTGTGGGGCTCTGTTGGGGACAGGACACGATTTGGGGGCAGGAGAGTGGTGAAGATGATGAATGTCCCTGAGTTGCACAACAACAGGGTAAAAATGGTCAATGTGGTGTGACGTACGAGTTGAGACCCACCCAGTCAAACTCCTAAAACATCTATCTAGTAGCCAGCACTCTGGAGCAGAGCTGCTCCAGTCCACCCATCACCAACTACCCAGGGTGTGCTGAGCCTAGGAGTCTGTGCTGGAATGCCTCCAGCAAGTCCAGGGCTGTGGTGCCAGGTCCACTGTGACTCTCAAGTGGCCCGACCCTGCAGGACAGACAACAAGGGCCCAACTGTTTCCCAGGGAGCACCAGCAGCTGACCTTTGTGGTTACAGGTACTTTAACTAAGGTGCCACCAAGACTCCTTTGAGAAGTCCTCAACAGTTTGCTGGTGACATGCCGGCACGGTATCTTTACAATATCAGCTGTGGACCCATTCACAGGCTGCAGGGCATAGGCCCGCTCCCTCCTAACCCCCCCCACCCCCCACCCCCGGGCCCACAGGGCGCACCTGTTCCTGCAGGTCATAGTCGCAGCTGTCGTGGAGCAGCAGGCTGAGGACGTACCGGCTGTAAACCAGGGCATCGATGCCGCACTTCTCCAGCTCCTGCCCCAGCCAGGTCTGCACGGGGCCCAGCGCTCGCAGTAGCGACATCTCGCACTCACACACAGGCTAGGGGCCGCGGATGGGAGGGGCTTCCAGGTGGCACGAGGTCCAGGAGGACGTGGAGGGGGGTGCATGGGCTCAGGTGGCGGCCAGCCGCGTGACACTGGGCATCTCGCACAGCGGGTGTTTCGGTGGGGTCTTGAGGGGGTCTTCACTCCCAGGGCAAGGGGAGCTACCTGGCCTCCAGGAGGAGCCTGCGTCCTCGCCGGCAGCCAGCATCTAGAGCAGTGGGTCTGTCTTCAGGCAGGAGCGGCAGTCCGGCATCCCGAGCACGCAGGGTGGGTCGGTCGCCTGTGACATCACATGGAGGCCACAGGGCGTCTCCGGCAGAACCTGCACCAACGGGGGAGAGGTCGGTGTGCGAACAGACAAGGGACCCAGATGTGCATAACTGCCTGCGTGCGGCCCCTCAGAAGCCTAGTCTCCCTGAGAGATGCAGACCAAATGGACGGATGCTTCAGGGGTCCTGCGAAGCTCTGGCTCACTGGGGAAGAGAGGTGGGGGTGTGGAAAGAACTTACCTGGGGTTGAAGCACAATATAGACACACAGCTGCAGAGTCATTTCAGTGGACACTGCAAAAGGTCACCGCGGACATTCTCCACAGCTCAATGGCCACTCTAGGGCCGACCTTCACCAAGGTCACTAACACAATGTCTCTTCACACCCTCCATTGTTTTCCAGCCACACTGTAGTTGGGAACCTGAGGCCTTCTGATGGCCATCACCCTCAGACCAGTACCCAGACCACTGTCCTCCCACTCACTGGCTCACGGACGCCACCGGAAATGAGGCCCCCACTTTGGCATGAACCTCAGCAGACCACGCAAGTGTGACCACATGTGGGGGGTTCTAGAAGTGTCCCAAGTTGTCATGAGGGGAGCCCCTCCGAGGTGTGCAGGGGGCTCTCAAAACCAGAGGGAACCTGGAGGTCCTTCACAGGGCAGAGCCACGAGGGACGAGACCCAGGTGGTCAGCTGCTCTGGCGGGTGTTGAAGCGGAGGGTCGGGCACTGAGGGCAGATGCCCAGCCCAATGAGGGTGACAACAGAGATGATGACGCTGCCATGTCATTTGCTATTTTTAAAGTCCTGTTTTCGGAATTACAGAACTTGGATCAATGTGATGCCAGCGCTGCCCTAGCTGGCGGCCATTTCCGGATGTCCAGTTAGCCAGCTTGGGCACGGGGTGCAGGTCACCAAGGGAGGAGGAGGGTCGAGTTTGGGGCCTCACTCAGAGTGACTGGTCACAGTGGTCAGTGGAGGCAAGTGAGCAGTCTGGGGGGAATGACCTCAAACATGTCAAGGGCAGCTACACAGAAAAGAGCAAGCGGGTCCACTTCCTGTGGGGAGAGGCCCTCGGAAGCAGGTCTTGGATCAATATAAAAAAGAAAGAAACCAAGTACCAAAGACAGAGCCCAGCCCTCTGGAGCACCGCAACGAGCTAGAGCGAGGTACCCAGAAGAAGTCACCTGACGGGCCACCCCTGGAGAGAAACACAAGCTATGACCCTCCCAGAGAAGGTGGCTTCAGTCACGTGGGTCTGAGCCCTGGGCACCCCCCGGGCCTTAAGAAGGTGCGAAAAAATATATAAATAAATAAATAAATATAAATAAAAAAAAGAAAAGAAGGTGTGAACTGAGCTTGTGGGAGCTGGAGAGAAGGGAGGGGCACGAAGGTAGCACCAGGCAGCCCCTGGTTGTGGTTGTTGTCAAGAGCTGTCGAGTCCATACCAGTCACAGCGACTCTGCGGACAACAGAGAAGTGCTGTCTGGTCCTGCACCCACCTCGTCACAAGCCCACGTTTGAGCCCATCGTTCAGCCGCCATGTCATACCATGGAGGACCTTGCTTTTTGACAAACACTTACCTCTCCAGGGACCGACCGGTCTGACAGCACGTCAGACAAACTCTTGCCATCCTAGCCTTGGCTCTGCTGCTTTTTATCTGTTCATGGCCTTTCCATGTTCTCCTCCAGCACCACATTCAAGCACATCCATGTTCCCCATCTCCCGGATTTCATGTCCCACTGTCCCACGCATAGGAGGTGACTGAAACTCTCGCAGCCTGGGTCAGGAGCACCTTCATCCACAGTCACTCCTTGATCGTCAACAGTAGAATTAGCGCCAGCACCAGCAAGGAGGCAGGAGACATGCCAGAGCTCAGGCCCAAGCCTCCAGGAAGCCACCTGCACAACCGACGAGAGACCCACGTTCCAGAGAGAGGGGAACAGTAGGAACAGAAACCACTGAGCAGTCTCGGAACAACTCAGGCCAGTGGACCCTCACGGGTGGTATGAGCAACTGTAGCCGGACACCGCAGGGAGTGGCCAACCGCTGCAGCCAGACTCAGAAGAGGACCTGGGGAGAAGGCCGTCACTGCTGATGGATCCAGAACGACAGTAGAGAGGACTGCTGAGTTTCATTCATCCCCCTACGTGACACCAGTGGACAACAAACTATGACCAACCCTGCCAAGAACAGGAATTCCAGAGCACGTAGTTGTGCTCATGCAGAACCTGTGCACAGACCTGGTTCATTCAAACAGCACAAGGGGGTACGGAATGCTTTCAAATCACAATGGTGTGTGTCAGACGGATAGTACCCTTTCACCTTACTTCGTCAATCTGTATGCCGAGCAACTAATTCAGGAAGGTGAACTGCATGCAGAAGAGCGCAGTATCAGGATATAGAGGAAGACACCATCTTGCTCCCCAGAAATAAAGGCCAGAGACAACAGCCCTCAGTCTGGATTAACCCTAACGTGAAGGCGAGAGAAAGGCTCACAGCTGGACCAAGGGACAGGCACCCGGACGTCGAGAAGACAGATGCTGTCAAAGCAACGTAACCACCATACCTCGGGCAGCCTTAACCTCCAACTCACAGTGACGCTCTGATTAACATGAGCTTCTAACATGAACTAACAGAAAGGCAGCAACTGTTTCCGAGAGTAGAAAGACCCGTCTTCCTCCCGTGATTTCACACCATTGACCTTGAGGATCACAGCCCCACGTGTAACCACTATGCCACCGAAGATAGGGTCGTACACATGATCACAGACAAGGTGCCACAACAATCCCACTGAGGTTAGAGTCTGCTGACTCTCAACGTGGTTTCATTCAGAATGCAAAACACTGGAGTGAATTAATTTGATCCTGCTGAGCTCTTGAAGGTGGCCTGGGGAGAGGAGCCCTCAGCCAGGGCAGGAAGTCAAGGCCCAGGCCCAGGGTTCCCGGTCAGTGCTGACCTGCCTCCGACAAGGCAGAGCGCCCTGGGGTTCCTAGCCTTTGTATTCCATCCAATGTGGCATGCACAGAAGGTGTGCTGAGAAACTACCCCTCAGAGGGTGCTATCTGCCTCACCCAGCAGGCTCCTTCACTGAGGAGCTTAGCCCAAGACCAGGAGCTTTCAGCGAGGTATATGAACCCTTCGGACAACAATCCTCCAGTGCTCACACTGCTGAGGAAGTCCAGGCACCAGGAGATTGCAGGTTCTCTGCTTGACATGCACTGCGCACAGGCATCCTTTTACCAGGCTCTCCTGGGCACCTGTTGGACATGGATCCACTGAACCGCACTCTCCCCAGATTCAGCAGGGCCTGTCTGCGACCTCGGATGCCATTCCCCAGCTGCCCAGAACCTAGAAGGGGGGAAAGCAGCCTGGCGGGGAAGCAAGTGGCCCTCCAGAGACGGAGGTGCAGCACTGCACTAGGCTGGGGCAAGTCTGAGGGGAACAGAACCAGTGAGCCAGCGGGTCCCATGTGTCAGAGCGACTTCATCGGCCCCAGCGGTCAGCTGAAAGAAAACACTTCCCAGAACCCAGACTATTACACAGCAAATGGATAAATGGATAAAACAAGGTGCACAGATACTTGGTGGCTCAACACGGAGCTTTCCCTGCCCAGGGCCTCCACAGGCGTTCCGTCAGAAATGCGCACACTGGTTCTTGGCATGTCCATGGTGTGCACTCCCGGCGTGTGGCTCACTGAACTCAAAGCTAGTCCTTGTTCTGTGAGCACTTCTGGAGTATGACTGAGCTGCTCACTTGTTAAGAGACACAGGACCCCAGCCCCAACTGACGTGGGTACTTTCAAGTCTGAGACCACTTCTTAGGACCTGGCCCCTTCCCCTGGGTTTTCTTCTAAAAGGAGTCCAGCGAACTAAGGGAGGCCCCCACTTCTCCCAGACCCTCTGCAGCTAGGCCTCAGGGCCACTGTGGGACCCACAGTGCCTCCCATGAAGCAGGGCACCATCACTGCTCAGTCCCAGGGAGGTGGACACACTGTGTGGCTTCCTATCCTTTTTCTCCAAGGGCACCCTCTGCCTGCACCCCGGGCTAAGTAGACCTACGGGGCAGGGCCAGGTAGCCACCAAGGTGACATGAACCAGGCTGCAATGTTTGGCACTTCCACTGCTATGAGCTGGGGTTGTGTTAGCTCCACCCCCCACCCCCCCAGGCCTTAGCTCAGCAGGATCCTGGCAGGCACTCTCCTCAGTCCCATCTCTCTCTGGGTTTGCAATCAGCTTGTCACAGCTGGTGGGATTCTGACAGGCGGAGCACTAACTATACAGACCACCCCGATGACAAGGGACTTCTTTTTAGGCCGAGTCTCCCACCTCTCGGGCTTGGGCCTCCTCATCTTGTTCTAGTTTCCATTTATTGAAATCTCGTCCTTGAAGGCCACCTGATTCTTGGACAGCCCCAAAGAAGCTCTCCCCTTTCTACATAATCGCCATCTACACACAGAGGTTTTCGGGCTCCCAAGCCCATTCCTACTGCACCAGGAGCACTGTGACACTGAGCAGATGGGGTGCCCCATCCAGGACTCCGCCGCCCACACCCTACACACTGGGCATCTAGTAAAGGTGTGCGGAATGGAATAAGCCCCCGGAGCCTGCCTGCTGCCCACCTGAGCCAGTGCCACTGCACTAGTCCTGCAGTGCCAGACCGGCATGCTTTGGCAAGTTGTCTTGCTCCAGAATTTCCAATACAAAACCAGACTGCAACCCCAGGGTGACTGACCACACAGGGTCCCACATGCCACACAAACTACTCTAGATGCCAAACCTGGGTGCCTGGTGAGTCACCCCAGCATTTCTGCTGGTGCTGGGCGCTGGCCGCTGGCCGCACTCCACCTCAGGAGGCCAAATGGGTATTTATTTCCTCCAGGCGTGGAAGTCCTCCGATGGCAGGCATAAGGAAGGCTGGGCCCTGCATCCATACAAGGCAGGTAACTGACCAGCCGCAGGCCCTGCCAGCAGCCTCACTGGGCTGACCTGAGGTGCCCAGGCCACTCCCGCAGTCATGACCTCAGCTTCACCCTGAGCAGAACACGCCCGGTGCCCCCCACAGGACACAGGACAGCACTCAGACCCACAATCGCGCTGCCCACAGAAGCCACGAGGAGCCTGTCTGCTGCTCAAGGGTGAGGCTGTCCCTGTGAGTCAAGGTGTCTCCACTGGTCTCAGGAGCCCTGGAGAGCTGAGTTGGATGATGAATCGGGAAGGTGGCAGAAGTGGTGTCTGTGCATTGGAGGGGGGGTTAGGGGGGGGGAGATGGGAGAAGCCACCAAACCAGGATTGCCAGGACAATAGATCGTTCATTCTGGGAGGAAGTACAAACATGAAGGGCTGTGGACATGCTATCAGCAGAGACCAGCCCCCGGGGAAGATCAAGCTCGGAAGCGGGCAAGGAAAAAGAGGAAGATCCTCAGAGACAGAGTGACCCAGTGACTCTAACAATGGTGAGGGCAGGGCAGGGCACCATTTCAGTCTATTGTACACAGGGTCCTATGAGTCAGAATGGGCTTGACAGCATGGAAGGAAGCAATGATAGAGCCTCACCTTTGGCCAAGGTAAAGAGCTGAGGCCTGGACCCAGTCAACTCCAGGTCACTGTCTCCTGCACCCAGTGCTGCCCTCGAGGGACTTGGCCTAGCCTCCTTAATCCAAGGTACCAGCCTGGCTGTGCCTGCAGGTCCGTCCCCATGGGCTGCAGCTTTCTGAGAAGCTGGCAGGTCTGAGCCCAAAGCCAGTGGCAAAGGAGACTGTTCTGGGCTCCGTCTGCTCTGTGCTCAGCTGGGGACAAGAGTTTCAAGGAGCCTGGCTCCTCTCCACGTGGGCAAGTGGATGCTTGGGAATGGGGCCAGGAGGAAGAGGAATGCTTCCCAAGAGAAGCCCCAATTGCAGTGGCCTTTTTTACAGAAACCACGAGGCCAAGCTTCTGAATCTCACGCAAGGGCAAGGGGTCCATAAGGAGGCAGGAAAAGTCAGGCACACAGTTTAGCGCTTACCAGGGAGGGGCTGCAGGGAAGAGAAGGGGTCTAGGGGTGCTGGGAAGTCACTGGACAGCAGTTTCGGTCGCTGCCAATGCCACACACTTGCAAAAAAGGCGAACAGGCAAAGGATTGCGGCAATTCCATTTACCACAATGAACCCCTCAGGTTGGGGATCTGGTCCTGCTGTTTGGAGGTTTGGGGTCACGGTTTCCTGAGACAGTCCAAGTAACTGCTCTAAGAACATGAGTACCCTTCTACTCTACCTCCTGAAAAGTACAAGTTTCAAGAGGCAAAGATTGATGTACAGTGACCCCATGACAGAGCAGGACTGTCCCTGGAGGTTTCTGGAGCTGTTTATCTGTATGGGAGCAGAAAGCCTCGTTTCTCTCCCACAGAGTGGCTCATGGATTCAAACTGCTGACCTGTGGTTAGCAGCAATATTTGTAACCAATTACACCACCAAGCTCCTTTTCCAAATGGCAGTTGAGTTTTATTTTTTATTGGCAATGGGAAGGTGGGGAGAGGGATCTGACCCACAGGGCTGTGACGTATGCTAATGGTGGTGCAGTAGCTTGGAAAACAGCAGTAGGAATGATGACAGATGCTGAAGAACATAATCAAGTCACTGCAGTGTACCACAGGGATTACTGGATTCAGATCTATCTGATAAACAGGGTTTCATTACAACAAACTTTAAAACAAACAAACAGGCAGCGGCAGGTATGTAAACTAGAAGCAAAACTGAAGTTTACACAACAGAAGTTAACAGCTCCCCAAATAGCCAGTGTCCAGTGTCATCAGAAGGTGCCTAAGGTACATTTTGAGAGCTTCTCACCAAGTGGGGAATGGAGGCTGGAAACAAGTCTTCACCTCCCTCACTGGGTCTACCCTCTGGGTGGTGTTCTCAGAAGGGTTGCTTCCCCCAGCTATTCCCACAGCCCTACATTGTCCCTCAACTCCATTAAAGAGGAAGAGGAGTGAATTACAGTTAAGGATACAAAAACCCTCTTGTTTCCAAGACTGTAACTCTTTACGGAAGTAGAAAGCCCCATCTTTCTCCCAAGGAGCGATTGGTGGTTTCAAACCGCAGACCTGGCGGCCAGCAGCCTCACACTGCACATGTCAGGGCACCTGAATCTGGTGACCGATCGCACTTGGCACCTAGCCCGCCACCGCATGCAGGGATGGTCCACCTGAGCAGGATGCACGGCCCCACACTCACCTTGACTTGTGGCTGCCGCCAAAGTCCAGGTTTGTCAGGGCTGCCTGCCAGAGGCATTCAATGTAGCCAGACCGCTCACCCCAACCCTTGCCTTGCCCAGCCCAATGTCAGCGGGCGCCATCCACTAAGCGTCCCCAATGCCCGAGTCATCCCAGAAGACATTTTGGACGCCAGTGGATGGCAGCGGGCATCATCCCAGGGGTTCCCAATGTCAGAGGTGGGCAGTCGGCGTCCTCCCGGAAGACGAAATGCAGATGTCAGCAGGGTCAGTGGGTGTCCCTGTGGAGCCATTCCTGATGTCAGGGAGGCACAGCAGGCATCACCCTGCAAGCCGTCCCAGTTGCCAAGTACAGTGGGCATCATTCCAGAATGCGCTCCCGACCTCAGCAGGCATCACTGCAAGGAGGGACCTGGTTGCTTACCCCTGCCTCTTCCAGCCCCCAGCAAATCCTGAGTTTCTCCTTCAAGTGGACCCAGAACCAGGGTCTGTCACTGCCCAGCTCCTGCCTTATTTCCAACAGGTCTCCCTCCGCTCAGGCGTGGGCTTGTCGAGACCCTGTGTCCACACCAGCTGCACGTGCCCACCTGAGTCCTGGCTCTATCTCCCACTTCCCTCCCACACACACACTAGCGTGGTGGCCACCACTGCTGCACCTGCCACAGCATGGACTAGGGGTGAGGGTTGGTCCTGGGCTCCATAGTCTGGGGTGCCGTGTGTTGTGTGAGTCTCCAAGTCTGGAGCACTCAAGACTGATTACTGAGCTGCAAGAAAATGCACAGCAGGTTTGCATGGACGTCAATCTCAATCAGTGTGGCGCCCACACATGTGCGTGTGCACGGGCATGCTCTATAAGTCTCTCATTGCTCGAGTCAGCAGATCACTCCCAGGGACAGCAGAGGCTTTGACATCACATGTCTCTTTCTAGAAGTCTACAGAGGAGCAGTTCGCTAGCTGATTTGGGAGGCCCTTTCCCAAGAGCAGGCTCAGAGCCTCTAGTCAAAGAGAAGAGCAGGGGTCCAGATGGGTCCAAGGGACACCTAGGAAGTGGCATTCATTTTTATAGGCTCGTGCTCCTGAAGAGTGCAGAGAAAGACCAATGCCCAAAGCGCTCTAAATACCACCAGCGCTGGGCCCACCCACAGTGACCCCATTCAGGGTTTCCAAGGCTGCACATCTTTCCGGAGCTAGCAGTCATTGGACCGCCAACCCTGTGGTTAGTAGCCCAGTGCCTAACCCACAGTCCCCCGGGGGTTAGAAAGTTTTAACGCGACCATGATGACGCACAGAGGTTAGAACCCTGCTGGGCAAGGTGGTGTTATGGCTGCTTAGTTGGGCACTGACTCCTCCATGAAGCTCACAGAACCCCGAGTGCTGGGGGCACACACGTCACCACTGACACCACGTCACGGACATCTAGTGGGAAGAGGACGCCGAGGCAGCAGCAGAAAGCAACCTGATGGGTAGACCATTAACCAAACGCCTATCCCTACTCAATCTCCTACAGTGACCAGCGACAACAGTGTCATGACAGAGGATCCAAAGGTACTGTGTCTCCTGCTTTCCAACGTTCTTCACAGCTGCGCCACCACGTCACCCACTCGTGACAACAGCCCTCCGTTCTCCACTCGCTCCCACATCACCAAACTGACAGGCCATGAGGTCAATTCCCTTAGACCCAGTTTCCCCACAGAACTCACGGGCTGTTGAGTGAGTGGCTACCACCCAGCAGGCACTCCCCAGACTAAGAACCTCAGACCCTGGCTTCCAATTTGTGCACCCACATTCTAAGTCTCCCAGTGCTCAAACATACACACTCAAGCTAAAGGTGTGGGCACCCAGAAACACGGTCCCAACCTTGCACCACAACACAGAGCCAAATATAAACTACATAGCTTATCAGGACAGAATCCTCTGTTCTTGCACGTCTGGGAATGCCACATTGTTTAAGAACAGGTACAAGTTTCTGGATACAACTTGTCCATCGGTAATGCAATTAAGACTTAAAAATTCTAGTAACTAAGCATCTAGTTACAACAGTATCGAGATTACCATTGCTCTTCCTCTGTGTGTGTGTGTGGGGGGGCTGAGGGAGGAGCCAGTGACAGGAAAGGCCAGCAGACAGCATCAACGCAAGCATTTTCGACAGTCTACAGACATTAAGTGCAAGACTCTGTCGCTAAATGAATAATTATAAGATTAAAGAGAAAACATCTCATCATAACCAGTTCTTTATTCAGTAAGTCAAGTTCCTCTTTTACAGAAAAGCAAAGTACAGTGTAGCAGTCCAGACTGCACCAAAAGACTCCGGTCCCAAGTCCCCCAAAAGCACCCTGAAGGAAGAGCTAGCAAGGGACTTGTGCAAAACCAGACCGAGGAAGGAAGCGTCAAGAGCAGGGGAAGGAAATGGGAGGACAGGCCTAAGGCTTCTGTGAGATGCAAGGGCCCCAACCACAGCCAGCACCGAGTAGGTAGACCTCGGGCAAAAAGAGGAAGGAAACTTCTAGTGCTTCCTGGAAAGTCAATCCACAGGACACTGAGACCAACGGGACCCCTGCCTCTCCTGCCTGGAAGCAGCTTCATGATGCTGAGCTGAGACTCAGCAGGATGCCATCATGAGGACACCAGGGGATGTCGCCAGCTGGAGGCCTGCCCGACACCACACCCACCACAGCGTCACACCCCTGGAGACGGGAGCTCTACAGGTCACTCAGGCAGGGGCAGAGATGGGAGCTGGCAACAGCCAAGGGCAGAGTGGTTGAACACCTGGAGTCAATGTGTTCATTTGGTTCCCGCCCACTGATACTCACCTGCTGCCAAACAGCCTATCCCTAATGCCTAACACAGGGCAGAGGCCATGCAGACCACATCCACCCTGATGCCAGCTTCCTACTGCTCCTAACACACTGACAGGCACCAGGCAGCAGGCCAGAAAAGAGCTGCAGGACACATGGACGCGGCCCTAAGTAACCACAAAGCACACAGCAGCCCCAGGACCCAGCACGTGAACCTTCAACTGGCAGACTGTAGCCGACCTCAGGGGCCGTTCCGGGGCCGAGTGCGGGAGAGGGGGCTGCCCCTTCCTTTTAACCCAGTAAAGAAGGCACCTTGTCAGTCTCAGGAGGACATAACTGAGGGTCAAGGAGGGAAGTCAGAGATCTAACATGGTGACAGAAGCCTGTGTGGAAAGTAAAGAAGGTGCTGAGCCCACCTCCCCCTGCAACCTCAAGTGGGTCAGGCTGCAGAGGGCCCTAGCTTCACAGGGAACAGCAAAGATCCCCACAGTGATTCTGGCAACAGAGGACAGAGATAGGGCAGCAGGCTTGTCTTAAGTCACACAGGGACAGCAAGCACCCAGTGATGGCGGGGCCTGAAGAGCTGCTCTGGCAGGCAGGAGGGGGCACCAGGAGCCTTCAGCCTATGCTCCCAGGGTGACAAGGTGGCAGGAGGGGGGTCCAGGTGGCAGGATGAGGGGACCCAGTGTGACAAAGTGGCAGGATGGAGGGACCCAGGATGTCAAAAAGATATGAGGACCCAAGGTGACAAGGAAGCAGGAAGAGGGGGATCCAGGGTGATAAGGCGGGTACGTGGAAGGACCCAGAGTGATGAGACTGTGGGAGGGGCCCTCAGGTTGACAAGGTGGTATAAGGGAGGAAGACCCAAAGTGACAAGGTAGCAAGAAGGGGAGGGGCTCAGAGTAATAAGGCAAGGTGAGAGGGGGGAACCAGAGTGATAGGGCAGTGGAGGGGGGACCCTAAGTAGTAGGAGAAAGGAGGGGTAGGATGGCAAGGCAGAAGGAGAGTAGGGCAGGAGTCTTCCTGCCTGTGCTGCTGCCAACAATCCCAGAGCACCTTCCCTCTGTAAGCCAAGAGCAGCAGGGACTCTTCTGGGATTGCTGAAACAGACACAGGAGGGCACCAGCCAGCCTGCCCAGGACAGCCAGGGCCTTTCAAACTCCAGGCACAAGTTCTCTTACGGGCCGGCCTGACTCATGAGGCAGAGTAGCACTGCACCTTGAGGACTCCGTGGCAGTGGTCATCAGGGCCATCCTTTGCCAGGCCCTTCCTCCGTGGCACTCTGGTGGGTTGAAAAGCCAACCCTTCAGGTGGCAGGTGAGCACTTCGCCAGTGAGCCACCGGGACTCTTGATACGGCACCCCGCCCCCAGACACACTCCTACCTGCTTGCTCTCCTCATAACGGGCATTGAAGTGTATGTTCTCTTATAACGAACATGAAAGCTTCCCCCCCACACACACACACAATCGTTCCAGGTAGAATGTGCATGGTGTATGGGAACAGAATTCTGCTTTGGATGCCAAGCACATTGTCAGCACATACTCGTTTCCCTCCTCCAATGGGCCATCGAGATGAAAGTATCCTGGCCAGGGGTCAACGCAGACCTGCAGGGCCCCAGAGAGCTACTGCCCACACTCTGACAGCATGGGCCGCCCAGAGCCACCAGGGGCCCGAAGCAAGCTGCGTGTTGCTCACCCGGTGGGCCCACACAGCCATGGGTGCCGCTCGAGAGCGACCAGCTCATCTTCACCAACATTGGAGAAGCAAGGTGCTGAGCTGCTGAGGGCAGTGTGCACAAGGAACACAGCTCATCCCAAGCCACAACAGAAGTCACCACAGAAATACAGATCGAGGTCAGGGAGCAGAAAGGAGCACTTGGGCAGAAGTCATGAACAAAGGAGATGGAATGCAGAAGCAGAGAAGGCGAAGACTGAGCTCAGAGCCAGGGCAAGCTCGGGGTTCTCTGTGAGATGCTAGTGGGTTTCGAGGATCACCAAAAGACCAGAGCAGGAAAGGGCAAGCTGAGTTGTCGCAGCTGGGGCAGGAGTGGGGTGGTGCCACAGAGCACAACCCAGATATTTAGAAAGGTCTGCACCTTTCCTCCTCTCAGCCACAGCCATTCACCCCTCCCACCCCACCCTCCAAGTTGAGACAAGGTTACACTTGCTGCAGTGGGGCACCTCGCTGGCCCTTCATTTTCCGGATACTCAGGACTTGTGTGAGGGGAGCTATGTGGTCTCCTGGATGCTGATGCCCCTGAATGACCCTCATCTGCTACCTAAGCCAAATCCCCTCCAGCACCGACTTCCCATTTCCTAGGGAATCCAGCATCCTGCTGGGCTGGCACAGACAACAGGCCCGCCAGGCATGTGCCCGAGCGGACGCAGCGGGGTCGCTGGGAATCGCTCCCTAACAACACCGGCTTAGCAGGCCTGGAGATGGAGCCCAGGCTCCCGCGCTAGCACCCGCTGCCCCGGGCTGCCAGGCGGTGGGGAACACCCTGACCTGGGATCCCCACTCCCAGCTGCCGCCGCGGGGCCGGTGACCTTCAGGTACCTAGACTCCCAGCTGCATGGCCCGGAAGCCCGGGGAGACGGGGGGAGGGGGAGTCCAGGCAGACTCGAGGGGCGAGGGTGCGGACAGCTAGCGCCCCGCGTCACCTGGAGCAGCAGCTGCTGCCCCTCTCTGAGCGGTCTCCCACCACCACGCTGCGGGCCCACATCCGGAAAGGGGAATCCTTGCTAGGGGCGCGGCGCGCGCGGAGTCACCGGCAAGACCCCAGTTCGCCACGCTCAGGCGCCTCGGCACGGAATGCGCCGATGACCGGGCAGCCAACCGGTCACTCGGGCCTGGCCACTGTTTCGGCGCACGCCCCCGCCCGCGGCTCACTTCTGCAATCGGGTAACCTTCGCCGAACCTTGCGCCGCCCGTCCGCCCTGCGCCGCCATAGGCTGGCGCGCCCGTCTGTCACTGAAGATCCCGCCCACCAGACCCGCCCCGCGCTGCCATAGGTCAGTGCAACCGCCTACCACTGCCAGTCCTGTCCCGCCCTGCGCCGCTATAGGCCGGAGCAACCGCCCGTCAGCGCGCGCCGCCCGCCTCCCCCCCCCCTCGCAGCTCTCCCTTCGCGGGCCCCTAAAGGACAAAGCTGGGGGCCCGGCCATGCCGCGGCCCCGGGGCTGACTGCGCCGCCGCCTCCGCCTCCGCCTCGGGCGCTGCCTTGGCCCCGCAGGCCGCACGCCGACCCGCACGCAGGCCCGAATGACGCTACGGCGCGGCCCCGCCACAGGTCGGCCCATTGTGCGGACTCACGCCGCCCCGCCCCGTCCGCACCCCGGCCTCCCTCAACCCTCCGGCCCCGGCCGCCCCAGCTCCCGGTGCTGCCCGATCCCGACCCGCGACCCGGTCCAGACCTACCTGCCGCGGCGGCCGGGCGCCTCGCGCGGAGGGCTCCGACGCTGCCGAGCCCGGGCGGCCCTGCCTGCGCCTGACGTAGAGCGGCGGCGGCGGCGGCGGAGGGCGGGCAGCCGCCGTTACCCGGCAACTGGTCGTAGCGCCTGTCGGCAGCGCGCCGTATCCTTCCGCCGGCGTCATGACGCCATCGCCCCGCCCTCCCGCCGGCAGGCGAGCCCGATCTGCGGGCCGAGGGGGATGGGGTAGAGGAGGCGCGGGCTCGGTATACTGGGGAGTGTGGGCAGGGGCAGTGAGGATGCGGGTGCTGGAGCGGTAGGAGGGGGCATGGCGGGAGCCCGAAAGGCCGCGCGGGGAGGGAGAGGCAGTAGGGGAGAGACAGGGGTCAGAGGGCATGGAAGGGCAGAGGTAACTAGAGGGGGCGTGGCTGCAGGTGAAAGTTTCTTGGGGGCTAGATTCAAAGGATGGGGGCAGAAGGAACAGGACAAGGGGTTATGGATCAACAGAAGAATTGGGGGGACGGAATGAGAGTAGAAGAGAAGGGAATCCGACTGGGGGATAGAGAGGGGTTCAGAGAGGATGGGGGCAGGAGGGTGCGACCGGAAAGGGGGTTGGTTGGGAGGAGGGGGCAGGCAGAGAGCTGTTGGAAGCAAGGCCCCTTAGAATGCGGTGGCAATGGCTGCTGAGGGGCGCAGGGTTGCCCACACACTCCACTGCCCTTGGCCGAACCATCCCCCGAAAACCTTTGGAAAGTGGGGTTCGGCATGCGCAGCCCCCCCCTCCCGGCGCACTCCACCTATCTGCACTGCGTCCTTGGATGGCTGCAGTGGGCGATTTAAAATACTCATTTTAAAAAAAGAAACCCTGTCGCGTGGCTCTTTGTATTAAACAGGCAGAAACAAAAGAAACCGGGGGAGACTCGGAAGTGAGTTATTCTTCTTTCTCTTCACACCCACCTTTCTGGCAAGGGGAACAGTGGGCAGCACAGACGCTCCCACCGACCCCCCACCCCGGTTACAAAGGAGCCAGAGGGCTGGCTCCCCCTCCTTGTGCAGGCAGCACTCCTGTGGGGAAGACCAGCTCTCAACAGCCAGCAAGTGGTTGGGGAAGAGGTCTCTTCTCCAGAGGGATGTTGAGCTTCAGGAGGCTCTGAGAAAGATTTCCCCCACAGCCTGTGGGTGGGGGGCTTTTCTTCCCTCCACCAGACTGCCTCCAGCTCTGGTCTTTGTGGAAGAGGTCCCTGCTCTTCTGGAGACAACTGTGAAAGAGGAGGAAGATAGCAAAGTGTGGGGGGGGGGGGCAGGGGGTGGGGGGGTGTTCTGGGAGGGCAGTGCCTGGTTCCCCTGTCCTGTCCCCCCCCCCCATTTCCCTGACCTTGTTCGTTGCCACAGGCCAGTTGCTGTGAACCTGGAGGCCTCTTGCAGGAAGGGGTGTTTGACCACTCTGCTGAACACCAGGCAGGCAGCTCAAACCCCACATGAGGGCACCTGGAGGGAAAGGGCTGCTGCAGCACACAGGCTTGCCCTGCACAGGTTGGACCCACAGGATGGCCCAGTGAGCTGCTCTTGCTGATTCCAGCCCCGGGGTCTTTGCATGTACTCACCCCTCCTTCCTTAGAACATCCCTCCCTCGTGTCTGCAGGGCTGGCTCAGCTTCAGCTTCTCTGTCACTGCCTAAAAGCCCAAGAGCCAGGGCACCAGGCACAGGTCCAGTCGGGCCACTGTGTCCCTAGCTACAGGCTTATCAGATTTGAGAGTACCTGCTTGCGCTCCCTCCTGGAGAGTAGGCTCCAGGCTATGGCACCCTACTGTGGCCCAGGGCCCCTCCAGCTCCCAGGTTTGTAGGCCATGTGTAATGAGGTCACACAAACTCCTTCAGAGCCCCACCCTGCCTGAGGCTGCAGACCTTGGGAAGCTGGAGCTCCAATTCTTCCTTCTAGAGAAAGTCCCTCAGACTCCTGTGTGGTCTCTGTGGCTCCTCCCACTGGCCCAGCTCTCTAAACCCTGCCCTCAGGATATGTCTGGGGTGGGACTAGGACTAGGACAGCTCAATTGACCTTTGGCCAGATGATTTGGAGAGCAGCCCCTAGTGGTTCTGTAACTCGGGAACAGTGGGGAGGCGGCTTGAAGCGGCACATGGGACACTGACCCACTGAGACTGGAGCAGCCTCCCTGGTCAGTACTTGCCCTCTCCGGGCTTCCGTGTCCCCAGCTGTGTGCTGAGGGACCAGGCAGGGCCTAGGAGGCCTCCAAGGTCCCCTCTGATGTCCTCCCTTGTAAGTGCGGCATTGGTAGGATGAGGTGCCATTGAGTCAGCTCGAACTCAGCACCCTGTGTGCAGTGGAACCCTCGCCACCCGGCGCCACCCTCACAATGGGTCCTAAACCTGAGCGGTGGATGCAGCCACTGTGTCCATCCAGCTCATCAAGGGCTCTCCTCTCCTTCGCTAGCCCTCCCCTTTACCAAGCACGATGTCCTTCTCTAGGGACTAAGGCCTCTCTGGACAACGGGTGCATAAGGGGAAGTGTCCCCACCCTTCCGGCCTCCAAGAGCACTCTGACCTTGCAGTGAGCCGACTAATGTGTGACCCTACTGTTGCTGGGGCTGTGAAAGTGGTTTTTTGTTCCTGGCAACCCCATGTGACAGGATAGAGCTGCCCCAGAGGTTTTCTAGGAGGGGCCCTGATGGCATGGTGGTTACACATTGGACTGTTAACCCTAACGTCAGTAGTTTGGAACCACCCGCTGCTCTGAGAGAGAAAGATGAGGCTTTCTACTGCTGGTTTGGGGTTAAGCTCTTGGGCAGCTGATCACCTTCTTCCTCTGCTGAGCTGGCAGTTCCTCGTGCCGAACTGTTGCTTCACCAGGACTCCGTGCAGTGGAGCTATGCGCACACCACACCCATGGCTGGAAGCTCTGGTTTCTCACCGCCTGGCGCCCCATGGGGCCCAGTCCCCAGGCTCCCACAAGGACAGGCCTGGCTTCCAGGCAGCACACCAGGTTCATCGCCAGCCCGGTCAGTGCTGCCACCCACCCTGCCAGAGGAAACCCTCCCCCACCAGCAACCCTCATTTCCCCAGGACCGGCACCACCTCTCTTGGGGTTCATTCACCCATCTGGTGCAGTCCTCGTGGTCCTGGTGCACTGAGCCCACCGTCAGCCTGCTCTCGTGGCCCACATTGCCCTTGTCTGAAGAGGGCCCCATTCCTGATGTCTCTCACTGCCTCGGGCCTCCCAGGCCACCTTCACTCCTTCTCACCTGGTAACCTAGTGGTTACCAGTTGGGCTGCTAACTGCAAGGTCAGCAGTTCGAAATCACTAACCACTCATCGATAGAAAGACTGGGCTTTCTGCTCCTGTACAGAGTCACAAGCTCAGAAACTTACAGGAGAGTTGTACCCTGTCCTAGAGGGTCATTGTAAATTGGCATCAACTCGATGGCAGAGTTAGGTTTTGGTTTGCTGTCCCCTAATCCCCCGTGTTGGGCCCCAGGAGGCGAATCCAGCCCTCCCACTCTCAGGTGTGATCTTGGCTGGGCTTCCTCACCTGGATCCCGACCCCTCACCTGAGTGGCAGCTGGGGCCAGAAGACATCCACGGCCTGTTTGCACTCCTGTAGAGTGATACCTTGTGCTCCCCTCTCCATGCTGTTCACAAGGTCAGAAGGTCTTATCGCTCTCTGTGACCCTGGACAACTCTCCACTAGCGCCCCCTTCAAGAACTAGGGTGGCAGGTGGTTGAGGGCACCCCGGGCTGAACCCTGTGAGCTGAGGGCTTGTAGATCCCTTTTCCTCCTTGCCACCCTGCCTCAGGAGAGGACAAGGTGACCAGGACAGAGGGTTTGAGACAGGGCTGAGGCTCAGGAAGGGGCCGGAATCACCTGCCTGTTGGGGGACAGGGGGCAGACAAGGCAGGACTGGGGTTTGGGGAAGTGCAGAAACCACCTGCCTGCCTCCAGTGGCTTCTTTGCCTGGCTTGCTGCCCTCCTGGCCTCTGCCCACCAGATGTGAGCAATTAAACCAGACGTGAGCTTTTAAAACAGGAGCTTCTAAACCAGATGTGAGCTTCTGCTGGATGTCCCCTTGTCACAGCCAGGAGTCTGGGGGCCCATGAGACACGTTGAATCAGTTGGCCTGGAGGTTATCACCCCTTCAGGTTAAAAGGCACCCTGTTTTGAAAAGCATGTGTCCCACGGAGCCCTGGGGTCCTCCCAGACCATCTCCACAGTCCCTGGGAACTAGGCAAGGCTCGGGCAGGTTGGCCATTGTGGTAGTTATGTAATCTCATGTCAATTTGAGGATATTAAAAGTGAAGGGTTGAAGTCTGTCCTGTCAATCTGGTCACAAGGTCACACCCAACAGGAGGATTCTGGGAACTTCCTCTCCCCCTGGAGGAGGGCCACACTCTCTCTGCCTTGGTGTTCCAGTTGACAAGCCACGTGGAGCCACACTGATGGCAACCAGAGGCCTGGAACTGCATCCACTGCCAGTGGATCCACAGGACTTTCTACCCTGTGAGCTTCTGGTATTTGGCACCATTGCATTCTTGCGTGAGTCTGAAGAGGAATTCATGGGCTAATAACGGACTTATGGATTTGATCTGGACTGGCCTGGGATGTTTTATGGATGCACAATTACTTCTTGATACAAAGTTCTCTTTTACACCTACATGAGTGTCAATGGATTTGTTTCTCTAGTCAACCCAGTCTAACACCCATCTTCCAGCTGTCAGATGCAGGGCCCTCGCAAGGCTATTGAGGTGACCGTCCACACTGGGGTCCACACCCCGGAGCTGCATGCTGGGGACCAAGACAAATGGTCACAGGTGCTGCCCTGAGCACCGCCCTGCCCAAGGCTGCACCATAAACAACAGGTATGGGGAGCTATGTCACCGACAGCAGGCACCTGGGCTACAGGTGCGTAAAGGTGGAGACACTGCCTCCTGCCTCCTGGACATGCATGTGGGGGACAGGGACATGCCTATGTGTGGCAGACAGCCGATACACTGGGCAGTTCCCAGGAAAGCCCATGCCCTCATTGCCCCAGGGACCTGTGAACCCCCATTGGGAGTCACTCGACTGGCCCGTCCACGTCTGGAGGACTCCCTGTGGCAGGCTTATCTGTATTTTATCTGCCAGGAGCAGGGGCACCTAGGAACACCCAGATAACCCAGGCTGCATTCCCCTGGGGGTGTGGGGTGGGAGGAGGCCGCTGAGTTATCTCCTTCCCCAGACAGGCTCCCAGCCACCTGCACTCACAGAGAAGTCACCCCCAACCCCCCAGGCTGACATCAAGACCCGTCTCTGGGACCCAGCCTGGTAAGCTCACCCATCTGCCCCTGATGTCATACCCGCTTTCCTTCCAGGTGCCGGGACATTCCAGACGGTGCTCTTGGTCCACAGTACAGACACAGCAGCTGTGCGGCATCCTGGAGATACCAATGCCTCAGATTCCTCCTTGGCAGATCTGTCCTTTCTCCTCCCCCCCCCCATCTCTCCTTGTCACCTGGCTCCCCACAGAAGGGGTGTACTAGAAAAACAAAAACCAGCCAGAGCAGCTGTATCCCTAGGTGCGCTGAGCCCGTGGGGTCTGGGGACAGAGCTGGCTTGAGTAGGAGTGGATGACCGAGGCCTGCCACCTGGAGCTCCTGCCTGGCAGGAAGGACGCCATTCCCATCACCTCCCTGGGACAGCTGAGCTACTTTCTGCAGAGAGGAGACTTTTGTAGGATGCGGGCCCTGCAGACCGTGGCTCTGCGTGGTACGTTCTACTGAGCAGTGTGGCCTCTGCCAGCCCTGGGTGATGTTTACAGTACACTTTCTGGGCTAACCAGGTGTGCAGTGTCCAGTCTAGGCTAGTGCCCTCTCCCTTTGAAGCATCTCAGCTTATGTTAGAGCTCTCTGGGGATAGATGTACCTCGATCCTTGTCTCCCCGCAAGAAGGAATTCACGCCGAAGCATGGTTTGTGATCCAAGTGAGTTTTATGAGCATTAGAAGTTTCAGGTTTACACAGGCACCCACTGGGCTCCTCCCAAATGTGCAGTCTGCCTGGAAACTGCTCGCAGAGTCATGGGTCGGCTCCGGGCTCCTGCCTTTTCAATTATTTGGTGGGGAGTCGTGGTGGATGACCCCTGGTCGACCCCATTGGCTGAATTGAATTAGGTGGGTCAATCCAGGTGCAGGGCCCACCCACGAGTACCTGGTAGTAAACCTGAATGTCTGGGTATGTGCAGTGTGCCACTCCTTTGTTTCCATAGCTTGGACCAATGGGCATGTATAATGGACGTCCCAGCCCTTCCCTAGACTACCTAACACTTACATGCCTCCAGGCACAGAAAACTCACTCCTCCGAATGGTTCTGTAGAGAGGAGACAAGCCCGTTGCCGAGGCCCAGCTCCTAGTCCACCCCTGCTCCTTCTTCTCCCCGGGTTCCCACCTAGGGAGCCCTCACCATGCTGACTCCAGGACCCTGCCTCCCCCAAAACTCTCCTCTCTCTTCCTCTCTTGCTCCACTGGGCTAGCACCTGGGCTGTGGGAGTCAGAGGAGGGACTTGGGGGGTCTCAGGCCAGATGCCCTGTCTGGGTACTGTCAGATGCTGGGGCACATGTCAGGTTAGGCAGGTGGGGTCAGGCTGTGGAGCAGATGGGGGAGGAGCACCAGTGTGGTCTTCAAGTTGGGTGACAATTGGGGCACATATGGGGTCAGACCATGACTGAGTCAAGCTATGTGTGGAATCAGGCAGATGTAGGGGCTGGGTCATGTGTGGGTGCTGCCACGAATGGGGTCAGGCTATTTGTGGGGTGACAGCAGGTGGGGTTGGGGCAGGGAGCATGGGATCAACCCCAGGTGGATTGGGCATCTGCAGGGCTCCTGGGAAGGGCTGTGAGCAGGACAGCTGGCTCTGGGCCCTGTGGCATTCAGGCTGGTGACAAAAGACAAAGGAGGATGAGTTAGGGGCCACAGGTTCCCAACCCAGGAGGACCCCAGAGCTTGGTCACCAAGGAGGAGGAGCTGCCTGGATGGTCAGTGAGCTGCCCATGCCAGCAGGCCAGCCATGATTTAGAAGGAGCTGAGGCCACAGGCGCTGCATTCCGAGAGCCCCCAGGACAGCCATGGAGACAGAGGCCCCAGTGTGCCCAGGGGGGGAGGGGCAGGCCAGGACCCAAAAGAGCTCCCTATATGGCCTCCCCAGTGCCCAGCCAGGAAGAAACAGGCCTTTATTATGGGAGGTGGCTCAGCCTGGCACCAGCATCCATCAGCCTAAGGCTGCCACCCCCACCCTTTCCTGCAGGGCTTCCCACAGACACTGGGCCTAGGGACTCCTGTGGGCTGTCCCCACGTGCCCACTGCATGTACCCGAAGCCTTCCAGAAGGCAGTAACAACAGGCTGACTGGCCAGCAGAGGTCCATGGGACCCCTAAGACTAGGACCCTTAGCACCCCATCAGGCCTGGAGATGAACTCACCTCTTATGGCTCCCCCAAAACACAGACAGATCTGAGTGGCCAACAGAAACAGAAGGGAGAGATAGCTCTTGAGAATAACAAACTACTCAAAACCCAATGGGCCAGCAGAGGGCAGGCGGGGGTGGGGGTGGGGGGCAGCTGTGCACAGCCCCAGGCCAGGGCCACCCCTGACGGCCAAGGAAACTCAAAAGCACTTCTCTGGTTCAGTCTCCTTGAAGTTCAATCAACGTCCGTGGAAACAGCTGTCCAGAAATCAAGGTGGTGGCACACCTCGAGAAATCCAACAGACACAGCAGCACCGCGGGGCTCAGCTCAACTCACCCAGAGCAACAGAGGAAGCAGGAGGAGGGCATGGCTGTGAGGCTAATGGCCACCATGAACTGCTGCCTCCTTTGCCAAGAGGTAGGGAGAACTGGACAGCGCCCTGTTACTGCTGCTGGATAGTTTGATCAGAGTCTGTGGAAGAATCCAGACCATAAGGGGCAAAATGCAGGACACAAGTCCAAATTCTTGTTGACTCTGGGCTTTCTGGAGCTGTGGAGGCTGGAAGTGTCAGGTAGCCAGAATAGGGACTAAGGGGGTTAGCTCCCCAATGTCTGTATAGGGCCCCAACAAAGGGGTTGGAAAGAAACCAAGCACACTAATTAGACCCCTACATTAAGATCCAAACTGAGCATACGCAGACCAGGACCCCCATGCCCACCCCCAAGCACAGGTGAAGCTTAAGCTTGGCCAAGACCTAGGCACATGACATCACACAGGTGGACTTAAAATCAGCCAAAAAGATCAGCCAATACCCTCAATCAGCCAGTGGGCATGCTTGGCAGGCTGAGGGTGGGAATCTCTTCTGAGTGTGGGAGTACACATGCTGCTCGGTTCTTGGGGCCCAAGCTCTCTCTCAGGCTCCTCTTGACCCCTGGGGTTTCCTGGTTCCCCAAGTGTGGTTTTGTGCTCCTGTCCTTGTATTCTTTCCATGTGGTCTTTTTGAGTTCAGCCGTGAACTCCTGCACAGTTCCCACGCAGCCTTCTACACTTTCCTGAAATAGCACGTGCTTTCTGAGACTGATACTGGGAACTTCCCTTTTCCTCATAAAAGTCACCTTTGCATTGTGTTTCTGTTGCATGAATTCTTTCAGCTCTATGAGGAACCAAAGTGCCCCAATCCAGAACCCTAACAGAGGAGTCCTGCCACCAACTATGCCCCAAGATTACCTTTGAGCCTTTTACCGCTTGTGCCGTCTTAAAATGGAATGATTTGGCTTGATCAGTAAAATGTCAGCCTTGAGCTTTTTAAAAACTGTATGAGATCAATTCGATATAAAACAACCAGAAATCCTCAAACGCTCAAGTAACATCACAATAAACTGAGAAGATACTGAAATTGTCAAGGATTTTGCCTTGCTTTGATGCACACTCAATGTTCAGTCACGAAATCAAGCGATGCATCGCACAAGACCTCTTAAAGTGTTGAAAAGCAGGGAGGTTACTTTAAGGACTAAGGTGCACCTGACTCGAGCCACGGTATTTCTAGTGGCCTCATACACACAGGAAAGTTGAATAAGGATGGCAGAATGGATGCATTTGAATTATGATGCTGATGCATGCTGAAGGCACCACAGACTTGCAGAAGAACAAACAAACCTGTCTCAGAAGAAGTATGGCAAGCAGGCTTAAAGTGAGGATGGTAAGACTGTCTTATGCCCTTTGGCCGTGTTGTCAGGAGAGCAGTCCCTGGAGGATGTCATGCTCGGCAGAGGGGCAGTCACCAAGATGAAGGCAGAGATGGATTGTCACGGTGACAGCAAAGGTGGGATCAAACCCAACTGTGGGGATACTGCAGGACCAGGCAGGGCTTTGTTCTATGGTACAAATGGTTGCTAGGAGTTAGAACCAACTCAAAGGATCAAACACAACAGCACTTCAAGTAAAGGTGGGAAGATGTGGGTTTGTGATAATGAAGGAAGGACAGCTCAGGAGATGGGGGTGAATGGTGGTGCGCCTCAGAAAGCCTTCATTTAAGGTCTGTCCCAGTTCTCCAAAGGCCAGCTTCAAGGCTCCATTCTAAATAAGGCTTACACAAATATCTACTCAAACACTAAGAGAATTTCAGAGCCCAAGATGTCTTAGGGACAGAGTGCACATGTTATACTTTCAATCATGTCAACCCACAGGTAATGGAAAGATCTAAGCATTCTATATTCCTAGTAAATAAAGTTTCACTTTGTAGTACACCTGTAATTCATAGACTTTAAAGTTTGTTATGCAGATATTAAATCTCAGCTTCAAAACTATCTTATTTTTCATAAAATATTTTAATTAATTTTAACATTGCCAAGTTAAAAAAAATCTTAGCAATTAAAGGTTTGAAGCCCCTCATAAGAAACCATTTTCCTGTTCAGCTATGTAAATATGTGACTTATAAAATCTATCAAACCAAAGGAATAGATTGTACTACCAAGTTTCTCATAAAGATGAGACCATATATCAACCTCAAAGATCTCTATGACGCACAAGAGCTAAACTGTATGGAGTCTGTGATTTAGAAGGGCCACCTTGTAAAACAACCAAAAAGAAAGTCTATTGTATTTGAAAGAGATCTGTTAAGCCTTCTGTTGCCAGCATAGAAGAGGGCAACGTTATTTTGTCAGCCAGTTAGAATAACTATACATTTTGAGGAAAAAATGCAGCATGCTGCTAGACCAGGTTTATTTTCCACAGCAGCCTTCCCAAGAGGTGTCTCAAGCCCTTCTTCTGTAGCTCACTTCTAAACCATATGAGCAAGTGCTGATTTTCAAAGTAAAAATGTGTAAGGCCCCTTTGAGAATAACTTTTGCGATAAACTTTAAAATGTTTATTAATGATACGCCAAACACTGGCAATCATATATATAGGCATGTTTGCTATGTACAAATGCGAGAGAGCAAGGTCTTATTTTCAAGTACAACTTCAGAATTAGTTGCAATAAACAAGTATCTCTTCTCAGAAACTGTATGTTCCTTTAGTTTACAATCCAAGACATGAAAAATTCAATATAATGTTAAGTAACTTTACCACCTGCCTTGAAAAAATCTATAGGAAAGTAGGGAATTATCAGGATGGAACAATAGCAAGGCTTTGATGGTTCAGTTGCTAAGACTTTATTGTATAAATAGCTTGACCTTGAAAAGTTCTAGACACTGTAAAAATCCACAAAACGTACAATTCTGGCAGAGTTCACTAATTTTGCTTCTCAGATCTCCCATCAAGCAGCTCTCTGGTTCGAAAAGGAAGACGTAGAGGATCTTAATTATCCAGGAAATCCTGAGGACACGAGAAATGGTGTTGGTGGGTGTGTTTGGGGGTGGGGGGGTTTCACAGCTCCCACACCGCGACACTGTGTTTGTGTATCGGAAGTGGCATTTGCTGACGCTCAGATCTGAGGTCCCTCGCTGCAACATGGAAAGTGGTCCTCCGTCCGGAAGAGGACCGGCGGCTGGTAGCTGCTGCTGGGCGCAGGCCTGGGCGACGACGCCTTGCTAAAGAGCGCGGGTACACTGATGGAGTGTAGGAGCTTCCTGAAGGTGCTGGGGAAGGCGCCCAGGTCGGACTCAGCCCTGGCCACCTGCTCCTCCATCCTGGCCACACTGCCTGCCACCATCCTCACGAAGGCCTCGAGCCGGTCGATGCGACTGTAGATGCGCCTCATCTCAGCGGCCTTGGCGTGAATGCGCGGCACGCCCTCGCTCACCACGTGCGAGGAGTCGCCTCGGATCATGTCCAGCATGCCTACGAACTCGTCCACGCGCGCCAGGAGCTCCTCCAGGCCCGCGTCCAGGGCCTCTACGTCGGCGCGGGCCGCGGGCAGCAGGCGGGCGGCGTAGCCGGCGGCGGCGCGGCGAAGCAGGGAAGAGTCGCGGCTCGGCGAGCGGTCCTCGGGGCCGTCATCCTCCCACGGCCCCGAGGCGCTGCTGTGGCTCTGAGACACGTGGCCGCTGTCGCCGCTTGAGAAGGCGCCTGGGGGCTCGGGCTCCTCCGCCGACCCTTCCCGCGGCGGCCCGAGGCCAGAGGGGCGAGCATCCATGGCGGCGGCGGGGTTCGCGCAGCTCCGCTTCCGGTCTCCGGCGCGCTCACGCTTGCGCTCTCCGTGCGCGCCGCCCTGCTTCCGGTCTCCGGCGCGCTCACGCTCACGCGTGCGCACCACCGTTCCAATGAAGCAGCGCCTGCGGGAACGCCGGCCACTGTCACTGGGTCATGTGGGATCAGAACGATAGGAACCTGCCCCAAGAAGCCATCTGGGCAGGAACGAGATCGCCTCTTCTGCTTCACAAAGTCTATCTGTGGAGGGCCGCGCAGAGCAAGGTGTGGCGGCGCGCGCCCCAGCCTCATTATGTGCGCGTGCCCGCCCTTGTCTTAGCGCAAGAGGCGTGACCGTCATAAAGGGCCCCCACCGCGTCTCGAAAGGCGTCCAACACGCCGGGCGCTGCTGGGCGGCGGAGGCTGTCTGCCTCCTGGATGTACCCTGGACGCCTGTGAGTGAGGGGCGGTGCTACCTTACAGCCCCAGGCACCTAGCCGCCCTCAGAGCACGCAAGGAAGGCTCGTTGGCCCCTAGACACGGCGGAGGTGTTGGCCTGTGGAGGACTTCCAGCAAAGGCTGGCCGATAAAACAGCCAGAGGGACAGCCCTCGGTCCAGTCTCACTGGCGCCCATCCTCCCAGCGGTGACTTCTCCTACCCCTCAGCTGTCCAGGCCATACAGAAGAGGAAGGAGAGAAGAATTGCTTCAGGGGATCCGAGAAGGGCCCCTCTGCATGGTGGATATGACCAGATGGGCCAGTCCCTTATAGTGTGCCCTACAGCATAGTCTCTTGCAGAACCAGCATTCAGTTACACATCTGGGAGAGATGAAGGCTCTTTAATCGCCTTGCCTTGCCATCCCTAATCTCTCTGACCTGCCACGAGATGTCCCTAGGTGCTGAGTGTGTGCCCGCCGGAATGCCAAGAAAGGAAAAACGTTGCTGGTCTTGGGGAAAGGGGGCTGACCCCAAGAGAAAGGTGGGAGGTTGATTTCATGGAGGTAAGCCCTCTGGCTCAGGGGAATCAGTATCTTTTGGGTTTTGTAGACACCTTCTCAGGATGGACAGAGACTGCCCTAGTGGTTGCAAAGAAATTGTTACATGAAATTATCTCTAGGTAATCATACCTGTTGGATCAGATCATGGCCCTAACTTTGTGGCTCAAATTTCCCAGGTGTTGGCCTAGTAATAAAATGGAATTTGCATTGTGCTTACAGACCTCAGCGCTCCGGTCAGGTTGAAAGTAGGACTAGAACTCTAAAGACCACCTTAACAAAGCTTGTCCTAGAAACTTGGGGAAAATGGCCTGACTTATGGCCATTGGCTCTTTTGTGGGCAAGATGCACCCGTACCAGAAAGGCTTCACTCCCTATGAAATTATGGTTGGGACACCTCCACCTCTTTTACCCCGTGTATGGGACCAGAAGCTGGCAGAAATCCAAAAATCATTCACTTTAAAAATATTTGTAGTCTCCAACAGGTTCAGCAAGCCATCCCGACCTGCATACGTGAGCATTTCATTACCTTCCTCCCTTTCCACCATTCTCAATGTTCGGGAGATCTTGTGTATATTAAGAAGCACTGGGCAAAAAGAAGGACTCACCCCCAGTTGGCACAGACCATTAACAGACCATTCTAACTACCCTGGCAGCCCTCAGAGTAGCCAGAGTACCCGCCTGGATTCATCACTCAAAGGCAGCCCCTGGAAGATGGGAAGAAACCAAGCAGGATCTGTCTCAGTCTCTCAGGCTGAAGCTTTCACATACGTCACCTTAGTATTCTCAGGTCTGGAAGCAGGAGGAGGATTTCCTATAACTTGCTGAAATCCCAGTACTATTAAAAAAATTTAATTGCCCAGAGGGGCTAGTTAATGTACCTGCACTCTTCCTGCCATCTGGAGCAAACTCCAAAGTAACAAATTATTATGGAATGGCTGGAGAGCACAAGGCTGGGACAGTCAAGACGAAGTTCAGGGAGTTCCAGAATTTGTTGCCCACTTAAATCAATGATTTGATTCCCTAAAATGAAAACGGGAATTGAAATGCCCGAATGCTTCATAACTAACCAACTGAACTTAGCCTGTAATTTTTGCTTATGCTTGATTGAGTCAAACATCTCTGGTCACAGTGATCGGCTTTGAAATGTACAATGGCTAGGAATTCCTCACCCTGAGGCCGGCAACCTTTGGAAATGCCCCAAAGCCTGTCTACCTGGAGTAAGTGAGTGTGTCAGTGATTGATCATTACTCCCGGTGCTTTATAAACTGAGTGTTAAGCTGTGCTCACGACTCAGGGACTTGAGCGCACTAGCTGACTCCCGGGCACCTGCTTTGAAGAAAGCTTCTCGTTTATTTGTTGTGGCTTTGACTCTCAAAAACCAGGTACAGCAATTTATGAGATTGGGGCCTACCTGCTGCTCCGGTCCACGCCATGGGAGATGGACAACGTGCTGCTTCTGATCAAGACACAGGTGGAGCGTTGCTGAAGAGCTTCGAGGGGAAGGCCCAGGAGACAGCCAAGATGGCCGAGATGCTGGTGGAGCTGGTGTGCAGGACAGAGCAGAGGAGTTGGTGTGGAGTGGCCGGGTTTAAGAAGCTGGGCAGTGGGACAGCAACTGAATTTCACTGTGGTTACTTAAGGGGAAAGCCCAAGAAAGAGAAAATCCTTCACATCTTTAACCTTTTCTCCATTGATCATGATGCCACATTTATGATGTAAAATGTTGCAGCTAAAACAGAGCTGAACAAAGATGCTGCCCAGGCTGTGAGCTGGGCCAGTGAGCTCAGCCCAGAAGAGCAGAGAGTGCCGCCCTGCACTGAGGAAGGGAAGGTCGGGCTGCCCACTTTGGAGGGTCTCCCAAACTTTGCTCGTGCGCTTCTGGGTCCCAAACTGCCCACTGTCCCTTCTTCCCAACAAGCTATTTAACTCTGACTGCTGAGTTGTGTGGTCATTGCAGTGGGTCATGGCACAGGCAGGGCAGCGGAGAGCTGTGGCGGGGCAGGCTGACTGGTTTCAGAGCAGGTTGGAGAGAGAGGGCAGGGCCAACCTCTGCCTCACAGGACTCAGCTTAGACTGAGGGGGTCTCTCTGCTCCTGAATTGCGAGGCCTACGGGGCTTTTAGAATGTTACTGTGAATGGTGGTGTGCACACAGGGCGGCTTTCTCTGTCGAGATGGGCAGTCTTTTTTTTTTTTTTTAGGTTATTATTTTTTAAAAACATTTTATTAGGGACTCATACAACTCTTTTTTTTAATTTATTTTAACAATTTATTGGGGCTCATACAATTCTTTTCACAGTTCATACATATACATACATCAATTGTCATACAACTCTTATTACAATCCATACATACATCAATTGTGTAAAGCATATCTGTACATTCTTTGCGAGATGGGCAGTCGTGAAGACCCACAGGGACAATCAGTCATACTCTGTCCTGCACCACTAGTCTCTCCCCCTGTAAAGATGGACAAGCTCGGAAACCCACACGGTCAGTTTTGCTCTGCCCTGCAGTCTCTGTGAGCCAAGCCGGGCGGGCTCGTAGGCTGTGGGTTTGTGAACAGGCTTGGAGACAGGCTTGACTCCCAAGGTACAGGATGAAGGGGGGGGGAGGCAGGCGGCCCCAGCCCTCTGACATCTGATGGAGCCTGTGTGTCCCTCCATCCCAGGGCACTTGCTGGGGGTTTCCACTTCCACAGACAGCCTCATGCTGCTCTGGACCCTCAGCTGCAGCAGGGTCACCTCCCGTGACCTCCCTCTCCTCACCCAGCCCTGCTTCCATCGGCCCCACTCTCTGGAACAAACTCGCCACGTGGGCATTTGATGAAAATTTCCCCCAGTCTGTCCATGGGGACTGCCTTCCTGGCAGGGACTTCATTGGGGGTGGGGTGGGAGGTGCGGTCAAGTTGGCCCAGAAGGGTTATGGACCTAGGCGCCTGCGTCACCCTGGCCTTACTTGTCTCTCAGGCTTCAATGACACGTCCCTGTGAGTCTCCTGTGTGCACAACAGGCCTATGGTGTGTGTGTGTGTGTTGTGTTGTGTGTGTGAATATGGGGAGCCCCCGTCTCACCTCCTCTGGCTACACAAGGGGGAGGAGCCCTACTCCACATCCAGCCAAGCATGGTGGCTTCACTCTCCCACCTTCTGGACACCAGCATCCCTCCCAGAGCACATGCTCTGGCTGCCCATGCACAGTGGCCACCCAGATGCAGCGCTCACAGGGAGGGTAACGGGTTGCCACAAGTTCTGAGCAGGAAACCTTAGTTTTCAGACCTCTTTTCCACAGCAGGGCCTTTTTTAAAAAATCATTGTATTAGGGGTGTGTACAACTCATCACAATGCATACATGCATCCATTGTGTCAAGCACGTTTGTACATTTGTTGCCATCATTCTCAAAACATTTGCTTTCTACTTGAGTCCTTGGTATCAGCTCCCTCGTGAACCCTTGATAATTTATAAATTATTATTTTGTCATGTCTTACACTGTCTGACATCTCCCTTCACCCCCTTTTCTGATCGTCCTCCAGGGAAGGGGTTATATGTAGATCCTTGTAATCAGTTCGCCCTTTCTAACCCACCTTCTCCACCACCCCCACCCCTCACCTCTGGTATCGCCACTCTCACCACTGGTCCTAAGGGGTTCATCTGTCCTGGATTCCCTGTGTTTGCAGTTCCTAGCTGTACCAGTGTACATCCTCTGGTCTAGCCAGATTTGTAAGGTAAAATTGGGATCATGATAGTGGGGGGAGGAAGCATTAAAGAACTAGAGGAAAGTTGTATGTTTCATCATTGCTACACTACCCTGACTGGCTTGTCTCCTCCCTGCGACCCTTCTGGAAGGGGATGTCCAGTTGCCTACAGATGGGCTTTGGGTCCCCACTCCGCACTCCCCCTCATTCACAATGATATGATTTTTTGTTCTTTGATAACTGATCCCATCAACACCTCTTGATCACACAGGCTGGTGTGTTTCCATATGGGCTTTGTTGCTTCTGAGCTAGCTGGCCACTTGTTTATCTTCAAGATAACCTTTAAGACCTTTTTCCCTTTAACACCCCAGATGCTATATCTTTTGATAGCTGGGCACCATGTTTTCTTTACCAAATTTCCTATGCACCCGTTTTGTCTTTTTGCGATCGTGTGGGGGAAGGTGAGCATTATGGAATGCCAGGTTAACAGAACAAAGTGTTCTTGCGTTGAGGGAGTACTTGAGTGGAGGCAGGGAGGACCTTTTCTCAGCCTTGCTGGTGAACACGTCTCTAGCTCTCCATGTCGCTCTGGTCCTTGGCCCCTCAGCTGCTTGGTCCTTTGGCCTCTTCCCTCCTTGGGCCAGTGCTACAAAGCTCCTTCCAAACCAAACCCAGTCCACTGCCATCAAACCAATCTGTTACAGGAGTAGACAACCCCGTCTTTCTCCCATGGAGCAGCTAGAGATTTCGAACTGCCGACCATGTGGATCAAAGGCCAATGCACAACCACTGCACTGCCAGGGCTCTGCGTTGCCCAGTCTCCTTTCAGTCCTTTGTGCATGCGTGGTGTGGCAGGTATGTTTTAGCCCAGTGGTTTGATTTCTTCATGGATTAAGGGACTATTCCGATTCTTGTTTCCTTAGGAAAATGCTGGCAGGTTATCCTCTCTAGAAAACCTGGGTGGTCTCTGCTAACGGGCACAGCGAGCCCCGTACTGGATTGCTGTGCTGTGTCCCCTTGTCCTGCCAATTTGAAGCAATAACTATTAGGTCTTTGTTGGAGGCCCAGGCCCTGTTGACCAACCAGGCTGCCCCCATGCCGTGCTCCCACGGCCCCGGGACCTCACACTCCTGTGCTCCCATGGCCCTGGGACCTCACACTCTGGGGGTGGCGGGGGGTTGTCCCACAGCCCCAGGACCTCACACTCCCAGAGAGTTGGTCTCACACCTCAGGACCTCACACTCCTGGGGGGAGGTCCCCACAACCCTGGGACCTCACACTCCCATGCTCCCATGGCCCCAGGACCTCACACTCCCAGGGTCCCACGGCCTCAGGACCTCACACTCCCAGGGTCCCACGGCCTCAGGACCTCACACTCCCAGGGTCCCACGGCCTCAGGACCTCACACTCCCAGGGTCCCACGGCCTCAGGACCTCACACTCCCAGTGGGGGGAGGGTGTCCCACTTCTGCAGGACCTCACATTCCCGGGGGTGGAGGGCATTCCAGGGCCCCAGGACCTCATACTCCCAGGGTCCCATGGCCCCCAGGCCAGGAGATTTGGGGGTTGGGGGAGGGCTGTGGACATCCATTCTTCTCTGCATCTTGGGGTATAGACAGCTATGATTGCAAGCGCATGTGTGGCCAGTCAGCCTAAGGTCGGGATGCCTTTGCTGCTTCTGTGCAGCCTTGGTGATGCTGTCGGGTCAGGGCAGGATGATAGGGTCAGTGGTTCAAACAAAGCCCCCGGCTGTATCATGGGAGAAAGAGGAGGCAATCTGTTCCCACAATGGTGTTGGGGCCATTGAGTCGGCTCCGATGCTCTGGGACCCCGTGCACCACACAACAAACCCCTGCATAGACCTGCGCCGGCCTCACGGCCGCTCCACACCCGAGCCCATTGATGGCGCCACAGTGTCAGCCCATCTCATCGTGGGCCTTCCTCTCTCTCACTGCTTTACCAAGCATGGCATCCTTCTCATGGACTGGTCTGTCCTCAGAACATGTCCAGAGCATGTGAGACCAAGCCTTGCCCTCCTGGCCTCCAAGGAGCGCTCTGTGCGTACTTCTTCCAGGACAGGTCGGCTAGTCCTGTGAGCAGCTGTGGGGCTTTCACTGTTCTTCCCCAGCTCCCCTGTTCAAATGCACCCCTTCTTCTGCCGTCTTCCTAACCCAGGGTCCAACTGTCGGGAATGCAAAGGTGCCCCACCTTGGGAACCCAGAGACGGGGCGACCTGCTCCCATGGAGGTGTACCCCCTGGGAAGTCCTAGGTGAGGCCACTGTGAATTGGCATGGCTGAAGCAAAGGTAAGGATCCCACCAGCCACTGTACACAGGAACCCAAACCAAACCAAACTAACTGCACGAGTCAGTGTGGAGTCACAGCGAGCCTGGAGGGCAGAACTGCCCCTGTGGGTTCCACACGTCTTTACGGAAAGGCAGGGACCCGGGGGGCTCCCTACTCCCCCACCCCCACTGTTCCACAGGCTCATCACTGGATGGCCTATGGGGTCCAGTCAGGAAGGTGATGCCAGGCTGGGACTGGTCGAGACGGCACAGACAGAACCGTGGCCTCCAGCTGCACTCAGTCCCGTTGGGCTGCGATTCGCAATGGCCCCAGCCTGTTACCCTATGCTTGTGTCAGGATGGAAGCTTCATGGGAATTAGCATGGGGTGTGTGTGTGGGTGTGTGCATGAAACTGGCTGCTGCCATTGCAAACCTGGGGGGCACTCTTCAGTGGGCAAAGGTCTGAGGGAGGTGGGTAACAGCCAACCATGCGGCCACAGCCCCCTCCCTCTAACTTGCCCCAAGCAGCCCGCACCCGTTTTCTCCATCAGTTTCTCGTCACTCAGCTCCCATTTCTGTCTTGCCAGGTTTTGGGCAGCCCACCCTTGACCTCAAAAGGGTCTGGAGCAGCAGAAGGGTGGTGGAATGAAGTTTCTTCATATGACTCTTCTGCCCTGTAACTCCCGCCAAATGAGTGAGTGGGACTATGTATGCAAATAGGCTATGGAACACCAAGAGAGGGGCTTGATCAGTGTTCATTGCCAGCCCTCTGGCACCGAGACCAGATGCACAGAGAGTGTGACCTGGAGACTCAGGGGAACAGCGCCTGACCTTGGGATACCTTCTTCTCATGTGGCCCAAGACTGGAGCTGTGGGACAGAGTGGCAGGCAGATTGGCTTCCTGGCCAAGGCCAGAGACCCTGTGGTTGAAAGACTAAGAACCAGAGAAAGACTTGGCTCCCACGTGACTGAGAAGCTGAGAACCAGACAGAGACATGGCTGCCGGTTGAGGGGATCAAAACCCCTGTCCTTAATGTTGCTGATCCTGACTTGTGACCCATGAACTTCCCTAACAAACCTCCTTAATTGTGAGCAGTGTCTGAGGTCGGTTTGCAACGAATTATTCTTGAATGCAGCAGGGCAGTGGAAGGAGTGGTTGGTGTCTGAGCAGGTAAAGAAGACAGGAGCGTGGAGGAATGCCTGACTTTGCCTTGTGGCAACACAGAAGCCAGGGAGGTCAGCTGTGTCCACCCGCACTGCCATTTACAGCAGTAGGAGGTGCCTGGGGGCCGCCAACGCCGAGGGCTTGCAGCAGAACCTGCATTCTCTGAGAAACGCTTGACATCTTGCTTGTGAGAGGGTCAGCATAAAAGACCCCACACCCAAGCGCACTGCCGGGGGGCTGACGGTGACCCCTCGACTGCGCGTGTGGACCGGAGTAGAAAGCAGTCTTTCTGCCGTGGAGCCACTGGTGGGTTTGAACTGCTGACCATGCAGGTCACGGCCTAGTGTGTAGCCATGACACCCCCAGGGTTCCTGGATCCCCAAAGAGGAAGGTCCTCACTGACACGGACGGACGCAGTGGCTGCAGCCACGAGCTCAAACGCAGCAGTGAGTGTGAGCCGGAGCAGGACAGGGCAGTGCTTCATTCTGTTGTGCTCAGGATGCTGTGTCAGACCTGCTCGACGGCACCCCTCAGCCATCCCCCCCACCCCCCGTGCTGGTGTTGTCACTAGTCACTTGTTTACATCTCTTGTGCTCCGTACAGGCCATTCTGGCTCTTTAGACATCCGTTTTTTGAGCAGGACCGACGACCCAAACCACAGTGTCGAGCACCAATACTGGTCTCCGGCAACTCTCTCCCGACGATGAGGCATCTTCCTCGAGACCCCTTGCCGGCATCGTTTGCTGCGAGGGCCGGCCCAGGAGGCCCGCGCTCAGTTTGCCTGGGAACGTTGTGGTGTCATCCGTAGTCTTTCTCAGTTTGAAAATGATGCTTGTTGGCAGTTGGCCGTGAAGGTGTCCCTGGTTCAGGTTTCGGACCAGGGCCGCTGGTTGTCTTCTGTGCCCCGTGGTGGGAACACCCTCATGGCCTCTTCCCTGGGGGCTCCCTCTCCAGCCAGTCAGCTCGCTTCCCCCTCCCCTGACAGCCTCATCTTTGCAAAAAGCAACTGTCGGTCACCTGAAAGCAATTAGCAACCAGTAGGTGATTTTTCCCCAAGGAACACACTGTACTTTTTGATGATATAGATATTTAAAGTTAAATTTTAATTTACCTATAAGAAGAGTCCTGGAGAATCCTCCAAGCTCAACTAGGCCGATATGTCTGTTTTAGTTTTAGGAGTTTGAAGTTCTGCCCCACCCTTCCCTCCAGTCAGCCAGGACCTTGGCCTTCACCGAGTCGGGCAGTTTCACTCGGTAAAGTGCTCTTGGTTTCCAGGTTGGACCTTTCTCATAGGACTATCTACAGACATGCACAAAGTTGGCCTGCAAGTGAAACTGATGTTTTCTTTGATACATAATTAGCTTATAAATGAAACTATGTGATGCTATAAGTTTACATAAAATTCATATTTAACTTTACACAACATTTGAGATATTGAGTTCAACATACCCTACGGGCCACTTGGGTCGGTCAGCATGACAATCTCTGTGACATTGCTGGTTTTTACATTTGATGTTTACTTTCCAAGAGCGTTTGGACCACAGTTATATTAATTACTGAAGCAATGCTTTCATGAACGAAACACTGGGGTCACTACTCAATTCAGGTTCATATCAAATTGCAGTGTATCCATCGAGACAGGTATACCACGTAGAATTTTGAGATTAGAAGGCTTAGGAGAAAATGAAAAAAAAAAGGAAAAAAAAGAAAAAAAATTAAAAAAAATGAAAAAAAAAAAAATGAATTTGGATTTGCCTCATTAAATGGATGAAAGTCAGCAGATATGATAGGAGGCGAATGTAAATAGTTTCTGTAATTTTTTCCCAAGGAAATAGAAATGCGTCAGAAGGATGTGTTTCATAACCTTCGTGGTAAATCAACCGCTCTATCGCTTTCTGACCTCCAGCGTTTCTGAGGAAAAGTTGGCATCGGCCTTACTGGGGGCGTTTGAATGGGTTTGCTTCCCTTTCACTGTGTGCTACTTGGATGCTTTTATCTCAGTTAGACTATGTGGCTGTGAGTAGAGTCAAACTTGCCAATCAGGCTACAGTCCGATGCTGTGTCCTAGGGGGGAGGGGTCCCCTTCTAATAAGGAGGACCCCTCTCTGCCACTGATCCTGAGCTGCCACAGTTCTGCCGTGTCCCACTGACTTTTGGTCCACACAAATCTGCACCCACTGGCCAGTGACTTTCCTGAGTCCGGCATCATTGTGTGTGGCTGTGTGTGTCTGAAGAGGGGCTAGGGACTAGTCTCAGACTTGTGGACTGGTGTTGGACTGGGGTGGGATGCTTTCCTGATATGTAACTACCAAATATACTCGTGTATAAGTTGAGTTTTTCAGCACAAAAATGTGCTGAAAAACTGGGGTTCGGCTTATACACAGGTCAGTGGTACCCCAGTGAGGTGTAACATCTCGCTGGGCCCCCCTTGAGGTAATGGTGGAGGTGGAGGTGGTGGAGGATGTGGTGGAGATGGAGGAGGTGGTGGTGGTGGAGGTGATGGAGGAGGTGGTGGAGGTGAAGGAGGTGGTGGAGGTGGAGGAGGTGGAGGAGGTGGTGAAGGTGAAGGAGGTGGAGGAGGTGGTGGAGGTGAAGGAGGTGGAGGAGGTGGTGGAGGTGAAGGAGGTGGTGGAGGTGGTGGAGGTGGAGGAGGTGGTAGAGTTGGTGGAGGTGGAGGAGGTGGTGGAGGTGAAGGAGGTGGTGGAGGTGGAGGAGGTGGAGGTGGAGGAGGTGAAGGAGGTGGAGGAAGTGAAGGTGGTGGAGGAGGTGGAGGTGGAGGAGGTAGAGGTGGAGGAGGTAGAGGTGGAGGAGGTGGTGGAGGTGGTGGAGGTGGTGGTGGAGGTGGTGGAGGTGGTGGTGGAGGAGGTGAAGGAGGTGGAGGAGGTGGAGGTGGAGGAGGTGGAGGTGGTGGAGGTGGAGGAGGTGGAGGTGAAGGAGGTGAAGGAGGTGGAGGAAGTGAAGGTGGTGGAGGAGGTGGAGGTGGAGGAGGTAGAGGTGGAGGAGGTGGTGGAGGTGGTGGAGGTGGTGGTGGAGGTGGAGGAGGTGGAGGTGGAGGAGGTGGAGGTGGAGGAGGTGGAGGAGGTGAAGGTGGTGAAGGAGGTGAAGGAGGTGGAGGAGGTAGAGGTGGACGACGTGGTGGAGGTGGTGGAGGTGGTGGTGGAGGAGGTGGAGGTGGAGGAGGTGGAGGTGGAGGTGGAGGAGGTGGAGGAGGTGAAGGTGGTGAAGGAGGTGAAGGAGGTGGAGGAGGTGGTGGAGGTGGTGGAGGTGACGGAGGTAGTAGAGATGGAGGAGGTGGAAGAGGTGGAGATGTTGGTGAAGGTGGAGGAGGTGAAGGAGGTGGAGGAGGTGGAGGAGGTGGAGGAGGTGGGGAGGTGGTGGTGGAGGAGGTGAAGGAGGTGGAGGAGGTGAAGGTGGTGGAGGAGGTGGAGGAGGTGGTGGAGGAGATGGAGGAGGTGGTGGAAGTTGAGGTGGTGGAGGTACATGGCTAATCACTTTTTAAATCAGTTGTATAATCACCATCAGTTCTAGGGCTCCATCCCGACTCCTCTTTTCTTGTTGAGGTTTGTGGTTAGGTCTAAATTTGGGAGATTCCTCCCTTACCTGATATCGCACCACCCAAAATCTTTTCCCCTAACCTGTGGGTTCTCTTTTGACGAAGTCTATTGATGCACATGTCTTATTTTTAGTAGGTCCCAGTTCCTTATTTTGCCTCTGTTCTGTGGGTGTTTTTCATTATGTTCAGTATAATGTTCGGTATTATGCCATGTACTAGGGATTTTGAACTTGTCCTATTTTCATTAATTATGTATTACACAAGGTACATTACAGACCCCGCAAGGCCCTAACGCATCATGGGAGTAGAGAACAGAGAGTACCTGGGAGTCATTACTGTTCACAGTTCTAGGTTTACATTGAGGCCTTTCATCCTTCATGAGTTCATCTTTGTATATGGAATGAGGTATGAGTCCTGTTTCCTTCATCTGCAAATGGAGACCCAATTTTTCCGGTCTCATATGTTGAAGAGACTATTTCTTCCTCATTTACTGGATTCCAGCGCTGTGTTGCGAGGTAGTTGTTTCTAGGTGCACAGACTTATTTGGGGTCCCCATTCTTTCTGTTTAGTCTCTGTGGATATCTAGTCTGCGCCAGCACCACGCTGTCGAGGTGACTGTGGCTAGGCAGTAGGGTTTGAGGTTGGGTAGTGAGAGAGGTCTACCTTCTTCATTTTCAGTGGTTTGCTTATCCGGGGTTTCTTTCTTGTCCATGTAAAGCTGGTGACTAGTTTTCCCATCTCTTTAGAGAATGATCCAGGGATCTGGATCAGTATTTTGTTATATTTAGAGATTGCTTTGGGTGGTTGTGTTAGTCTGGGTAGACTAGAGAAATAAATCCATAGAAACTCATATGTGTATAAGAGATAGTTTTAGATAAAGGGTAATTGTGCATTAGGAAAGTATCCCAGCCCAGTCCAGTGCAAGCCCTTAAGTCCAATATTAGACCATATATCCGATACTGATCTATAAAGTCCTCTTCAGACTCATGAAACACATGCAATGATGCCCAATGCAGGATGATCACAAGCCAGTGGGTAGAAAGTCTTTGGATTCAGTGGCGGTGGAAGCATCTCAGCGCTGGCAGGGGTCTCCACGTGGCTCCTCCAGCTAAGGGCACTAGTGTAGTTCCACAGGGATGTCTCCAAGGGAGTGAAGTGTCTCCGCCTCCACGGAGGAAATTCAGGAAGTTCCCAGAATTCTCAAGAGAAGGCCACACCCACACAGTGGCCTCATTGGCTATGTTCCAACTGACAGACTAGACTCCACCTGCACACTTTTAATCCTCTCAAGTCCCAAATCGACACCGCATGATGCAACTGCTGCCATGGGGTGGACATTTTCCCTGTTAAGTCTTCCCGTTCCTGAATATGGACCATCCATCTCTGCAGGTCTCCCTTGATCTTTTCCTGTCGTGTTTTGTAGTTTTCTTTGTGCTTTTGTTTCTCTGGCTAGGTTTACTCCTGAGCATTCCTTCTTTGGGACGTCTGTCCTGAGCGCTCGTCCTCAATCTACGGGCGTCGACTGGGTTTTGCATGCTGATCTTATAGCCTTGCCTCGCTGCTGATTGTCTTACCAATTAGTTCCAACAATTTGATTGTCAAGTGTTTGGGGTTTTCTATATATAGAATAATATCATCTGCAAACGGAGGAAAGTTGACTTCTCTGCCAGTGTGGATGCCTTTGATTTCTATTGTCCAGTGGCTCTGAGACGTCCTCCCCCGTATTGCGTGAGAGTGGCAGTAGAGGCCCTCGCTGTCTGGCTCCTGTTCTCAGGAGCTGGCTGCGGGAGTGGGCTCCAGGCCAGGGTCCGTTGGAAGAAATTGCGGCAGGCTTGCTGCGGATAGTGCCACGTGGGGGAGGTGTTGGCACACTCTGAAATGACCACTGGGCAGGGCTGCCTCTTGGTTACAGAGTGAAGGAGCCTAAGGTCCTACTTCCTCACAGACAGGGAAGCCGACTTTTCCTGGAGCTCTTCTTCAGTGGCCTGCAAGGCTGCGGGGAGGGCGTGGCCGTGGAGAATCTGTCTTCCTTTACTGCACCCTGCCTGGAGTTGCTGCTGCTTTCATCTGCTCTCTGACTCTGAGTCCCTGAAAGCAAGCACTGTGTTCTTGCTGCATTTGTGGGGAGGGCCAGAGCCACGGCATATTTAGCCTGCCATCTCCCAAGAACCAGGGATACCAATGCTGATGTCAGATGGATCATGCTTAGAGAACACCAGAAAGATGTTTGTATTTACCGATTATGCCAAGGCATTTGACTTGGACAGCCTCAACACATTGTGGATCGCCTTGGGAAGAAAGAGAATTCCAGACACTTTGGTGTGCTCACCAAGAACGTGTGCATGGATCAAGAGGCAGTTGTGTGAACAGAACCAGGGAAGATGTGTGTCAGGGTTGTGTCCTCTCACCACACTTGTTCAGTCTGTACGGTGAGATGTCATCGGAGAGCCTGGCTTTCATGAGCAGCGTGCCGGGTCAGGATCGCAGGAAGGCTTAACAAGCTGTGAAATGCAGAGGACACAGCCCTGCCTGCTGAGCTAGGAGGACTTGGAGCCCTTGCCTGGAAGTGGAGTCTTCCCAGAACTTCCTGCTGAGGGGCCAGCATCTTAATCCCTTGGGTTCGTCGTGTGAGAGCTGCATCAGAGAACGTTGCTCAGGCGCCCTGGAATTCTGATACGGAAGCTAATATTCCTGCGTGGTGCTGAGGAGGATCAGCCTCAAGAGCAGTAGGAACCCAGCACAGGAGGCGTGGGGAGTGGCAGTCAATTTGAACCCAGTCTGGATACAGTGGCGGTGCACCTGAGGAGGAGGGCTGGGTGCATGGGACCCTCTGGAACCTTCTCCCTTCGGCTGCTCGTGGCGCTGTGCAGTACGCTGTAAGGGTCTTCTCCCAATTGTGACTTCACTTCTGCTTTGTTTTGTAGTGCCTTTTTTAACCTTCTGGAAAAATTGGAATGCTAGTACGGTCTAGGGCTCAGTCACCACCACATGAGGAACTGTATGAAAGGGTCACCCACGCAGCATGAGGAAGGTTGAGAACCACTGCTCTAAAGCAACCTCAAAAATATCTAGTGTTTTGTGGGTTAAGCTTCTGGTGAGTCCCCTCTGACCACAGAGCAGGGCTGTGAACAGCCTCACCATCATTGAGAGAGCACTGGGTCAAAGTTGAACACCTTATCTGTTGATCTCTTTTGCCCAATTTTAAATGTTACTTTTTTAAACAGGTTGTTGTTGTTTTTTTGGTAACTGGTATCTCATTGGCTGTTCTGAGGATCTGTACAGACGTTATTGACCGTTTTAGCTGTTGCTGGGGTCACACTAGCGGTATTTCTGAGGTTTGAGGTGGAGAGGGGATGCGAGGGTGGGCAGTTTGTCCACTTTGTGGCCATCGGCTGAGGATGTCCTTGGGAACTGACTTAGCTCGCTGTCCACAGCAAGAGAAGAGGAGAGCTCTGCTCTGGCTTGCTTGGGATCTGCGGCTGAAGGTACATTTGTACCAGCTTGTCAGGGACATGGGGCTGGGAGAACAGCACAGCTGTAGGCGGTAATTCAAGGTCTTGCAAGACAGTGTACACTTCCTGCTACTTGCTGGCAGAGCGTGGAGACGCCTCAGAAGAGTCAAGGTCTTATTTGGAGAGCCGGGAGAGAGGGGAGAGGTGGGGCTAGCTGGGGGCCACTTTCCCGGAGTCTCCTGTCTTGTGCCTCAGAGGCTGCAGGGACAGCTGGGCGGCAGGCTGGGCCTTTTGCTGCGTTTGTTCCCTGCGTTTCCCCTAAATTTGTTCTTGATTTTAATATTTTATGTTTTGCTTGAGATTTTTGTTTTATTTTGGTATTTATTTGGGGAGCATGGTTTTCTGCAACTAGAATCCAGGATAAGTAAACTTAGGGTCAGTAATTGGGTTAATGGCACCTTAAGGGTGTGACAGGGGAGGTTGGGAGAAAATGGGGAGCTACTAACAAGAAAGAAGATGACACTCGAACATTGATTGTGGTGATGATTGACCAATGCTAGTATTAGATGATTGAATTGTATGATATATGCACTATATGCCCAAAAAACAGTCAGAAAGTGTCTGTGTTTAGTTTTGTATTTGTGGGTTAATTCATGAGTGATTCTTTGGAATGTTTTCAGGCAGGAATTGCATGTTCATTTTCCACACGTGTCTATAGCCAGTGATCGGAAGAGTCTACTGCATCAGTGGATTCCGACTCATAGTGACCTACCCTCTAGACAGCAGTTCGCAACTTGTAGGTCATGACCCCTTCGGGGGTCTAACGACCCTTTCACAGAGGTCGCCCAATTCATAACAGTAGCAAAATTACTGTTATGAAGTAACAATGAAAATAATTTTATGGTGGGTGGTGGTCACCATAACATGAGGAACTGTATTAAAGGGTCACGTCATTAGGAAGGTTGAGAACCACTGCTTTATATGATTTCTGAGGCTGAAAATCTTTATGGAAACAGACAGCCTCATCTTTCTCCCTCAGCGCAGCCAGGGGATTTGAACCACTCACCTTGTGGTAAGCAGCTCAAGAGTGCCACCAGCCATGTTGCAAGTCCTGCTTTCTGAAGTGTATCCATTGTTTCTGGTCTGCAGTGCAGCATCTGTCACAGGTCAGGGCTCCACCTTTGCTTGTGCCTTTCTCTAAGCTATCTGGCCCACTGGTCAGTTTCCCTATTTTGGGGCTATTGCTATACTAGATGAATTGCTACCTTAGTTTGATAATCATCAGTTCGGGTAGCTGGTGGTATAGGAAAGCCCTCAGGCGGAGTTTTCTTCTTCAGGAATATCCTGACTTCTACTTATTCATTTACATTTTGAATTAGATCTTCAAGTTGGACCAAAATAAAAAAGAAAACCAAAAAGAGACTAACCTGTTGAAATTTTTTATTGGAATTGCACTGACTCATTTGACCAAGTTGGAGAAGTATGAATGTTGAAAAGAAAAAATGCAGGCATTTGCAGAGGTCTAAATACAGGCATATACATATGTGAACATATTTATATATAATGTATTAAGGTAGCAGATGGACATTAGGCATCCACTCAAGTACTGCCTCAATGCAAGAACATTTTGTTCTATCAAACTGGCGTTCCATGATCCTCACCTTCCCCACATGATCGCTCAAGACAAATGTGCACATAAGCAAATGTGGTGAAGAAAGCTGATGGTGTCCGGCTATCAAAAGACATAGTACCTGGGGTCTTAGAGGCTTGAAGATAAACAAGTGGCCATCTAGCTCAGAAACAACAAAGCCCACAAGGAAGAAGCACACCAGCCTGTGCGATCACGAGGTGTCGAATGGATCAGGTATCAGACATCAAAGAACAAAAATCATATCATTGTGAATGAGGGGGAGTGTGTATTGGGGATCCAAAGCCAGGCAACTGGACATCTCCTTACAGAAGGGTTGTGGGAGGAGACGAGCCAGTCAGGGTGCAGTGTAGCAACGATGAAACAAAACTTACCTCTAATTCTTAAATGCTTCCTCCTCCCCGCAGTCATGATCCCAATTCTACCTTTACAAATCCAGCTAGACCAGAGGATGTACACTGGTACAGATAGGAACTGGAAACTCAGGGAATCCAGGACAGATGATCATTTCAGGACAAGTGGTGAGAGTGACGATATCATGAGGGTGGAGGGAAGGTGTGGTAGAAAGGGGGAACAAATTATAAGGATCTACATATAACCTCCTCCCTGGGGGATGGACAACAGAAAAGTGGATGAAGGGAGACGTCGGTCAGTGTCAGATATGACAAAATAAACAGGGGACATTACGACGGACCCTAATGAAATCAAAAGGATAATTATGCAGTACTATGAAGGTTCTATATTCTAACAAGTTCAATAATTTGGAAGACATGGACAAATATTTGGAAACACAGTCCCTCCCTAGACTATACCAGATGGATGTCAACAACATCAACAGACCCATAGCAAAGGAAGAAATAGACACGGTAATCAAGGGATTACAAAAAAAAAAAAAATCCCCTAGGCCAGATGGTGACACAGGAGAATTCTACCAATCATTCAGGCAAGAACTGACACCAATCCTATACAAACTCTTCTAGAACATAGAAAAAGACGGAAAACTCCCAAACTCTTTCTCTGAAGCTAGTATAACTTTGATACCTAAAGCAGGCAAAGATGCCACAAGAATCAAGAACTATAGACCAATATCCCTAATGAACATTGATGCAAAAATCCTTAATAAAATACTGGCCAATAGAATACGAAAGCATATTAAAAAAATTAACCACAACCAAGTGGGATTCATACCAGGGGAGCAGGGATGGTTCAACATATGAAAGACCATCAGCATTATTCACCACATTGGCAGGAAAAATGATAAGAACCGCATGATAATATCAATAGATGCAGAAAAAACATTAGACAACATCCAACACACATTCCTGTTTAAGACGCTTAAGAAGATAGGAATAGAAGGAAAATTCCTCAATATTATACAAGCCATATATGAAAAACCAACAGCTAATGTGGTAGTTAACAGAGAAAAGATGAAAACAATTCCACTGGAGGTCCCAGCTAACAACACAAGAAAAAGGAAAGATATTAAAGGTATTTAGCTGGGAAAGGAAGAGGTAAAATTATCATTATTCGCAGATGATATGATTCTATATATTGAAGATCCCTTAAACTCCACAAGCGGAGTGTTGGAAGCAATAGAGGAATATGGCAGAGTGGCAGGCTACAAAATCAACAAACAGAAGTCTATTGGACTGCTCTACACATCAGACAAGACCACAGAAGAGACGATTAAAAAGGTAGAACCCTTTACAATTGCAAAGCACAAATTGAAATACCTAGGGAAATACCTGACTGAAAAAAACGAAAGATTTGTATGAGGAAAATTATAAAACACTACTTCAAGAAATCAAGAGTGACCTCAACAAATGGAAGAATATCCCATGCTTGTGGATTGGCAGACTGAATATAGTAAAGATGTCAGTTCTGCCCAAGGCACTATATAAGTTCAATGCTATCCCGATACAAATACCACCATCCTTTTTCAAAGAATTGGAAAAACAGATTACCAACTTCATATGGAGAGGGAAGAAGCCTAGAATTAGCAGAGAACTCCTCAAGAAGGACAAGGTGGGAGGGCTTGCTCTACCTTATTTTAGCAGGTACTATATGGCTACAGTAGTCAAAACAGTGTAGTACTGGCATAATGACAGATATTTAGACCAATGGAAAAGAGCTGAAGACCCAGAAATAGAAACGTTAGCATACAGGCAACTGATCTTTGACAAGGACCCCAAAAATATTAAATGGTAAGCAGATGCCATCTTCAATAAATGGTGCTGGAAAAATGGATATCTATCAGCAGAAAAATGAAACAAGACCCTTACCTCACTCCATGCACAAGAATAAACTCAAGGTGGATCAGAGATCTTGAGATAAAACCCCAAACAATTAGGGCCATAAATGGGGGATTTGAGACAAATCTGAGAACCTTGGCACAGGGATTACATAGGCTACCAGAAATAGGGAAGGATACAAATACAGAGGAGTCCCAAATAGACCAGTGGGATGTACTGAAGATAAGACACCTGTGTACATCGAAAGAATTCACCAAGAGAGTAATAAGAGAGTTTACCAACTGGGAAAACATCTTTAGCAGTGAAACATTAGACAAAGGCCTTATTACTCAAAATCTACAATACTTTTCAAGCTTTCAATAAGAGAAAACCTAATTGCCCACTGAGGAGGTGGGCAAAGAACCTAAACAGAAGTTTCACAGAGTCTAAAATCTGAATGGCCAATAAACATATGAGAAAAGGTTCCCGTCATTGGCCATAAGAAAAATGCAAATCAAAACAACTATGAGATACCACCTAACACCCTCAAAGATTGCCCAATTCAAAAAACCAGAAAGCAACAAGTGTTGGAGGGGCTGTGGTGAGATAGGAACTCTCATCCACTGCTGGTGGATCTGTAGGTATGTACATCCACTATGGAAATCAATTTGGCGATTTCTCAAACAGATGAAAATTGAGTTACCATACGACCCAGCAATCCCTCTACTGGGCATATACCCAGAAGAGGCAAGAAACAAACCACGGCCAGACATCTGTGCTCCAATGTTCATTGCGGCACAGTTCACAATCACAAGGAGTTGGAAACAACCCAAATTTCCATCAACAGATGAATGGATTAAAAAACTATGATACATACATACAATGGAGTACTATACATCACTAAAAAGCAGTGATGAATGCAAGTAACCCAAGCACAAAAGGACAAGTATAACATGAGTCTGCTGAGGTAAGTTTATATATATAAAAAAGAGAGAACAGAAAGGTAAGTGCAAAAGGGGCACAGGGAAAAAGCTACTGTATACAAACACTCCAGTGGTGAGGTCCAGGTAGTATGGCAGGGGCCAGACCAAACCCAGGGGTACATATGGTAGCCAACTAAAATGGGGGTGGAGGGAGGAAAGGGGAAAGGAAAAAAAAGATGTGTGATGGGGGAATAGGGCACTGACCCACCCAAGGGGAGGGTATTGCTTGTGTCTCCACAGGGAGAGAGGGACCAGATATAAAGCCAGTGCCAGACAACTGCAGTGTGCTGGCAAGGAGTGGGGAGCCAGTGGAGGGGCCTGAGGGCTCAGCCCCCAAACTAGCTATGTGGACAACTGCCCTTCACCCCAGAAGAATTTACTTGAGAGGACGGCACTGAAGCTGCAGCTAGGGGAAAGGGGCACGTTCGATCAGAGCAAAAGGGAGCAAAGAAGGGTGAGGAAAAGAGAGTGGAGCACATCCTGGCCCATCAGGCCTGGAGGACGATATCCCTGCTCTGAACAGCCAAGGCAGAGAGTGGAATTTATGGCCGATCCCACTATGAGACACACTGTCCCTTGATGGCCCAGGGTCCTAAGGGTGACAACACTGGAGACTCAGGGCCGAGGCTGGCCCAGACTGACCCTGTGACACTGAGGCAAACAACTAAAGGCATGCGGCAGAGCAACCAAGCAAGCAGAGGAGGGAGCCCCCGAGGGAGTACAAAGGACAGACTCGGGCCAAAGCATGGTACCCCATTGGACCTGACTGAAGGACATGCCTAGACATTAAAAATCAGACCTTGATCTATTTACAGGTTTTTCTTTATTTTAAAAATGTTTTCTTTTAATTAATTTATTCTTCTATGGGTAATTGATTTCCTTTTTTTTTTTTTTTTGGTCATAGCTGTGTTCTCACTCATCGCCTATCTTGCTATGAGTTTATTTTTGGTGCATATTATTATCTCTATATATCTATCTAGATAAGATAGACTGGATGAATAGTCTGGAGGAGAAAACAATGGGACCAATGGTTCTGGGGGACACTGGAGAGGGGGAGGAGGGGATAAGAAGGTGGTGCTGACCAACCCAGGGACAGGGGAGCAATAAGTGATCCAAAATCAGTAGCAAGGAGGGTGTGAGTGGCCTAGTAGCAAGGGCAAGGTAACCGAGAGAAATGACTGAAACCCAAATGAAAGCTGAGCATGATAGTGGGACAAGAGGAAAGTAAATGGAAATAGAGGAAAGAACTAGGTGACAAAGGATATATAGAGGTTCAAAGACTGGAATGCACATATATAAATATATTTTATGAGTGTAGGGAAACAGATCTATGTGCATATATTTATAGGTTTAGTACTAAGGCAGCAGATGGACATTGGGCCCCCACTCAAGCACTTACTCAATGCAAGAACACTTTTTTTCCCCTTAAATTGGCATTCCAGGATGCACACCTTCCCGATACGATTGCTGAAGAAAAATGTGTGCATAAGCAAATGTGGTGAAGAAAGCTGATGGTGCCTGGCTATCAAAAGATATATGTCTGGGGTCTTAAAGGCTTGAAGATAAACAAGCGGTCATCTAGCTGAAAAGCACCAAAACCCACATGGAAGAAGCACACCAGCCCGTCTGACCACAAGTTGCAGAAGGGGCCAGTTATCAGACATCAAAGAACTAAAAATCATATCAGTGGGTGCCCACCTCCCTGATACGATCAATGAAGACAAACATGTGCATAAGCAAATGTGGTGAAGGAAGCAGATGGTGCCAGCTATCAAAAGATATAGTGTCTGGGGTCTTAAAGGTTCAAAGATAAACAAGAGGCCATCTAGCTCAGAAGCAACAAAGCTCACATGGAAGAAACACACCAGCCTGTGTGACCACAAGCTGTGGAAGGGATCGGGTATCAAGCATCAAGGAACAAAAAATCATATCATTGAAAATGTGGGTGAGTGCAGAGTGGAGACTCAAAGCCCATTGGTAGCCAACTTGGCACCCCTTACTGAAGGGTTGGGGGGAGGAGATGAACCAGTCAGGGTGCAGGGTAGCAACGATGAAACATATAACTTTCCTCTAGTTCTTATATGCTTCCTCCCCTTTGCCCCTCACTATCATGATCCCAATTCTACCTTGCAAGTCTGGCTAGACCAGAGGATGTACATAGGTACAGATAGCAACCAGAAACACAGGGAATCCAGGACAGATGACTCCTTCAGGACCAGTGGTGAGAGTGGCGATGGCTGGAGGGTGGAGGGAATGTGGGGTAGAAAGGGGGAACTGATTACAAGAATCTACGTATAGCCTCCTCCCTGGGGGAGGGACAGCAGAGAAGAAGGCAGGGGAGACGTCGGAGAGTGCAATATATGACAAAATAATAATAATTTATGAATGATGAAGGGTTCATGAGGGAGTGGGGAGTGGGGAGGAAGTGGGAGAATGAGGAGCTGATACCAACAGTTCAAGTAGAAAGGAAATGTTTTGAGAATGATGATGGTAACAAATGAATAAATGTGCTTGACACAATGGATGGATGTATGGATTGTGATAAGAGTTGTATGAGCCCCCAATAAAATGATTTAAAAAAATTTAAAAGAAAAGAAAAATTTGATCAAGATGTTGATTGGAGTGCATAGCTCACGGGTTTAGAAGCTCCTTTCGACCAGGGGCGTTCAGGGGTCAGGGCTGCCCAACACAGAAGCTGTAGTGATCAGCAGCAGAGCCTTCATCGAAAGGACCCAACTGAAAGTCAAACTCACTGCCCGTTCAACTCTTGGCAGCCCTAGAAGCCAGGGTCGAACTGCCCCTGCGAGTTTCTGAGGCTTGAAACGCTTTACGGGAGCAGGAAGCCCCATCTTTCTCCTGAGGAGCGGCTGGTGGTTTCAAACCTTGGACCTGGCAGTTAGCAGCCTAACGCATAACCACTACGCTGCTTGGAGGGGCTGTCTCACATGGGAGGGGGGGGTGTCTGCTGGCACTGTCTCTGCAAACACACTTGTCTTTTGGGAGCTGGTTGGTTCTGGGACATCAAAGATTGTTTCATTGAGTCAGAAACATTTTCAACTGTCAGGTTGCTTTTAGAAAGGTGTTGTCTCAGTTAGCACACTGAACATTCTCTACTGTTCTGACAAAGTGTGTACCTGGCCCAAATACTTAACTTCATTTATTAGTTCTCAGAAAGGCTTTTGTACCTGGCGCAAAACGCTGTTCCGACGTCTTAATATTTAGCATAATAAGTATTCTCTAAATCTGGTTCCTTTCCGCTCAGTCTCATCACTTCACAGTTGACATGTTTTGTTGAAACCTCCCTTGTTAGCGTTCTGGTCGTTTCTGTTGTACACGGCTGCCGTCGGTGCCACGGCTCCAACTCATCTGATGCTGGTGGTGCCCTTGAGCCAGCGCCCAGTCCTGGTGACCCGAGCACAGGGCGCCCACTACAGCCGCCCGGCATCACTTCATCTTCCCTCTTGATAACGTGCCACTTTACGGAGCCTGGTGTCCTTCTCCAGGGACTGGTCTTCTGCCACCATGGCCCAAGTTGTGAGATGAAATCTGGCTGACTTTGCGTCTAAGGAACATGTCGACTGTCCTTTCCCAAGCAGACTTGCTTGTTCCTCTGGCCATCTGCGATGTGTTTAATGTTCTCCCAACCCCCACATTCAAAGGCATCCATCCTCCAGTCTTCCTTAATCAATGACTATCTGCATTCCCTTTCTCACATAAAAACTCAGTGCCAGCCAGGGATTCTAGCTCACAGCCACTCTACAGGGGAAGAAAGCCCCATCTTTCTCCCTCCAAGAAGCTGATGGGCTTGAACTGCTGACTTGCAGTTAGCAGCGTGGTTCATAACCCAATACGATGCCAGGGCTCCTTCCACACATACAAGGCGATGGAAACCATCATGGCTTGAGTCAGGGGCACCATAGTCTTCAAAGATACACCTTTGTTTTGCTTTTTAACACTTTAAAGATTTTTAAACACCTTTGCAGATTTTTCCAATACACCTTTGATTTCCTGATTCTAACCATGGGCATTGATTGTGGATCCAAGTAAACTGGAATCCTTGATAGCTTCCATCTTTTCTCTGTGTAGCATGACATTGTTTATTGGTTCAGTTGTGAGGATTTTTGTTTTCTTCATGTTGGCGTGTAATGCAAATGGAAAGCTATAGTCTTAGGTCTTTACCAGTAGGTGCTTTAAGTCCTCACCGAGCATCATCATGTCATCTGCATGTCGCAGGTTGTTTATGAGTCTTCCTCCAGTCCTATTGCCTTGCTCTGCTTCCTATAACACAGCTGCAGCATAAGTGAACAGGTGCATCCAAGGCCACCTGAATGCCATCAGGCAGATGTCAGACATGGCTCCCTCCGCCAGCTTTCTACTCTGTTCAGGCACCAACCGTTCCTCTCAGGACACTCTCCTTCCCTACTGGGTTCAAGAATCCATGGCAGCGGGCACTCAGAACTCACAGACAGTACTCACAAGTGTGGTTAGGGAAGGTAACAGGTCACCACAGGTCAGGATTGGCAAGGAGCCCGGGCCCCAGCCTCTCAGTCACATGGCCTCTTGGCCACTGTGGACTGGGAAGCCCTCCGGTTTCTGTGCATCAGTCTGCACGCTGCTCTTCTGAGAGATCTCCATGTCTCCTGGCCTTCGTCTCTCATCACAGGGCAGTATGAGCTCGGCAGGCAGGTATGTTCACTGTGCTTCACTCGTGGCTCTTCTCTCTTGATGGCCTGTGCGTGGCACATAATCTCAAGTCAACTTGAGGGTATTAAGAGCAAAGGAGCGGAGTCTAGCCTTGTCCATCAAGTCAGGCTGATGATGCCTCCTTGTGGGCGTGGCCTTATGATGAGGATCCTGGGAACTTCCTCTCTTTCTCCCTAGAGTTGGGACACACGCACTCTCTGCTTCACCTTCCTGTTGAGGAGACACTCAGAGCTGGAGGAGAATCACACCAGCACTGAGATGCTTCCACTGCCACTGGATCCACAAGACTTTCCATCCATTGGCCTGTCATCTTCCTGCATTTGGCATCACTGCATGTGCTGCGTGAGTCTAAAGAGGAATTGATGGATTAATACCAGACATATAGGCTAATATTAGACTTATGGACTTGATCTGAACTGGGCTGGGATTTTTCTCAATATACAATTACTCTTCATATAAAGCTCTCTCTTACACATATATGTGTGTCCCTGAATTTTTTTCTCTAGTTAACCTGGCCTAACACATGGTCCCAGGAAATTTCTGTTTGCTTCTGAAATGCTTTGTGCTTAAACCCACTAATCTCTTTTCAATTAGTATTTCACACACCAGCCCAATCGGTTGGTAGAAGTTACAAGATACAGATAGAAGGGCCAGTACTGGTAATTTCACATCACCACATCAACTTGTTGGATGATTTGCTCCGCATGCAGACTGACTAAGTATGGTGGCAGGACACAAGCCGGGCAAACCCCTCTCCTGGTTTTAAACCACGCAGCGTTTCTTGTTCTACTCGAAAGACTACCTCCTGGTTTACATGCAGGGTCCTCAAGAGCACAATGAAGTAGCTGGAATTCCCAGTCTTCACATTTTTCCCATAGTTTATTGTCATCCAAACGGTTAAACGCCTTTGCATAGTCAGTAAAACACAAATAAACATATTCTGGGTATTCTTTGTTCCGGTCAAGACCGACCTGGTGTCAACGATGATATCCCTTGCTGGCCCTCTCACCAAGGACGGTATCCTTACCTAGCGATAGGTGTCTCCATGTGACATGTCCAAAGTAGGGAGACACGTCTCTCCATCCGTGCTGTACTTGCCCAAGGCAGATCTGCTGATTCTTGTGGCAGGCCTCGGTATATTCCGTCTTCTTTCCCAGTTGTGCAATCCAAAGTCACCGATTCTTCGGTGGTCTTCTGTGGTGACTGTCTGGCTCTCCCACGCCTATGGGACAACTGAAAACACCTCGACTTGGGCCACAGTCCCCTTTAGAGGACATGGTGGTGGTGGGGGGGGGGGTGTTTCACAATGCTCTTGGGAAGAACTGAAAGCTAATGAGATGTTTGCATCGACTTTTTGAATGCCCTTGCATATTCTCTCAGCTGCCTAGGAATAGGAGCAATGCTTCATGCCTTTGTTTCCAACAGCTTTCCTACGCTTCTGTTGTTGTCAGGTGCCACCCAGTGGGTTCCGGCCCAGGGTGACCCATGCACGACAGAACAAACCGCTGCCCGGTCCTGGGCCACCCTCACAATCATTCCCATGACTGAGCTCAGTGTTCCAGCCACGGTGTCAATCCATCTCCTTAAGGTCTTCCTCCTTTTCGCTGCCTTCTATTTTCCCAAGCACAATGTCCTTCCCCAGGGAATGGTCTCTCCTGACAACACGCCCAGAGTATGTATGACGGCGTCTTGCCATCCTTGCCTCTAAGGAGCACTCTGGCTGTACTTCTTCCAAGACAGATTTGACTGTCCTTTTAGCAGTCCAGGGTACTTTCAGTATTCTTCTCCAGCACCACAATTAAAATGTACCAATTCCTCTTCAGCCTTCCGTATTCAGTGTCCAACTTTCACATGCATATGACACAATGGAGAACACCATGAATGGGCCAGGCACACTTTAGTCCTTAAACGAACATCCTTGCCTTTCAGTACTTCACAGAGATCTTGTGCAGCAGATTTACCTAATGCAATGCATCTTTTAATCCCTCGAATGCAGTTCCCAGGAGCATGGATCTTGGATTCAAGGAGGGTAATATTCTTGACAACTCCAACCTTTATTTATCATGATGTTACCTATTGCTCCAGCTGTGAGGATTTTGGTGTTCTTTACATCATCTCTCAATCATACTGAAGGCTGCAGTCCTTGATCTTTTATTAAAGCCTGTCACTTATCTTCACAGAGACTTGATGGCTGAGGAGGTGCCCTGGGGGTGTAGTGGTTAATCTGCATGGTTGGCAGTTCGAAATCACCAGCAGCTCCTCCGAAGAAAGACTGGGCTTTCTACTCCTGTGAACAGTCTAGGAAACCCATAGGGGTTCTCTATGAGTCAGCATGGACTCGATGGCAGCACGTGGTGGCTGTCAGCTGAAAGGTTGAGGGTTCAAACCACCCAGTGGCTCTGGGAGAAAACATGGAGATCTGCTTCCATGAAGATCACACTCTTGGACACCACGGGCACCTCTGTTCTCTCGGGACTGCTATGAGTTGGAAGTTGACATGATGGGCTAACAACAATGATCTTCAGATTCCTTTGGAAGGTGCTATATCAAGATGTCCTATCATTGGAAGGTCATAGAGCGATGGTGGTTTTACACATACATCCACACGTTCTTTACGAACTATGTCTCTCTCCAGGAGGATTCTGTTTACGTAGCCTTCTTCACTTTCTCTTCGAGAGTCTAGGTTTTGTTGCAGTGGCCACACAGAACTCACAGACAACATTCATGGTCCAGGGCTTTATTGAGGAGGGGACATTACCGTGCAGGTGAGAACTGCTCAGGGTAGTGCTGCGCAGTCAAGGTTATGCAACAAAGTTCCTGCAGGGCCGCTACTGATGCCCAGAGGGCACGCCACTGGCTATAAGCCTAAACCTGAAGGCATTCCTCTCAATCTCTGTGGGTCATGAACCAGCTTCCTGAATTAAATATCCAGGGCACCCCGTTCCAGTAAGCCTCAACCTGAGGACACTCAGCTCCCCCTCCATGGGTCAACAAGCCTAGCTCCCCAGTTAAGTACCCAGAAGCAACCCACTGGACAAGCCAGCCTTCTGCCCCCAAACACTAAGCTTGCCTTCCTTGCTCTCTGGGCTGGGAAGTGGCGCACTCTGTTCCACGCTCAGACTCCTGGTTCTGCTGCTGCTCCGCCAATATTACAGCTGCTCTCTGGGCACAGGCATCTCGGGTGTAGAGGATGCACTCCACTCCTGGCTCTTGCTGGGAGTGAAACCCCCCAGCCCTTCTTGCTTCTTAGAGGGTTCACTTTATAGCCAGCAGGATGGCAAGCAACCCAATGAATCGGGTTAACAACTACCCCCAAGTAGACCCTATCAGTGCCAAGATAGGTCAGGTTCATTGTGCCAGCCTGGCCGATAAACACATGTGGGAGTAATTGAAGGGTGGGGAGATCAATGGCTCGGCGAGCCTCTCCTTTCTAGTTCTTGGGTCTCTTATTCACTGATGGTTGGACCAGTGTGCGGTGCTTTTTCTAGCTGGCAAGACTCACTTCCTGCAAGACATCCCTGAGACAAAGCCACATGGACTCACCCTGATGCAGCCCTGGGTGCTGAAGGAACTGAGTGGAGACCCCTGCCAGTGCTGAGATGCTTACACTGCCACTGGATTCAAAGACTTTCTACCCACTGGCCCGTGATCCTCCTGCATTCACGTCATTGCGTGTGCTTTGTGAGTTTGAGGAGGACTTTGTAGATTGGTTTCAGACATATGGGCTAAGTTGGACTTATGAGCTTGGACTGGACTGCATTGGATGCTTTCTGAATGTACACTTACCCATATATAAAACTATCTCTTATACATATATGAGTTTCTGTGGATTTGTTTCTCTAGTCTACCCAGGCTAACACAAGTGCCTTCCCAACTTCTCACCCGGAACCCCGAGAGACACAAACGGTCACTTGGTGGGAGTTTGGGCTTTGCTTAGATGAGTCACATGAAACAATGCACTGCGCCTGCAGACAGGGAGAGCCCGACAGCCCTTCTTCTGCTACCCCCAGCCCCCCACCCCCCGCCCCCAACCCACTGGGTAGGCAGGATTTGCTTTCTTACTGAGCAGAATACAGCAGAAATGATCGGATGTAATTCTAACATTAGATTTTGAAAGACCGATTGTTGTCTGGGCATGATATGTCTTCCCTGTGGGACGCCAGCACCCGTCCTGTGAACTGCTCGCAGGAAGGCAACAGGGCCAAGAGCAGGCAAAAGGGCCACTGTGTGAGTCGCGCATCCACAGGAAGCAGACAGGCGCACAGCCCATGTGGTGTCCGTGTGGGGAGGTGCTTTGGGGCTGGCTCCTACTCCTCACAGAACGGAGGTCTATGCAAGAGGGAGAAAGGAGTGGAGGCACAGGCTGGGTGCTGGGGACTTGAGAGCACTGCTGCCCTCCTAAAGGGAGGAAGCACAACGGGGGTGTGTCCCGTTAGGCTCGGCCTCGCAGCACCCTTCATTAGGACAACGTGAGCAGGCTGCTGTGCCTCCTTCCGGTGGCTGCTGTGCCTGAGTCACGTTGCAACCGCTGCGTCTACCTTGCCACCAAGGGACAGGGTAGGCCGTCACAGACTTGGGTAGCCTCCAGAGCAAGTCCTGGATGGATGACACGATGGATCCAGCCACACACCAACCAGGATCACAAATCCTATCTCAGGGCGGCAGAAACTTGACCCCTGCATGGTAATCTGCTGTTGGGGGCAGAGGAGGGGGGCAGGTGTAGGAGAGTCCAGGGTTCATCTTGGAGATGTTAGCAGGCAGGGAAAAACAGCTGCAAGCCAACAAGGGAGTGAAAGCATAATTTACTGGGCAGCGTCTCTGGCATAGTGGTTACAGGTTGGCTGCTACAGCAATTTGAAGCCACCAGGTATTTCATGGGAGGAATTAGAGGTTTTCTACTTCCATGAAGAGCTAGTCTTGGGAACTCATGGAGCATTCTAGCCTCTCCTACAGATTCGCTGAGTCAGAATTAACTAGATGGCAGTAAGTTTGTTTTTTGGCTCGGTCCCTGAGCATGTTGGGGAATGCATTGTAAGAGGATCCAGGCTCTGAAGGAAGGACATGCCTTTCAAGGTGGAGGAAGGAAGGTGAAGACCCGTGTCAGCATCTTTGTCTAGCTGAAGTGATGGCAACAGTGTGGGAAACGACTGGCTCCTCCTTGCTTCCTGCACATGCACTGCAGGGGCAATGGCCTTGGGTCCAACAAAGGCCCCAGGGAAACAGGCAATGGGTCGGCCACCAGCTGAACATGGTTGCTGGACTTGCACCAGGACTAGAGAGCTTGTGGGTCTCTCCCTGGGTGCTCTACCCAGGATGCACCTGTGCAGCTGCAGGAACAGAGAGGGGCCAGTGTCCGACTGCCTCAACTTCACCAACTGGAGAACCACGCTCACCATCGCTGGTCCCAAGTGGAGGTCAGACATGCTTTCACCCTCCAGTCTTTGACCGAGTCTGATAGCAGCAGTCTCTTCCAAGGCGCTTTCTACTTCCTTCTCTGCTGGTTTTAAGAACTCATTGTGGTGGTCGCATAGAACTCACAGATCATACTCATGACTGTGGGGTCTACTAGGGAAGCAACTGGTTACAGGTTTGCTTCAGCCACGCTCAGGATACTGGTTCTGTGGTGCAGACCGCCTTCCCTGGGCTGTGCTCACAGAAACACCCAGGCCCTCAGTCTCTGCCCCTTGGTCTCTCTCCTGATTGGGTAGGCATAGGCCTGCCAATTGTGCACTCGATCCTTAGAGCCTCAACCCGAAGGCACTCAACTCCAGGCCTGTGGGTGGGCAGACTTAGCCTCCCACCTCATTCAATGCCCAAGGCACCATGCTCCCCCAGTGAACCACCTGCTGGGAAGTACTCTATCTTGGGGCCACCATTCTGCCTTGTGTACTGGGTTCGCTGCCACCTCTCACCACCCTTGGTGCCACTGTTGTCTCCTAGGAGGTTTGGCACAGGGGTCTCGGGGTCCGAAGATGCGCTGCACTCCCGGTTCTTCGTAGTCGATGGTCGGGAGAGCTCCTTTTTCCCTCCTGGGATGACTCACTTTACACCCAGTGGGCTGCTAGGCCGCATTAGGAATTCCTACACATTGATTTGCATGGTCTCATTCCCAGGGTGCCACAGATCTTAGTTACACAAACAGAAAGCGATCCAATTACCTTGGCAGGACACAAGCACTCATAGGCACATAGTTCCCCCATCATTTGGTAGGATTAGACAGTCTGGGGCTAGAAGCGGAAGGCCCTCGACAAGACGGACGGACACAGCGCTGCAGCCACGGGCATGGGCACAGGAACAGCTGAGGATGGTGCAGGATCAGGCAGTGTTTCCCTGTTGTGCAGGGGATCGCTGCGGGCTGGAACCCACTCTCTGGCCCCTCATGGTGGCGGCAGCAGGGTTAAGAGCCATATCCAGTAATTCATGGCACTGCAGGGCCCCCTCTCCCCTTCCTTCCTCAGAACTTACAGGCCAGAATTAGCTACTTGGCACCACCTACCCACAAGAGGTCATCTGCCATGTGCCTAAAGGGTAGAGGTGGCATTTATTTGCTACACGACACTCATCACCCCTCCAGTATTCTGTCCCAGAGAAGCTTTAGTGTGACAAGTGGCACAGGGTTATTTCCTACAAACACCAGGACTGGAAGCAGCACGGATCTGCCACCTTATTTTTGGACAAAGAAAATGAGGTCAGAGAGAGGCAGTTACGTGCCCAGGATGACACAGAGCAAGCAGCATGACAACTGGATACCGGGTGGCCCCGTTCCAGGCAGGCGCCCAGTGCTCTTGAGAAGGGCAGGCACACGTCTTCCCGGCGGGTCACCTGGGTCTAACTATTGTTAATGCTTGTTTTTTTTTTTTTATCAAGTGCTGATGGCCCCCTGGCTATTGCCAGTTCCACCATTTTGTCCACCAGAATAAAAATGGCTTTCTCCCAAGGGGTCACCTCAGCTGAGGAAACACCCAAAGGATCTGGGGTCTCCCTGGCCACACTCTATGAGGAGGGACCAGCAGGTAGGACCACTCTGCATACCTTGTTGACTCTCATCAGCATTGACCAGCACACCCTGCTCATCTCTGCCTGGAAGCCTTTTCAATTGGGTTGGTGATGCACTTCTTTCTCTAAGAGCCCAAGTGAACGGGCCCTCGTCACACCTGTGCAAAGGTCTCCCAGCTTACGGTGGCCGCTAGGGTTGGGAACCTACCTTCCCTTTCGTCTCGGACCGGCCCGCTAGAGCACAGCTGGGACAGAGAGGTCACGGGGCTTATGAGACACATGAATTTGCAATCTACAAATCTGGCAGCCTCAGCCAGATGCACTGATTATACAGGCTCTAGAGCTGCTCCCATTCTTTGCTTTTAAAAATCCAAGCCAGTTGCTCCTAGCAAGCTGGGAGGAATTTAAGGAGCTGAGGAGACTGGGATTGGGTGGCTGGAACCTGGCAAGAGCATCTAAGGGATTTAGGACAAGTGTTTTGCAAACTTGTGTAAAATCACTTGTGGCTGAAGTGCTTGGTGCAATATTCAGTGCTGTGCAGCCCTGGAGAGTGGATCTAGGTGTTTAGGTAATGGCAAGATTTCTGAGCTGTTTTTTTACAACAGAAATAAAGGGCCTAACAGACCACATTGTATTCTACCATCTACTCTTTTTGGAATGTGCAAATTATTTTAATTTTTATTAATCATTGGGGGTCTCTTACAAATCTTGAATTCAGCAACATTTTCTACTTGAGCCCTTGGTATCAGGCTCCTCACCTCGCGAATTCTTGATTATATTATTTCATGTCTTACCTTTTATATCTCTTCACCCACATTTATTATTCATCCTCCCGGAGGGTGGGTTATATATCCAGCTTTGTGATGTTCCCGCTTTCTCTCCCTCCTCCCCACCCCAACCCCTCATGATATCGCTACTCCCACTACTGTTCCAGTTTTACCTGTCCTGAAATCCATGTTCTTATCTGTACCAATGTGTGCACTCTGGTCCAGCCGGGTTTGTAAGGTAGAGTGGGTCATGGTAGTGGGAGGGAGGAGGCATTCAGGAACTAAAGGGATGCTGTTTTGTTGAGAAAAAGGTTTTTTGCTGAACTGTCCCTTCTACCATCTTAAGTAAATAACGTGCACAAACATGCATACCCTTTGGAAGAAGCTGGAGAATGGTTGTTTCCTGGAAATTGAGGGAGTTTCCCTCTTGTTCTAATACTTCTTAATTCTGAGCCATTTCTAAATATTAACTATTTTAACAGTACCAAAGACTGTGCAATATCCTGGAATGGATCCTTGGGCAAAAAATGGGCACTAGTAGGAAAGGTGAAATTGCAATAGTCTTTGGTAACATTAAATTTTACAAATGTACCAATAAAGTATTTTACTGTTGTTTTCTTGTTCGTAATTCCAGTCTACCCACTTCCACCTGCTACTTGGACAATCACAAGATCCTGAACCTGACATTTTCTCCTCCAGGGCTGGGATGTCCCTCATTCTCCTCCCAGCCATGGAAACGGTACTCATCTTCCAATACAAAGTCCAATGATGACTAGCTCTGGGAAGCTTCCCCTAGACTTCCCTCAGCGCTCCTGAGCTGGGTTTGTGTGAGTTGAGCTCGTGACATGGCTGAGTGTCCACTAGAGTTCAGTCCTTTCGGAAGCGCCTTCTATCAGAGGCTAGCACCTGTGGAAGGAACATGACGAAGAAGGGAGACTCGGAGATGTGAAGCAGTCCCAACAAGTCTCAGCAGCACCCACTAGGGCACCGTAAGCCTTCTGTCCACTTGCTCCTGGAAGTGGGTCCCCCAAGGGAGAGGGCATGATCCGGACCAAGGTTAGTCGGCTGAAGGCCACTTGTCTGACAGCAACACCTCCATGGGCAGACAGAGGTCCTTCATTCTTGAAGGGGCAGCTGGGTGGTGGTCACCCCATCTTCTGTGTCCTCCACCCCACTAAGAGCATGTCTTATCCCACTATTTCCAGTGCAAGGACTAGAGGAGATCCCAAATTGCTGAAAACTGAAGGTCTTTGGTTCCCTGAAGGCAGAATCCTGTGATTCCTTCCTACATGGACGACTCCGTCTGTCTGTCCCTGACCCGCTTCAAATCTCCCCCAGCTAGAAGCTCACCATAAGCAGTTTATATTCATTTGACAATAACAGATGGAAAAAGCAGATTTTGTTCCGAAAGAAGTTCAAGTTCTCAATGAATAACTTCAGAGTTTTGTCTTTACAAGCAAACGAATACTTTTATTAACATGGTAATTAAGGTGTTTGTTTTTTAACATGGCAGGGTTTTGACCTCAAATACTTGTCAGGTCTGCAACTCAAATGAACTTGTAGCTAGACTTCTGAGCCTTGAAGATGCTTCTTCCTCTTCTAGCCGCTGCGGGTCTCTGCAAGTGTTGCTTTCATTTTTCTGCCCAGAACCCCCTTATATGATTAGACCCATTTCTCATCTGCTAGTCGAGTTTCCACGTCAAATAAAGTTGACCAGACAGATTACATCAGAGAATGTAACACAGAACACTTGAATTTTAACAAAATACATCTCTCCTTTGGTCTCACACAGAAACTTCAAGTCCCCCAATCCGACCGTCTTCAAGCTCTCAGTCCCAGCAGGCATGCCCCACCCACTCCCCAACCGGAGGAGGGGCCCTCCCACGGGTGGGAGACGGCCACCTCCCAAGGACCCCAAGTTCCAGGGAGCTACAGGTCCGACGGGAAGGCGCCCCGAGGGACCAATAACCACCCAGGCACACACGTGACTGCTGCCAGCGCCTGCTTCGACCCAGGCCCGCCTTCCCTGGTCCGAGCTTTTAACAAATTAAATTTCCCCAAAGAAAAACATCCAGCGATCCAGACTCCTATCGAGGTCAGCACCACAGCCCACCGCGGAAACGTAGTGTAGGTGAGGCCGGAACTAGACGGGGAGATATAAAAGCGAACAAAACAAAAGGAAAAGGAGAAGGGAGAAGCGCCAGGCTCGCTCTCCGGGCTCCGCTTCTCCGGGCCAGCCAATCTCCACCCGGCGGCCAGATCCTTGGCTGGTGCGGGACCTGCGGCAAAAGCGGCGGGGACACGTCACTGTCACCGGCCGGGTACCCCGCGGCCGCGCGCGGCGCCCCTCCTCCCGCGGGGCGGCTGGGGGCGGGGCTGGGGGGGCCGCGGCGTCCACCCTCCCGCTTCGGTCTGAGCCGGGACTCTGGACCCGAATCGGAGGGCAGGGTACCCCAAACTTAAGTCCCCGGCTCATCGGGGCCCCAGGGCGCTACGACTACGGGGCTTCCGGCGGCAGAGCGCGCCGCACCCCCATCCCCCCAAGGCTCACCGCGGCCGCCTCACGCCGACTCGCTCCGCTCTATCCGCCGCACCAGCTCCACCAGCATCTCGGCCATCTTGGCCGTCTCCCGGGCCTTCTCCTCGGAGCGCTCGCTCCTGGCGGCCGCGCCCGCGTCGGGGCTCTGCAGGTGGTTCAGCGCGCTCTGCTCGCTCGCCTCCACCTGCGTCTTGATCCGCAGCAGCATACTGTCCATCTCCCACAGCTTGCCCCGCGTGCGCAGGTAGGCGCGGCCGCGCTCGCGGGTCAGCGCCGCGATGTCCTCGCGCATCTCGTGGATGACCGGCAGCAGGAACTGCTCGAAATCCTCCTCGGGCTCCAGCACCGCCACCTCCTCGGGCTCCGCCAGCTCCACCACGTCCAGGGGCCGCATCGTCCTGCTGCTTCGGGGTCGCGGCGCCGACACTGCCGGGGAGACGAGGGCAGAGCGCTACGCCGATCCGCGGAGCTTCGGAACACTCCCTCAAACTTTCCGCCTCTAGAAAGTTCTCGCCTCGCACAAGCCGAGGGGAGAAGGAACTCGCGAACCCAGCGGCGGCGAACAAAATGGACTCGCGCCGTCAACCTGCGCGCTGCGTGCTGCGCCCTTTCACGGCGCGGCCGCGCTGCTTTACGGCCACGGCGCTGGAAGGCCCGCGGACGGAGACGCGCACGTCAATACCGTGCAGGCCTCCAGCCGCCCGCGGCCGCGCGCGCGCGCGCGCTCGCCCCCGAGATTCCCGCCCCTGCCTCCGTCCCGCCAATGGAGGGCCGGCTGGAGTTTACGTCTTTTCAAATCCGTGCGCGGCTCCTGCGTCAGAGCGGGTACCTACGTAAGGATGTGGACTGTGGTGACGTCGGCGGGCCAACGCTAACCGCCTCTTTTCGTCAGGGGCGTCGTCGGCGCCACTGCCCTCGTTAGGCTTACTTTTCATTCGCTCTCGGAGTTCCGCCATTTTCGTTGCCCGAACGCCCCGAGCAAGGCTGGCGCACGTTGCGGCGAGTTTGTCTCTGACCCAGCACGTTTTGAGGGAGGACGTGTTGATTTCAGGGCCCTGGCAAGCCCCGTATGTGAAATAAGCCAGTGACAGAGAAATCATAAGTGAGTCAGAGGCGGGAGGAGAGGGAGAGGAGTTTTTGCCTAGAGGCAGCGAGTTTTTAAAATGGAATAATTCGGAAAAGGAGAACGAGAACGATTGTGGGAGGAGAATGTCGTGGACGCCGCTGAGTGATTGAACGTGTCGAAATGATGGGATTGTTGAGCGCTTTGCTGGGTGTGTTTCTACCACAATAGAACAACAAAAACAAGACAGCTGACTGACACCGGGCCTGGACATCTCCCTAGTGTCCACCGGGTCCTTTGGTGCGGAGCTTTTCTGGGTTCCCTTCTCACCTGTCCCGGTGGGTGTTGCCTCCCCACCTGGCTCCCCCCCCACCAGGATGGTCTCTGGAATACGAATCGCACCCTTCAGCCCCGGTCTGGCGGTACCTGGCTGCCTGAGATGCAGGTCACCAGCAGATTATACTTCAGGCAACCCATTATGGCCGCTCATCAAAACACATGGTAGAAAGTAGCTTTGCTGTTGTAAAAAGATGTTATGATGATAAGTTAAAAAATAAAACACCAAACCCAAAACAAGATGACAAAGAAGGTAAACATGATCTTGTCTCGTTCTAGGGGTCACTCTTGTATCTCAGACCCCCCAAATTTGGTATGCTTCCCTAAACTGGTTATTTAGACTAGAATGACACGAGAACTTAAGGATGCTATGTCGCCCTGTCAAGTGTGATGTGTACAATTTCACTCTCTGCCAGCTGCTTGAGGCACCCTTTGGCTGCAGTACCCAAGGACCAAAAGAGTTTGCTTCCTTGCTCGTGGGTTCAGGGAGCTCTTCAGAGGCCAGTCACACCAGGCAGAGGGCACAACAGAACCACGTGACATCTGGCAGTGACGGAAGACTGAAACATTGACACACTGTGAGACTGGTTAAGAGTATTGAGTCTCCCAGGGACAGTATACCTGGTATCCTGGAGGAAATATAGCCAGAACGCTCCTTAGAACAAGCATGTCAAGGCTCTGTCTGGTTCAGTTTGGACATGTTCTTGAGGGAAGAGAGAGAGTCAATGAGAAAGAGGAAGGACCTCAGTGAATTGGGTTGACACAGAACTTTAACCATGGGTTCAAATATGGGCCATGTGTATGGTTGAGCACAAGGCAGTGTTTGTTTTCTTCCACATAAAGGTTGCTATGAGTCAGATCTGACTTGATTAACAAACTAAGACATAGTGTAAGCCACTACCAGTGAAGTCCTACGGCCCCATAAGGGGTTTGAGCAGGGACCTGCAGCCCTTCCCCATGTCTCCTAGGGTAAGGTATAGCCACATCACTACAATGACTTGACATTAGCAGCCATGATCTACCAACCCCTTCTACTCCTGGTTAAAAAAAACAAAACAAAACAAAGAACAGATCCATAATCTACGCCCTTCCACTCTAGGAAAAGTGGGTCTCTGGAATTTTCTCTGGTGTGTTCACAAACATTTGTTGTTGGAACATTTCCGCATATCCACATGCACATAGACACAAAAATTCAATCCTGTGCATGCATTACATGACCTAAGATGTTCTTGTCCCTCAAAGATGTGCCAAGAACTTTAGTCTTAATAGCTGGGTCCATCCACACAAGGTCTGCTACTCAAAACACCCTTCTCAGTTCTGTCTTCTACTTCTTCCCCATGTGGTACCAAGTATGCTCATGGACAAAGTTCCTCTGGGTTTATCTAGGACCTGGCCCTTCCTCCCTAGTACTAGAAGGAATTTGTTAACTATTAAAAAAACAAACAGCAAAGCAACCCACCACTTGTCTTCAGTTTGTTATACTCCTGTGTGGCTGTGATGCTGGGAGCTATGTCGCTGGTGTTTCAAATACTAGCAGGGTCACTCAGTGGACAGGTTTCAATGGAGTTTCCTGACTAAGAACAGACGAAGAAGGAATAGGGAAATTAGCCTCGGAACCCCTTAGGATAGCATTGAAACGTTGTCAGTTACTGAAAACCTCATGAATTGAGGCAGAGCTTTGTTGGAGATGGTGCTGGAAGATGAACCTCTTGGGTCCAAAGACACTCAAAAGGTGACTCAGGAGGAACTGCCTTATCAAAGGGAGTCAGCCATAGTGATGCCACTGTGGAGTAAAGCCTTAATTGGCTGAGGAGGCCTGACTCAAAATGAGAAGAAACAGCTGCAAACATCAATTAATAATTGGAATGATCATGACCCTAATTCTACCTTATAAATCTGGCTAGACCAGAGCATCTATATGGGTACAGATAAGAGCTGGAAACACAGAAAATACAGGATAGATAAACCTCAGGACCAATATTGAGAGTTGCTATACCAGGAGGGTAAGGGGAAGATGGAAGGGAGACAGGGAATCTATCCCAATGACCTACCTATAACCTCCTCACAGGGGGATGGACAACAGATAAGGGGATAAAGGGAGACATCAGACAGTACAAGATATGAAAAAATATAAATTATCAAGGGTTCATGAGGGAGGGAGGGAGGGGGGAAATGAGCTGATACCAAGGGCTCAAGTAGAAAGAAAATGCTTTGAAAATTATGATGGCAACATATGTACAAATGTGCTTGAGACAATGGATGTATGTATAGATTGTGATAAGAGTTGCATGAGCCCTCAATAAAATGATTTAAAAAACTGGAACTTGAATGAACAAAATATGAATCTAGGGAGATTGTAAGTTGTCACAGATGAAATGGGATGCATAAAAATCAATATTCTAGACAGTAATGTTTCTAAGGTGAACCAGAGACATATATATATATATATATATATATATATATATATATATATATATATAAATGATAGATGTATGAATGGATTTTTGACTTGCACTTAATTCTAGCCCCAATCGAAGAACAATTAGTTTCTGTGACATGACCCTGCTTGATGCTCTTCCATGAAGATGCAGGTGCTATAGCAGTGTGGTGAAGAAACTAGATGGTGCCTGGCTATTAGAAAGTAGTGTTTGGGGTCTTAAAGGTTTGTTTTCAAGCAGCCATCTAGCTCAGAAGCAACAAAACCCACATAGAAGAAACACACCAGCCTGTGCGATCACAAGGTGTCAAGGGATCAGGTATCAGGCATCATCAGAACAAAAAACTCTTACCATAGTGAATGAGCAGGGGAGTGTGGAATGGAGACCCAAAGTCCATTTGTAGGCCACTGGACATCCCCTTACAGAAGGGTCTTGGGGAGGAGATGAGACAGTCAGGGTGCGATGTAGCAACTACAACTTTCCTCTACCTCCTAAATGCTTCCCCCGCTCCCCACTGTCATGATCCAAATCCTACCTTGCAAGTCTGACCAGCGGATGTGCACTGGTACAGATGGGAACTGGAAACACAGGGAATCCAGGGCGAATGATCCCCTCAGGACCAGTGGTGAGAGTGGCGATACTGGGAGGGCCTAGGGAGGGTGGGTTGGAAAGGGGGAACCTACTTCAAGGATCTGCATGTGACCTCTTCCCTGGGGGACAGACAACCGAAAAGTGGGGAAGGGAGACATGGGACAGAGCAAGATATGACAATTTATAAATTATCAAGGGTTCATGAGGGAGGGGAGTGGGGAGGGAGGGGAAAAATGAGGACCTGATGCCAGGGGCTTGGGTGGAGAGCAAATGTTTTGAGAATGATGAGGGCAACGAATGTACAAATGTGCTCTACACAATTGATGTATGTATGGATTGTGATAGGAGTTGTATGAGCCCCTAATAAAATGATTTTTTTAAATGGGGAACTGATACCAAGGGCTCAAGTAGAAAGCAAATGTTTTGAGAATGATGATGGCAACAAATGTACCAATGTGCTTGATACATGGATGTATATATAGATTGTGATAAGAGTTGTACGAGCCCCAATTAAATGATTGAAAAAAAAAGGCTTGTTTTCATACAAGCAGCCGATTAAGTGAAGAGTAAACTAAGTCCACATGGAAGGAGCACACCAGCCTATGTGATCCAGAGATTGTAAATAATACAATAAAGATCTAAATGAGGGAATGGTGTCAGAGTTTAAATTGTGAACACCCTGGCTTACTGAAGGCTGTGGATGCCAGATCCACACATGGGGCATGACCAGCCCTGTTATCAGACAGAGAGCATCGCAATGTTGATTATGGCAGACTTAGGTCAAAATGGAACATCTTTTCATTTACTCTCCCTTTTGACTCATTTTAAAGCCATTTAAAAAGTGAAAGGGAAATACATGTAGATTAAGGCCCTGGGGAAGTCCTGCTGACCATGGACCAGCGATGTGAATGGCCTTGCTTTCATGACGAATGCATTGGAAAGTGGGTTGTTGCAGACGACGTTAAGTTAAACTTTAGCACTTTATCACTTGATGTCCCTTACCATTTAAATTTGTTCTAGTTTTTAATGTTTTCTGCTTTCTTTTGAATTGAGGTTTTTATCTGTTTCACTTTGTTGTTGTTTCCTTTCCAAGTGCTCACCAGGCCTGACCCTGCTTAGCAGGGTGAGTTCAGGGTGGCATGGCTGAAGACTTACTTTGTTATTGTTGTTCGATTTTTAAAAATGTAGTTTTAAAATTTTTTTTCTGTACCAAAAATAGACTTTGGGACCATCAGACTCCACTGGAAAACACTCCTAAAGGTCAAGAAATAGACCTTCAACTATTTACAGGCTTTCCTTTTTTTGCTCATTTTTTGTTGTTTTGTTTTGTTGCTTAGTTTTGCTCTGTCTTGTTTGTGTTCATATTACTATCTCTGCAGGTCTCTGCTGGATAAACAAACTGGAGGAGAAAACAATGGTACCGATGGTTTCGTGGGGACATGGGAGAGCGGGAGATAGGGGAAAGGAAGTGGTGTTAACAAACCCAGGGACAAGGCAACAACAAGTGATCCAAAAACAGTGGCAAGGAGGGTGTAAGAGGCCTGGAAGAGATTGATCAAGGGCAATGTAACTGAGAGGAATTACTGAAACCCAAATGAAGGCTGAGCATGATAGTGGGACAAGAGGAAAGAAAAAGGAAATGGAGGAAAGAACTAGGAGGCAAAGGGCATTTACAGAAGTCTAAATACAGGCACGTACATATGTAAATATATATGATGATGGGGAAATATATCTATGTGCATATATTTATAGGTTTAGTATTAAGGTAGCAAATGGGCATTGGACCTTCACTCAAGTACTGCCTTAATACAACGCTTTGTTCTATTAAATTGCCATTCCATGATGCTCACCTTTTGGACACGATTGCTGAAGATAAATGTGTGCATAAGCAAATGTGGTGAAGAAAGCCGATGGAGCCCAACTAGCAAAAGATACAGCATCTAGGTTCTTAAAGACTTGAAGGCAAACAAGTGGCCATCTAGCTCAGAAGCAGCAAAGCCCACATGGATGAAGCCCACCAGCCTGTGTGATCACGAGGTGTCAAAGGGATCAGGTATCAGGCATCAAAGAACAATAAATCATATCACTGTGAATGAGGGTTTGTGTGGAGTGGGGACTCAAAGCCAATCTGTAGGCAGCTGGACATCCCCTTACAGAAGGGTCGCAGGGAGGAGACAAGCCAGTCAGCATGCAGTGTAGCAACACTGAAACATACAACTTTCCTCTAGCTCCTAAATGCTTCCTCCTCCCCCACTCTCACTATCATGATCCCAATTCTACCTTACAAATCCTGCTAGACCAGAGAATGTACACTGGTACAGATAGGAACCGGAAACACAGGGAATCCAGGACAGATGATCCCTTCAGGATCAGTGCTGAGAGTGGTGATACCAGGAAGGTGGAGTAGAAAGGGGGAACCAATTATAAGGATCTACATATAACCTCCTCCCTGGGGGATGGACAACAGGAAAGTAGGTGAAAGGAGACGTTGGACAGTGTAAGACATGACTAAATAATAATATTTATTTATTTATTTTGACTCACTCCCAAAAGACTTTTAAGTTTTGGAATTCATATTGATAAAAATGAAACATTACATCTGGAAATTGCCTGAGAATTATGAAAAGTGAGCTATGGAAAGTCAATGCAGCTCAAATGAACTATGCTTCATGAGCTTGAAACTTCTCTTTTTTTTTTTCCTGAGGCACTTAAAAAATCCTTTTATTAGGAGCTCATACAAGTCTTATTACAATCCATACATACATCAATTGTGTAAAGCACCTTTTTACATTAATTTCCCTCATTATTCTCAAAGCATTTGCTCTCCACTTAAGCCCCTGACATCAGGTCTTCATTTTCCCCCTCCCTCCCCTCCTCCCCCCTCCCTCATGAACCCTTGATAATTTATAAATTATTTTGTCATATCTTGACTTGCCAATGTCTCCCTTCACCCACTTTTCTGTTGTCTGTTCCCCAGGGAGAAGGTCACATGTAGATCCTTGTAATTGGTTCCCCCTTTCCAACCCACCCTTCCTCTACCCTCCCAGTATTACCACTCACACCACAGGTCCTGAAGGGATCATCTGCCTTGGATGCCCTGTGTTTCCAGTTCCTGTCTGTACCAGTGTACATCCTCTGCTCTAGCCAGACTTGCAAGATAGAATTGGGATCATGATGGGGGGGAGGGAGCATTTAGGAACTAGAGGAAAGTTGTATTTTTCATCATTGCTACATCACACCCTGACTGGCTGGTCTCCTCCCTGAGACCCTTCTGTAAGGGAATATCCAGTGGCCTTTGAGTCTCCACTCTATACTCCCCACCACCTCATTCACTATAAGATTTTTTGTTCTGATGATGCCTGATATCAGATCCCTTTGAAATGTCGTGATCGCACACGAGGCTGGTGTGCTTCTTCCAGGTGGGTTTTGTTGCTTCTGAGTTAAATGGCTCCTTGTAAATAATAATAGTTTATAAATTATCAAGGGTTCATAAGGAAGCGGGTGGTGGGGAGGGAGGGGAAAAATGAGGAGCTGATGCCAAGGGCTGAAGTGGAGAGCAAATGTTTTGAGAATGATGAAGGCAACAAATGTACAAATGTGCTTGACACAGAGGATGTTTTTATGGGTTGTGATAAGAGTTGTATGGGCCCCAATAAAATGATTTTTAAATGTTTTTGTGTATATAGAATCCAGAATAGGTAAATCTATAGAGACAGTAACTGGATTAATGGTTCCTTGGGCGGTGGGAGGGGGGGGTGGATTGATAGAGGAGGTTGGGGAGAAATGGGAAGCTATTAATAATGAATATAAGAATGAATAAAATATTTTAAGACTGATTATGATGATGAGCTATTGAATTGTATTATTTGTGAATTATGTGCCAGTAAAACTGTTGGGGGGAAAAGATCTGTGTTGTAGGCATCAGTGTACTGAAATGTTCTAGGCATTAGTGCACTGAAATGGTATGGTGTTGGCTTTTGAATCAGGAAATCATAGAGTTTACTAGTCTGGCAATGACATAATCAAGAAGAATGGCATCCCATTCATCCTCAGAAAGTACAGTTCAAGATTGATCTTGAAGTTCAATGCTGTCTGTGACAAGATAATGTCTATCCAAATACAAGGACATCCCATCAATATAATTACTATTCAAATTCAAATATACTTTGAATACTATTCAAATTTATGCATTGTGGTATTCGGATGACTTTGGGTCCATGTAAAGATGTAGAAACGTGTAGGGGTGGAATCCAATTGCTGTCTCCTTAGGGGTGTGGCCTTCTCACAAGGAGGACTCCTTTGGGGACTCCCCTCCTTGTCCCTGCACTCTGGAACTATCTGCCACTAACCCTGAGAGCTGCTGGGATCCACACGACTCTGCCCCCACCAACCTGAACTCTTCCTGCTTGCTGCATCACTGCGTGTGGCTGTGTGCATCTAAATAGGGCCTTACGAACTAGTATTGGTCTTAGGGACGAGTTGGATTGGGTTAGGACACTGTCTTAATATATAACTACTCCTTGATAGAGAGCTCTTTCGTATACATATGAATGTCACTGCATTTGTTTCTCTAGTCAACCAAGTCTAACATATGCACAAACCACAAAAGCTAGTGATGAAGAAATTGAAGAATTCTATTGACATTTTCAGTCTGAAATTGATCAAACATGCAATCAAGATGCAATGATAATTATTGGTGATCGGAATGTGAATGCTGGAAACAAAGAGGAAGAAATGGTAGTTGGAAAATCTGGTCTTGGTGATAGAAACAAAGCTTGAGGACCCAAAATACAATTTTGCAAGACCAACATCCTTCTCCATTGCAAATACCACTTTCCAACAACACCAACAGCAACTGTACACATGGACTTCTCCCGGTGGACAGACAGAAATCAAATAGATGACATCTGTGGGAAGAGAAGATGGGAAACTCCAGGTCAGCAAATAAAACCAGGCCAGGGAAGACTGTGGAGCAGACCTTCAATTGCTCCAATGTAAGTTCAAGTTCAAGTGGAAGAAAATGAAAACCAGTCCACAAGAGCCCAAAATGAACCTTGAACCTATCCCACCTAAATTTTGAAAGCATCTCAAGGACAAATTTGATGCATTGAACACTTAATGACAGAAGACCTGAGGAGCTGTGGAAGGACTCCAGGAACATCATTCATGAAGAAGCCAAAAGGTCATCAAAAAGAAAGAAAGGATCAAGGTGGATGTCAGAAGAAATTCTAAAGCTTGCTCTTCATCATAAAGTAGCTGAGGCAAATGGAAGAAGCGATGATGTCAAAGAGCTGAACAGAAAACCTCCAAGGGAAGCTCAAGAAGGTAAAGTGAAATATTTTACTGAAATGTTCAAAGACCCACAGTTAGAAAACCAAAAGTGCAGAACACTCTCAGAGTCTCTTAAACTAAGAAAACTCAAGAAAAAAAATCAGACCTTGAGTTGCAACATTGAAAGTTTCTATGGGAAAAATATTGAATGATGCAGGAAGCATCAAGATACAAAGAACGCACAGAGTCACTGCACCAAAGAGAACTAGTCCACATTCCACCACGTCAGGAGGTAGCACATGAGCAAGAACCAATGGTTTGGAAGGAACAAGTTCAAGCATCACCAAAAAACTTTAGCAAATTGACAGAACACCAATTGAAATGTTTCAGCAGCTGGAAGCACTCACTCGTCTCTGCCAGGGAATTTGGAAGACAGCTACGCGGCCAACTGACTGGACGAGATCCGTATTTGTGCCCATTCCAAAGAAAGGTGACTCAACAGAAGGCTCACATTATAGAGCAATACCACTGATATCACATGCAAGTAAAATTCTGATGAAGGCCATTCATTCAACAACTGTTGCAGCAGTGCATTGATAGCGAGCCGCTAGAAGTACAGGCCCGATTCAGAAGAAGATGTGGTACAAGGGATAGCATTGCTGATGTCAGATGTATCTTGGCTGAAAACGAAGAACACCAGGAAGATGTTTACCTGCGTTTCATGCCAAGGCATTTGACTGGGTGATCATAACAAACTGTGGATAGCCTTGAGAAGACTGGGAATTCCAGGACACTGCACTGTGCTCATGGGGAATTTGCACATGAATCAAGGGGTAGTCATGCAAACAGAACAGGGACATAGTGCATGGTTTAAAATCAGGATAGGTGTGTGTCAGGGTCGTGTCCTCTCACCATACTTGTTCAAGCTGCATGCTGAGCAAATCCTCAGAGAAGCTGGCTTATATGAAGAACTGAGCCACAGGATAGCCATGACCAGCTGGGGCCTCAGGGACAGCTAGTGTGTGGGGCAGACGATGGAGATGTTGTTCAATGGGAGGTTGTAGGCCAGGTCCCACTCAAGGTTGTCCCTCTGGTGCTGTGACCTGCAGGGTGTTCTCCATAGGCTGATATTACCGGCCCTTCTCTCTGCCTACCTAGTTGGCCAAGCAAGGAGGGGCAGGCAACCAGGGTTCATCTCTGCCCCCCTTGTCACCCTCCACGTGGCAGGTGGCAGTGTGGGCTACAGCCCTGACCTGTAGTCTGTCACTTTTTGACCACAGGATCTGGGGCAGGCATTCCCTGTCCAACCTTCATTTTCCCCTTTGTTTGATGGGTGCACCCAGGGGAGTGGCAGGGAGCGGAGGCATGTGGGATCAGTGAAGTGCAGGATGGTAGACAGACCAGACAGAATGAGAGGAGACAGCTGGAGACCAGCACAGAGCCGACCCTGGTGTCTTGGAGGCGACCCCCTTGGCCCACAGGCTTTCCGACCTTCTGGGAGAGCCTGGAAGTCTGAATGGAAGGAGGGATGGGCCTCATGGTGTGTACGGATGTCCCCACAGGCCAGCTGGGTGGGGGTCACAGCACATGGGAAGCCTCACATGGTGCCCATGTGGTGGTCGCTGAATATGGGGGTGTTCTCACAGGGCTAGCCAGGTGGGCATCTCAGAACATAAAGGTGTCCTCACAGGGCCAGCTGGGGAGCAGTTGACTGTGGAACAGACCATCGGTGGATCGTACATGAGTTCAGGATAAAGCTGAAGAGAATGAAAACAAGTTCCCAGGAGCCAAAATACGACCTTGAGTCCATCCCACCTGGATTTAGAGAACAACCCAAGAAGCGATTTGATACATCGAACACTAGTGACAGAGACCTGATGAGCTGTGACGGGGGTGGGAAGGTGGGTAGCACATCAAAGCCATACTTTATGGGGAAAGCAAAAGGTCATTAAAAAAAAGACAGGAAAGAAAGAAGAAAACCAAAAATGAGGAGCTGATACTAAGGGTTCAAGTAGAAAGAAGTCATTTTGAAAATGATGATGGCAACATATGTACACATGTGCTTGATACCATGGATGGGTGTATGGATTGTGGTAAGAGCTGTAAGAGCCCCCAATAAAATGATTTTTTTTAAAAAAAGAAAGAAAGAAGAAACCAAAGTGGATGTTAGAAGAGACTCCAAAGCTTGCTCTCAATCAGAGTAAGTAAGGCAAATGGAAGAAATGAAGTCAAAGAGCTGAACAGAAAATTTCAGAAAGCAGCTCTAGAAGCCAAAGTCGAACTATTTGAATAATAAGTGCAAAGGCCTTGAATCAGAAAGCCATAAAGGAAGAGCATGCTAGTATATCTTACACAGAAAAAAAAAACCCTCCAGAAAAAATTCAAGTCTTGAATTGCAATCTTGAAAGATTCTGTGGGCCTAATATTGTATGATGCAGGAAGCATGGAGAGAAGATGGAAAGATGAAAAGACACAGTCTTTGTATGAAAAAGAACTAGTTGACATTCTGTCATTTCAGGAGGCAGCGTATGAACTGAAGGATGAAATTAAAGCTGCACTGAAAGCAATAGCCAAAAAACAGGGTCCAGGAATTGATGGAATACCAATGGAAAGGTTTCAGTGAGCTGAGGCATTGCAAGCACTCACTTGTGGCAGTTATGTAATCTCCTGTCAACCTGCGAAGGGGTGGAGTCTAGCTTGCCAATCAGGTCACAGTTTGATGACCTCATTGGGAGGCACAACACAGATGAATAACTCACTTGAGGCAAGACCCACTCTTGCGCTGTTAGATGGAGCTACGCTGATGGAGCCAGAGTCCTGGAGCTGGAGGAGTCACGTGGAGATGCACGCCAGTGCTGAGATGCTTCTACTGCCACTGGATCCACAAGACTTTCCACCCACTGGCCTGTGATCTTTCTGCATTCAGCATCATTACATGTGTTGCATGAATCTGAAGAGGAATTTACAGACTGGTATAGGACATATGGGCTAATATCAGACTTATGGACTTGATCTGGACTGGGCTGGGATGTTTTCTTAATGTACAATTGCTCTTTGATATAAAGTTCTCTTACACACATGTGAGTGTCTCTGGATTTGTTTCTCTAGTCAACCAGGACTAACACACTTGTTAGTTTGGAAGACAGCTATTTGGCCACTGACTGGCAGAGATCCATATTTGTAGCCATTCCAAAGAAAGGTGACCCAACAGAAGGCTCACATTATAGAACAATGCCATGGAGATGGCACACAAGTAAATTTTGCGAAAGATCGTCCAACAATGGTTGCAGCAGTACATCGGCAGGGAACTGCCAGACGTTCAGGCTGGATTCTGAAGAGAACATGGAACAAGGGATAGATGGATCTTGGCTCAAAGCAGAGAATACCAGAGCGATGCTTACTTGTGTTTTATTGACTGTGCAAAAGCTTTCAATGGTGTGGATCACAAGAAACTGTGGATCACCTTGAAAAAATGGGAATTCCAAAGCACTTTATTGTGCTCACGAGGGACTTCTGCTTGAAACAAAGGCAGCTGTGTGAACAGAACAAGAGCATACTGCATGGTTTAAAAACAGGAAAGGTGTGTGTGTGTTCTCTCGGCCTGGCTTTTATGAAGAAGATGTGGCATCAGGATTGGAGGAAGGCTTGTTAACGTTGGTTATATGTAGATGACACAGCCTTGCTTGCTGAAAGCGAGGAGAACTTGAAGCACTTGCCAATGAAGATCAAGGGTTTCAGTCTTCAGTATGATTTACAACTCAATGTCAAGAAGGCTCAAATCCTCACAACTAGACCAATAGATACCATCTTGGTAAATGGAGAAAAGATTGATGTTGTCGAGGATGTTGTCTTGCTTGGATCTGCAATCAAATGCTCATGGAAGCAGCGGTCAGGAGACTGAAAGACAAGCTGCATTAGGTCAATCTGCTGCACAGATCTCTTTAGAGACTTGAAAAGCAAGGATGTGACTTAGGACTAAAAGGAGCCTGACCCGAGCCAGGGTGTTTTCTGCCACCTCATATGCATGTGAAAGTAAGAGTCTGATGCACTTGAATTCTGGTGCTGAGAATGGTATTGAAAGTACCACGGACTTTTAAAAAGACAAACTGACCTGTCTTGGAAGAAGTGCTGTCTGAGTACTTCTTAGAGGCCAGGATGGGGTGTAGGGCCGGGTTGACTAGAGAAACAAGTTCAGTGACACTCATATACGTATAAAAGCTTTATATCGAGAAGGTGTTCTAGCCCAGTGTGTTAGACCAGATTGACTAGAGAAAAAAAGTTCATTTATACACACACACACACACACACACACACACACACACACCCCATATATACTCGACTATAAGCCAACCTGAATATCAGCCAAGGCTCCTAGTTTTACCACAAAAACTGCATTCAAAATGTGCTGAAAAACTCAGCTTATACATGAGTATATACAGCAGGGGACCTCAAACTTTTCAAACAGGGGGTCAGTTCACTGTCCCTCAGACCCGTTGGAGGGCCAGACTACAGTTAAAAAAAACTATGAAAAAATTCCTGTGCACACTGCACATATCTTATTTTGAAATAAACAAATGGGCAAAAACACCTGGCGGGCCGCATGTGGCCCGCAGGCTGTAGTTGGAGGACCCCTGATATACAGTCCATATGCTTTTTATCAAAGAGTAATTGTATATTAAGAATGTTGCTCCAAAAATCCTTCTTCAGATCATGCAGTCGCCATGCACTGATGCTGAATTCAGGAAGATCACAGCCTGCTGGGTGGGAAGTCTTGTGGATCCAGTGGTGGTGGAAGCATCTCAGCACTGGCACGGGTCTCCATGTGGCTCCTCTAGCTCTCCAGGTGTGGCTCTTCAACAGGAAGGGGAAGCAGGGAGAGCTCTTGTAGGTCTCAGCAAGTCTACCTGTGGCTTGTCAATAGGAAGAAGAAGAAGAAGAGGGAGGAAGTTCCCAGAATCCTCATGAGAAGGTCATGCTGAAAGGAGGCATCATCAGGCTGTGACGTGATCGACAAGCTAGACTCCACCCCTTCACTCTTAATCCCCTCCGATTGACACGGGATGGTGTTACTACCACACTCAGTGCAATCCACCATCCAGCACCATCGGGCTGTGACCCGATTGACAGGTTGGACTTTATTTCTACTCTCTTGTACATCTTCAAGTTGACATAAAATCATCTAACCGCCACCAATGGCGTGACTTACACATTTTGGACACGCTACCAGGGGAAACTCGCAAAAGTGGAGGGGCTCAAAACAGAGAAAGACCCTTAAGGAGATAGATGACACGGTGGTGGCTGCGCCAAGGGCTGAGGCACAGGCAGACTGTGAGGACGCGCAGGGCGGCGGTGCTCTGCTCCGCTGTGGGTCAGCACCATCTCCATGGCTCCTAACAGTAATATGACGGATCTTATACACTGGGCTGTGTGACTATACAGCACCTGTTTTTCTAAAAAAAAAAAAAAAAAAGACAAAAATAAATATATAAAGTTAAGAAAGGGAGAGAGAGAGAGAGAGCGGTACGAGGAAGTTAGGTGGCGGCCTGGGCCTGTGGCCAACCCCCTTAGGATCCTGAGAACAAGAGCGACATGCATGGTTTAAGTCAGGAAAAGGTGTGTGTGTCTGGGTTGTGTCCTTTCCAGTAAAGGGCAGAGACGGCCCCCAATACCCCGCTTATTAACTACCAGCACCGTCAATACCAAACGAAGTCTCCTTAGTTTCAGTGACTGAGTTCACCTCCCTCGCCCCTCATTTCCCCACCCCACCCCATTAGTAGCACACAGACCAAGACTGGCACTTCGTGACACTCACTCCATTCTGACCAATAAGACATGAGCAGAACGCAGGGCTTCATCTCCTAGGTTACCCTGCAGTCAGTGGAGGCCATGTGACTAGGTTCTGGCCAATGGACTATGAGCACAACTATTGAACCACCTCTACCAGCCTCCCTTGTAGCTGACAGCCACGTGGCAGAGTTCTGGCAGATAGGATGTCAGCAGACCCGGTGGCCTCTCCTGTCTCGCGCCCAGAGTATTCCTGTTCCCTAGGGCTGGATTCCAGCATGGGCCGGCCACACCCTGGGTGCGGCAGTGCCTGGGTCCCTGCACCCTCCCATGGAGCAGGGTCACTGTGCAGGGCAGGTTCTGGAGAGAACCTTCCCTGTCTGAGCTGCTGGTCCTGGTCCCTGTTACAACCCTGAGCCAGCCCACTGACCAGAGCAAGTTGTACCTGGCTGGACTTCAGGGCCGAGGGGAATGGGAAGGGGCCTGGACCCTCCCATCTCCACTCCTCTCAGAGGCCCTGTCTGACCCCACACTGAGCCCCTGGCGGCTGCAGGGCAGGTCCCTCACAGCTGCTGCTCTCCAGGCCACTGAGACGCATGGAGGATGGGGCAGCTCCCGCACTCAGGACAGCTGCCCACACAGAGGCTCTCAGTCATCCACGGTGCTGAGAACAAGAGCACCTCCCCTTGCTGGAGAAATGTCAAGTCTAACCTTATGATGGGGGCTGGTATGCCTCAGGAAACAGGTGGTGGGAGGCAAGGAGGGGAGGGCAGGCCTCACGGCCACCTGGGGAGTGCTGGGGGCAGAGGGCAGTCGGGGGTGCTGGGGGCAGTGTGGGAGGGTCCCAGCTGGAGTGTTCTGGGAGATGTGCCCTTGGAGGCCTCCAGGCCGGGCCCGAGTGCCCATCCACCTCGGCCTTTATTCCTTCCTGTCCTGCCCAGACCCAGTTTCAGCAGGGGTGCAACCAAGGTGCAACTTGGGGTGACATCAACACCTGGGGTGCGTCATCGAGACCCATGGCCAGGTCTCCAGGAACATTGTGGTCTGAAAAACCCTCCACTCTCCTGAGTCCAACCCAAAGCCGGCCTCCTTCTACATCCCCTCCCTCCTCCTGCGACCACAGGCCAGGTACAGAGGGGCCCCAGCTAGCACTCTGCGCTCCAACCCATGCACTGCCCTGGGCTTTGACTTCCCCACCTGTGGAATGGGGCTGCTAGCAAGGCCAGCTGCTCCCCAGCTGCGACAGGCAGTCTGTGAAGGATGGGAGGGCACTTTCTGAGCACCCACAGGCTGCACACTCCACCCCGAAGACTTTACTGGGTTCACCCAACTCACTCCCCACAATCACCCTTAGGTGGGCCCTGCAACCAGACTCAGTTGATGGCCAAGGAAACTGAGGCCCGGAGTTATTATGGGTGGAAGTGGGGGTCCCCAGATCTGAGTTGACTTGGCTGGCTTATGATGGTTCCTAGTGAGTTGGTGGTTACCCAAGAATGCTATTTGGCGTGGTGTGGTGATGTATTATTCCTCCAGGACACGGCCTGATGTCACCAGCCAGTCAGCTGTCAAAGGATTAGGGGCTGAATGTAACACTCTTCTCTGCACTGCAGCCCTGATCCCATGTCACTGGGCTTCCCAGGCATGAGAGGAACCGGAGATGGCAGCCAGCAGAGGACATGCTCCCACAGGGCAAAGAGCCAGAGCAGAGCACTTCTCTTGGACCAGGGCCCCTGTGCTGGGAACCTCCTAGACGACAAAAGGCTGACATAAGGCCCCTGGAGTGCTCCAGGAACACGGGGACCCCAGAAAAGGAGGCAAGGACTTTCCTCCCCAACTGTGATCCCCCAGATCCACCTGTGAGGGAGTGGGCTTCTGTTTGCTCAAGCCCCCATCCTGTGGCATTTCTGCCACACTAGAGAGCAAAGACAGCAGGGTCACAGGCTTGGAATGGGCAAGACAGAGTATGCCTGGCTCTCTGAAGGCTCCTCCTTGCGTCAGGCCCAGGGCTGAGTGTGCCCTCAGCAGCGAGGCCGTTTTCAGTGACTACAGTCCCCACTCCCAGGACAGACGGGCTGGAGCCCCAACCCCAGCCCCACTGGGGCTCTGTCTGCCGGGCAGTGTGACCAAACCTATGAGCTGCCAGGCCTGGCCATCAGCCTGGGTCACAGCCTCATCCATGTACAACCTGGCCTCTGAGGTGTCCCCTGACCAAGAGCTGGTGGACCTTGGCAGAGGCGGGCAGTGGGGTAAAGTGTCAGGTCACAGCCAAGGCTGGGCTGAGTCCATGGGGACCTGCCTCTGTCTGGCACCTGTTTCCTGGGCCTGTGTCATCTCAGCTCTTGCTTGGTGAGCTTTGGCAAAGGACCTGCCTGCCCACCTCTGCCATCCCTGACTATGGCTGGCTCCCTCATCCAGTATCAGGTGCACGTGTGTGCCCACTGGGCTTTCAAGGTGATCTCAAGTGAGGAGCAAAGCTGCAAAGACAGCACCAGGGCTTCCACGGGGCCTGGTCCAAATTCACCGTGAGTGCTTTGCTGTTTGGCCCACATTCCCCGCCTCTCTCTGCCCACCACGCTTGCCTCTAACCCATTTTGAGTAGTCAGGAAGGCTGTGCACCTGTGCCCTAAGGACGGCAGGCGTGTTTCTGAAGAAGCCAGGCATCCCGCCACCCACCAGGATTCCCTCTCCGGGGCAGGGCCACTCGGGCTCCATTGTCTTATGTCTCCCACGTTGGTGATTAGGGACAGTCCCTGGCGTTCTCTTTCACGGGGTTGGCAGCTTTGAAGGTTGCAGGCTGCTTGTCAGGTTGCACAGCGCCTTCCCTCCCATCATGATCCCAATTCTACCCGCACAGCACCCTTCCCCCCTATCGTGATCCCAATTCTACCTGCACAGCGCCTTCCCCCCACATCATGATTCCAATTCTACCTGCACAGCGTCCTCCCCCATCATGATCCCAATTCTACCCGCACAGCACCCTCCCTCCCATCATGATCCCAATTCTACCTGCACAGCGCCTTCCCCCCATCATGATCCCAATTCTACCTGCACAGCGCCTTCCCCTCATCATGATCCCAATTCTACCTGCACAGCACCCTCCCCCCATCATGATCCCAATTCTACCTGCACAGCGCCCTCCCCTCATCATGATCCCAATTCTACCTGCACAGCGCCCTTCAGGTTGGGGGGTCTCAGATGGATGATCTATTGTTAGTCAGTGAGTGGGGGAGGGAGGTTAGATGTGGGGTCTGGGAGGCCCGGGTGGCCTGTGCAGGTGGTATTTTGGTTTGTTTCCCAGAGGTGCACTATTTGTAGATAACTCATTCAGCATATGTTAAAGGAAGACCTACTATATGTAGGCCCTGAGGCTGTGGGGAGCTTCTTATGTCTTCTCGCCCAGATCAGACCTCCATTTTACACTCATCACTTCCATCACCATCACCATCACCACATCACTACTGCCACCTCCACCACCAATATCCGTGATACACAGGCGACACAGCTTGCTCGCTGACGTGAGGAGGCCTCGAGGGACCAGCTGATGAAGATCAAGGACGGCAGTCCTCAGGATGGAGGACAACTCGGTGTCAAGAAGATGAGAGTCCTCCCACTGGATCCACAGGTCACACCATGGTACACAGAGGAAAGATCGAAGCTGTCACAGATTCTGTCTTGCTCAGATCCAGTCGATGCTCATGGAAGCAACTGTAACAAGACCACAGGATGAACAGCATGGGGTCAGTCTGCTGCAGGAGACCTCTTCAAAGGGGTCACTCCGGGGACTGAGGTGTGTGTGACCCCCTCCCCCATTGTCATCAAGCCAATTCCAACTCACAGTGACCTTACAGGACAGGGTGGGACTGTCCCTGTGCGTTTCCGAGATGGTCACTCTTCATGGGCATAGAAGGCTTCGTACCTCTCAGTGCCTGCACCAAGCAGAATAGTTTAATCGCCTCATATGCAGATGAAAGTGGACCACTGGACGGAGAAGACCAAAGAGGAGTGGGTGCATTGGAACGGTGGTGCTGGGGGCCGTGGGGGGACCATCGACAGGGCCATGGGCTGCCAGGGGACACACGCATCCGCTGGGAGAAGCACAGGATGCAAAGACTTGGTCTCACGTCCTTCAGACGTGTCATCAGGAGAGACCAGTCTCTAGAGGAGGGTGTCATGCTGGGTCAAGTGGAGGGGTGGCGAGAGGGAGGCAGACTTTCCACAAGACGGACGGACACAGCGCCTGCAGCAATGGCTCAAACATAATAGCTGGAGCTGCTGGGCGGTGGAGCTGGCGTGTTCTCTGTTGTCTGTCAGGTGCTCGGCACTGGACCCGAGGCAGCAGCAGCAGCAGCAGCAATGGTGGGTGGTGACCCCAGGCAGGATCTCTGACCTTTGAGGCCCAGCTTAGTGCCCAGAAGTCAGAGTGACAAGCAGGTGAGAATGAGGTGAGAGGATGCGGTGGCTTGATGCTCATTCCACCTGTTCTGGATGTGGCCATCAGAGGAGGGGACAGCAGTGCCTGGCGGCCTCCAGCTCCTTCCTGGAGAACAAGGAGGTAGGTTGGGGTTTAGACTCAGGAACCATGGGCTGGGCCTCCTGTTGGCCTTATGCAGGTGCTGGTACCCTGACCCTCAGCCACTGAGCACCCTGGGCTTAGATACTGCCACCTCCACTAAGGTCCCGGGGAAGACCCTCATCTTCTGGGGCACATGTGGCACCGAGCAAGTGGGTCAGAGTTCAAATCCAGGCTGGGCCCTTCCCCATCCTGCAAGTCAGCATGGACCTGCTCCATCAATGTCCCAGATGGGGCCATTTCCGCTAGGTACCTTGGGGTGGTTCAGACCCACAACCTCCGGCAGGCAGTCTCCAGAGCATTTGGCGTGTGTGGGACAAGGCGATGCTCTCCTGGCTCCTGGTGTGGAGAGATGATAGTGCCATTTTACAGTGACAGCAGGCCGACAGCCTCACAGCTCATTCAGGGCAGACCCCTGCTTCCGGTCACACCGATGGCCAAGCCCTGTCTCCACCAGCAGCTTCTGGTGCCACAGTACAGGGGCCACTGCTGACCCTGTACTGTCCTGGGGTCCTTGGGACCCAGTGATCTGTCCGTCTCGTCTAGGAGTGCCCGGCGTGAAGGTCATCAGGAGCCAAGTCCAAAGGCACTAGGCAGCTGGCGGAGCCCCAGACCAGCCACCCACTGGACTGGAGCGCCTGCAAGTTGTCCAGCTGGAGACACCGAGCCCAGATGATCCAGAATATTCTCCACCCACATGAATGGGGGTGCACGTCAGCATCGTCATCTGAGAGCCACAGTGGGTGTGGCACTCCCAGGGTATGGATGGGAAACAGGGCCTGCCCAGCACCGGGCCGCGCCTTGGAGACCCCACCACTCCTCGGGGATAAGCTTACCCAGAGCTTGTTCTGGGGCCCTCACCCCACATCACCAGCCCTGGTGCCACATGCACACCACAGCTGCACTCGCTTGCTTTGGTCTATGACGGGCTGGCAACCTTTGGCCCAGGGCTGTGGAAGACCCGAGAAATCAACCCCAGCTCACAGCATGAGCCTTGCCAAAGAGAAGCAGGTCTAGCCGTCACGTCGTGTTGGTAGGTGCCGGCCAATGTGTTCTGTCTGACCCACAGCAACCTTACATACACCGAGGGAGACCCTGCCCTGTCCTGTGCCAGCCTCATCCTGTGACCCAGTCCACCGTTGAAGCCTCTGTGCTCATCCATCTTGTCCAGGGTCCTCCTGTCTGTCACCACCCCTCCACGTTCCCAAGCATGATGTCCTTCTCCAGGGACCAGTCAGTCTCTCCTGACAACACGTTCACAGTACCTGAGATGTAGTCTCACCATCCCCATCTCTAAGGAACACTCTGGCTGTACTTCTTCCAGGACAGATCGGTCTGTCCTTTTGGGAGTCCATCAATATTCTTCTCTAGCACCACCGTTCAACCGCATCATTCTTCTTTGGTCTTCCTTATTCATAAGACGTGTGGCAATTACATCATCTCCTGTCACCATGAGGAAGTTGGTGGAGTCTAGCCTGTCAATCTAGTCACAGTTTAATGACCTCATTGGGAGACATGATGGAGATAAATAGCTCACTGGAGGCCAGACACATTCTCTCTGCTTCATCTTCCTGCTGACAAGCCACACGGAGCTACGCTGATGGAACTAGAGCCCTGGAGCTGGAGGAGCCACATGGAGACCCACGCCAGCTCTGAGATGCTTCCACCACCACTGGATCCACAAGACTTCCCACCCACTGGCCTGTGATTTTCCTGCATTCGGCGTCATTGCATACGTTGCATGAGTCTGAAGAGGAACGTATAGACTGGTATCGGACATAAGGGCTAACTATTGGACTTAGGGACTTGATCTGGACAGGCTGGGGTGTTTTCTCAATATTCAATTGCTCTTTTATATAAAGCTCTTTCTTATACACTGATGCAAGTCTGTGAATGTATTTCCCCAGTCCACTCTGACTGACACATGCTGGAACTGAAAACACCACTGTGGGGTCAGGCGCCCCTTAGTCTTCAATGTCACCTCCTTGGTCCCCAGCACTCGGAAGAGGTCTGCAGGTAGATGTACCTGAGGCAGTGCGTGCGTCATTCGATCTCTGACTACGGCTTCCGTGAGCAAGGACTGTGAATCCCAGCAAGACGACATTCTTTTTTACTTATTTTTAAAATCATTTTATTGGGGGCTTGTACAATTTTCATTACAATCCATCCATCCATCCACCCACTGTGTCAAGCACATTTGTACATTTGTTGCCCTCATCATTCTCAAAACATTTGCTTTCTATTTTAGCCCTTGGTATTAGCTCCTCATTTTTTCCACTCCTTCCCTACCCCATGAACCCTTGATAATTTATAAATTACTATTATTTTGTCATGTCTTACGCTGTCTGATGTCTCCCTTCACCCACTGTTCTGTTGTCCATCCCGCAGGGAGGGGATTATATGTAGATACTTGTAATTGGTTCCCCCTTTCTACCCCACCTTCCCTCCACCCTCCAGGTATCGCCACTCTCAGCACTAGTCTTGAAGTGATCATCTGTCCTGGATGCCCTGTGTTTCCAGTTCCTATCTGTACTAGTGCACATCCTCTGGTCTAGCCGGATTTGTAATGTAGCATTGGGAATATAATAGTGTATGTGTGTGTGTGTGGGGGGGGACGCATTTAAGAACTAGAGGAAAGTTATATGTTTCATCGTTACTATACTGCACCCTGACTAGCTGGCTCATCTTGACCCCGAGACCCTTCCATAAAGGGATGTCCAGCTGCCTACAGATGGGCTTTGGGTCCCCACTCTGCACTCTCCCTCATTCACAATGATATGATTTTTTGTTCTTTGATGCCTGGTACCTGCTCCCTTCGACATCTCCCCTCTATGAGGGGGTCAAAGCTACCCTCCAGCCTTTCCCTCATTTGACACCCAGCAGAGCAAGATCACACCATCTGTCTTGGCCCATGCCATGACCCCAAACCATCCAGTCGATCCCGACTCGGCAACTCTGTAACACAGAGTAGAACCACCCCCCGGAGGGGCTCCAAGACTATAGCCTTTACAGAGAACTGGCCTCCTCTGTCTCCCTCGGGGCATGGACCTTTCAGTTAGCAGCTGAGTGCTTTAACCACTGTGCCACCAGCACTCCCTGCCCTCACCCATGAACTAACCCCCCGACCTGAAGTGACTCTCAACTCACAGTGCCCTGTATGGGGTTTCTGAGGCTGCAGATGTTTATGGAAGCAGATAGCCTCATCTTTCTCTGTATGAGGGGCAGGCAGGTTTGAACTTCCAACCTTGTAGTCAACTATCCAACGCTTACCTGACTCTCAAATACGGAAGTGGCTTTAACTTGCTGGGTGGTCTCTCAACAGGTGGCCATGGAATTGGACATGATCCCCAGACACCGCTCACTGGCGACCTCTTCAGGGCAGGGGCCCTTCTGTCTTTCCTTACCCATACAGCTGGTCACAGTCCCTCAGTGTCTGGACCCTGGGGAAGGACTCGGGGAGCTGTCCCCATAGGCCCAGCCGCCTTTCCATTGTGGATCTGATCTGGGAGCTGACCGCTGGGTGCTTCCCTCCATTTACCCCACTCCCACTCCCTTGGAGAACTCTGAGGGCCAAGTTGGTCCTCGCCCACACCACCTGCCCGTCTGCTGGCCTGGGCAGCCTGACCACTCACGTGGGCCTTGCTGGCAGGCCGACAAGGCTGGCACTGACCTGTTTATAACGGTTAGTGCAGCCACCTGGCCTCCGTTTCTGTGCCGCATCCTTCCCACTGTTCAGAAGTAGCACTCGTCCCTGTGAGCCCTGGCTGGGATGCGGGGTGGGGGGGTGCTGGCTGGACAAGAACTGGCTGCGGGGGCCCTGGCTGTGGAGGGTGGCAGGCTGCTGAGGATACTAGCTGCAGGGGGTGGGTGCTGGCTGCTGAAGGCAGATGGTTGGGAGGAGGTGCTGGCTGCGGGCAGCAGGGACCACTGGCTGTGGGAGGCGGCTGGCTGTGTGTGGGGGTGGTGGCTGCAGAGGGCATTAGCTGTAAGCAGCATTGGTTGCTGAGGGCTGCTGGCCATGGGGGTCGCTGGCTGCAGAGGGCACTGGCTGCAGGGGTGGCTAGCTGCTAAGGTGGCTGGCTGTGTGTGGGGGTGCTGACTGCAGGGGTGGCAGGCTTCGGAGGGCAGCAGGGGACAGCCCCCCTCCAGGTGGCACGGTACAGCTGCCAGCTCAGTATACAGCGTGTTTCAGATCCGGAGCCACCGTCACGGCCACTGCTGTGCTCGGTCCGTGTGTGGCCATGATGCCACTCCATCTCCGGGAGGTCTCCCATGTCTTTGCTGGCTTCCATGCTATCATTCCCTAGGGGTGGTCTTTGCACTGATGTACTCAGAGCCTCATGGCCAGCCCTCTCCATCCTCCCTCCTCAGGCGGGAACATTCTGGATATAGGAAGGACTCTGGGCCTGGAAGATGATGGGGTCCCCTCAAACCCTGGGGCCCTGCGATTCCTTCTGGGGCTGAATTGTTTGTTCTGTTGAGCCCATGGCGCACCCACCAGTGCCTGCACAGTTCAATCTCTCCTCTGCCTGCTCCGAGTCTCCCAAGTGATGGTTGTACGTTTCTGAGTCCTTTGGTTCCTGTCACTATTTTCTTCTTCATTTTTAATAAATCATTTTATTGGGGGCTCTTACAGCTCTTATAATATTCCATACATTCATTGTATCAATCATATCTGTACATATGTTGCCATCATCATTTTCTAAACATTTACTTTATATTTGAGCCCTTGGTATCAGCTCCTCTTTATTCCCTCCCTTCCCCCACCCACATGACCGCTTAATGGATTATAAATTATTACTTTCATATCTTACACTGTCTGCTGCCTCCCTTCTGACTTTGCCTGCCAAGTTCTTGTGCCAGAGCAGCTCATTGCCCTGGTAAACTGCCTGGACCACTGCCCTAAGGGTGTGGGCAGGAGTGGGGGCACTGCCAGTATTGTCCCCACTCCACCCCACTGCAAAGCCTGGCCCAGCTCCACGGCTGTCGGGTGTGTCGCTGGATGATCATGCTGCCTTCCGCAGGCCTGGTTGCTCTGGGGAATCCCGGGGCCTCAACCCCGGGCCAATGGTGTGGGTTGTTTCTTGGTGTGGTCCGGTGTCTTCTGTGGTTGTGATGAGCCATTATGTCAGTTCTGACCTGGAGAGACCCGGCACACCATAGAACCACGCGCTGCCCACAACAGTTCCCATGCTCCAGCCCAGGGTTGCCGCCAAGGTGTCCACCCATCTCTTGGAGGGCCTGCCTCTCCCTCACTGCCCTCCACATGACCAAGCACGATGTCCTTCTGCGGGGACTGGCCGCTTCTGACAACAGGTCCGCAGAACACGAGACCAGGCCTTGCCATCCAGCTGTGCTTCTTCCCTTGCAGACCGACCTGTCTTTGCAGCCTCTGTGGCACCTCCAACAGTCTGCTCCAGCTCCCATTGAGGGAGGCAAATCGCCCTCCTCTGAGGCACGTGTGGTGGGTTTGGACCGCCAGACTTGGGGCTAGTTGTTGAGCATGGACCCACTGAAGCCGGGGAGGGCAGTGGGGAGGAAAAGAGACCAAGGGGGCAGGCAGATCTGGAGAAGCTTTGAGCGAGCACGTCTGTAAGCCAGATCCCATGGGCTGACACAGGGCTGCAGCAATGGGCTCAGACAGAGATGCACTGTGAGGCCGGCACAGGGCTGGACAGGAGCAGGCAGTGTTTGCTCTTATTAGACATCAGGTTGTTCTGAGTGGGAACCCCTCGATGGAGCCTAACAACAAGATCCGGGGGATTCTGTCCTGACTCACAAACCGCTGCTTCCCCCATGGCCCCAGGGCTGGACGTGGGCAGGTCAGCGCTTTGGGGGTGACCCTCTGCTGCTGGTAGCTGGGGGCCATGTCCTTCCCCTTCCCCCGACTCCTCCTCTTTACACCCATCCCCTTTGTCGGGCCCTTCTCCACCTGGCTCCTTCTCACCGCAGCCACCAGGGGATGCTGCGATCTAAGCTGTACCCGATTCTTGAGGTCCTGGAGGCCACATTTTGTGGGGGGGGCCTGAGCCAGGGAGGGGGCAGCCCTGTTTTCGGTGTCCTTGATGCACAGTTCTACTTCCCGTGTGCCTGACCCCTCATCCCCGACCACAGCATCTCAACACTTGGGAGATGGCAGTGTCCTTATTGCTGTTGCTATCAGAGACCTAACAAGAACACACCACTACCACCAACAGCAATGTCAACACCACCACCATCACCACCACCACCAACGGTGATAACAATACCACCAATATCACCACCACCAACATCACCGATGATGATGACAACACCACCACCATCACCACCATCATCACGAACAATGACACAACACCACCACCATCACCAACAATAACGGCAATGACACAACACCACCATTATCACCACCACCAACATCACCAACGACAATGACAACACTGCCACCATCCCCACCAACATCCCCCCCAACATCACCAACAATGAGGATGACAACACCATCACCACCAACGGCGATAACAACACCACCATCATCACCACCACCAACATCACCGATGATGATGACAACACCACCACCATCATCACCACCACCAACATCACCAATGACGACAGTGACAACACCGCCACCATCCCCACCAACATTACCAACAACATCACCAACAATGATGACTACACCACCAATGACATCAACAATGATGATGATGCCATCACCACCACCATCACCAATACCGATGATGATATCACCACCAACAATATAAACAACTACGATGACAACGTCACCAACAATGACAACATCACTAACATCACCAATGATGGCAGCAATGACAAAATCTGCAGTGGCGAGGACGATGACAACATTTGCCTGGAGGCAGCCCCATGAACAACAGAGGGAAACACCGCCGTGTCTGGTGCTGGCCTCACTGTCCTTGTGTCTGAGCCCATCATTGCAACCGCTGTGTCCATCTGTCTCCTCAAGAGTCTTCCTCTTTCTTCTTCACTGACCCTCCACTTTATTACTAGCCAGAATCCGCAGGGGATCAGGCCTCAGATGCCCCAATCAATGCATTCACAAGACCCTGAAAGAAAACAGTACGTCAGCGTACATCCAGGGCACATCTTCCCACAGACATCAAATCCTCTCTGGATGACTCATACAGGCTCCCTGGTGGTGCTGTGGGATGAGCACGGGGCAGCTAAGTGCAAGGTGTGAGGTTCAAATCCACCAGCCTCTCTGAGGCGGGAAGATGAGCTGTCTACCCCCAGCCCAGAGTCACAGTTGCAGGACCACTACAAGGGGCGCTGATGCAACCTGAGCCCCACACGGCTAGCTCTCTACTCTCTGCCTCCACCTCTAAGGACTGGCTTTGACCACTTAACTGCTATTTTGAGTCCAAACATTTTGATCCGTGGTTGGTTGAATCCACAGACTCGGAACCTGCGTATGAGTGGGTATGTAGAGTCTTTAAGTCCGAAAGGACTTGAGGACACCTACCAACAGTATTTTTGTAGTTGTTGTTTGTTTGTTTTTAATGAAGCATGATGTCTTTCTCCAGGGACTGGCTCCTCCTGAGGAGATGACTAAAGTCTATGAGACACAGCCTCAGATCCTGGTCTCCAAGGAACATTGAGGCTGCACCTCCGCCGTGACGGATTCATTTGCTCTCTGGCAGCCCGTGGCATATTCACTGTTCTGTAACCCATGCCTCCATGGTCTCTGTTATTCATGCGCATGCTGTGATCAGTACTAGTGTCAGGCCAGTGGGTGTCGGAGGCGGAGCTACAAACCGCAACTCAGCAGTTTGACTCCACCAGCCTTTCCTTGGGGTAAAGATGAGGCCTTCTGACCCATAAAGATGCAGTCTCGGAAGCTCACAGCGGCAGTTTACTCTGTCCTATAGAGTCACTATGAGCTGAATCGGCTTGTGGCAGTGGGTTTGAGCTCTGCCCTGATGAAGAACCACAGACTAGGTGGCTTCGGGGACAGAAGCTGACCTTCGCAGCCTTCCGCAGGTGCCATTGAGTGGGTTCTGACCATACTGACCCAAACGAAGCCTAGTAGATGCGACCACTGCCTGGTGCTGCGCCATCCTCACAATCGCTCTTATGCCTGAGCCCATGGCTGCAGCCACTGGGTCCATCCATCTCCCAGAGGGTCTGCCTCGCCTTCATTGTCCTCTACTTTGTCAAGCACCGTGTCCTTTTCCAGGGACTGGTCCCTTCCTGGGACAAAGTATGTGAGACCAGGTCTCATCTCTTTGCCTCTAAAGAACTTTCTGGCCAGGGGAGGTGAGAAGCCCCAAATGAAGTGCCGGCCTCTCCCTGGATGTGCTGCCTGTGGCGGGGCCCTTCCTCGCCTCTCTCAGCTGCTGGGGCACCAGGCAGGCATGTGGGCTTGTCCTCCTTCCCCATACCTCTTTGTGCCTCTTCCTCTCTTTCCACCGAGAGGACACGGCCAGCTGGGATTGCCCGCTGCATTCTGCTCTCATGTCCATGTCCGCCTGACTGATGGCACCACACGGACCCTGTTCCAGCAGGGCCTCACCCACCAGCCCCCGGTGAAGACTTCCACATGCCTGTTTGGGGACACACTAGTGTCACTCGGATACACTAACGCAGAAGGGCCACCTTGGGGGTTATCAAGGGTGCAAGCATTGGAAGGCGAGACCGGACTCTACCACTGGCCAGTGGTGGCCCAGGGCTGCTCTCTTCCTCAGTGAGTCTTCTTGTTCTCACTGTAGGGTGGGCAGTGACTGCACCTCCTTTGAGGGATTTTGTGAACGTCAAAGAGGTGGTGCTGGAAATGTTGTGATTGCTCCCTGGCAATGTACTGCTGCAACCATTGTTGCATCCAACAATGCAAAAATTTACTGGCATGTGAAGTCAGTGATATTGTTCTAGAGTCTGAGCATGCTGCTGGGTCACCTTTCTTTGGAATGGGCACAAATGTGGATCTCTGCCAGCCTGTTGGTCAACTACCTTCCAAATTTCCTGGCACAGATGAGAAAGTGCTTCCAGTGCTTCATCAGCTTGTGGACACATTTTCAATTGGTATTCTATAAACTCCAGAAGGTTCGGTTTTGGCTAATGCTTTCAGTGCAGCTCGAATGCCTTCCCTCTACACCTTTGGTTCTCGCTCACCTGCTACCTCTTGAAATGGCGGAATGTGGACTAGTTCTTTTTGGTATCGTGACTATATTCTTTCCAATTTTTTTGTTTTCTGTATCATTCAATATTTTGTCTCTCGAATCTTTCAAAATCGCCACTTGAAGCTTGGCTTCTCGAGTTCCTTCAATTTCAGATGTGCGATGTGTGCTCTTCCTTTGGGTTTTCCGATCCTGGCACACTTCATTATAATATCTGTCTTTGTCTTTCTGAGCTGCCCTTTGAAAACTTTTGTTCAGCTCTTCAACTTCATTTCTTTCATTTGCCTTTAGCTACACTGTGATTAAAAGCAAGTTTCAGAGTCTCTTCCGACACCCCTTTGACCTTTTCTGTCTTTTTAATGACCTTTCACTTGCTTCATGGGTGGTGGTCTCGATGTCCTCCCACAGCTCACAGGCTTCTGTAGCTCATTTGACGGTATCAGGTCTGCTCTCGAGATGCTCCACAGATTCAGGGGCAGAGGCTCCGCATCCTATTTTTCAAGTGGACTTGAACTTGCGTGTCAGCAGCTGATGATCTGCTCCACAGCAGCCCCTGGCCTGGTTTCAACTGCAGATCTTGAGCTGCGCCAGCGCCTCTCCCCACAGGTGCCATCAGTTTGATTTCTGGGTATTTCATATGTGGAAGTCCACGTGGACAGTGGATTTTTGTGATGTTGAAAAAGGTATTTGTGGACTTCCGGCAAGATGGCGACAGAGTAACATGTAACAGAGGGACTCCGCAGAATTCAGCCCAGGAGAGTTGCTTAGAGGGAAATTCAACACTGCTGGAACGCAGGAAGAGCATCATAAAGATAAGTAGGCACAGACCTAGGGGGTTTGGAGGGACTGTGGGCTTTTGGCTTATCACAGTGGAGGCCAACTGGGCTTGATCTTGGCCCCACCACTGTCGCTGCAGGAGCTGGGACCATTTGGAGCCTGTAGGGTGGCTTGGTCTCAACACAGTCGCAGTTTGCCATTGGGTCAGGGACTAGACCTTTGCGTCTCCTCTCTGTCCCCCTTGCCCTCAGTCTTGGCAGGCTGCCCAGGGGTCTTTTCTCAACACAGCCACAGCCTGCCCCTGCGCCTTGGAGCAGTGACTAACCCCTTGCAGCTCCACTGGCGGGGATTGGGACTCAGCTACATTGTTGCTTTGTTTCCATCTCTTCACTATATCATGGCCCCCATCCTCCCACAGGCTCATTGGGCTTGCTTTTAACTTTTTTCCCTCCTCTTTGCCTCTTTCTTGGTCTCTCATACTCTACTGCTAACCTCCAGATCACTCCCCTTAGCCTAGGGCATTTAGGCCTGAGCCACACCCAGCTAGGTCAGCTCCACCCTGTGTAGCGAGTGAAGCTGGGAAAAGTCCTGCTGACCCCCACCAGGGGATACTCTGCTCAACTTCCTACAGGGAAATTCCTGCCTGTGTGCCTGGGGGCATAAGGCAGCTCGGCCAACACTCCTCAATGCTCCAAGCGGCTGCAGGAACCTCTGCCCACCCTCTTCAATACCAAAGCAGGCAACCCTTCTGGGTCACTCCCCTGATAGGGAAGCCACAGGAGGATAAAGTGGTAGGTTAATCCCATAGTAAAATTAGCTGTAGGCAGTTTGAAGAAGCACTCCTACAAGTCTCCCCGAGAGAGCCAGTGCTCTTCGACTCCCTGGAAAATGACACCGGCTCCTCTAGAACAACGGAACACAAACAGCCATCAGCCCCAAGCACCTCAACCAAAAAACGGGAGAAACAAAAGGCAATGCCAGAAGATGTCCTGAACATAATGACATGCATAGAGGAAGCAGACATTGAGCTGCCACAGGAAGAAATTTTCAGAATGCTATTTGGAGTCATAGAGGATGTGAGGGAAACAATACAGAAAAAGGATAAAATGATATAAGAGGTAAAAGCCATAATTCAGAGAGAAATACAGGAGCTTAGGGCGGAGATAACAAAAACCAGTATCACACTCACTGACCTCGAGAAGAAACGGGAGGAATCAGAGAAATAGATCAGTGACTTGGAGGACAGCCAAGCAGACTTTAACAAACGCGAGCAAAAATCTAATAAGATCATCAGAGAAGGGTGTGAGGGGCGATGCTGGGAGAGTGGAGGGTGAGTGAGTTGGAAAGGGGGAACTGATTACAAGGATCCACATGTGACCTCCTCCCTGGGAGATGGACGGCAGAGAAGGGGGGGGGAAGGGAGACTCCAGATAGGGCAAGATATGATAAAATAACAATGTATAAGTTACCAAGGGCACATGAGGCAGGGGGGAGGGGAGAGCGGGGAGGGAAGGTGGGGGAAAGAGGACCTGATGCAAAGGGCTTAAGTGGAGAGCAAGAATTTGAGAATGATTGGGGCAGGGAATGTGCGGATGTGCTTTATACAATTGATGTATGTATATGTATGGATTGTGATAAGAGTTGTATGAGCCCCTAATAAAATGTAAAAAAAAAAAAAAAGATCACCCGAGAAGCTGAAGAAAACTTAAGAGCTAAGTCTGATGCTATGAAACGGAACAACATTAGAATTATTGGTTTACCTGAGGAAGATACAACAAAGAAGTCATCTGCAACAATAGTGAGAGAATTCTTGGAGGAAAGCTTCCTCAGCTTAATGAATGAAAACCAGGCATTCAGGAGGCTGAAAGAACCCCAGCAAGACTAGATCCCAAGAAGAAGTCACCAAGGCACATAATAGTTAAATTATCCAACTTTGAGGAAAAGGAGAAAATCATGAGAGCAGCTAGGGAAAAACAAGCAATCACATATAAAGGTTCCCAAATAAGAATATGCTGAGACCTATCAGCAAAAACTATGAAGAAGAGGAAAGAGTGGAGTAACATATTCAAAAAAATGAAGGAAAACAATGCAAAGCCAAGAATACTCTACCCAGCCAAATTATTGATCAAGAAAATGGAGAAGTAAGATTCTTCCCAGACAAGGAAAAACTCAAAGAATATGTTAGAAGAAACCCAGCCCTACAAAAGATCCTTGCTGACCCAGTATGGGCAGAAGAACAACACTCATCAAGCATAAATAAGAGACCACCACATAGAGCAACCTCTGCCAGAGGGAAAAAAAGAGAAAACAGACTTCAAGATAGCATTGACTTAAATACAGAAAGACTTGAAAGGCTGCTGAACTAAGCTTTAAAGAAAAAAAATGGCGGGGAGGCATAGGGAAAATGCTACGGTACACAAATATTCCTGGACTGAGGACCAGGTAATATGGCAGGGACCATGATCAAATACAGGGATACACATGGTAGACAACTAAAAAGGATGTGGGGAAAGGAAAAAATAATAATAATAATAAAGAAAAGAGTAGCGGGCGCACAGGGCACTAACTCACCCAAGGGGAGGATATTGTTTGTGTCTCCACAGGGAAAGAGGGACCAGACTTCAACCCAATGCTCCAAGATGTAACTGCAACATGCCGGCGTGGAGTAGGGAACCAGTGGAGAGGTCTGGGGGGCTGGCTCCAACCCCAACTACTAAGGGGACACCTGCCCCTCCTCTCAGAAGAATTTATTTCAAAGGACAGCACTGAATCTACAGTTCCGGAAGAGGAACATATCTGATCAGAGCACACGGGAGCAGATGAAGGGGGAGGAAGAGAGAGTGGAGCACATCATGGCCCACCAGGCCAGGAGGTCCATGTTCCCAATTAGAACAGCCAGGCGACAGAGAGGACCACATGGCTGGCCCCATTATAAGACATAATATCCCTCACTGACCCATAGCCCTATAGGTGACAACACCGGAGACACAGTGAGGGTATTGCACCCGATCGGATCCCACCACACTGAGGCAAAACATTATGGGGGTGCAACAGAACAGCAAGGAAATGGAGTGGCGAGGTCCCCAGGGAATGCTGAAGGTGTACTTTGGGGCCAGGGTGTGGTGCCCCAACAGATTGGACTGGAAAACACTCCTAAAGGCCAACAAACAATCCTGGAACTAACTACAAGCTTTTCTTTCTTGTTGTTTTGTTTTTGTCATTGGTTTGTTGTTGTTTTGTTGTATATTGTTGCTTGGTTGTGCTCTGTCTTGTTTTTGTGCATGTTATTGTCTCCGCAGGTCTGTCTAAATAAGATAGGCTGGATGAACAATTGCAGGAGAAAACAACGGGACCAATAGTTCCGTGGGAACATGGGATAGGGGAGGTGGGGGAAAGGTAGTGGTGTTAATAAACCCAGGGACAAAGAAAAAACAAGCAATCCAAATCAGTGGTGAGGAGCGTGTGGGAGGCCTGATTGGGCATGAACAAGGGTAATGTAACTGAGAGGATTTGCTGAAACCCTGGTGGGGACTGAGCATGATAGTGGGAAAGGAGGGAAGTCAAAGGAAACAGTGGAAAGAGATGGGAGGCAGAGGGCATTTATAGAGGTCTAGATAAAGACATGTATATATGCAAATGTATTTACACATGAGGATGGGGAAGTGGATCTATGTGCATATATTTATAAGTTTAGTATTAAGGTAGCAGAAGGACATTGGACCTCCACTCAAGTACTCCCTCAATGCAAGAACACTTTCTTCTATTAAATTGGCATTCTATGATGCTTGCCTTCCCAACACAACCGCTGAAGACTGTTCCGTTCCCGCGGGACGTTCACCGTGGGTCCTGGAGGAGAGAGTGGGAATTGAGGGGGTACAAGAGGCATGGAGAATGAGGACAAGACAATATCCTGATCAAGTCCTGTTTTAATGAATAAAGAGTCACAGCTTATAAGGGCCAGCCAAAGGGGGGGAACCTCAGCCGCACATGCAGATTAGGCTACCTTGGCAACAGGCCAACCAGGGAGTTCAGGGGAGTGTGCCCTGCCCATGGGTCAGTAAGGGCTTACAGTCTTCAATTAGGTACGCAGAGGAGTGGCATGTACATGCAAATCAAGCATAGGGGAAGACGATCTTTTGCCCAATCAAGGGGATTCAGGACATGGGCGCTTATCTAAAGAGCATTACCCCTTGTTTGCTCAAGCTTTACAGCTGCAGTGCTCTGTCACGTAGGCTGGGGTAGAAGAATGCCCAGAGCTCAGGCTAATAAATTCCAAGTAATGGCCGGGCCTCATGGCTCCAGACAGAAGACAAAGTGGGTGAACAACTAAATGTGGTGAAGAAAGCAGATGGTGCCTGGCTATCAAAAGAGATAGCGTTTGGAGTCTTAAAGGCTTGAAGGTAAACAAGCGGTCATCTGGCTCAGAAGCAATAAAGCCCACATGGAAGAAGCACACCAGCCTGTGCGATCACAAGATATCAAGGAATCAGGTATCAGGCATCATCAGAACAAAAACTCTTACCATAGTGAATGAGTGGAGGAGTGCGGAATGGAGACCCAAAGCCCATTTGTAGGGCACTGGACATCCCCTTACAGAAGGGTCTTTGGGAGAAGACAAGACAGTCAGGGTGTGATGTAGCAACAATTAAAAAGACAACTTTCCTCTAGTTCCTAAATGCTTCCTCCCCGCCCCCCCTCCCACTGTCATGATCCGAATCCTACCTTGCAAGTGTGACTAGTCCAGAGGATGTACACTGGTACAGATGGGAACTGGAAACACAGGGAATCCAGGACAGATGATCCCCTCAGGACCAGTGGTGTGAGTGGCGATACTGGGAGGGCCTAGGGAGGGTGGGTTGGAAAGGGGGAACCTACTTCAAGGATCTACATGTGACCTCTTCCCTGGGGGACAGACAACCGAAAAGTGGGGAAGGGAGATGTGGGACAGAGCAAGATATGACAAAACAAAAATTTATAAATTATCAAGGGTTCATGAGGGAGTGGGGAATGGGGAGGGAGGGGAAAAAATGAGGACCTGATGCCAGGGGCTTGGGTGGAGAGCAAATGTTTTGAGAATGATGAGGGCAACGAATGTACAAATGTGCCTTACACAATTGATGTATGTATGGATTTTGATAGGAGTTGTATGAGCCCCTAATAAAATGATTTTTTTAAATGAGGAGCTGATAACAAGGGCTCAAGTAAAAAGCAAATGTTTTGAGAATTATGATGGCAACAAATGTACAAATGTGCTTTATATATGGATGTAAATATAGATTGTGATAAGAGTTGTATGAGCTCCCAATAAAATGACTGGAAAAAAAAGAAAAGAAAAATGTATTTGCGATGAAGAACGGATTGATCTTGCAACATCCTATCATGTAACCGCCAGCTTTGTTTCCATCAGCAAGTCCATGTTTCCCAGGTGCTCTTCCGATGGCCAGTAATTATCGATGCGTCTTGATTGCACACTTGATCAATTTCCAATGGATGTCGTTGGAAGAATTCTTTAATTTCTCCATCCCTCGCTTTTGTGGTTGGTGCATCGACTTCCTTGAAGATGGCTAGATATCCTCCTATCACAGACAGCATTGCACCTTGTGACTCATTTTGCAGTGTCCTTTTCCACAACGAGTGCCACACCATTCCTCTGGATAGGGTTATTCCTGACACAGTAGATCGTGTGATTTTCTGACTCCGAATGACCACTACCAGTCCATTGCAGCTTACAAATGCCCAGAATATCGATTTCTGGGCACTCCATTTAGCTTTTGACTCCTTTCTAACTTTCCTATATTCATACTTTGAATATTCCAAGTTCTAATCATCAGATTTTTGCAGCAATTTCTCCTTACCTTGAGTCCTGCTCCACCAACAAAGGAAGATTCTGAAGGCACCCCTCCCATAGGCTCCCCCCCTTTTCAGCTCCTCATTCGCATTTTGAGTGTCCTCAGACTTAAGGGGTCCATCTTCAGGCAGCACCTCCAATAAGGATCTGCCTCTTGTGTTTGGGCTCTCGGTATCTGACAATGGTTCAAAGTTATGCATCAGCTTTACAGCATACGGTTCAGCTCCTAAAGTGGGCAGCGAGTCCTTCACAGTCTGTTCTGAGTCTGGAGGCTCTTGTGATAGCTGGCATTTGAAATACCAGTGACACTGCTTCCAGCCTCATGGCGACACAAGCCACCACTATGTGACAAACTGACAGACAGGTCCTTCTGATGGAAGGCCCAAACTACAAGAGACAAGGATCGGTGTCACTGTCATCCCAGTCCCCTTCATCCTTATCACCCCCATCAGCATCAGCATCTGCTGTTATCTCCGTCAGCAGCTCCCTCATTATCAGTACCATTCTCATTATCACTGTCCCCAACACCCCAATATTCCACTCATCTCCATCCCCCTTCATCTCCATAATCTCCATCCCCTCATCTCCATCATCTCCATCCCCCTTCATCTCCCTCATCTCCATCACCCCTCATCTCCATCATCTCCATCCCCCTCATCTCCATCATCTCTATCACCCCCTCATCTCCATTATTCCCTCATCTCTATCACCCCCTCATCTCCATTACTCCCTCATCTCCACCATCCTAATCTCCATAATGTAAGGTTTATTTGGGCGCAAAACAGAACCAGAGATCCAATTAACAAAATTTTAGAAGCAGGCTTTATTGAGAAGCTTGCGGGCGGAATCAGCAACTCGGGGCATTGAGTTATTGAAGCCACGCAGTGGGAAACTTTAGCTGTGTTTTTATACCCCCACTTGCTGGCAGGCACGGGGGGGGGTGTGCCTACACAAGGGATTGTAAAAAAGGGAAGCAGTCGTTAAATTTTCCGGGAATTGGGTGGGAGTTGGGCAAACTAGCTGAGAAAGCATCCTGTTAGTAAGAACATGCACTTTTGGACATTTGTGGTTTACCGAAGGGAGGGGGAGGTCAGTGAGGGGTAAGTTTCAAGAACTAACATGGAAGTGCCTGATTCAAAATGGAGTTTCTTGTGCCAAGGCCATACATCCCAGACTCCACCTTATAAGGGAAATGAACGATGTCATCTTTTCAGTAACTGCTTCCTGCGGGCCATGAACGACGATTAAGGGAGGGGGGGGGTTGTAAGGCAGAGTACTGGGATTCTGGGACCGGCACACGACGGGGGAATTCATACCGAGGTTCCCGGAGAGATTCATATTGGGGTTCATATGGCTGTAACATCATTTGGTGAACTGCAGCTTGGGTGATGTCACGGAGTTGGCTTTGGAGGAGCTGGATAAGACAAGGAGTGATTAAAAGCAAAATTATAACAAATTATGGGTCCTAATATGGGGGCTAAAAAGGAGTACCGAGAAGTGTTCCACTAGGAAGAGGTCCCATCTGTTTTTGGTCTGGTGCTCTGTAACTCACGGCTTAGTTTATTAAGGGTCTGGATATTGGTTTCCACAACTCTCGACTCATTGATGTAGTAACAGCATTCCTCCTGAAGAAAGAGGCAGGTTCCTCCCTTTTCTGCTGTGATGAGGTCTAGAGCGCGGCGGTTCTGTAAGGTGACTTGAGCAATAAAAATTATTTGTCTTTTCAAGGAGGCTAAGGATTCTGCGGAGGTATCGAGTGCCAATTGGAAGCGTTCGGCTAACTGATTGGTTGTGGTAATGGAGTGTCCTAGGGCGCCACCACTCAGTCCCACCGCGACTGCTGATGAAGCTAGGGAAAGGCCTACAACAACTGGGAGAAAAACTGCTCTTTTACTGCGGTGACTATGTGTCTGGGTGTATTTGGTCTGGAATTCAGCTGGGGTGTAGACAGTGAGCTGAGGAACTAGAGTGACAGGTAGGCACAAGTGGGTACACCTGCTACTGATGTTAAGATGTTTGGTGAGTATATGATTGTACCAGAAGAAAAGTCCTGCTGGTGCTGTTATTGGCTGGGAGGGTGGTATTGTGGTGTTGCACAGTTGAGTGGATGCATTGGAGTAACACAACGGCACCTGTGCGTGCCCTGGTGTGAAGTACACACTGCGTGGTGGAGGTCTTAAGTGCAGATGACCAGCTGGGACTGCTGCTAGAGGAGGGCGTTCCAGGGCTGCACACATGAGGCAAGTGGTAAGGTTGCCTAATCCAGCAAGGTTGGCGATGGCCAGTCCCTGCCGCATCAGGGTGAGCCAGGAGAAGGGAGAGTCGGAAGGTTTAGAAATTTGGTTAGTGCGTTGGTGTTCCTGGATCTGAATATTACGGTGGATGGTGGGTTGGACCTGGGCTAGCGACCTCCATATGAACAGTCTAGCATGAGGGTAAGTGCTTTGGGAACTAAAATAGCAGCTTCCCTTGACTGGTCTGGTCCACCTGTTGTCCCACGGGCCAGGGATGGTTAAGGGGAATTGTGTCCCTGACCAATAGAACAGGTGGGATTCGGTTATAGGGTAGGGGCGAGCATGGTGAATATTGCAGGGCTTTCAGGGGCACCCTGTGTTTTCTTCTACCCATTTTTGTGCACAAGTGGGGTTAGAGGTTTGGTGATATAGAAAACAAACGATGGGGGAAGTTGGTTTGGGGAGAACTTGCACATTCGGGGAGTTGGAACTGTGTTTGAATGAGGTGAAATTAAGGTAGGCTGGACCGGAACAACCAGTGACCAGGCAATTGGCTGTGGCTAGGAGATAACTTTCTCCTGTGAGTAGATGATGCTGGCGATATTGGGAGTTAGTTACATTTTCAGTGAGAATCTCCAGGTGAAAGGAGAAGTTATGCTAGGCTTAGCTGGCTGGTTTGGTGAGGCGAGTGAGATGGAGAGACATAGGACCAGTAGACTGAACAGACCACTGGGGATCAGGATTAACTTTGGTTACTGGTTTGACTCTGGACAGGTGTATCCAAGAGTGTAGACCCACTACTTTGACAGCTGAGGGAGTGGTGAGGATGACAGTGTATGGACCTTCCCACCGAGGTGCTAAAGGTTTGGGTGTTAAGGATTTAATTAATACGGCGTCTCCAGGGTGTACTGACTTTGGGAGGTCGGGAGAGCCTGGAGAAGGTTCAGGGATAGTGGAGTTAGCGTGTTGTCTTAGGAGGTCGCGGAGTAAGGACAAATATGGTAAATAAGAAGCTAATGGAGGGCTGTCACATGGAAGGAGAGGGGAAAAGAGGAAGGGCCGCCCATAGAGTATTTCAAATGGACTGAGGCCAGACGGCTCCCGGGGGGGCACGCGCACAAATGGGTGAGAGAAAAGGGTAATAACTGAGGCCAAGAAAGTCGCAGCTCTAGAGAGAGTTTGGTAAGCTGCTGCTTTATGAGACCGTTAGCTCGCTCGACCTTACCCGAAGATTGGGGGTGGTATGCAGTGTGTAGCTTCCAGCAAATGCCCGGTGAGGTGTTTACTGCCTGTTGTACCTTGGATGTAAAGGCCGGGCTGTTGTCTGACTAGATTGAAGCAGACTGGCCAAAACGAGGAATGATGTCTTGAAGAAGGTGCCCGGCGACTATGTCTGCACTGTCAGAGGTGGTGGGAAAGGCTTCGATCCATCCTGAAAATATGTCAACCATAGTAAGGAGATATTTAAACTGCTTATGCTTAGGCATGTGAATGAAGTCTACCTGCCAATCCTGCCCTCGCATTTGGTGGAGCTGCTTACGAGGGTGTTGAGCTCCTTGGCTGTTGGAGAGAGCACAAACGTTGCACTTTGCATGGACTGTGTTGATGGTGTCCCATAACCCAGTGGGGTGAAAGATGGGGGTTAGAAATTTATATAAAGCTTTAGGCCCAATGTGTAAGGAATTGTGTATGTCTGTGATTATGGTTTCTTGCTGTAACTTCGGGAGGATGAGTAGGTGGTTTTTGTACACCCACCCTTCTCGCTGAGGAAGATTACAATACTGGGCATTTTCTTGGTCTGTGTATGTTGGGGAGTAAATGGAGGACAGGAAGCATGTTGGACTGGTGACGGGAGAGGGAGCTTGGGTTAACGAGTGAGCAGTATGGTCTGCGAAGGCATTACCTCTAGCTATAGGGTCGCTGGAAATTTGGTGTCCTCGGCAATGGATGATGGCTAGCTTTCTGGGTAAAAGGATGGCTTTCAATAGCTTAGCAATAAGCCGCCCACTTATAATTAGGGTTCCTTTTGTGGTAAAAAAGCCTCGTTCCTTCCACAACATGCAGTGAGTATGAGCAATTAAAAATGCATATTTGGAATCAGTGTATATATTGACAATTTGTTCCTTGGATAGGGTGAGGCCCTGTGTGAGGGCGACCAATTCTGCCTGTTGTGAAGTGGTGCCTGAGGGAAGCGAGGCTGCCTCCATTACTTCGGAGGATGTTACCACCGCATAAGCTGCCTGTCGGCTTCCAGAGTCATTTACTAGGGAGCTTCCGTCTACAAACAGGGTGAGCTCGGCATCTGGCAGAGGTTGATCTGTGAGGTCCGGTCTAGGAGATTGGAAGGTGTGAATAACTTCTACACATGAATGAGTTTGCATGGGGACCTGTTCGACAGTAGGGAGGAGGGTAGCCAGGTTAAGCAGGATGCAGTGAGACAAAGTTATTGAGGGGGTCTTCTAGAAAAAGTAAATAATAAAATTGAATACGAGAGGGGCCCAAATGGGGAAGAGCCTGCTGAGACAAGAGGTCAGTGAGGCGGTAGGTGGAAAATAAAATGAGGGGTTGTAATAAATTATTTTTTCTAGCTTCAATGGTTAACTCAGCAGCAGCAGCAAGAGCATGGAGGCACGACGGCCACCTGCAAACAGTAGGATCTAATTGTTTGGAGAGGTAGGCGACTGGGACGGGAGAGGAGCCTATGGGCTGCACTAGAACTCCTAATGCCAATTGTTGTCTTTCATCTGTGTATAGAAAAAAAGGTCTAGAGGGGTTTGGTAAAGCAAGGGTGGGAGCAGTGCAGAGGGCTTTTTGCAGCAGAAGGAAGGTACGACGCACCGTCTGAGGGGAAGTAAGGGGACCCACGGGGGATTCTTTGGCTGCCTGATACAGAGGTTTGGCTAAAAGTGAGAAGTTGGGGATCCACTGTCTAAAGAATCCCGCTAATCCTAAAATGGAGGAGATTTTTGATGCAGACCAGGGAGCAGGGAGAGCTTGTATGGCCTTGATCCTGCCATATGTGATTGCCTGGTGGGTGGGGGTGATAGACAGGCCAAGGTATGCAACTTCAGTGAGCGCTATTTGAGCCTTGGAGGGGGAGACCTTGTAACCCTTGGAGTTTAGGAAGTTTAGCAGAATGGTGGCGGCGGATACGCTATCTGATTCAGAGGGGGAGCCTATTAACAAGTCATCTACATATTGTCATACAACCGACGGAAACAGGGGGCATTGTAACAGATCTTCGGCTAGAGCTTGTCCGAATCAATGAGAAGAATCTCGGAAACCCTGCACGAAAACTGACCAGGAAGGTTGCTGGGATAAATCAGTGACAGGGTCAAGCCACGTAAATGCAAATAAAAACTGAGTATCTGGGTGAAGAGGAATGGTGAAGAAAGCATCATTGAGATCTAGTACAGTGAAGAGGGTGGTGTTTGCCGGGGCACGGGATAGGAAGCTGTAGGGGTTGGGCACTACAGGAGTGATAGGGACCACTGCTGCATTAATTAGGCAGAGATCTTGTACAAGGCGGTATTGTCCATTAGGCATTTTTACTGGTAAAATGGGAGTGTTACAAGGGGAATTTACCAGTGTGAGCAAACCTTGCTTTAAAAATCTGTCTATTATGGGCTTGAGGCCTAATTGGTGTGTTTTGGAAATAGGGAACTGTAGTCGGTTGGGGTAAACTTCAGGATTTTTTAGTTTAATTAGTACCGGGGGGTGATGGGATGCAACGGAGGGGGTGCTTGTGTCCCACACCTCCGGTAATACTTTTGGTAAACGGGAAATAGCAGGGGGCTGTGGAGTGTGATCCTGACTGTTGAGCATGACCATTAGGAGATTAAAAGAGGACGTTAAGGGGTTAAAAAAAGGAAATAGTAGTTTTTAATTTAGATAAAATGTCTCTGTTTAGTAGCAGGGCCGGGCAAGAGGGGATGACCAGGAAGAAGTGCGAAAATGGAGTTTTATCAAATGTGCAAAACAGCGGTTGGGTTTGCCTAGGGGTTGAGGGGGACCCATCAATTCCCACCACAGAAATCTGGGAAGGAAAAGTAGGGCCTGAGTGAGAAGGGATCACAGAATAGGTAGCTCCCATATCCACCAAGAAAGAGATGGACTCACCTGCTACCTAGAGCACGACCCTGGGCTTGGCAAGGGTTACCAGAGTCGAGGAGCTAGGGCCTCTTCAGTCCATGAACCCCAGCAACTCCATACCTTGTAGCTCTGTGTCTGGAGCTTCCTGGATCTTGGAGCCTCGGCTTTGCGGAGCCAGGGGCAGAGCCAGGGTCGGGCAGTCCAACTTCCAGTGGCCCGGACGTTTGCACAGCGGGCAAGGTTTGGTAGGAGGCTTGGGATTGAGGCAAGCTTTTGCCCAGTGGCTGTTGCGGCCACACTTGAAGCAGGCTCCTGGTGGTAAGCGCTGGCTCCCCTGGGGAGCGCGGCGAGGGACGGGATTACCTGCCGGCCTTAGGGCTGCTACCAGGGCTTGGGAATGGAGGCTAACCATCTGTTGGACCCTCGCCTGGTGAGCGGCCTCAGCCGTCTCTTCCCTTGAGTTGAAAACTTTAAATGCCATTTTTACCAGATCCTGTATAGGGGTTTCAGGGCCCTCCTCAGCCCTTTTTTTTTTTTAAATTTTATTTTTTAGCATTTTTCTAATGTCAGGGACTGACTGAGAGATGAAGTGAGAGGCTAAGATAGAAGCCCCGCTTCTAGACCCTGGGTCTAGACGAGTATATTTTGTGAATGCCTCCTGGAGGCGGTTAAGAAAGAGAGCAGGGTTTTCATCTGCCTTTTGGGTGACTTCCCTTAGTTTGTCATAGTTGACAACCTTGCAGGAAACTGTTTCTAAGCCCCTAATGAGGTACCTGAGTATTAGGTTTTTGTGGGGAAGGTCGGACCCCTGGCCAGGCTGGTAATTTTAACTGGGGATTTTTAGTGGGATGGCATGCTCCTCCAAGGGGACATTTGGGTTAATAATGTGGTCTTTGTTTGCTAGCTGGTGGCCTGCATCAGAGACTTGCTCACGCTCTTCGGCGGTAAGGGTAGAAGCAAGGATTACTTGGATGTTATGCCAGGTTAAATCTTACGTTTGGGTAATGTAAGTAAAATTTTTAATAAACTTAGAGAGGTCTGCCGAGAAAGAGCCCAGGCAGGTCTTTATCTGTGACAGGTCCAGTAAGGAAAAAGGGACGTGGACTCGAACGAGTCCCTCTACACCTGCAATCTCTCTTAAAAGACAAAGGGCAGTGGGAGGGTTGTGGGAGCGGGTATGAGAGGCAACCTGTGAGGACAGGGGAGAACTATTGGGCGGGTGATCAGACGGCGCAGCAGGCAGGGGAGACTGATAGGGCAGCGGGAGTGACACTTTGAGGAGCTCGGCTGCCTCTTCAGGGGTTTGAATGGCAGGTTCCTTCTGCTGAGGGGATTGCGCTAACAGTATTTGGCGGGTGGAACAATGGCTACAGAGGTCAGGGCGGAACGCAAGTCCCAAAAAGCCTGGACATAGGGCACTTCAGAATCCTTACCAGTCCTCCTGCAGAACTTGTCCAGGTCCTGTGGAACATTGAAATTGAAAGTGCCAGTTGGAGACCAATTTGATTGGTTGTTAAGCTGGTACTGGGGACAGGCAACTTGGGAGAGAAAAACAAGTATTTTCTTTTGCAAGGTCTGAGTATACCCCAGGCTGGAAAAGATTTTTAAGAGACAGCCCAGTGGAGTCAATGGGTCAATTTTGGACTGCCCGGTGCCCATGGTGAGAGTAAGATAAAGAGATTCAGCTTACAGACACTGCAGAGGTGTGAATAGGAAACACACAGTCAGGTAAAACAGTTCTAGGCTAACCCTCTGAGAGTTAGTTCAGTCTGAGGGGGCGCCCGGTGCCCATGGTGAGAGTAAGAGGGAGGAGAAGATAAAGAGATTCAGCTTACAAACACTGCAGAAGTGTGAATAGGAAGTACACAGCTAGGTAAAACAATTCTAGGCTAACCCTCTGAGAGTTAGTACAGTCTGAGGTGGGGGGTGGTGGTTGCAGCTAGACGCACAGCCTGCAGTCCCGGTAGGAATGCCAGAAAATAACTGTCAAGGCAGGAGCGAAAGACTATATGAGAGGGGAGATAAATACGGGAGAGATGGAAAGAGAGAGAGAGAGCAAAGGCAAGGTTTCAGCTTCTGGGTGAGCAGGACCAGACAGGAGGCACTCAGGCATCCCCAAGTGAGTCCTGCCTGGGACGGCAGTGAAGGAGGGAGGGAGGGATTCGCAAGACGTCTCAAGGACAATCACTCCCTCAAGACCCCTGGGGTCAGCGGAAGGAGAATTCCCGGCACGGCCGTGTCTCAGACGGGAAGACTCCACTCAGGCGGAGCTCAAAAACCAAAACCAAGCTTGGATAAATAGAGGGAAGTGGAAAGAAAAAAAAAAGGAACTCACCAGGGCAGCTGCAGGTTGGTTTTGAACGCGTCCAAGCACGGAAGGCAAGGAGATAGGGGGGCTCTCTTGGGACCCCCAAAGGAGGGGGGAGCCAGACACCTATCTCGGGTTTCGGCACCAAAATGTAAGATTTATTTGGCCGCGAAACAGAAACAGAGATCCAATTAACAAAGTTTTAGAAGCAGGTTTTATTGAGAAGTTTGCGGGCGGGATCAGCAACTCAGGGCATTGAGTTATAGAAGCCGCGCAGTGGGAAACTTTAGCTGTGTTTTTATACCCCCCCTTGCTGGCAGGCACGGGGGGTGGGGGGGTGGAGGGGAATGTGCCTACACAAGGGATTGTAAAAAAGGGAATCAGGCGTTAAATTTTCCGGGAATTGGGTGGGAGTTGGGCAAACTAGCTGACCAAGCATCCTGTTAGTAAGAACATGCACTTTTGGACATTTGTGGTTTACCGAAGGGAGGGGGAGGTCAATGAGGGGTAAGTTTCAAGAAGTAACATGGAAGCGCCTGATTGAAAATGGAGTTTCTTGTGCCAAGGCCATACACATAACACCCATCTCCATTATCCCTTCATCTTCATCATCTCCATAACCTCCCTCATCTCCATCACCCACTCATTTCCACCATCCTCATCTGTATCACTCCTCATCTCCATCATCCTCATCTCCCTAACCCCCTGCTTGCAAATGACTATACATTTGGAGGTCATCAGAAGTAGGTCAGTAGGTTATTCTCCCTAAGAGTTATCAGCCATCTAGAGCAAGCAGACACCACTGTTTATCCCACAACAAGTATGGTCCACTCCCTTCTGATAAGGATAGTAGCTGTCTGTTTCCTTGTAGGAGATACCAGAGAGGTCAAACCCACCCAAGGATGACCAAGGTTAGGCTGCCATCATGAATCTAGGGTCTGCTCATCTTGTCACATGTCTACCCCTACACCTTCCCATTTCTAGCTCATCCCCTTCCTGTCACACTCATGCCTATCATACATCCCCTTCCTAAGATGTGTATGCCTATTGTACTGCCCCTTCCTGTGATGTGTGTTTACCTGTAATCATGTCCCCCTAATGAGATATAACCCTTGGTTAGCAATAAAGTGGGGGCTCTCCTGCTCTCGCTCCCGAGACTCTCTCCTGCTCTGGTGGCCGGGCTCCCCGCACGAGGACCACCAAGAAGCGGGGCTGAGATGAGCATGCTGCCATGAATTGTGTCTGACTCCATTATTCCAGTCTCTCCTCTACCTCTCATGCTCTCTATGACTTTACTATCATCTTTACTTATTATCGCTGTACAATTGTGCCTACCGGACCTGTGATGATTAGTGGGGGACCCTCCTTTCCCCACAGAGGCATTTGAAAGGGGGTGCTGGAGAAGACTACAGACAGTACCATGGACTGCCAAAAGGACAAATCATCTGTCTTGGCAGAAGTAAGGCCAGAGTGCCCCTGGGAGGCAAGGCTGGAGAGACATACTCTCATGTCCCTGGAGAAGGATGCCGTGCTTAGTACAGCAGAGGGCTGGGAGAGAGTCAGGGCCTCGAGCAGATGGATGCACACAGTGGCTACAGCAATGGGCTCAGACATGGGGACACATGTCAGGAGGGCGTGCACAGGGAACGGCATCCGTGACTGACCGTGTTTTGTTCTGTGGTACATGGGCCGCTTTGAGGCAGGGCTGACTCGGCCTGCGGCAGTGGGTTTGGGTCTAGTGTGTGCACTTCCGCTCTCAGCAGGCCTGCAGGGCGGGGGAGGCCCATGCCTCCCACCCACCTGCAACAGCAAGCTGTCTCCTGGCTGGAAGGGCACGGGCATGAACTCACCCCTGAGTCTCATGCCTCTTTTGCTAACCACAGAAGAGTCATCGGGTTCTGGGCTGCGGTGGATTCTCCGCAGTTACGCACAAGCTTCGCTGCCGCACCCCTGCTCAGCTCACGCTGGCCAGTGTGCTCCCCCTGCCCGTGGACTGCGGGCGGCACTCTGACCTAGATGAATTTTTTGTTTATTTTTATGAGTATTTTTAATTAATCATTTTATTGGGGGCTCTTACAAATATTCATTCAAATGTATTAATCACATTTGTACATATGTTGCCATCAACATTTCCAAAACATTTTCTTTCTACTTGAGGCCTTGGTATCAGCTCCTCTTTTTCCCCCCTCCCACCCTGGTGAATCCTTGATCATCTATATACTATTACTGTTATTTCATATCTTACACCATCTGCTGTCTCACTGCACCCACATTTCTGTTATTGGTCCCCCTCGAGGGGTGGGCTGTATATCCAACCTTGTGATCGGTTCCCCTTTTTCCCCCTTTTCTCTCCCTTCCTCTCTCCCCCCTCCTACCCTTCCCCTCATGATATAATTACTCCACTGCTGTTCCAGAAGGGTTCATCTGTCCTGGATTCCACGTGTCGAGAGCTCTTATCTGTCCCCATGTATGTGCTCCGGTCTAGCCGGATTTGTGAGGTGGAACTGGGTCATGGTCGTGGTGGGGGAGCCTTCAAGAGCTGACCTTGATGCATTGAAGGCTGGTGCTCTCAGGTTTTTCTTTACACATTTGATCCCTTAATTTTCTCAGACATGATTTTGCGGCCCATTTGAGGTAGGGGCCCATTCCCTGGGAGCCGATAGGACTCCTGCCCGCTTACTGCCCCGCTGCCCTCCCTGTGTCTGTCACATCCCTCTTGCTGGGCTGAGGCCTCTAGCCTGGGCTGGGCTCATTGTCCTGTCTGCAGTCTGTTGGCCTCGCACCATCGTCCATCAGTACTAACACCAGGGTCAAGGTAGCCTTGGGCGATCCTCCTAACTGACTGGCCATTCTGTCCTGCTCCCACTCTGCCCCACGCGCCGATTGGCCCCTGCGCACCGCCCTGTGTCTCTCATCTGGTGGGCAGGCCCCCTTTCCTACAAAGAACCCCCCAGACTCTGGCCCAGCCTCACTGGCCTGGAGACTCTGGGGACAAACACCCCACCCCTACCCCACCGTGCCCCTGGAGAGTGGGCTGGCAGGTCTCTGGATCCCTCTACACTCCTCCCAGCTGGTCTCCCCACGCCTCCAAACTCTCCCTGCTTGCTGCCAGTGAGTGGGCCCTGACTCAGGGTGGAGCAGAATGCTGGTCGGCCTAGTCCTCCCCCAACTCGGTGTGGCCTGAACTCTCATGGTCATAGTCTCGGCATCTGACCTTTGGATGTAGATGGTCAGAACTGTCTTGGGTTTCTGGCTCAGTCTGGGAGCTCCCATCAACCCACAGTGGCACTGAGAGCGGGTGGACTGATCCGGACCCTCCCGTGGTGGACAGTGGGCTGCTGGCCTGGCCAGACAGGGAGCTAGCTCCAGTCTGGTGGCTTGGCTTTGCTGTGCTCCCTATCCCCAGCCCCCCACCCCCCAGGGAAGACTGGAGGTTGCTGAACCCTGCTGCTCCTGGCCTTGGATGGGCTGGGCTCCATGGCTGCGGTGGAAGGGGGTGCATGAGTGAGCGTCTGCAGGGGAGCAGGGCTCTGGGAGACTGTCAGGGAACCCCCTGTGGATGGGCTGTTCGGGGACCTGCAGGGAGGGACGGGGTTCCTGGAGGAACAGGCAGTTCATGCAGCAGACTCACCAGGAGGTATCTTGGTTCTAAGAAGGCCAGGCAGGGCTGTGGGACAGCCACCATAGACCTGTGGAGCCCAGAGCTGCCCACCCAGAACTGGACTCGCAGGTGGTCTGCTTTTCCTCTGTCCCTCTGCAGGCTGCGGGGTCTCCGGGGCCCTGGTAGACAGGGAAGGGTGTGTGGGTCCTGTGAGGATGGTGTATGAGGGAGGGTTCTGTGGAAAATGTATGGGGAGGGTCCTGTGGGGATGGTATATAGGGAGGGTCCTATGGGGAATGTATGGGGAAGGTCCTGTGGGGATGGTGTATGGGGAGGGTACTGGGAGGTTGGTGGGGAGGAGGGATGCTGACGCAGACTGTGCACCATGACTTGCTTTCAGGGCAGTCTGTGGATGCTCCGCTGTTGCTAGGTGACAGCGTGAGGGGCGGGGCTGTGGTCGCTTACTGTCCCTCCACTGAGGCTGGTGGGGGCGGGGCTAGAGGTCAGACGGGTTTGAAGGAGGAACCCAGAGCATGGGGCTGGGATTCTGTGTGTGTGTGTGTGTGTGTGTGTGTGTGTGTGTGTGTGTGGTGGGTGGTCGCTCTGCCATGAAGAGGAATCTGTCACCCAGTGGAAAATGAAGGGGAGCCACGTGGCAGGAGGGGGAGGGGAAGTCTGCCGCATGGCTGGGGCGGGGATCTGTCACCAGCAAGGGTGCGTGGGGGCGGGGGTTGCCAAGCGGCAGGGGTGGGGTGGGGGCCTGTCATGTGGCAGGGGTGGACGGGAGGAGTCTGACAAGCAGCAGAGGTGGGGGTGCTGTCACCTAGCAGGAGAGCTGGGGCCATTGGGGTCTCGCAGGCTGGTGCAGGCTGCTGCTGGTGGACTGCCCGTTGTCTCGGGTCCTCACTCACTGTTGCCCCGTAAATGCCCCACACCCTCGCTAAATGGGACAGCAGAGCAGGGCTCAGCGACCTTGGGGCAGGTGAGGAGGCTCCTCTCTGTCCCTAGAAGTGGCAGGTGGGTTGAGAAGGGGCAGACCAGGAGGGGGAGGGGGTTGGGAGCAGGGAATGTGTGTGTGTGTGTATGTGTGTGTGTGTGTGAGTGTGTCTGTGTTAGTCTGGGATGACTAAAGAAACAAATTCATAGACACTCATGTGTGTAAGAAAAGGCTTTATATAAAGAGTACTTGTACATTAAAGCATCCCAGCCCAGATCAAGTCCATGAGTCAGATCTTAGCCCATATGCCTGATACTAGTCCATAAATTCCTGTTTAGACTCACACAGTCATGTGATGACACCGAGTGCAGGAAGATCGCAGGCCAATGGGTGGAAAGTCTTGTGGATCCAGTGGTGGTAGAAGCATCTCAGTGCTGGCAGGGGTCTCCACGTGGCTTCTCTAGCTCTGAGGCTCTGGCTGCCATCAGCCTGTCTCCATGTGTCTTGTCAACAAGAATGTCTCCCAGGGACTGAGCCTGTGTCCCACTTCCAACAGGTTATTTATCTCCAAATGCGGTCAACAAGCTCCGCCCAGATTGACAGGCTAAGCTCCACCCCTATACTCTTTTAAATTGACAACAGATTATGTAACTTCTTCCTTTTAAATTGACAACAGATTAAGTAACTACCACAGTGTGTGTCTGAGTGTGTGTGAGTGTGTATCAGGGTGGCCTCATCAGAAGGGCACCTGAGCTGTCTCTGAACTGGTGTAAGTATATGTGTATGTGTGAGAGTATGTGTGTGAGGGGTGAGAGTGTGAGTGTGTATGAGTGAGTGAATGTGTGTGTAAGTGCACGCCTGTGTGAGTGTGTGCCTGTGTATGAGTGAGTACATGTATATTAGTGTGAGTGAGTGAATGTGTGTATGTGTGAGAGTGTGTCGGGGTGGCCTCATGGGACAGGTGACATCTGTGCTGTCTCTGAGCAGGAGGAGGCCTAGCAGATTCTTGGGAGTAGAACAACCCAGGCCCAGGGGCAGCCAGTGCAAAGTACCTGGGGCAGAAGAGAGGGAGGCTGATGGACTGGGCTGGAGCTGAGGGGTGGAGAAGGAGGCAGACAACTGGGGGCAGCATGCAAGAGCAGCTGGGGACATGTGGGGAGGGGGCCACAGTCCAGTGGGTCAAGTGCTATGTGGGAGGGGCCACAGTCCAGTGGCCAAGGTGCTGTGCGGGGACTGTTGTACACCTGGGAGGGTGCAGTTGTTCCCTTGCGTGTCCCAGGTGAGAGGGATGCAGGTGGTGGTAGCACCGGGAGTCAGATTCTCAGACCCAAACCATCCTTACCAACCTCCCTGGGCCAAGAGGCCCCGTACCGGGCACTTGTGACACAGATTCCCATCCCTCCCTGCATGGCTGAGGCCTGTGCCCACCGCCTGCCCCAGGCCTGCTTCATAGGCCCCTGAAACCAGAGCCTGAGATTAGGTTTGGGGTGTCTGGGTTATTTGGAGGGGACTCTGCTCCCCTGAGAATGTGCAGAGATCCTGGGGCAGGCTCTGGGGGACAGCAGGTGAGGGTTTTGTCCACAGATTTCACCCTAAGTCCATGGGGTGCCCCCTCTCCAGGCTGCGTGGACTCCAGAGCTGATGGAGAAGACCTTGGGGCATGTGAGGAGGGGTGGCGGGCAGGAGAAGGAGACCCAGAGAAAGGACTTCTCTGGAGAGAGCCCAGTCCCCTGAGGAGGAGGAGGGGCTGTCACCTAACTAAAGCCAGGTGTCCAGAGACGACAGATGGAAAAACAAGGCCTAGATGTATTCTTCCATCCACAATAGCTGCAGAAGTGGGACCACATGTGTGAAAGAGATCCCGGAGAGAGGGAGAGCAAGCAAGGAGAGCCCCCCGGGGGCTGTGCCAGCTCTGCCTCGGTGAGGGTCCTGGCTGAAGAAAATGCAAGTGAGTGCGGTGGAACCTCTGAGTTGACTGAAAAGTGTGAATGCTCAATGGATCTTGTTGTTGTAGTTGCCACTCAGCACGACCCCCGCCTACCCCACTGTGCATCAGAACAATACATGGACCCGTCCTGAGCCACCTCCACAATTGTGCTTATGTTTGAACCCACTGCTGCAGCCACTCTGTCCATCTATCTCATGCAAGGCCTCCCTCCACGGACTGCTCTCTCCTGACAACACGTCCCCAGTATGTGAGGCCAAGACTCGGCATCCTCACTTCTAAGGAGTGCTCTGGCCATACTTCGTCCAAGACTTACTTGTTTGTTCCTTGGTCAGTCCACGGTACTTCACACCCTCTTGGCCAGCCCCTGATTTAAATGCACTAGTTAGTCCCCGGTCTCCCTAATCCAATGTCCAACGTACACACAGATGAGGCGGTTGAAAGACTGTGGCTTGCATTGGATGCACCTTTGTCCTCAGGCTACAAGGAAGGAGTAGGCTGTCCACTATGGCGGAGTTAGCCCCTGGGAAGATAGACGTACTATAAACCCCAAAGCAACCACTGAAATCATAAAACATAGCTACAGCTCATATTCCATGGAAGAGGTAAAACGCAATGCAAACATACTCATCTCAAAAATGTAGACCGAGAAGGGACAATAGAAAAGATGGGAGAAGTCAAAAGCCCAATCTCACATGATAGATGTTGTTATAATCTGGGTACTTTAGGGAAACAAATCCACAGAAACTCATATGTATAATAGAGAGTTTTATATAAAGGGTAAGTGCACAACAAGAAAACATCCCAACCCAGTGCTGCCCAAGCTCACAAGTCCAACATTAACCCATATGTCCAACACCAATCCACAAAGTCCTTCTCTATCTCACAAAACATACACTATGACGCCAACTGTAGGAGGAAAGCTGAATTAGTGAACGTGTAAGCATCTTGGTGCTGGCAGGGGTCTCCACATGGCTGCTCCAGCACCAAGGGCTGCATCAGGTTAGGTCCATGCAGCTTCTCCTCAGGGATGTCTTGCAGAAAGTGAGCCTTGCCAGCTGAAGCAGGGAACCGCTAAGGCAGCTGCACCCTGGTCCGACTATCACAAAGCAAGAGACCTGAGAACTAGAAAGACATAACTTAGTGAACAATTTATCTCTCTGCCCTTCAATTAACCCCACAGGGTTTATCGACCAGGTTGGCACAATAAACTTTAACTATCTCAGATGTCAACCAACCACATGAAAGAGGCAGAGGTGATGGACCAGACGAAAACACGAGACAGAAGTATATTTTCCCCGTACGGCACCCGCTTTAAACAGACTTGGGAGCAGGCATCAGTCTCAGGGGAAAGGGTGTGAAAGAGTGGTGGCAGGTGCAGTGTGACGTTCCGTGTCGGGAGGCAGGTGGCCCAGCTCAGCTGTTGCTGTGGCTCGGTGCCACTGGGCGAGCTCTGACTCAGCCGCCACAGGTGCCACGGGGCAGAACCCCTGCCCTGCCCTGGCGGGTTTGCGTTCCGCGTTGTGTCCACTGTGCAAACCATCTCCTCAAGGGTCTTTGCTCTTTTTGGCTGTCCTACTTTACCAAGCATGATGTCCTTCCCAGGGAGTGGCCTCGGGGCCCTGCAGGGCTTGGTTATTTAGTCCCCTATGAACTGAGGGGTGGCTGTGAGGTGCTTTGTAGACGTGAGGGACATCACCATCAGTTGGCTTTAGGCAAGAGGCTTTTTCTCCACATGGGTGGTAACATTTAATGAATTTATTTTATTTAAAATGTAGTGTTTTTGTTGGCATAGACTCCACATCTCATTTAATTCGGTGGTTGAAACACATTAGAAAGAGTTGTGCAAACATCACCATGACCCCTTTGGGAACATTTTCTTCTTTCTTGCGCTCACTGCTATTCCTTCCTGACGTCCCCCCAGCCCCCCCTGCAGTACCCCCAAGGAGTATGGGCCCAGTCACCGCCTCCATCTAGATCTGCCTGCCCAGGGTTTCACAGAAGGACAAACACACAAAGACAAAACAACAGCAAAAACAAAACCAACTACAATAACAAGGAACCCCGGTAAACAGAGAAAGCAGGAAATAAAAAAATAGAACAACCAAGATGGGTCAAGGGAACAACACCTGCTCTGGAGCTCAGTGCTGCTGGAATGACGCCGGCGGCGTCCGTTTCCCAGTGCTCTGTCAGAGCAAAGCTGGTCACAGCCTTGGTCAGTGGTCCAAAGGCATCACTGGGCGCTTCACCACCAGGGAGGGGCCCCTGCACACGGACTCTGGTCTTTCATGGTCATCTGTCCCCGGCCGCAAACCGGGTGCTCCGAAGGCCAGCTCTAATACTGAAGGGAATTTGTCCTTGGTGGGTGGCCCTCCCTCACTGGCCTTCAGAGAAAAACCTGAGATTTCAAGAAGCACAGTATTTACTTCAAAATGCGACATCAACGCTTGGTTGAGCTCCTAGCCTGCTGGCGGGACCTCCAGAGCCACACTCTTCAGCCCCACAGGCCTGCGAGATGACGCGTCTCTGTATTCGTCATTGCTCCTGACCCATGAACTCTGACTGATGCGAGAACAGGAGCCGGGAGGAGGCTTCTGCACTCCATTTCCTCAGACGAAGAATATTCTTCACTGCTAATTTTCACTCCCCGAGTTCCAGGAAGTCATCTCACCATGCTGCAGGGCCCACTCGATCAAGATGGCATCCAGTTGACCGTCCGAACACTCCAGAGCACAACTTGACAGAAGGAGATAGGAGCACGGCCACAGCAGGAGACTAACAACGAGCCCTCTCTTCGTGATGAATGAAACAGCAAAGACGTGAACAGTACTCCCATCCCACTGGGCTGGATGGACGTTCCTGGGGCAGCCGCCACCCGACAGGGGCTTGGTGTGGGCACGCGGGCCAGCAATGCAGACACGGCCTGCTCTGGGTGGCAGGACAAGCCGCCCTGACCGTGGTGGTTCGAGCGGCACAAAGTGTGTGTTCTGACCTCCGTGGAATTAACTCAGAAATCCGTGGCTTCCAGCTCGTCCTCTGGGAAAATCCCCGCATAGTTGGAAATGAAATCTCACACTTTGCCCATGCCCCCAGGGAGTTATCCGAAAGGGCGTGGGAAAGTGTGTTACTCTGGAGAAAACGGAAGCGCAGTGAATCGATTTCTGTGAAGAGTCAGGAAGACACCTGTATTTTTAGCTCTTTACACCTGTCTCAGCAGAGAAGGCAGTTCTGGGCTCAACGGCCTTCGCCTCCACCTTCAGAAGCCAGGAAACTAAGAGCAAATTAACCCTCTAATTAGGCGAGTTCACCTCCAGACCACAACAGAAGCACGCCAGGTGGAAGGAGGAAAACCAAAAGCCCCTTCTTTAAGCTTGTTATTGGTGAGATGGGCACATCCAGCCAGACTGCGCAAATCAGCAAATGGGAAGACAGAAACTTCCCACAGCAAGAATGGGTGAGCCCCGCCCTGCTTGGTGATGACTTAGACCAGAGCTGCACCATCCAAGACACCCCCCCCCCTGAGAAGAAGACAACAGGACAGAGGAGAATGCTAGACTTAGGCCCCCACCAAGGTACACAGGGACTCTGCATGGAGCAGCTGCAGCAGCATCCACCAGTAGAGGCGATTGATCAATGCTTGGATATTGCTGCTGTTAGAAGACTATTAAGTCTCCTCCCCACCCCCCAACTCCTGGCCACCTGAAGCAGGACGCCATGAAATACGGTCTTGTCTCATGCCATCTCCAGGATCCCCTGAATGCTTGAGATTTTGGTATGAGGTCCTTGGCACTTGTTCAGTCTGTGTGCTGTACAAATCACCCAAGGGGCTGCAGAACATGGAGAAGATCGCTCTGTCAGGGTCGGACTAGGAGCTTGTTAAGAACCTGCACTGCGCAGATGGACCACCATGCTTGCTGAGAGCGAGGAGGACTTGAAGCATCTGTTGATGAAGTTCAAAGATCGCAGCTCCAGGATGGTTTGTGATCAATGTCAAGGATAACAAAAATCCTCACAGCTGGACCACAGACAACATGCTGGTAACAATTTGTCAGGGGTTTCATCTTGCTTGGATCCACAATCAATGCTCATGGAAGCAGCAGTCAAGAGATCAGACAACATCCTGCATTAGCCAAATCTGCTGTTGAAGACCTCTTTAAAGTGCTAAAAAGAAAAGATGTCACTTTGACCATCAAGGTGCACTCTGCCTAAGAAGGGTCTTTTCATCGGCCTCACATGCATGTGACAGCTGGACCATGAAGAATCGATACATTTGAATTATGGTGTTGGTGAATACTAGTAATGTCATGGACTTGCAGAAGAACGAACATCTGTCTCAGAGGAACTACAGCCAGAATGGTTCTGAGAAGTGAGGACGATGGGTATGTTATCGGAGGGACCCGTTCCTGCAGAAGGACATGATACAGAAAAGGGGAGGACCCTGGACAACAGACATTTCCACGGTGGCTGCCACTGTGGTCTCAGACCCAGGGGCAGAGGTGAAGGTGATGCAGGGCCAGACATCTCCTTCTGTCAGACCTGGGGTGCTGTGCATCAGAACTGACTGGATGGCCAAGGACAGCCACTCACAGGACTGCCAGGAGCGTTCCCCACAGCCACGGAAAACACCACCAGAAGGAAGTTCAACATTTGCCTGCACCACCACCAGGTCACCTTCTTAGGAACCTTGAGGTTAGAACCGTCAAGCCAGCTCCAACTCATACTGACCCTGCGTCCGACAGAGCAGACACTGCCGGTCAGTCCCGCACCATCCTCACAAGTGTTCTTTGTGGGGGGAAGCAGCCCTCACACTATCAGGGGTCCAGTAGGCACAATGGTGCAGCTATAATAGATAAAGATTGTAGTGCCATCATAACAAATAAGAGAGACAGGAGAGAAAGTAAAATGAAGGAGTCAGACACATTTCATAGCAGCATGCTCACCTCAGCCCCTCTTGATGGTCCACATGGGGATGTGGGAGGAGGAGAGGGCAGGAGGGAGAGGAAGTGGGGTAGGAGTACCGGAGGAGAGGGGACGGGGCCGAAGTGTCTTTATTCTTTTGGGGCTATTTGTAGGTAGCCATAAGACATGCACATTCAGTAGTTACATGCGTCACAAGGTGGGTGGTAACCACAGTAAAGTCCCTGAGCTCACAGGTGAGGAAACCTAATACCTGCATTGGGGGAAGACATGGTGGGGGCGGGGGCGCACTGCAGTGGAGGAGATAACAGGGAATGTCTTCCTCTACAGGGAGACAGAATCAACCATGTGCTCCTGGTCTCATGCAACATCATTGCTAGGGGAGAATCTGTGGGAATGGCATTGGCTAGTTTCCCACAGTTCTCATGCTTGAGTCCCCTGTTGCAGTCACTGCATGTGTCAGTTCATCTCACCCAAGGTCTTCCTCTTTTGCACTGTCTTTCTACTTGACCAAGCTCGATGGCCTTCTCCAGGGACTGGTCTCTTCTGACAACATGCTCAAAGTACGTAGGATGAAGTCTCACCATGCTTGCCCCTAAGGAACATTCTGGCTGTACTTCTGTGGCAGTTACATCATCTCCTGTCAACTTGAGAGAAGGGGTGGAGTCTAGCCTGTCAATCAGGTCATAGCCAATCCTAGCCATGTGTGGGCATGGCTTTCTCCTGAGAATTCTGAGAACTTATTTTTCCTCCCTGGAGGTGGGACACACTCTCTCTGCCTTCCCTTTCCTGCTGTTGAGACACTCAGAGAGCTGGAGTAGACACGTGGAGACCTGCCCCAGCATGGAGATGCTTCCACTGCCACTGGATCCTGATCTTCCTGCATTATGCATCATTGCATGTGCCCCATGACTCTAAAGAGGAATTTATGGACTCACATTGGACAGATGGGCTAATACCAGACTTGTGGACTTGAACAGGACTGGGCTGGGATGTTTTCTCAATATAAAATTGCTCTTGTATATAAAGCCAGCTTCTCTGAAGATTTGCTCAGCCTAAGCCTTTAGCTGTGGAGGAAAAAAAATCAAGGGTTATCAATGTAGGGTGTCTGAAAACCGCCCCCACCCCAAAGCTGGAAGCCACAAAAAGCAGTCCAGATGGGTGAGGGGAGATGGGAGAAACAGGCCGATGACTTGCAGCTGCTGGCAGGCGGAGGAGGGGCCCCAGCACCCTGCTCCGCTGTGTTCTTGGGTGTCTGAGCTGCCAGCGCCACAGCTCAGCTGGGAAGGTCTGCTCTTTGTACAAGGGGTGTGTGGTGCCTGCTAGCTCTCCACCTCAGATCTTCCTCTCTCTCCCCAGCCTTGGAGATGGATGCAGAAACGCAGTAGGGCTGAAAAAATGCTGCTCATAAAAGAAGCCATTTGCAAGATGGCTCGATCGGTGTGATCATGTTTACAGCGTGCTTTTCTAAATTACACGCCGTGACAAGAAGGATGTGGGCGCGCTCAGAACAGGACACAGACGGCAGGGGAGCCCCGGCTTGGTACCCTGTGTGCCTTTGGAAAGTGCCAGGGAGGCCTGGGATGGAGCGGTGCCAGGGAGCTAAGTGCATCTGTCGTTTCATTTCTTAGATGAAAAGCGCCCAAGCCAAAAGGCAGGGTACGGAGGGAGGCGCGCTTCCTGGAATGGGGGAGGGGCGTAGTCATCCAGGCAGTTCCGCCTTTTGCAGCGTCCCGTCCCGTCCCCCCCCCCCTGCCCCAACATGAACTATGTGCGAAAGTTAATCACCAGCACGTAAAAGCAAACACTTTTCCCTAAAGCCCTACAATGACAAGCTCTAGATTCAGAAGGGAATATTGCCCCCTGCTTTCTGTTTTTCTCAGGTGGTTTTGGGTAGTAGTGTGGGGGGGGGCGGGGGGCGGGGAGTGTCACTTAACACAGGTCCTTCTGCTCTGACTGTGTCAGCGTCTGGGGCCTCCAGAGGACTTCCTCCTGGCCAGGGGGCCCAGAGGAGGGGTGGCCAAGAGTGGAATTTTGCCGGCCCCCCTCTTACTGTTTGATCAGTGGGACCGTGGTGAGCCTAGGGCCCCAGGCTGCAGCTCTGCCTGGGCCCGAAGGTGGTGAGTGGCCGTGGGTGCCAAGGACCACAGTGGTTTCGCTGGCGGGGTTTGGAAGTGGAGCTCCAGAGATGTCTTTCCAAGCTGCTCCAGTAGCGCAGTGAGTTATCGGTCGGGCTTTGGGCCACAGCCTTGTGGGTTCGAACCCTCCGGCCACTACACAGGGGAAGGATGATCAGCTGCTCCATAGAGACTGAGTCTCAGCAACCCCACGGAGCAGGTCTAGTCGATCCCATGGGGTCAGTGTGGTACAATCGACTCTATGGGAGTAGGCTTTGTACAAAGAATTCTGGGTGACCATAGTCTGGACCAGCTGTGGGAACCTGCCCTCCATCACAGGAATACACAGGTGTCCAGGCCAGGTGGGCAGGTGGAAGCTGGTCAGGAGATGCACTGGCTGGAATCACAGCCCTTGGGCATGGTCACCCAACTGGAGTTTGGACTGCATCCACTTTCGCTCTGCACAGCTAGATGTGCACCTTCTGCCAGGGTTGGATTCCCCTTCTCTGGGGTGCCTAACTGAAAGCCGAGTGGCTGGACCCTATCATAGCTCTATGGGGAAGTCTCTATGGAATCCCCAAACTGTGTTCTGCACTGGTCACAGCCTCTCACATGTCCGCCAGCAGCGGGTAAGGGCTCAGAGCTCTTGGCAGGCTCACTGAAAAGGGCTAGCTCCTCAGTGCCTTGACTCAGTGTCTCTCTAATGGCAGGTATCTGTCACCTGACTGCCAGTTTGTGCTACTGTGGCAGCTTGTGGGTCGCTGTGAGGCCGTAAGGTACGTTACTGATATTTCAAATGCCAGCAGGGTCAGCCAAACCGAAGAGGTGTCAGCGGGTTTCCAGACTCAGAACCGACAACAGGACCGATCATAACTGTAAGGAATTTTGGGGCGCGAAACAGAACCAAAGATCCAATCGGCAAAATTTAGAAGCAGGCTTTATTGGGAGGCTTGTGGGCGGATTCAGCAACTCAGGGAATTGAGCTATTGAAACCACACTTTGGGAAATTTAGGCTGCGGTTTTTATACCCCTGCTGGCAGACACAGCTGGGAAGGGTGCAAGCTGGGGAGGATCTGTGCACACAGGTGCTTCAGAAGGGAGAAGGTTTTTGACCTTATCTATATGCCAAGGACGGCTAGAGTGGAGTGTGCAGAAAACATTCTGGCTCCAGGAATTTGAAGGTTGAGCAGGGGAGGGGGAGATCAGTGAGAGAGGGAGGTCAGTGAAAGGGAGGTCTATAAGAGGTGACTTCTGAGAGCCAAGCTGAAGGCACCGGATTCAAAATGGAGTCCCTGTTGCCAAGACCAGGCAATAACATCCTGACAGATGGGACGATGGCGACGTTGTCAAGGGTGTCATCTTGCTCGGCTCTGCCATCATGCGCAGGTAGGCAGCAGCCAGATCAGAAGACGCATCCCAGTGGGCGCATCTGGGGCACGAGGCCTCTTGGTGGTTGTTCGTGCCATTGAGTTGACCCTATGCACAACAGACAGGGGCCCGGCCTGGCCCTGCACCTCCTCACAACTACCTGTTTCTGAGCCAGCGCTGCAACCAGGGGGTCAGCCATCTCCTTGAGCCCCTTCCTCTCTTTTGCCGCCCCCATTTTACCAAGCACGATGCCCTTCTCCAGGGTCTGATCTCTCCTGGCGACATGTCCAAAGTCCGTGAAACCCAGCCTTGCCATCCTGGCCTCTAGGGAGCGCTCTGGCCGTACCTTCCAAGACAGGCCGTCTGTCCCGTTAGCAGTCCAGGGTACTTTCAATATTCTTCTCCAGCACCACCAGTCAGCTGCATCGATTCTACTACGGTCTTCCTTAGTCAATGCCCAAATGTCACACGCGTAGGACTCCATTGGAAAGACCATGGCTTGGGTCAGGAAGCCTTAGTCCTCAACACTCCTTGTTGTTCAACACTCTAAAGAGGTCTAGGTAGCAGGGTGACCTAATGCAATATGGCTTTGGATCTCCTGACTGCTGCTTCCACGAGCATTAGTTGTGGATCCAAGCAAGACAAAATGCTGCATAACTTCAATCCCCCCCATTTACCATGATGTCACCCACTGCCCTGTGTGAGGCTTGTGGTCTTCCTTAGATGGAGTTGGAATCCGCACTGAAGGCTGCAATCTTTCATCTTCATTAGCAAGTGCTTCGTTAGAACTCTGAAAAGCAGGGAGGTTCCTTTGTGGACTGAGGTGCACCTGAGCCCAGCCACGGTGTTCTCCATCACCTCGCACGCAAGCGAAAGGCGGACACCGTATGAGGAAGACCCAAGAGGAATCGACACATTTGTAAGATGGTGCTGGAGAAGGACAGTGGCAGTCCCATGGCCTGCCAACAGAGCAAACAAACCTGTCTGTGAGAAGTCCAGCCAGAGTGCTCCTTAGAACAAGAACGCTGAGACTTCATCTCATGTCCTTTGGGCGTGTTGTCAGGAGGGACCGGTCTCTGGAGAAGGACATTGTGCTTAGTGAAGCAGAAGGTTAGTGACAAAAGAGGAAGACCCTTGAGGAGATGCACTGAAGCAAGGGCTGCAACAATGGGCTCAAACACAAGAACAATTGTGAGTGTGGTGCAGGACTGGGTAGTGTCTTCTGCTGGGCAGTGTTTTCGGGCGGGGTTTCTGTGGGTTGTGACTCACTACAATAGTGACTGCGAGCACCTTTTCAGGTGCTTATCAGCCATGTGTAGTTCTTCTTTGGTGACATGACTATTGAAGTCCTCCATACATTGAAAAAGGATGGTTGTCTTCTTGTTGATGAGCTGTTGCTGGTTGGTTAAAGCTAGGTACTAATAAGTCAGCTCTTAAAAAAATCATTTTATTGGGTGCTCGTACAGCTCCTATCACAATCTCTAGGTCCATCCATTGTGTCAAGCACATTTTCAAAACATTCTTTCTACTTGAGCCCTTGGTATCACCTCCTCCTTCCCCCATCTCCCTCCCAAGCCCTTGATACTTTAAAAATTATTATTGTTTCATGTCTCACACCGACCGATGTCTCCCCTCACCCACTTTTCTGTTTCACAGTGGCCCAGTCCCGGTGGATGGCAGCCTCCATTGTCCTGTGTTTGAGCCCATTGCTGCAGACACTGTGTCTGTCCATCTCCTCAAACATCTTCCTTGACTGTGCCAAGAGCGGAGGGACTAGTGTCTCCGGAAGCGTCTCCTGGGTCTTGGCAGAGGATCCCTCCAAGACAGCCGTGCTTGCTCTCTGGCCGTTCGCGGTGCTGGCATTTACATTCTTCACCAATGCAGCCAGCCAAGGCCTCAACAGCCTTCCTTATTCAGTGTCCCACTTTCTCACAGGAGATGGAAAAGACTGCGCACCTGAGACCTCAGTGACACGCTTGCTATTGTCTAAACACTCTTACACCTTGTGCCGAGTTTCCCCCCACGTGACACGCCATTTTCTTCCCGACTGCGGCCTGCCTGAGTACTGGTGATGGATCCGTGTCATGTGACGCCATGACTATGTCACGCTCTCCTCCGGCCGTCTGTCTGTCGCGATGTTGTCTCGTTCCCATTGTGAGTGTCCTGTGTTCCCCATGCTGCCGTCGGGGGAGGGGGGGTGCCTTGTATCTCACGGGCACTGAACTTTGATTTGAGATTCAGGTTGTCGCTTCACTGCCCTGCTCTCCGCCCACTGGAGTGCTTTCATGGACGAGAGGTTGTAATTGTGCACGAACTACCATTTCCCATCTAAGAATCCATTGCGGCCTCCCTAGGGTCCCCAGCCTTTTCAGCTCGTGTGGGGTCCCTGTTGGGTGGAGGGGCTCTGGGCGGTGTGCGTCTGGTCCAGAGCGGGAGAAGTGAAACTGGCTGAGCTCCCTCAGGCTCAGCTGGCTCCTCACAGGAGAGACACCTGTCACCAACCTCATACCTGGCCCCCAGCACATCTCAGGACGGCCACCAGCTTCAGAGGTGCATTGGCGGCCCGAGGTGGACATAACCTGGATCCTTCAGCCAAGGATGGCTGCTGCTCTTGTTGCCATTGCTGGACACCAGACCCACACCTCCAGTCCAGCCCGACTCCTGGCGTCCCCATGTGTGACCTGGCCGGCTTGTCCTGGCTGCCGTCTTTGCAAGGGGAGTGGGCCGCCCACCCTTTCTTGCTGGGTGCCTTCCAACGGCCAGCCTTCAGGTGAGCGTTTGGATGCACACCACCTGCGGCCCCTCAGAATAAGCAAGCCAGGCCCCTGGGGAGTATCATGGGAGAACCTGCTGTCCTGGCTTCCCTGGCTGCCATGACAACGAGAGGGGACTCTCAATTACATTGCCCCAGGGTGATCAGGACTGTTCTGGGGACCCTCCTGGGAGGGCTCCTCCTCTCTCCCTGTGCCTGCAGGGAGCTGCTTGCGTCAGCAGCGGGAGGGAATGCACACACCCCTCATGTGCGTCCCCCTGGGGGCGAGCACACTCAGGGGAGGTACGCTCTGGAGGTGCAGTGACAGGAGACATGGCGCTCACAGCAACCTCTGAAGCGTGAACCAAAGCAGCACCATCCCCCTCCTGCCCCCCTCCCAACCCAGCCTGGAAGGGAATCCTGCACCCAGGAAGGACAGGGAGCATACACGCGCAGTCCGTGAGCCTGTCTGTGGAGCCAAAGAAACCAGACACAAGACCTCCATACACCTGCCTCTGCCTTTAGAAAGTCCCTTGTGACCCAACACGCTGTCCCAGAGGCCCGCTGACTAGGGAGGCAGCGCAGCATGTGAATGCCCTGTGCCTCCGGAGATGGACGTTCAAGGTGTGCACGCTTCCATGTGGGTTGCTGCTGTTTGAGAAGTGCCACTGAGGTGGCCCGGACCCACAGCGACCCTGAGCACAACAGAATCCCACTGGCCAGCGTGGCCTCAGGAGGTGCTGATGCTGCAGCTGGGGAGCCCATCTGTCCATCTCAGGGAGGGATCTCCTCTCTCTCACCACCCCTCCGCTGCACCAAACACGGTGTGCTCAGGACCGGTCTCTCCAGACCACATAGCCAGAGCGTAAGAGATGAGGCCTCTCCGATCCCCTTGTAAGAAGCACTCTGGTCATGCTCCTTTCAACCACACATTTGCTTGTGCTTCTGCCAGTGTCTGGTCCTCTCCTCTTCTCTCCAGCACCACCGTCCCGTTGCACTGATTCTTCGTCAGTGCCTTTACTCAGTGTCCAGCTCTCACAGGCATGCACAGGAGGGGATTGAAGACACCCTGGCTGGGGTCCGGGGCGCCTCAGTTCTCAGCGAAACCGCCTTGCTGTCCCACACTACAGGGTCTCCTGCAGAAGGCTGCCCAATGCAATGAACCATTAGGCCTCTTGGCTGACGCTTCCATGAGCACGGACTGTGGATCCTTGACAGCTTCAATATCTTCTCCATATCGATGTAGCTGGAAGGTTTCTGTTATCTTCACGTGGAGTGGGTGGGTGACACCAGTTAGAACCAGCTAGGGAATGGGGAGGGGGAGGGGGCAGGGACAAGAACACTGAAGATGACTCTTCAGGAAGGCCTGGGGCAAGCTGCCACAGAGAGGGGGAGCGGTGGTGTCGCACGGAGTGGAGCCGGGTGGCAACTGCAGAGGCTGGCAGAGGCGAGCCCAGCCCAGCTGGTGGAGCTGGGCTTCCCTCTTGGGGTTGGGCTGCCAGATGGGGAACTGGAGGGTCTCTAGTGGGGCATGGGCACAGGGGAGACGAGATGGCCAGTCCTTCAGCACTCTGCTTGTGATGGGGGGAGGGGGGTAGCATCCTGCGAGGTCCGAGAAAAGCAGCACGGAGTGCATGGAGAGTGACTTGGCAAGGTGCAATCTGAAGGCCGGGTGCCAGGTGGGAACCACACCTGCAGATGCTTCACCTGCATCTTACAAGGTTGGCACAGCTGGGGGGGCGGGTTGCTGAGTCAGAGCCCAGGGGCAGGCGTGGGGGTGGGTTGAGCTGGAGCCCAGTGGCAGGGGGCCATTTATTCTGTGCCTTTTCTCAGAAGGAAAGCCAGGTCCTATGGACCCCACTTCACTCCTGCAAGAAGCCTCGGTGGCAGCCCCTCCACCTAAGAGCTCCCCTTTCCTGCACCAGCTTTGGCAGGGCAGGATTTGGGGATGGGGAAGAGGAGATGGTCCCTGTCCACACTTGCTTGGGCCCTTGGCTTGTGGCCACCCCAGAAAACAGCAGGAGTCAGAGCATCTCAAAATTGGGGGTCTGGGCAAACCAGCTGCACCCCCTCTCAGGGCTGAACCACCTGGGTTCCTCCAGCCCTAGTGCCCTCATACCCAGGGGTCAGAGGGGGGTTCTTGAGCCCTCTTCCTCCCCTGGAGTGAAGGGGGTCAGTTCTGGGGTTGGAGGGTTACCAACTAGGTGAAGGGGTCAGTTCTGGGGTTCTCCCTGGGGTAAGAGGTAAGCCCCTGGAGCCTCCTAGGATATTGGGTAAGTTTGGGGATGGTTCTGGGGGGAGGGGTGATCTCTTGGGTGGTACTCCTGGGATCAAGGGTAAGCTCTGGGGTGGTGCTCCCAGGGGTAAGGAGTAAGTCCCTGTGTCTCCTAGAGTACAGAGAAAGCTTGGGGGTGGTACCCTCTGGGTGAGGGGTAAGCCCTGGGGTACCTCTGGAGTAGGGGCAGACATTGGTGGGGAATGGCTAAAGAGGCATAACTTCGCTGCCCCTTACCACACCAGCCCCAGGAAGCCCACACACCCAGTCACAGCTTCAGAAAATTAACCTTGTTGGGTGCGGATTGCCCCTCCTGTGAGACCTCGTTTTTTGGGAGCAGTTCCTAGAACACAGGAGATTCTTCACCTTCTCCAACGGGTCTCTGAGCCACATAAGAGCCCGTTCCTTACCCCCTCCCGCCCCCAACTCCCACCCCGCCTTCTCTCTCTCCTCTCCCCAGGGTCTCAGTCTCAGGGCAGGGACGGCGCGCGAAGGGAGGCCCCTCTCTGGTTCTTAAAAATTTAGATAGATTAGATAGATTAGATAGATAGATAGATAGATAGATAGATAGATAGATAGATAGATAGATAGATAGATAGATTAGATAGATAGATAAACTGCTGCAGTTCTCGCCCCCTGAGCTCCCGGGAGTGTCCCTGTAGTGCGCCTCCCCCTATCCTCAAGCCCGAAGGCCGCCTCTTCCATCCCAGGGGACCCCGGTCCCGGCCCCCATCCCCGCTCCTGCCCCCCGCCGCCCCGTTGAGCTGCGTGGCTCCTCCCGCCACGCGCTCGTTCGCAGTCTGGGGCGCAGGGGGCGGCGCGAGGGAGGGGTCTGACGGCGGCAGAGGCGGCCCGCCTGCGCACCCGGCTCGGCCCCAGCTCCGTGGCGCAGCGCCGCGCGCGTCCCCTCCCCGCCGCCGCCTCCGCCGCGGGCGCAGGACGCTGAGCGCGCTCGGCCCCGGGATGCGCGCCCGGCCCCCGGCCCCGGCCCGCGCGAGCCCCGGCGCGCCCGCCTGCCCGCCGGCCGCCATGCCCGCCCCGCGCCGCGCCCGCGGCCCGCGCCCCGGCTAGGAGCGGCGGCATGGCCCGCGCGCCCCGCGCCACCCCTGCAGACTGCACCGGAACGCGGCGGCGGGGCATGCCCAGGGCACCGGGCACGGCCTTCAATGGGCGAGGACACGGACGCGCGGAAGATTAACCACGGCTTTCTGAGGGACCACAGCTATGTGACCGAAGGTAACGTACGCGCGTCCGAGACCCCCTCCGGCCGGCCGCGGCGTGGGGACGCCCTCAGACCCGATGCCCTCCGAAGGTGTGGACCGCGCGCTGTCTGTCTGTACCCCCCGCCCCCCGCCCCACCCCATTCATCCCCGCTGAGAGGGAGCCAAGCGGCGCCCCCTCCTCCGCGACGCCCTCCGGGAAGCGCCCGGGCAAGCCGGCTGGCGTCCGGGCCAGGACCCGAACCGCCCGGGCGGTCAGTCCAGAGTCCAACGGCCATGGGCCGGCGCGCGCAGACATCCGCGAGAGAACAGGTCTCCGGGGCTCTGCCCGGAGCCCGCAGAATTTTCGAGGCTGCGCCCTCCCCGGAGACGAAGGGGACCCCGGGAAAATTTGGCCGCCCCTCCTCCTGCCCCCGCGAGCGCCCACGGCGGGGCAGAGTCCCTTCGGAGGAGGGTGGCGTGATTTATTACGGGACTGAGGGCTGGCCGGGCACTGGCAGGAACTCGGCGGTGGGACAGGTCACGGGGGCCCGCACAGCTCAGCGGCCCTCCACCGGGCAGGTGGCGGCCAAGCGCCGCGCCCGGCTCACAGGCCCAGAACTTCCAGGGGTCGCTGGCGCTGACCTTGCCCAGGGGACATGGGGACAGCTCCTGGGAGACTTAGGAGAGGCGCGGAGGTGTGGGAGCCAGCACCATCCTCAGGGCCTCGAGGACCCGCCGCTGAGGGGCTGCGGAAGGGGCTGCTAGCTCGAGCCCCTGAGGCGTCCTGGCGGGCGGGGGCGCTCGGCGTTGGGGGGGGGGCGCAGAGCCCGCGAGCATCGTGTCCCGCGGGCGTGGCTGAAGAAGGAGCCCGTGACTGGGGCGAGGTGGGCCCAGCGGGATCGCGATCCTGGCCACCGCCCCAGGCGGGCCCCGCCGGAAATGAGGCGGCTGCGGGGTCGGGGGAGGGGTGCGTGGGGGCGGCAGCTCTTTGGGTCAGGCCCGCGGCTACGGTGCCCGGCGGTGGCCTGAGTGGAGCCGGGTCCACCTGGGTGGAGGACGCTGAATTCAGCCGGCGTCTGCACCTAGGACTGCTGAGTCACGCTCCTGGGGGCGGTGGGGCGGGGCCCCAGGGCCTCGTGAGAGCTGGGGCGGGGGCGGGGAGGGGGTGAGCAGCTGACAGCGACCCTGTCGCCAGTCTCAGCGAGTGTCCTAGAGAGAGGCACAGGGCTAGGGACCGGGGACTGTGGGTGAGGCTCCCAGGAGCTGGCGGGGGGGGGGGGGAGTGGGGGGAGGAGGGCGCCTCGGCAGGTCAGCTCCTCCTGGCTGTCCCTGTGCTGTGGGCACCAATGGACAGGCCCCTCAGTCGTTTGCCTGACCCATCGTTGATCTCTGAGACCCCCCTGCCCCCCCTTACTCCCCAATTGGCTTAAAACTGCTGTGGTCAGTCAACAAACACAGAACGGCCCCACCCGATCTTTAGTCTCGGCCAGGTGGGAGGCCCCACCCTCCACGGGTTGCCCTCTCCTGTCCAGCTGGGAACTTTTTCTCCAAGCCCCCCTCCCACCTATGAAATGGGTCAGAACCTTCTTGCCGGCCCAGCAGCCCCAGGCTTGCTGGAGGGGCAGGGTGAGCTGGCCTTTGGGGGGGTGGGCCGGTCTCACCCTCACCCATGCAGAAGAGGGGTCCACTGGGCTTTGGAGCAGCATCAGGAGCAGCAGCAATGACAATAATGACCAGGTAGGAGGCGGCTGGACAGGGTCCTGTGCTCTGAATGAACAAGGCCTTGGGCATACTTGCCTTCGTGACTGCTGCGGCTTGTGCCCAGAGCAGGGGGGCACCCACAGAGTAGGATCTTAGATAAGTGATAAAGCCCTGCTCCCCAGCCTGGGGCAGGCCACCCGCTGTTGGCGCCTTCTGCCCAGCCCTGGGCAGGCCAATAACCCCCCTTGAGCTTCTCTTCCACCCCCTGTTCAGACTCCCAGCCACCCTTCAGGGCAAAGTAGAACTTCCCAGGCTTCCAAGGCTGTCACCCCTCAGGGAAGCAGAGGTGAGTTGCTGGGGTTCGAGCTTCCCCTTGTGATTGGCCGCGGAGCCCTCTAGCCACTGACCAGCAAGGCTCCTTCCGGGCAGGGGAGCCAACAGAGGCCCTCCTGAGGGCAACTGGGCTTAGTCAGTGGATGCTGAGCTTGGCTGGAGGCCTTGGCTGAAGTGACAATTGGAGAGTTTCAGGAGCGGTCTGCTGAATGAGGCTGCTGGCCCCCAGGGGGACCAGGCTTCTGCCCCTCTCTACTCCCTACTCCCACATTCATACCCCACTACTCTACCCCATTTGCTCTGGCCAACCTCTTGTTCCAGAAGCTGCTGGCTCCTCCTCCCCAGTGCCCCTCCCTGTCCTCGCCCCAGCCCAGGGCCTTCTTTTTCCGGATGACTCCTTAGTCCCCTCACAACTCTCAGAGACCTTGGGAGGTTTGAGCGCTGCTAGTCATTCACACCTTGGCTGTGACTTGGGGCAGCTGTTCTGTTTATTTGTTCCTTTTTGCTCATTGCTGGTTGCATGCAGAATTGTGATCATTTGGGGTGCAGGCATCTTTGGGGCATAGACACCTTGTGAGGATGAGGGGGTGCAGGGAGAGTAGTGCAGGTGGGGCCAAGACGGAGGAAACAGGTTCATGGTCATGTGGATGCAGTGCTGGAAGAGACCCCGGGGCCCTGGTAGGTCTGTCTGTCTCTCTACCTCTCTGTCTCTGTTCCTGTCCATCTCTATCTCTGAATATGTCTTCCTATCTCTGTGCATTTGTTGCCTCCCACTGTTCTCTCTCTGTTTCGATCATTGCTTGTCCCAATTCCCTACTCCCCCCCCCCAAAAAAAGATGCCTCCTGCTGCCTTCTCTTTTGATGTAGTTCTGTGAGGGCAGCATCGGGTCTCTCTGGGGTCAGGCTCCCCGGGGTGCATCACCAGGAGTCACCCGGTCTCTCTGAGCTTCTCCCCGAGTTCTGCTGGGGTCAGGCCTGGGCCAAGAGAGATGAGTGAGAGTTGAGGCCTTCCCATCTTCTCTGTAGATCCCCAGCTCCTGTGTGACCTCAGGACCTTCTGTGACCCTGCGTCTGTCTGAAGCCCATCCCTGACCCAAGCCCTGAGCCCTCGAGTCACCTTCAAGGGGCCCCATGGTCTTCATGGTGGCAGGCCTGAGCAAGCAGGCCAGCAGTCCTTGCCCGGGGCCATCACCCTGTCATCAGGAACCCACCCAGTCTCCTCCCAACCCCTTGGGGTAGAACGCCTCCCCCCATGTGGTGCACAAGGTTAAAATGACACCGAAGCATACAGTCTCATTTTTCTCCCATGGAGCGGCTGGGGGCTTCGAACCACACACCTCTTGGTTAGCAGTCAAGTGTCTTGACTACTTGGCCAACAGGGCGCCATTTTGGTTAAAAGTCAAGTGAAAAATGATTGTGGGTCCACGCACTTTGGCGCCCCAAACCCAAACGAAATGTGTTGCCAGCAAGTCGATGCCGACTCACAATGATTCTGTGGGATAGGGGAAAGCTGACCCTGTGAGCTTCCGAGACAGTAACTCTCAGGGGAGTAGAAAGCCATGTCCTTCTCCCTCGGCGTGACTGCTAGTTTTGAACAGCCGACCTTGGGGTTAGCAGCCCAATGCTTCACCATTATGGCACCAGGGCTGTTGGCCTGGGACACAGTCCATGCTTAATAAAGATTATCTGGGACTAATAGAGCCCACTCTTTAAGGATGAAACCAGCTCATAGTCTGTGTTGGCAGGACAACCAGAATGCTCCTTAGAGGCGAGGCTGGAGAGAGTTTGTCTCCTGTCCTTCCGGCTTGCTGTCAGGATGTAGGGAGCAACCCGTGGAGAGGACATCATGCTCAGTAAAGTGGAGGGTAGAGATCGGTGCAGAGGATGGACTGACCCAGGGGTGGCAAGCAGGGACTCAAACAGGTATGACAGTGGAGCAGGACAGCCCTTAGAAGTCATCCGGCTGACCCTGTGAATTCTACAGCTGGAGAACTGAGGGGCTCTGTCCTACATCCCGTGAGCATAGGAGAGGGGCCATGGTGAGGGGCCAGCCTCTACAAGTGGGGGACACAAAGGTTCTTGGTCCCTGAAAATGTCACTCATCTAACTGCCCCCTGGGTGTCATGGCTCAGGTTGATTCCCTCTGGGCCGGGGGAAGGGCTATGAGGGAGTCACAGACAACTGCCCCCTCTGAATCACACCTGCCCTTCCCGGGTCTGCCCACTGCTCTCCAGGATGGAGACCATGAGGGTGTGTGAGGGGTTACTGGCGGGGCTCAGTGGACTGCGTGCCTTGCCCCCTACTCTGTAAGCTCCGCCCTACCATAGGCCTCACCCACACGGTAAGCCTGTCCTTACTGAGCCCCTCCCCAACGGCAGCCCCCCCCCCCCCCCATGCAGAGCATGCTCCTGGGCTGCTTGATGTGCTTGCTGACTGACTTTCACTTAGTTCACCTTGGATTACTCTTTGTGCTGCTAACCTCAAGGTCAGTCGTTTAAAACCACCAGCCTCTCCGAGAACAAAGAGACTTTCTGCCTGACCCGTGGGGTCATTTGAGTCAAGGGCAGTGGGTGGTTGTAGTTACTGTGAGAGCAGGCGTGGTCTTCAAGCCTGTGCTGGAGACAAAAATCGAGATCCAGTGTCTTGTTGCCGGTTTCCTTCCAGTCTTTTACCCAGATGTTTAAGGGCAGCTTTAGGCTCAGGGGACAGTGGAGCTGCACTGAAGACTCCCTAGGTCACCGCCTCAACACACACACCCCATCCCCCACCCCTGCTGGCTGGAACCCACAGCTCTGGCCCTGCCCACTCTGCCAGCCTTAATCAAAGCTACAGTCAGAGCTGCAGGCCCAGGTGGACCCTGGGCTGGACCCCACTCGGAGATTCTTTGAAGGTGTGTTTTGTGAGTCAGTCGGGTAGGAAGGTGGAGCCAGGAGGAGGAGACCTGCAAGAAGCACCTCACTTCATGGGTTGAATTGTGCCCCCCACAAACACATGCCAACTTGACTAGGCAGTGGCCCACAATCAGTCTCATCTTGTGATCTGATGGGATTATCCGAGGGTGGCAAAAACCTCACCTCTGTGAAGTTAATGAGGCGAGATTAGAGCATTTATGTTAATGAGGGAAGACTGATTTAAAATCAGGAAAGGTGTTCATCAGGGTTGTATCCAGTTACCCTATTTATCCAATCTCTATGCTCTTTGTGGTACAAACGTGACCCTGATCTCAAATAGAATTGAAGGAGGACATTAAGTCTTAAAGGAGATAGACACAGATATACCATACGGATGAGGGAGGCTAAATAGAATAGAGGACACTGTCACAAATCTGAGTAGTGGAAACCAGTAATACACAGTTGCAGGTGGGGCCACAGGGCAGGAACAGGACCATGACTGGGACATGCACCTAATGTGAAATAGAAGGACTTGTAAGAGTGGTCCAGGACCTTCCGACCAAGGCAGTCAGGGTGAGACAGTCAGGCAGTCATGACCCCTGACTATGTGACCCCTGTACTATCTCCAGTGCAGTGACCTCTGTCAAGGACACACCCAGGCAAGTCTCTCAGAGAGATCCCCTTGCTTGGGCTGGCAGGAGAGGAATGGAGGTAAAGTACTTTCCAAGTCACTGTTCCCCGGGGGCAAGATGACCTGCCTCTCTGGTTAGTGTTAAGAAAGAATTCAGCGAGGCCTCATCTGCTCACAGTCTGCAAGGGGTTGCGGCTGTCGCTGCTACCCGTAACCTTCTAATACATGCGGGCAAAACACCAGAGAAGCTGTTCTGTGAAAAAGAGCACAGCATCAGGAGTCGAGGAAGGCTTTGTTTGAATCATTTTATTGGGGGCTCATACAACTCTTATCACAATCTATCCATCCATTGTGTCCAGCACATTTGTACATTTGTTGCCTTCATCATTTTCAAAACATTTGCTTTCAACTTGAGCCCTTGATATCAGCTCCTCATTTCCTCCCTCCCTCCATGCCCCCCCCCCCCCGGACGGCTTATTAACAACCCATGACATATAGATGACACAACCTTGCTTGCTTCGAGCCAGGAGGACCTGAAGCCCTTGCTGATGAAGATCAAGGAGTGCAGCCTTCCATACGGATCATGACTGAATGTAAGGAAGGCCCAAATCCTGACAACCAGATCAGGTCACATCGTGATCAAAGGAGAAAGTATTTCAGTTGTTAAGGATGCCATCTTGCTTGGATCCACAAGCAACGTTCATGGAAGCCACAATCAAGAGACTGAAAAATGCATTCTACTGGGTAAATCTGTTGCGCAAGACCTCTTTAAAGTGCTGCAAAGCAAGGTTGCTACTTGGAGGACCAAGGTGCACCTGGCCCAAGCCAGGGTATTTTCAGTGGCCTCATATGGGTGTGAAAGTTAGACATCGAATAAAGAAGACAGAAGAATTGATGCGTTTGAACTCATTGTGGTGCTGGTGATGAATACTGAAAGTGCCACGGCCTGCCACAAGAGCAAGCGAATTTATCTTTGCAGAAGTACAGGCAGAATTCTCCTTAGAGCAGGATGGCAACACATGGTCTCACGTACATTGGACCTGTCGTTAGGAGAGACCAGTCCCTGGGGAAGGACGTGGTGCGTGGCAAAGCAGAGGGTGGTGGAGCGCAGGAAGATGCTCTCCAAGATGGACCAACACGCTGGCTGCATGGGTGTGCTCAAACACAGGAGCGATGGTGAGGGAGACCCAGGTCTGCACCACGGTGGGTTCTGTTGTACATTGGGCTTTTGTGCCGTGGAGCTGACTGAGGAACCCCACTCGGGTCTAAGTGACCTTGCTTTGCAGCGCTTTAGAGAGGTCTTGTGCAGCAGACTTACCCAATGCAATGCAGCTTTTGATCTCTCTCTCTTTATTAAATACTTTTATTGGGGGCTCTTACATATCTTATCACAATCCATACATTCATCTATTGTGTCAAGCACATTTGTACATATGTTACCATCATCATTTTCAAATTTTTCCTTTTTACTTCAGTCCTTGATATCAGTTCATTTTCCCCTTCCTTCCCCCACCATCCCCCCCCCATGAACCATATCTTACATCATCCTCTGTCGACCTTCACCCACTTTTCTGATGTTCATCCGCCTGGGAGGGGGTTATAGTTAATCCTTGTGATCAATTCCCCCTTTCTCCCCCCACCTTCCCCTAATCCTCTGGTATCTCTATTCTCTTTGTTAGCCCTGAGGGGTTTATCTATGCTGGATCCCCTATGTTGCAGGCTCTTATCTGTAGCAGTGTGCATGCTCTGTTTTAATCCGATTTGTAAGGTAGAATTGAGGTCATGGTAGTGGGGGGAGGAAGCATTAAAAACTAGAGGAAAGTTGTGTGTTTCATCGGTGCTACACTGCACCCTGACTGGCTCGTCTCTCATTGTGACCCTTCTGTGAGGGGATGTCCAATTGTCCACAGATGGACTTTGGGTCCCCACTCCATGCCCCCCCCGCCCAATTCACATTGGTATGACTTTGTTCTGGGTGCATCTTTCGGTCTCCTGACTGCTGCTTCTGTGAGCAGTGATTGTGGATCCAAGCAAGACGACATCCTTGACGGCTTCAGCCCTTTTCCATGGATCGTGATGCGGCCTACTGGCAGTGAGGTCTTCCTGACATTGAGTTGTCGTCCACACTGGGAGCTGCCATCCTGACCGCATCAGCAGGTGCTTCAAGTCCTCCTCCCACTCAGCAAGCAGGCTGTGTCATCTGCCCACTGCAGGTTGTGCCTAAGCCTTCCGCTGCTCCTCATGCCACCCACTTCTCCACGTGGTCTGTGAGGCCCTCTCCCGTTTGTCCCGAGTGACGTCACAAACAGCCCCTAGGAGAGGGCTCCGGCTCTGCGGCTGACGCAGGAGGGTGTGGGAGGGACGCACAGGCTGTGTTCCAGGGGAGCAGGGTAGGGGGTGGGGATGGGGGAAACGTGGGATTCAGAGGGGGATTGTGGGTGTCTGGGAAGGACAGGCAGAAGAATGTGGCATTGGGGGACGTGAGGGGGTGTTCGGGCCATGGTGACAGAATGCCCACAGACCTGTGTGCCCTCTTCACAACTGGAGTCCCTGGGCACAGCTGGGCGAGCCCGTCTGCTGGACCCGCCCCTCCCTTAGTCTGTCCTCAGGGTTAGCTTGGGGGGTGCTGGTTGGACCCTTGGGGTTGACCCCCTGGCGTATGTCTGCCTGGTGCTTTCTTGGAGCAGTTGTCAAAGCCCCCTCCCCAGCTCTGCCCTGCCCCGGCCGAGGACCCCACTCAGGTTAGAGGGGCCATGCTGTCCACCTGGAGGAGGGATGGGTCCTGGGTTCAGTGGGTCCGGTCCTTCGAAGGGGCCTCGTGGGCAAGCCTGGGCCTCAGCCAAGGCGAGGGAGCTGCTGCCAGGACAGGTGTGCCTGGCCCCACCCATCCAGGGGCCATGGTGGGGCTGACCAAGGCAGGTGCTACGTCCACTCACTCAGTCCCTGGAACCCACTGGAAGCACCTTGAGGAGAGAGGGGGCAGACATGTGGGCACAGGGGTTGGGACTCCTGTGCAGGGCACCCAGCTGCTCAGCCAGGACCTCTGGGTGTGAGTCCTTGGTGGTGGGGATAGCCTACTCTGTCCCCTGGGGTGGTGTCCAGGACTGCCTCAGTGCAGGCCAGCCAGGGGCCCTGTGGACTCCGGCCCTCCTCCCACAGCAGCTCTCCCCTCCCCTGCGCTCTCTGGGGCACAGCCAGGAGCCCTTCCTCGGGGCGTGAGGACAGGCACTCTGCCCTTGGTTCTCTCAAGTCTGTAGCTAATGGAGTTTAATTAACCACCAGGTTGGCAGTTCAAACCCACCAGCTGCTCCTCAGGAGACAGACAAGGCTGTTTGTTCCTATAAAGATTTACAACCTTGGAAAACCCTCCAGAGAATGGCTCTGGGTTGTGTCTGGGTTGTAGCCATGCTGAGGCCGGGACCCCTTATTAAAAATCAAAACCGTGCCTGAGGCTCTCAGCATAGCTGGGGGGCAGGGTGGATGCCCTCTGAGCAGGGCTGGCCCTCACCTGGGGCCAGGTGGCAGCTGTCTCCAGGCTACACCTGAAACCCACAAGGGCCATCAGGCAATCTCAGTATGCACCACTGGCCGGGTGACAGGTGGCACCTGCTGGGGTACATCCACCCAGTGAGCCTGAGACCTTCCCAGCTGTTAGGTTTCCCCTCTCCCCTCCATCACAGTGAACCCCAAAGTGACATCTGGGAAGGATGCTGTCCCCCACTGTCTCCAAGGCCCTGAGCAGTGACTGAGGGGTGGCCTGAGTGCAGGTCAGGAGGGCGGGACACGTGAGGAGCCTGTACCCTGGGGTCCTGGGGTGCTGGGCCCCAGCACCTCCGGGACATGGACTGGGGCTTTCTCGCTCCCACTGGTTGAGGGTTTGGGCATGGGGAGGCCAGGGGAGGGACAGGTGGGGGCTGAGCATATGAGGCCCAGGGCCAGCTGTGACCCCACCCACTGAACTTCTGAGCCTCCCCTCAGGGAATCTTCGGGAATGTGGGCGGTGGGCGTGGCCTGGGAGACGATGTGGCTCCATGGTGGTGGGGTTGGCAGGGTGGGTTCAAGCTTGGCCGCAGTGTGGGAGGTCCCTGAGTCCCTGCTGCGCTGCCCACCCCTGCCACTAGCACCCCCACCCAGCTCCGCACCACAGAAGGAGCAGTGTTTTAAGGGGTTCCCATGGAAACAGCAGTGGGGGGGCCCCTCCAAGCTTCTGGGATGTGCGGATGCAGGGGGTAGGCAGGGACCTGTGCCCCTCACCCCTGCGGGGCCTGCCACCCTCAGGCGTGGCCCCACGGCCCTCAAGTCTGCGGGGTCCCCAACATCCCCCTTCAGCCTGTGGAGGTTTCAATGTCCCGAGAGGCCTGGGCACTGGTTTTGTTTCTCTTTGACTTTTCCTGGGAACTTTTACTTCTTCAAATGTCATTTTGGTGAGATCAACATGCGTAACTAAAGACTCCTGTCAAACAAACCCCTTTTCAATCTGGCTGATCACCTGTGGGATGTTGATCAAGCCAGGCCCGGATGCCGGGGACTGAGTGCCCAGAGTGTGAGTGTGCGGTGGGCAGACTCGTGCCCCTCAGGGTGTCTGCTCACCTTCTCGTTCCTAAGAATGTGACATCCTTGAGGCACAGGGAGGCATATGGAGGCAGGCGAGGGTCACACACAGTGCACTGGTCATACTCCCAGGCTGCCGTCCCCAGAGAGAAAACTGTTACCACCATGCCTTCGTCTGTCCATTCACCGGGGGTGGGTGGCCCTGGCCATCTGGGTCCCCATCTCTACCATCAGGACAGATTCCTCAGTCTGGTGCCCTGCTGGCCACTGTGGATGGACAAGTCAGACCCTCCCCCTGTGGCTGGGCTATCATTGTGAGTGTCCTTCACCTGGGAGTGATGTGGTATGTCTCTCCGTAGCTGAGCAGGTGTGTGTGTGTGGCGGGGGTGAGATGGCTGGGACCCTGTGTGTGTGTGTGTGTGGCGGCGGTGATGGCTGGGACCCTGTGTGACTGTGTCTGTGTGTGTTTTGTGGGGGGGGGGGGGCATGACAGCTAGGACCCTGTGTGTGTGGGTGTAGGTGTGCCGTTGCGGGGTGGTGCACCCACAGTGGAGTACTACACGTCACTAAAGAATCATGCTGACCCCGTGGGGCCACTTACGGTGTGGGTGGATTTGGGGACACTTTTTGAGTGCAGTTAGTCAGTCATGGAAGGACACCTTGTGGGACCACTGCTGTAAAAGAAGAAAATCGAGATAGAGGTTTTCATGCCAAGAGAAACACTGTGACGGCACCTGGCAGATGGTGGGAGCCGCGGGCTGGCTGGTGGGCCCACATTGGCGTGGGTGAGGGGAGGCGGCACTCCTTGAGAAGGGGGGAGGAAATGGGGGGCCGGGCAAGCTCGTAGGGGTCAGGAAGAATGTTCCCTTGTTGGACACAAAGGCCGACATACAGGTGAGCCTCCACCTGACTCAGGGTGAAGAGTTTGTACAAACTGGCCCTCGGCCAGCAGCACAGTGGCCACAGCCTGGGGCTCGCTCCTGAGGACGCTGTGTCCTGATGTCCGAGGGACCGACTGCTGGCACCTGACCACCCCGCCTGCCCAGAGAGTGGAAAGCCAGCGAAGGAGCCCCAGCAGGAACTGCTCTGAAGGCCTGCAGCAGGCATTTCTGCCCGAGGGGCCTGACAACATGGCGTCAGGGTGCTTCCAGGATCCCGTGCCGAGTGGACCCAGACTCAGACACCAGTCAGAATCACCCTCTGAATATCCAGCTTGGCTTCTGAAACAGCAGCTCGCCAAGCTCCTGGGAAACAGCGAAAACCAGACTCACTGCAGGAGAGGCAGGGCCCACTCACAGCCCCCCTACGAGGCAGGGCAGATCGCCCCCGTGCGTTTCCCAGACTGCAACTCGAGAAAAAACTCAAGCCTAGAGGCAAGACGTTGAGTGACGCAGCAAGCATCCAGAGAGGATGGAAGGGATTCACAGTTGCTGCGCCAAAAAGAACTCGTCCGTAGTCCACCCTTTCAGGGGGAGCCTGTGAGCAAGGACCAAGGGGGCTGAAGGAAGAAGTCCAAGCTGCGCTGAATGAACTAGCCAGAAACAAGGCTCCAGGCACTGACGGAACACCCACTGAAATGTTCCAGCAGCTGAAGCCGTGCCGGAAGCACTCACTCGTCCCTGCCAGGCAATCTGGAGACAGCTACCCAGCTGACCGACCGGCAGAGATCCACATCTATGTCCATTCCGAAGCAAGGTGACCCAGCAGCAGGCTCAGACTATAGAGCAGCATCACCGATACTGCTCCCACGTACAACGTTGTGGAAGATCGCCTACAGCGGTTACAGCAGCGCCCCGACAGAACTGCCAATGGTTCAGGCCGGATTCAGAAGAGACGTGGAGCAAGGGAGCTCACTGCCGATGGATCTTGGCTCAAAGCAGAGACTATTAGAAAGACATTGGACTGTGGGTCACCTTGAGAAGAATGGGAATTCCAGAACCCTTTCTGTGCTCATTCTGAACCTGTATGTGGATCCAGAGGCAGTTGGATGACCAGTTTCACCTGTCCACTGAGACGTCATCAGAGAAGCTGTGATGCGCAGAGGACGCAGCCCTGCTTGCTGGTAGTGAGGAGGACTCGATGCCCTTGTTGATGGAGCTCCAGAATTGTGGCCTTCACTGTGGATGACGACTCAGTGTCAGGAAGACCAGGTCCTCCCCACTGGACCCACAGGGAACATCCTGATCGATGGAGAGCAGGTAGAAAGTGTCAGGGCTTTTGTCTTACTTGGAGCCACAATCAGTGCTCATGGAAGCAAGAGATCAGAAGACGTATTGCATTAGGTAAATCTGCTTCACCAGACCTTTTTAGAGGACTGAAGAACAAGGAGGTTCCTTTGGGGACTAAGGTGCTCCTGACCCAGCCATGGAATTCTCCATCGCCCCGAGTGCACGTGCAGCTGGACACTGAGTGCAGGAGACCTTAGGAAAACAGATGCATTTGAACGGGGGTGCTGGAGAAGACTATTGCCGAAAAGACAAACATCTGTCGTGGAAGAAGCACAGCACAGTGAGTGCTCCTTAGAGGCAGGGATGGCAAGACGGATCTTACATACTTTGGACATGTTGTTAGGAGAGTCCAGCCCCTGGAGAAGGGCATCACGCTGGGTACAGTGGAGGGCAGGAAGGCCCTCGACGAGATGGATGGACACAGAGGCTGCAATGATGAGTTCAGGCATGGGATCCACTGTGAGGACGGCGCAGGACCGGGCGGGGTGTCCTGTTGCGCATGGGGGTCGCTGTGGGCTGGGGCTGACTCGATGGCCCCCAACCACAACAGCAGCCACCCTTTGCAGGATTAGGAAGCCTCGCCCTCTCCCTGGGCAGGGTTGGTGGGTTTGAACTGTGTACCTTGCACCACACCAGGGCTTCTCCTGAAAAAGCCAGGCTCCAGGGATCCCAGGGCTGTGTCCTGGGGGAGTGGTGGAGTCGTTGGGCAAGGGCCTGCAAGAAAAGGACAGGGCAGGGGCAGGGGCCGAAGGGAGGGTGAGAAGATGGGATAGGGGGCTATGCTGCCTGGTGACCTAGCTGGCTACACTTGGCTGGGTGGGAGCATCCCGGGCTCAGCTGAGTCCTCCGCCTGGCGTGCCCAGCATGGGTGTGTCTGAGCCAGCCTGCCTCTCTCTGCCCTGGCACCAGCCTTGTTTACTGAGAGCAGGTGACCTGCTTCACTGTGCAGAAGCCACGGGAGAGGGCATGAGATACTGGACGCCATGGCCTGGTCTGGGGAGGGCAGGCCAGAAAAGTCCAGTCAGTCAGAAGCATGGTGCCCGCTCATTTGCCCCACGGACAGCCGAGTGCAGTGCTGGGAGCCGGGATCAGGATGGGTCTGCAGACAGAGAGGAAAGCCAGCGAGGGCACCCTTGTCCCCTGCTCCCTGAGGCCCGTGGCCCTGCTGTCTTGGGGACCAGCCCTCAGCCATCGAATCCAAGGCTGTGTTTCCGTGGCCAGGGGTCGGTGCTGTCCTCTCCCCTGGCTCCAGAGGGACCACCTCACTTTTCTGTAGGCAATGGGAGGTGATGTGTGCAGCTGGGCAGCTGGGCGGGCTCCACGTCTCTGTGGTTGCGTCCGGGAGACTTTGAAGGACTTTGGTTCCGGCGGGAGCCAGATGGCTGAGGCACGACTCCCTCTGCTCTGCTCTCGGTGTGAAGAAGGGGGCTTCGTGACAAATACCGCCCAGTGGTGAGGACAGTGTTGCCTGTCAAGCCCAAGCCCTTTGCGCGAGAGGACCTGCTCCCTGTGTGTGTGTCGGGGGTGGGGTGGGGTGTCCTGTGGCTGCGTCTTCACACCCACCCTCCCAGGTCTGTCCCCATCCCCGTGGGCACCCCTCTTTGTCAGACACCAGCCAGAGCATCTTGTGTACAGTGTCCTTTGACTGGGCTGACTCAGAGGGAAACCCCGCCCAGTCCTGCACCATCCTCACCATCGTTCCTATGCCTGAGCCCGTGTGTTGCAGCTGCTGTCTGTCCCTCTCCTCGAAGGCCTTCCTCTCCATCGCCGCCCCTCCACTTTCCCAAGGACCATGTCCATCTCCAGGGACTGGCCCTCCTGACAACACGTCCACAGTACGTGAGACCAAACTTCACCATCCTCCCCTCTCAGGAGCATTGGCTGATCTTCCTTGAGACAGAGGTAACCACTGAAGACTCCCTGCCACGGTGTTGATGCCGACTCACAGCGATTTGTGGGACAGGGCCAGTTGCCCCCAGGGGTTCCTGAAGACTGACCCCTTTATGGGAGTAGCTGGCCCATCTCCCTCCTGTGCAGCAGCTGGTGGTTCCAAACTGCTGACCTCGCGGTTCATTGTCCAACAGGTGACCACTGTGCGGCCAGGGCTGCAGGATCACTGCTCTGGGGGTTTCTGAGACGAACATTCTTCAAGGGAGTCAAGAGCCTTGTCTTTCTCTCAAGGAGCTGTTGGTGGTTTCGAACTGCTGGCCTGGTGTTGAGCAGGCCACAACACAACCATGACGCCACCAGGGTTCCCAACACAGTCCACAGTCCATCCAGTAAGCGCACCGTGGTCTCTGCTGGCCCTCTTGACTGCCCAGATTCTGTGTGTGTGCGCACGGCAGTGGGGAAGGCGCTGGTTCACCGTAAGACTGCCCTGTCCTGGATGACCTCACACCAGTGAAGAAGCAGCCACTCCTCCAAGGAGATTGCGGTCCCTGGAGAAGGACATCGTGCTTGGTCGATTAAAAGGTCCAGGAACAGGAGATGGCCCTTGATGAGATGGATGGCCACAGGGGCTGCAGCGAGGAGCTCGGACATAGGAACATGTGTGAGGGCGGCATAGGACCGGGCAGCAAGGTCACTCTGGGTCAGCACCTACCCATGGGCACCTAAGCACACAGCAATGACAGTGACGACATTAGCGATCTTTGTGAGAGCTGGCAGCGAGGGAGGCCCTCGGGGGGCGGGGCACAGTGGCTGCCACAGTGAGATCCAACAGAAAAGGCACTGTGGGGGCACAGGGTGGGGTGGGGCTTTCTCCCACTGCACATGGGTTGCTGTGGTCATAGAGGCCCTGGAGCCTCTGCACCCATGGACATCAGAGCCCAACTTTCGGCTGAGGCCCCAGTATGTGGTGTAGCCACCGGGTCCCTGGCTGCCCTCCACCCCGAAGGCCTCTCCCACACTGGGCCTGGGAGCACACAGGATGCCCCTCAGTCCCTCGAGCCCAGGCCCAGGCCTTTACTGCTCCACTCTCCTGCCTTCCTGGCCCATCCCCCACCCACACAGCTGCCCCATCCCGCCTCTCCTGTCCAGGGCTGCCCAGGTTCCGACCCCTTGCCGCAGCCTCCCCAGCTGCTCCATACACCAACACACATTCACACAGGGGTGGGCGGGAGCCCACTATGTACAAGGAGGCTGCCGGCCAGAGGCAGGAACCTAGTGCTCGAACCAGGGCCTCTAGCCTCTGGCCTGCACTGTCCCCTCCCTTTGGGCTGGCCTGAGCATCTCTGATCTCCCCTCCAAGCCATGACCCCGTCACAGTGGCCCAGCGCCAGGTCTGGCTCAGAGTGGACATGTTGAGGCAGAAGCCCTTCAGCTGCCATCCCCACCTGCTGAGGAGACCGGAGGAGACACTGTCCACTTCGCTGGAGATGGTGGGTGGTCAGATTGTCAGCACTGCCTGCAGGAGCTCCCCACCCCCACCCTGTTTGGAGCTGGCAGGCGGGGGTCTCTGGCAAAGCCACAGGAACAGGAGGTCCTCCCCGGGGCCAGATGGGCTGGGAGAAGGCTGGGGCTGGACACTGCTGCTCCCAAGCTGTGCCCTCGGCTCCTGTCCACCCCCGCTCTCCCTTCCCATCCCCGTCCGGGAGCCTGTGGGGCTCCCTGCGTTTGAACTGTGGCGCTGGAAGGGACAGGGATGGCTGGAAGGACAAACAGCTCCATCCTGGAGGACGCACAGCCAGAGCACTCCTTAGAGACCCCGGTGGTGAGCCTATGCCTCACGTGTCGTCAGGGGAGACCAGTCCCTGGAGAAGGACGTCATGCTTGGTAGAGTGCAGGGGCGTGGAGCGGAGGAAGAAGGCTTTCAACACATGGCTGTATCAGGGGGCTCAGGCCTGGTCCTGAGGCTGGTACAGGGCCAGGCGGTGCTTCCTTCTGCCGTGTGCCCCTGGGGTTGCTGTGGGCCAGAGCTACTCGGTGGCTGCTGGTGGGGTCCCCAGTTCTCCCAGCTGGGCGTGGGGCTGACAGAGCTGATACTGTGTGTGTCCCTACACTGATGTCTACTCAGGAGCAGTTCTGGTGGACCCCCTCCCCCACCCCCACCCCCACACACTGGGACAGATCAGGCCAGCCTGGCTCTGCTTGCCCACCCACCTGATGGGCCTGGGGAGGTGGCTGTAGCCCACACAGGTCTCTAGCTTCCAGGAGCCCGGCACTGTATTGTGGGGCCGCCCCTTTCCCCCCCTTTAGCCTGTCTCTCACCAGCCCACTCCCAGGGTCTGACCTGCAGCTCTCCTTGTTGCCCTTAAGAATGAGGACCGAGGCTCAGGCAGCAGAGTGACTTGTCCAACCACACAGCCAGGACAGGTGGGCTGGGAGCCTGGTACCCAGCACAGTCACAGGGTCAGCTCCTGTTCCACCCTCGATCTCTCTGCCTCATGATCTCTCGGTATCTGTCTCTCTCCTCTCTCTGTCTCTCATGATTTCTCTGCATCTCTCCCTTCTTTCATGTCCCTCTCATTTTTTACACTTCCTCCTTCTTTCCTTGACCCACACAGTTCCCTAATTACTTTGCATCAACAGTGATGGTGGTGATGGTGAGGATGGTGGTGATGGTGGTGGTGAGGATGGTGATGGTGAGGATGATGGTGAGGATGGTGGAGATGGTGAAGAGGATGGTGGAGATGGTGATGGTGAGGATGGTGGTGGTGATGACCGCCCCTCTGCGGTCACTCTTGGCAGTGTCTTGGTCCTTCATGTCCTTGCTGCCTCATATAAGCCCATGACCACCCTGGGGGATCCCATCTCTCCCGGAGCCTGAGTGACTTGCTCTGAGCCAGGCACCCCCTCCTGGGGGACAAATCCCATCAGCATCAGAGCAAGCCTGTGAGCAGGTTGCTGCTCTCCTCAGCCTGCTGCCCCCACCACAGGGCTTCAGTAAGGGAAGCACACACAGAGCGGTCAGTTGTGGCCTGATTGGACACTGGCCTGGCCCAGGAAGACCCAGGCTGCTGACCATTGGCCAGGTCACAGCTTCTCCCTGGCTCCGGCCATCTGCTCTCATGGCCAAGCCAATACCTTCGCCACAAGGACTTGTCTAGCTAGGCAGGGGGCAGCTGGCAGCCCCGCCCTCTTGGCCCTGTCCTGTGGGCAGAAGGGCATCCCTGCCCCCAGTGGATTGTCAGTAACCAGAGCCAGGCTCAGCTGTGGGCTGTGGGCCAGCACACAGACTGGTTATGGTCAGTCCCTCTCTGGGGACCTGAGGACAGGGGCACAGCCCAGACACAGAGGGTGGCCCTTTGAATCCTATGGGTTCCTACCTGGGACAGCTGGATCTGGACTCCAGGGGGCATGGATGTCCTGACTGGCCCCTCTACCCATGATGCTCATGCTCTGCTCTCCACGACTAGGGTGGTTACGGTCAGAGCTCGCCCCTGGGTGTTCCCCAACACTGAGGTCTGCAAAGTCTCTTACTAGCCCTTGGATTTCTGCGGTGGTCAGGTCGGAAAACAGTAAGGCTGGTATGAGCCTTGAGGGGAGTGGGGCCCACTGCTGTGTGGCCACACACCACATGGGGGGGGGCAGCATTGTGAACAGCCTGCTCTTGTCATTGCACGAGCCATGCACGCTCAGGGTGAGAATCGGCGAGACGAGGCGTAAGTGTTTTCTTTCACTCACCTGTCCCTCTAAGGACACTGGTGGCCCACTGGACTACTGATGGGAGGGTTGGAGCCACCAGTTGCTTCCCAGGACGGGCTGTCTGCCCATAGACTCCCACAGCCTCAGGCCCTGCCCGTCCTGCCGGCAGATTGGAATCCACCCAGCCCCCCCTTACTTGGGGAGTTCTCCTTTTAGCTCTGTTCCTCCACCCCAGACCCTGTTTGTCTGCTTATCTAACCTGATGGTGACCTCTGGCCTTTGGAGTTGAAGCATTTGACCTGCAACTTTAGGCGCACGCATGTGGTACCTTCTTTTCCCCAGGTGCCTCTGGGTGAGCACGCACTTCCCACCTCATGGTTAGTGCCCAAGCACATCCCCCCACATTGTTGGTGTCAGGTGCCCACAAGTTGGCTCGAAGGAAACCCTGCACAGCCTGTGCGTCCTCACCACGGTCCCTGTGCCCGAGCCCATGCGCGCAGCCGCTGTCCGTCCATCTCCGAGGGCTGCCTCTCTCTCCCTGTCCCTCCTCTTGACCAAGCGTGATGACCTTCTGCAGGGACTGGTCTCTCCTGACCACGTGTCCAAAGTTAGTGCAAACAAGGAGCACTCTGGCCTTACTTACTCCAAGATCCATCAGGCTGCCCTTTTCAGCAGTCACAGTACTGTCAGCATTCTCAGCACCACTGTTCATGCACCCATTCTTTCATGGTCTTCCTTACCCAAGGTCAACTCTCACGTGCACATGAGGTGCTGGAGAACACCGCGACTGGGTCAGGCGCACCTTAGTCCTCAGAGGGACAGCCTGGCTCTGCAACACCTTAGAGGTCTTATGCATCAGACTTCCCACATGCCACGGCCTTAGGCTCTCCTGACTGCTGCTTCCAGGAGCACTGCCTGTGACCCCAGCAAGCCAACGTCCCCGACAGCCCCAAGCTGTTCTCCATTGGTTCAGTGTGAGGATTGGGGTCTTCTTGATATGGGGTTGTAAGTCATACTAAGGCTACAGTCCTTGATCTTCATCAGCATGGGCTTCAAGTCCTCCTCAGTCTCAGCAAGCAAAGTGTATCATCTGCTTACTGCAGTATGTTAGGGTTCTCTAGAGAAACAAAACCAGGATGCTAATAATTTTATATATGTTTGTATAGATAGGTATATAAGAAATAAATAGCTAAGTAATGTATAGAGCAGTACAAATGGCTCAGTGCAACTCACTTCCATGACACAGCTAATACACTGGCAGTCCTTCAAGTCTTGAGGGCCACCGGGTGGTCCTCTGTCGAGCAATTCAGGCTATCCGAGCACAGGCAACCAACAGCAAGGCAGGTCACCAACAGCCTGCCAGATGATGGTCCGACAGTGCCCAGCTCAAGAGATTAAATTCCAATTGTGTGGCGAAGCAGGTCTGAAGGAACCTCAAATTACAGTGACACACTCCATGGGTTAGGTGTCCCACAGGTAGTGTAGCTTGCAAATGGAGGCACAGAATAAGCAAGGCAAAGCACACTGGTCTGATTATCAAAGAGCAAGAGACGAGAGGCGAGGCTCCCTGAGCCATTTATCTCTCTGCCCTTCCGTTAACCCCACATGTGTTCATTGGCCATATTGACACGATAAATGTTAACTATCTCATTCTTCTTCAGATAACCCAGTGTCTCTGATTTATCCAGATCCTCTCTGACAATGCACACCCCCGATGGTGTCGTTCCCCCCATCAGTAAGAAGCCATGTGGCCGCCTGATTCAAATGGCCAACACCAGTCCATTCAGGTCACTGACACCACGGGGCCTGGTCTTCATGTGTTCCGTTTCATTTCTGACCATTTACAACGTTCCTGAATTCTTCCTCCGCATATTACAAGTTCCAGTCATTCGGGGATTTTTGCAGCTGTTTCTCACCCGCTTGAGTGGAGCCCCGTCAGCAACTGAAGGCCCGGAAGGCTCCCCTCCCACAGGCTGGACCCGCTTCCCTTCCTCGTGGCCACTCCCCTCCCAGAGACAGCGCCTCTGCAGTCAATGTCAGGGCCTGGGACCTGCAGGACCCCTACCGTGTTCTCCTTTCTTTGTGTCTGACAACCTTGCAGGCTGTGCCCAAGGTCTTCAGCGGTTCCTGCCTCAGAAGTGGGGAGCCGGGTCCCCTTCATTGTGTGTTCTTAGTCTTAGAAGCTCCACTGAAACCTGTTCACTCTGGGTGACCCTGCTGGCATTTACAGTGTGGTCTTACCTACATTAAAGGTCGTCGTACATACTTTGGGCACGTTGTCAGGAGAGCCTAGTCCTGGAGGGCATCATGGTTGGTTAAGCGGAGGGGCAGTGGGAAAGAGGAAGGCCCTCGATGAGACAGATGGACACTGTGGCCGCACTGAGGGGCTCATGCTGGCGCAGGAGCATGCAGAGGCCCGTTTTGTGGTGCCCTGGGCGGCTGCGAGGGACAGGCCTCCCCATGGCACCCCACAAGAGCGCCTTCATCCAGACGCATCAGCCTGCCTCAACCGTCTTCATGCCGAGTCTGATTTCACGTACATTTGAGGCGATTGTACCGTGGCTGGGACCAGCTGTCCCTACGTCTTCAAAGTGACACCCTGCCTGTAGACACACTACTGAGGACTTGTGCCTCGGGTTTGCCAATGCCATCAGGGGGAAGGGCCTGCTTTGGGGCTGGAGCTCGGGGTGGATGAGTGCGATGGAGAGCATAGGGGAGTCTGGTGCCAGTGGGCTCTTGAGCTGAGAGCGGGAGGCCTGTGGGTGGGGCAGTGGACACAGTTTATCTGGGCAGAGGCCTGTGTGGGGCAGTGGACAGGGGTCATCTGGATCTTCAGAGGGCAGTTGCAGGTCTGCCCCTTTGGCTCTGCTGGCCACAGCTGTCAGGCCGACCTGTGGACTCTGTTAGACCCTTGATGTTATTCCGGGGGTCTCTTGTGGAGCAGGGGCAGGGTGGGGCACCCCATCACTGCCCGAGTTGGCTGCACTGTGTCAGGTAAGGAGGATGGGAGGCCCCTGGGCTGCAGCAGGAACCAGGTACTAGGTGCTGAGGGACCTTCTGGGCATGTCACAGAGGCCAGGCAGCAGAGCCATGGCTAAGGCAGGGTAGGGTCCAGTGTGGTGGGCAGGGCTGGGCTCCAGGGGCTGTGGAGTGCCCTGGGAAGCAGCTGCCCACTCAGCTGAGGACCTGCAGCTGGCCCAAACACCACCCTTCCAGCCCTCAGTGGATGCCGGCTCATGACCCTGCAGGACAGGGGAGCACTGCCTGTGAGGTTCCTAGACTAGCTCTTGATGGGAGCAGAGTCCCGTCTTACGGCTGGTGGTTTTGAACTGCTTGTAGTGCTTGTAGTTTTCAGGGACCGGAGCTCTGGCTCCGCACAGGGACAGCCTGCTCCTAGACAGATGGAAGCCTTGTGTGTGTCTTTCTTCCGATGTCAGCAGTAAACTCAGACAAGAAGCAACCATTGGCTGGGGGGCGAGGGGGAACACTGTGAAGGGTCATCCGGTTCCTTCTGTGGGCCAGGCACTCCCATCCCCCAGAGGGGAGACCTCTGACCCAGACAAACCCCCCCAATCCATCCCTCTGACTCAGGCCTGGGTCCTGGTCACCTCTTCCCTCTGATGTGAGCTCCCCACCCTCCCTTCTAATCTGGGCTACCCAGACCACACTCCCTTCTGACCCAGGTCTGTACCCCAGTCCTCCCTCCCCCCTCCTGTGACTCAGAATGCAGCATGCCCATGACCATTCCCTCTCCCCCAAATGGGGAAACTGAGGCTTGAATATGGGCAGTGCCATGGGGGGTTTCTGGCATCATGAAGTTGGGGTTCAGGATACCAGGTGCACTCAGAGGGCATAGACTCTGGGTGTCATGCGAGCAGAACAAGCACCTACTGGGATGCTCATGCTTTGGGACATCACCCAGGTAGTCTTACACTGGGTCTCCCGACTCTGAGCTAAGGAGGGGATATGATATCCCCCTTTGTTCTCCACTGGGACCCCCGACACTGAGCTGGGGGGTAGAGAGTCTGATACCACGTGTGTTCCTCCAGCTGGGTCTCCCAACAGAGTTGGGGGTTGTGGCTAGGGCATTTCCCTGTGTGTTCTCACCCTGGTTCCCCCAGCTGAGGCCCAGAAAGGTGAGGGTGGTGGGGGGTGTTGACTGGGCTGGGCAGGGCTGGGCAGGTCAGCCCTGACACGTTTCCTGGGTGACTCCCCCTCCCTCCCACAGCTGACATAATCTCCACGGTGGAGTTCAACCACACTGGGGAGCTGCTGGCCACTGGTGACAAGGGAGGCCGCGTCGTCATTTTCCAGAGAGAGCCCGAGGTGTGTGGTGGGCCGGGCGGGCGCAGGCTGGAGTCTGCCGGGGGTCTGCTACCTCTCCTGTGGCTCAGCTGGCAGACAGAGCCCAGACCCAGAGGGGACCAGTCCTGAGTGTGCAACTAACGGGCCAGTAGGGCAGGGTCTCTGCGTTGACCATCCCACCAATAGGACCGAAGTGGAGAGGGCCTCTGTCCTGAGCCCCTCCCTCAGCAGGGCTGGTGGGGAGGAGTACTGTCAATTACCACACACCTGGCCAGTGGAGAGGGGTCCCTTCTCTGGGTCTCTGCCAGATACTGGCAGACAGTACTGGTCTGTCTGGAGAGGGCAGGGGGAGGTGGGCGCTCTTGGCTGCTTGGTCCCTACCCACATAGATACTGCCTGGTCCCCAGGAATATGAGGGGGGGTCGACAGGAGACCAGGTACCAGGGTCATCAGTGTTGATGAAGGAGTATGGGTACCAGGGCCATCAGTGCGGATGCGGGAGTCTGGGTACAGGGATGTCAGTGCAGATGCAGGGGACCAGGCACCAGGGCCATCAGTGTGGATGAGGGAGTGTGGGTACAGGAGCATTAGTGCAGATGCAGTGTAGATATAAACTGAGACTAGGCTCTGAGGACAGTGATGGGCTGTGGGGACAGTGAGGGGCTGAGGGCAGTGTGGAGCAGGTAGCCAACTGTGGGTCTGTAATCGGAGTGGCAGGCGTACTGCTTTCCTTGGTTACGGCGCCCTGCCTGGGTGTGTCTGCAGAGCAAGAACACGCCCCACAGCCAGGGCGAGTACGATGTGTACAGCACCTTCCAGAGCCACGAGCCGGAGTTCGACTATCTCAAGAGCCTGGAGATTGAGGAGAAGATCAACAAGATCAAGTGGCTGCCCCAGCAGAATGCCGCACACGCCCTGCTCTCCACTAATGGTGAGCGTGCATGCACGTGTGTGTTCCTGTGTGTCTGCGCACCCTGCTGTCCACCAACGGTGAGGCGGTCAGCATGTGTATACACAGCCTGCTGTCCACACAGTGAGGAGCCTACTGTGTGTGCATACCCTGCTGCCTCCCGACTATAAGCAGGTCTGCTGTGAGTGCCTGTGTGTGTACATCCTGCTCTCCACCAGTGGTGAGTGAGTTTGAGTCATATGTGTGCATGAGGGCATGTGTGTGTACATCCTGCTCTCCACCAGTAGTGAGTGGGTCTGTTTCATGTGTGTGCACGTGTGCATGCCCACACTCTCCTCACAGAGACACCCTGATGTCTGTGCGTGCAGGTGTGCAAGTGAATGAGTGTAGTACATTCCCATCCACATGGACATGATGCCCCCTGTGAATTTATGTGGACTGCGTGTGTGCATGCAGGGCACACGCATGCCATGTGTGTACCTGTGTGCGTGTATGTGGTGTCTGCACATGTAATCTTGGACACATGTGCACGTATGTGCACACACATGTATGTGTGTGTCAGCCTTTGGTGTCAACTGCTCATTCTGATTTCACATGTGAGTATCTTTGAGATTTTTCTATGATGATAAACTCCTTGGACAGCCCCCACTCCGAAGGACATGCAAACTCACTGTGTGCCTGTGCTGACACATCCTCAGCCACCCCAACAGCCACCCCAAGGAGCCCACCCGTGGGCAGCAGGCTCACTAGCATCTTGGGCAGTGCTGCCCTGGGGGGGTGGGAGGGGCTTCATACCCCAAGGGGCAGCTCCATGGGTGCAGCAGACAGGAGGCTTGGTGTCAGCAAGGTGTCACCCGCAGTACAGCGCTGCTACACAGTCCATGGCCCTATGCCCCTGCCCTTGCCCCCTCTGGGCAGGAGGGTCCACTGAGTCTAAATGTCTAATGCCTCGTCCTCCCTGCCTGCCAATGGTGTGGGAGCCAGCACGGCCGCCTCTCTGGGAGTCAGCTTAGTGGTAAGTAGCAGACAGACAGCTCCACTGGCGTCCTGGGGGCTCCTAGTGAGAACATGCCACCTAAAGCCACCTTATCTTTTGGCCCAGCCGCCTCACCTGCAGGAAATGCCTATGAGGAAGTAACAGAGGGCAATGTGCACATGTGTGCACAGCGAGCTGCCTGCCCCTAAACAAGGCCTAGACAGACAGGTTGTGTCTGAAGTGGGCGCTCGCCCTTTGCCCCCTGGGGATTCCTAAGCATCCTGATCCCCTTCGCCCTGTTTTTAAAGACAAAACCATCAAGCTGTGGAAGATCACCGAGCGAGATAAGAGGCCCGAGGGCTACAACCTCAAAGATGAGGAGGGCAAGCTGAAGGCTCTCTGCACTGTGACCTCGCTCCAGGTGAGCGGCAGGGAGCCGGGCATGGGAACCTCAGGCCTCTCGCTCAGGTTTGGATCAAGAGTCATGTTCTAGGCGGGATGCTGCTGCCCCTGGGCCTGTTGGGGTCATACCTTGGGAGCTCTCCATCCAGTCTCAGTGGGGTGGCCCCTCCCTCAGGGTTGGGTGGGGTCTTTGCCTGCTGCTTGTCCCTGCTTGTTCCTGACCCGCAGACAAACCACAAGTGCCTGCTCCTGGCCACTAATTTATACCTCACAGCCCCTCCCTGCTCCTTCCCCTGCCTCCCCCAACCACCTGTCCTGCTGCAGGTGTGCCCCCACACCCTCCCCAACTGCCCACCCTGCGGCAGGCATGCCTCTCCTCCTGGCCCCCTTAACCCCTCGGCCTGCGACAGGTGCCAGTGCTGAAGCCCATGGACCTGATGGTGGAGGTCAGCCCACGGAGGATCTTCGCCAATGGCCATACCTACCATATCAACTCCATCTCCGTCAACAGCGACTGCGAGACGTACATGTCCGCAGACGACCTGCGGATCAACCTGTGGCATTTGGCCGTCACCGACCGCAGCTTCAGTGTCCTTCCTAACATGGGGGTGGGGCGGGGCAGATGCTGGGAGAGCAGGAGAGGGGTGCATGTGGGAGATATGGGGGGCATGGGCATGATGGGGTGTGTGGGAGAGATGGGGGCTGTGTAGCCAAGGAGCAGGGCACAGGCAGGTGGCAGGTGTGCGGACAGGCGGCAGGTTTGCAGGCAGGTAGGTAGCAGGTGTGCGGGCAGGTGTGCAGGCAGGCCCAGGTGGGAGGCTTGGGGGCCGCTGGGGGAATTGCCCTTGGGGGGGACGGTTGTATGGAGGGCTCCTGAGGAGGTGGCACTGGAGTGTCATGTGGGGCGGAGGCTGTGTCTGACCCTGGGCTCCAGGCCTCACTCTGATGGTGGGCAGTGAGAGGGTGTCTGTGCCCTTGTGCCCTCACAGTCTTTAGAGATGAGGTGGTGGTTGTACACAGGCCCTGGTCCTGGGGGACAGGATGCTGGCCCTGCAGAGCTGGCTGCGGCGGGCACTTTGGGGCTGCATCAGGAGAGTGGCATCCCTGGGGTTGGTGTCCTGGAAACTGCTGCCAGCAAGGCCACAGGGAGCAGTTGCCTGGCCTGGGGACACATGGGTTGGCCAAGGCAGCAGAGGTGGTGGGTTGGGACCCAGACTGGTGAGGGCGGGTGCCTGGATGGGGCAAAGGGAGGGCTGCCCTTAGACTGAGTCCAATCCTGCCCCCTCCTCTCTTCCCAGAGACTCACTGCTGTGCACAGGGTGAGCGTTTCGTCCCAGCAAATGTGGTTTTTCATGACGATGGAGACAGGCTTGGGTGCAGAGGAGAAGGAGTTTTGAGGGCTCACCAATCACAAAGTCAGCTCAAGGGTATTCACTCTGACCCTACCCCTGCCCCTGTGACCCCGCAGACCCCACTCATACCCCTGCCCCCACAGACTCCACCCTGCCATGTCTAGCGGAGCCCTTGGGACTGGCCACCCTGAGCCCCTTGTCACAGTCTCTGGTGGAGGCCAGTGACAGGGAGAGAGGCTGGTGGCCGGTCCTCAGAGCAAGTCCCAGGGGGCGAGGACCTCAGCGTTGTGGGTGGGGGTGGAGGGGTATCAAGGGACCGGGGCTCCCATTTGCTGCTCAGCCTCCTGGGCTCAGTTGCTGCAGTGGAGTCTGCAGAGGGCAGAGTCCCTCTGACAGGACATGCCAGAGGCCCGGTGCCTGCGCCCGAAGGACTAGCTACAAGCACACAGGCACCAGACCTCTCACTGGCTAGAGCTTGTCCCCAGGGCTCTCCCCTCCCCCTCCCTCATAGCTTAAGGGGACAGCAAAAAGGGAGTCCACCTTGAGGCCACTGAGCTCCAAGGTGGCAGGCAGATGGCACGGTGACCTCCGGTCCTGAGCCTCAGCCCTGGGGAATTATGAAAGAGGTTGTTGATTTTCCTGCCCCAGAGTGTGCTCTCGTCGGCAAAGGCCAGGGGCAGGTCCGGCCGGGCGGGCAGGCACAGGCCTGCTCTCAGAGCGGGCGCAGATCCTGAATGGCCGTGGCTGACACTTGACAAGGGGACAGCACCACAGCAGGGAGGGGGCCCAAGCAGAGGTGAATGTCTTTGCCTACCTTGTCCGGGCTGGGCTGGCTGCAGGGTCCATGTCGATCCAAGCGGGTTTTCCCTGGGTGTCTGTCACTGCCCAGTTCATGCTGGTGACGTCACTGGGAGGTTGCGGACACCATGACCCACTGTCTGTGCCACTCCGAGCAATCCCACTGGGCAGGGCAGAACCACCGCTGCCGCTGTGGATCTCTAAGCCTGGCGCTCTGTGAGGACAGACTAGGCCATCCTTGTCCCAAGGAGCAGCTGCGGGTGTCCCCTGTGCCACCCGGGCTGATGCTCTGATCAGACCCCTCTGCACTGATCTGGACCCACCCCACCCCCACCTGTGGCCACGGCCAGAGAGCAGGGACAAGGGACTGAGGTGTCCTCGGCCATTACATTCATGTTGGAAGGAGGATTGCTAGTGGGGCACCAGTTAAAGCCCTGGGCTGCCTCCCCAAAGGCTTGACCTACCAGTGCAAGCTCCAGCTTTGGAGAGCCCTTGGGGGAGCTCAGAGTCCCTTTGGGTACAGGTGAGGGAAGGAGGTGCAGAGACAGTTTGTGGCTGGCCTGGGGGTTGCATCGCTGGGAGTGCCAGGCACCTGACCCGGTGCCCCCACCCCATGTATATGGGCGTTTCATCCTGGTCTTAGGACAGACGGACAAGGAGGTGGCTCTGTTGTGGGCCCTGGGAAAACCTGGCACCTGGCCCCGTGCCGCTTCCCATGTCCCCGTCACATCCCTGGGCTGCTCTCAGAATCTGAGCAGTCAGGAGCACCCTCGCTCCCGGAGCCCTACGCCCTCTGACAGTGTGTGGGATCCGGAGAGTGTGGTTCTGATTCAGGGGGCTGCAGGAGTGGGGAGGACTAGGCTCCTAGAAGCCCCTCTGCTGGGCTTTGATGGTCTCTAGGACCATCCTGCAGAACTCTCGGTCCACCCTCCTGTTTGCAGGAAAGCAGGGGTCTGCCCCTGGCTCAGTGATGCTGTTCCATGCTCAAGTGGGATTCAGACTCTGCTTCCAGGCTGCTTGGTTGCCATGACAACAGCTTGCTCCCACCCGTCTTCTCTCACTCCACCCTTGGTACTAAGCTCCAGGGGGAAACCTCTCCAACTCCAGCACAGTGGGAATGGAAGGGGGCCAACTGGAGGCAGTGGGCACTCCTGTCGGGTCCTCCTCACACTGTCTGCACCATATTGGTGCCCAGGGGCTCAGCTTCTGCTCATGCCTGTCTCCAGGGCTGTCTCCATAGCAACCGTTGGGCCCTGCTTTAGGGTTCAAGTTTCTGACTGCCACCACACTTACACTCTTGCTCTCTCCCCTTGACTACTCAGGCAGTGATACATTCACTTTACCTCCTGACTTGGGGCTGAGGGGCTCAGCAGAGGCTTGCCCAGTGGATGAATGGGTGACTTTCAGTGCTAGGGCCTGCCTGCTCAGATGAAAGGGGTGTCCAGGTGAGGGAATACTTGCCTGCCAAGGTGAGATGGATGCCTACCTGTCCAAGTAAGAGCTGTTCAGGTGCGGGGGTGGCCACCTTCCCAGGTGAGGGGGTGCCTACCTGTCCAGGTGAGGGCTGTCAGCCTGTTCAGTTAAGGGAGTACTTGCATGCTCAGATGGGAGGGATTCCCACCTACTCAAGTGAGAGGGGTGGCCAGGCAATGAAGTGCCCACCTGCGCAGGTGAGGTGTCCAGGTAAGGGGACATGCATCTAGGAAGCAGAGGTGCTACTCAAGGTGACATGGCACATGTGTGATGAGATTCGAGCTGTTGACCCTCTCTGACATGACCCTCGGTGTGGAGTCTCTTGAGCAGTGGGGGCCAGGCTCCAGGGGTCAGGTGGTCCCCTTGGTGTCTGCAGAAGTCTGCACACAGACTGCTGGATCAGGTCTCCTGGGAAGGTGGCAGGTGGCACTGAGGACAAGCCTACTTTGAGCCCTGCCAATGGAGCACTGCTGGACTAGTAGGAGCCACTAGGGACTCAAGGCGGGGTCTCAAAGGTGCCACCTGTGCCCCCTAACCTGGACTGAACGGCTGCTCTGAGGAAATGGGACTAGAGGGAAGCTGGAGGCTCCGGCCCACTGTTTCACCTTCCTCTCTGCCCCTCACGCGGGCTGAACCAGGCAGCGGACAGGGACCAGTTCACACATAGGGACCAGCCTGCTCACAGGAACCAGCCTCTCTCACAGGGACCAGACTGCTCACAGGGACCGGGCCGCTCTCACAGGAGCCTGCAGTCAGCTGTGTGTGACTGGGTTGCGTTCTGCCCTGAGATATTGTCGACGTGCCTGGCTGCACGCCTTCACAAAATGTCTGCTCTGTGGACCCTTGTCCCATGGAGCTTCCCTGCTGAGCTCTTTAAGGGAGCCGACTCTGTGGAGCCTTGTCCCATGGAGAAACCTGCTCTGTGGACCCTCTCTGGAGGAATGGCTGGTGAAACCTTCTGGTGGGCCCTTCTTGGATGGATCCTTCTTGGGGGAGACTTCTCTGGAGGAACCTTCCCTAAGGTGCCTTCTCTGTGGAGTTTTCTCTGGGGAGCCTTCTGTGGTGGCGGCTTCTCTGGAATCTTGTCTGCAGCACCTTCTCTGGAGGAAGCCCCTCGGACCTTTCTCTGAGGCGTCTTCTGGGTTGTCGCCTTCTCTGGGGCGGGCACCTGTTGGCGGGTGGAGAGCAGAGGGGCTTCAGGAATGGGGAGGGGGGGCGGTGCGGAATGTCCAGGTCAGCCAGTAGCATTGGCAGCCCCCCTCCTCAACATGTCAGCTGTGTATCACGGGCTTTGTCTCTGAGGACCTTCACAGGAACGCTTCTGGTTGAACTGGTTAGCCCATTTCACAAATCTGAATACTGAGGCATGGAGAGGTGGCCGCCTGGCCAAGAAGTGACAGGGCTTGAATCCCAGCCCCGGTTCCTCTCACCCTGGGCATTGCATGCACACAGGAGGATGCTGGGTCACAGGGAACACTGGGTCCCCTACCAGGCCAGAATCTCCAGGGACAGGTCAGCCCAGGCTCAGCGGGGTCGGGCACCCCAGTTCCTCTGTAGCGCCCAACTGTGTCCTAGTCCATCCACCCGGGGGCAGGCCTGTAGGGGAGAGGTCGGGGGTGGGCGGGCTGTGTGTGTGGGGGGGGTGTCTGCGTGGGCGGGGCTGTGGGAGAGGTGGGTAGAGTGTGAGGGGACAGGGCTCTCAGGGGAATTGGGGTGATGGGAGAGGCGGGGGCCAGGCCCGCGGGGAGGGGTGGGCGGGGGCGCTGCAGGTCCGCATCTGCCCCGGCCTCTCCTTGACCCGCACAGACATCGTGGACATCAAGCCGGCCAACATGGAGGAGCTGACGGAGGTGATCACGGCCTCCGAGTTCCACCCGCACCACTGCAATCTCTTCGTCTACAGCAGCAGCAAGGGCTCCCTGCGCCTGTGCGACATGCGGGCTGCCGCCCTGTGCGACCAGCACGCCAAGCGTGAGCGAGAGAGCCAGCGAGTGGGGCTCCACCCTGGCGGGGGCGGGGCCGGGACAGGGCTCCACCCAGGGGCGGGGCCGACAGTGTGTTCCAGGTGGCCTGCTGCTGCCACCATGGTCTCTGTGCAGTCGGGGCCTGGCGGTGGCCGGTCCCAGCGAGGTGGGGAGGGGGAGGGAGTGTACCTGAGGTCCTGGAACCCCCATCCAGAGGCCAGGAACCACTTGGGGTTTGGTCCCAGAAGCTCCGTCCCCAATTCGGGCAGGCCCCTCCCCTCCTTCAAGGGCTCAGTGCTTCAGGGGCTGTTCTTGGTGGTCTTTGCTACGTGGTGCAAGAAGCAGGGTAGGGGCCACATGAGCCTAGGGCATGTCGGGGCTCTTGTTCTGCCTCTCCACCACCACTCGCGCTTGCAGACACAGGGTACAGACAGCTGCCGATCCTCACTGAACCTGCTGCTTCACCCAAAGGGAATTTTGGTGGGCTCGTTGCAGCGGCTGTGGGTGGGCACCAGGGATTGCCCTAGTGATCGGTTGAGGCCAAGACCAGGCCAGGGTTCCCACTGGGGCCTCTGCAGGGAGATCTGGAGGCGAGTCCTTCGCCACCTCACCTCTCCAGGCCTGGGCTCTGGGCAGCAGGCGAGGGGTCAAGCTGGGGCAGCAGGCAGGATGGGGAGCCCTGGAGCAAGGGGGATGTGTTGGAGCTGTGAGTGGGCCAGCAGTCTGGGCCCCGATTTCAGCAGCCCTATCACCCTCACCCCTGCAGTCTTTGAGGAGCCGGAAGACCCCAGTAACCGCTCCTTCTTCTCTGAGATCATCTCCTCTGTGTCTGACGTGAAGTTCAGCCACAGCGGTCGGTACATGCTGACCCGGGACTACCTCACCGTGAAGGTCTGGGACTTGAACATGGAGGCAGGACCTGTGGAGACCTACCAGGTAGGCTGGTGGGAGGTGCCCCAGGCCAGCATTCCCTGAGAATTCTTGAGGGAGTGGGTGGGGACATGGCCCTCATGCAGGTGTGGGTACATGGGGTGCCCACTGCTCTTCTCACCGTAGAGGGTCTATCTTGCTCCCCATGGGTGGCAGCTGGTGGCTAGCCCGGAGGCTCAGGACCCAGGGCCCTCGGTCGGGGTGAGGCATGCGTGGGGGCAGAGGTGTGCACAGGCTGGGCAATGTGGGTGCCGGCCATGCCCCTCCCCTGGGCAGATGGTGATGGCCTCTGAATCCTACACCCCCCACTGGGTGCCCAGAAGAGGGCACCATGGCAGACGGGGTGCAGGGGCACCCCCAGTACCAGACGCGTGCTTGCTCAGACTTGGGTGAGAGGGGTGCTGTTTTCCACTGGGATTCAGGTGAAGGAGGGGCTGAGAGGAAGGGACGGCAGTTTTTGATGATGCTATGTGTTTGCAGCTGGCACCATGGGGAGGCGATAATACGGTTCTTGTCATCATTACTGAGAAAAACACATCTCCCACTCGGACAATGACTGTCGGGTTGTGGGCGGGGCACATATGGGCAGGGGAGGCCCATAGGTGCCCACTAGGTGGCAGATGGACCACAGCCAGGGTAGCACCACTACCAGTACTGCCATCACTCACAGGGGAGGTCAGTTGACCCGTGACTCCTGTGTCCCAGGCTCCTTCTGGAGGCCAGCCCACCATCATGAGGGAGCTGGTCTTCCACCTCCACCTGCCGTGCCTTATGGCCACAAGCAGCTGTTCCACTTCTGGACACCACACCTGCATTCCAGACAGGATGGAGGCGGCTATGAGGGCTGCATCACCTGGTCTGGCATACGTCTTCTCAGGGCGGCACAAGAGTCCCTGAGACCTTCCCCAGGCTTTCCTTATATCTTGACTGCAGTTGAGTCTCAGCACTGGGGAATCATGCTCTTCCATCCCTGGAGTTGAGGGGAGGGAGGAAAGGTGGGGGACAGGGCACCTCGGCCTCTCCAAGCCTCCATCTGCCCTGGGAGTCAGATGGGCGTTTTCCTGCCCATTTGTTGAAGAAAATGGAACTGAGTGGCATGGTGACCCTGGTGGAAGCAAGCCCTCCCGCACCTGGCATCAGAGGGCGGGACGGAACACTGAGTTTGGACCAGAACAGGAGGGAGACTTCAAGGACTAAGACGCAGCAGCACAGACAGCTCACACACCTGCTCAGGGTGGGAGACGGCCACACAGTGGGGGGGGGGGGAAGGTCTCCTTTAGTGCCCCTCACACTGAGGTTCCTCCCCATTCAGGGAGCAACAGATACAACGAGGCCCCCTGACCTGATGTCACTCGACCAAGAAATGGGGTGGGAGCTGGAAGCGCAGAAGTGGGGGGTGGCTGGGAGACCAGGGGTCAGTGGAGGTGAGGACTCAGAGTGGTGAGGGTCATCTTTGCAGGGACAGGTGGTGCCCAAGGGCTGGGGCAGGAGCCTGGGTGGTGGGCTGAGGGCTGGGGTGGAGTAGGGAGCTGAGGTTGTGACAGGTAGCTCTTAGCGGGTGGGCAGTGACCGCAGAGAAGGTGGGGTGGGTGGGCAGTGACCACAGAGAAGGTGGGGTAGGAGCTTCCCAGGTTGGGGCCCTCCATGTGGCAGGGTCGTAGCAGCCATAACTGCATGCTGGGTCCGGGGCAGAAATCTGGGGCAACGGGGAGAGCCCTACCCATGCAGCCGAGAGCCGCTGAGGGAGGGACATGCTCTCGGGGTCTCAGAGTGCACAGGAGGCTCCCAGCCAGAGGAGGATGGTGGCCTTTAGGTAATGAGCTTTCTCTTACCTTGGACATGTGGCCGGTTTGCTGCCTCAGGCTGAACCCCTTAGCCGCCCATCGCCCCCCCTCGGCAGACTGCCCTAGCCTGGCCATTTCATGCCCAGCGGGAGGGGGAACACCTCAGGGACAGTCACCCTCCACAGGCCCCCCTTCTCCAGATGGGATGAAACAGGGTTCCCCAGGTCTGCCAAAGGCATAGCTGGGAGTGTGCCCCCAACTGCTGCCTGTCCCTGCACATGTGGGGGTCCCTGCCACCTGGGCTCAGCAGTCACAATGGGAACAGCCCACATCTGCCACAGTGTGCTGTGTGGCCTGGGCTAGCTGCAGAGCCCAGCTGAGCGGGTGCAGCCTTCCCAGCCAGCGTGGCAGAACCCCTCGCCTACCATCACCACAGTTGAGGGCAGGGCTGCCTGGGCCTGCTGTGCCCCCCACCCCTTTCCCTGCCCACCACCAGGTGCGGAGCCCAGGGGAGACTTGTCTGAGGTCTCATGCCAGGAGGGGTGGGGCCTACACTGGGTCCTGCCCTGCCCTTGGTGCTGTGACGGTTGGTCTCTGGACTCTGATCCTGACCCCTGGCTGCGGCCCCCTCATGGCCTCTTCTCCAGGTGCACGAATACCTGCGAGGCAAGCTCTGCTCCCTCTACGAGAATGACTGCATCTTCGACAAGTTCGAGTGCACCTGGAACGGGGGTGACAGGTGAGCCTGCCACAAAACCCAGCCTCACGCTGGGGCCTCCGCTCCCCATGGCCTTACCCACGGGCAGGGTGCCCTGACAAGTCCCTTTTCTGCTGCCAGGACAGGAGAAGAAACTGTCCCCAGTCTGTTCCGGAGCCCCTGCCCTTGCCCACCACGGTCCATGACCACATAGCCATCCCCCCAGAAGGAGTGCATGTGGGGTGAGGGGTCTTCTTGGGCAGTCGTCATCACTGTCCATCCCCCCTTCTCCGAGACAGCCCCTCCTCCAGCACAGAAGCCCCACATCAGACCTCTGCTTGGGGACAGCAGCAGTCTTGCTCCCAGTGCCTGCCCTAAGGACACAGCTCTGGGCTCTGGGCAGCAGGGGCTTATGGGAACATGGGTGGGTGGGGGGGCGCTTCAGGATCAGCAGGGGGCTTTGTGGGCTGCAACTTCAGCAAGGCTGTGGTTCCGAACCATGAAAATCTCCTTACTGAGACAGTGTGGGGCTCTGAGCTGGGATGCTAAGGGACAAGAGCAGTGAAGACCCTGGGCCAGGGCAAAGCTCCTCCTTGGGGCGGCTGTCTCAGTGCCAGACCTGTCCCCTGAGGTGACCTGGGCTTCTTGGCCCTGAGAACTCAGCTGCGATGACCCTCTGTGGCTGTGGGGTTCTGGGTGGGGGATAGAACCAGGAGCACACGGCAGGGCAGTGGGACCTGCCCACCTGGGAGCCCATCAACCTGGGTGCACCCAGCCTCCAGGAGGCACGGAGGCACGGGCCCAGGGACGACATGCCCAGCGCCTGGGATGGAGTGGGTGGGGGCGCTTTTGTTAGACCTAGGAGGAGAGGGCATTTCAAGACCACTCTCTGCTCCACCAGGGGCATTTGTGGTACCCCGAGTGTTCCCACCACCAGGAGGTGAACTGCAGACCACATGGGGGGTGTGCTGGTCCACACTGCCCACCGCTGGGGCTTGGGGCTGTCCTCACCCCCGCCCCGGGCCTCACTGACCTGTGTCCACTCCAGGGGCTTGGTGCTGCCTCCCCTCCCCCGCCCCCGATTTCCCCCAGGGCCTTGTTGACCACCCCCGGCCCCCACATCCGGGGCTGCCCCTGGGCTTGACTGCCCGCGCCTGACCCATGCCAATCCACAGCGTCATCATGACCGGAGCCTACAACAACTTCTTCCGCATGTTCGATCGCAACACCAAGCGCGACGTGACGCTGGAGGCCTCGCGCGAGAGCAGCAAGCCGCGCGCCGTGCTCAAGCCGCGCCGCGTGTGCGCCGGCGGCAAGCGTCGGCGCGACGACATCAGCGTGGACAGCCTGGACTTCACCAAGAAGATCCTGCACACGGCCTGGCACCCGGCTGAGAACATCATCGCCATTGCCGCCACCAACAACCTCTACATCTTCCAGGACAAGGTCAGCTCCGAGATGCAGTAGGGACCCGCGCCGCCTCCCACCCCCACCCCGAGCCCAGCGCCCCTTCACCCCTTCAAGTCATTCCCCCCCCCCCCCCCCGCGCCCAGGAGCTGGGGGCGGGGCGCCGTTCTTGCTGGGCTCGCAGACTGGTGTCCTTCCAGCAGGGCACCCCCGGGGTTTCTGGCCGTGCACAGCCGCTGTGTAGATGATCTTTGCATCTCCAAATGCTCCAAGGTTCCAGAGGAGGGGACACAGGTCTCAACCCAGCCCTGTGTCCAGGCAGGGCCAGTCTGTGGGCAGCTGTCTGGGCAGGTGGTTTCTAGCCCAGCAGGTTCTAAAAAGGCCCTGGCTGCAGAGGGAGATGGAGCAGGTGAGATGCCCGTTGGACTCCAGAGGGGCTCGGCCCTCACCCTGCCCTGACAGCACTTCCTGCTCCTGTTGGGAACAGCCACCACCGTGACCCCTCACCTCACTCCATGTCAACACCCACAGCTACTTTCCAGATGAACCAAACTGCCTCTGAAAGTAAATTGCATGTTAGGGCCACTTAGAACGTGCTTCTGAGGACCCAGTCTCAGGGGCAGCCTCAGGAGATGGGGCAGGGGGGTGGGTCCTTGTGGCCAAGCTCCAAGTTCCTTCCACACCAGCTCCCCACTCCCTGCAGACGGCTACTCTGTGCCCTCCGCTCCTGGGGATTCAGGATTCAGGATCCGCAGCAGAGCTGCTGGCTCCTGCTAGGTCCTGCACAGCGTCCAGCCTTTTCTACAAGGTGCACCAGGACCCAGGAGGCTGCCCAGGGGAGATGCTCCCGCGGGCAGCTGTCCACGTGTGTCAGAGCACAAGCCTACTGGGCAGTCTCACATGTACACAGTGACACTCACGTAGGCAGACGGCCCGGGGGCCACTCTCGTTCTCCTGTCAAGAGGATGCAGAATGCGGTCACTTGTACGGAAACCCCAAGAAGCCAAAACCCACCTCCGAGGGCCTGAGGTTCTTCAGACAGACACTTGGCATGGCCCTGCCCCTTCGAGGTTACTGGGCTCAGCGGGGGCCAGCAGCTCAGCTGGAGGCCACCACCAACTGGCCTGCTGAGTACATGCCACCTCCCAGGTCCACATCTGCAGGGTGCTTTACAGGAGGCTGCCCCGAGTAGTTTCCGGTGCTTGACTTCTGTGGTCCATGGTTGTTAGCCAGCCTGGAGGGAGGGAGAGGGAGGTGGAGGGAGGGAGGCAGGAGAGAAAGGAGGAGGGAGGGGAGGCAGGAAGACCAAGAAAGAGGGAGGAGGAGAAAGGAAGGAGACGCTACTCTTGGGGAGAAAAGCATCCAACGCCAAACGTGTGTTGGGAAATGAAGCTGGGGGGCAGGGCGGGGGCTGGACAAAGGGCCGGTCCTTTCTGTGTTGGGACTTCTTAGTCTCTTGGCTGCCTGGCTGGTGGCCTGGTGGCCACGGATTTGCTGGCCTTGCTGAGATGGCCCTCGAAGTGTGGGACATGCTGGCTGGGGCCCTGTGACTCATGGTTGCATTCTGTTGTTTTGTGGTTTGGGCTTTTTTTTGGGGGGAGGGGGGTGTCTCACAAAGTATCCACCTGTTGAATAAGATTATAAATATGTTAATACCAGCTTTTCCAATAAAATAAGAAATGTTACCTCTAAAAGGGGGTTCAAATGTTATTGGTGTTTGAGGCCCACCCATAACAGCAGGGAGGGGTGTCCCATCAGGAGCAACATGATGGCTGGTGGGTGGGTGGGGGGACATGTGGCATCAGCAGGGGAGCCAGGTTTGCCAGGAGGATTGGCTCGTCCTGCTTCCGGGATGGGCTTTCTGGAGCTCTGACTCCATCAATGACCAGTTGGAGCTAACCCTGAGTAGCTCCAGCTATAAGCTCACACGTAACAATGACTGGGAGGGAGGTGCTGGGCCTCGCTGCAGTTGAAGGGGGTCGGGTCATTTGGAGTCGAGTCATTTGGAGTCGAGCTGGGGAAGAGCCTGTACAGACACCAGCCTGGGAAACCCCGTGGGGCAGCTCTCCTCTGTGAGGGGTCCCCCGCGAGTTGAGAGGAACTGGGCAACCTCCTCTCAGTGCTGGAAGCACAGCTCGGAAGCCCCCACCGACGGATCCGTGGGGCTCTCGGCAGGTGTGTGTAGCTGTCAGCCCAAGTATTGGGCCTTTGCCCCGGAGCCGTGGAGCCCGACTAATAACCGAGTGGAACAGAGAACGAGGAAAACGGGTTTTATTTTTAGGAGGCTCGCCGATGGAGCACCTGTCGAACAACTAAGGCTGTTTGGTGGGTTCTTGAATGAGTGACATTTATACTGGTTTATTCTGTCCATATCACGTGCGGGTGGACTATCATTCTTTTTGAAATCATTTTATTGGGGGCTCGCACAACTCCCATCACAATCCATCCATCCATCCATTGTGTCAAGCACACCTGTACGTTCGTTGCCATCATCCTTCTCAAAACACCTTCCCTTCACTTCAGCCCTCATTCTCAGAACTGTCGACAGGCCACACAAAACCTTAAGACACAGAAAGAACAGGAAACTCTGAGCCCATCAAAGAAGAAGTCTGTCATCATTATCCTATGTTGGCTGTCCAATGGCCACTCCTTAACACACCTAACAATCACTGTGAAAGCCAGTGTGTGTGTGTGTATGTGGGGTGGACTGATGGGGGCGACTCGCCTCCAAGCAGGGCTCAAATAGTAACTAACATCCAAGACTCTCACTTTAACCCTGGGAAACAATCAAACACAGAGTGACCAATGTATAGCAACCCAAATCTACTTGAACATGGCTGCAGCCTTGCTCACTCCCTGTCCATGCGGCCCAAGTCTCTTTCTCAGCCCTCACACCCACCCCAAGGACATAGTGCCCATGAGGAATCTGAGGCCCAGGATGAGATGGTCACACCGTGAATGAGCGTCAGGACTGGGTTTGGCTGACCCCTCATCCAGTGTCCCCCCTCAGATATGAGGCCTCTGTGTCCCCAGGAATGGGGACCCGAGAGGGCAGAGATCAGGTGTCCACCCTGGCATGATGACCCCACACGTGCATTTCCCTGTGCTGCTCTCAGGGGCTTGGGCATCTGTGGTGGTGGTAGACTTGACCCCCGGCCTTGTGTCCAGTTCTGGCAGGCATGGTGGGAGGGGAAGGCTCGGCCTCCCCTCGGAGCCATTGCTCCTGGCACCTCACATGCAAGAGGGACAGAGAGGTGACAGAAGATGGGTCAAGGAGGGGACACGAGGACTCGGGCTGCCATGGTGGCTCTGAACCTGGAGATGTGGGCTCTGGAAGGGCACGGCACACATCTCCCCTGGACCTTCCAGAAGGAGCCGGCCATGCCCACGCCTGACGCTGCCCTTGGAGATGACACGGGAGAATGGCGAGAGGAACCCAGGGGTTAAGCTGCCGAGTTTGTCTTGGCAGCTCTCGCAGACACACCCACCAGAAACTAAAAACGTCAGGTGGCCAAACCCAGACTCAGTGTGAGCCTCTACCCAAGCTACTGCAGGGTGTGCACCATGCACCATGAAGGGAGAGGCAGCCAGGACAGAACGAGGCGTGCCAAGGCCTGGACGCAGGGTCACTTTCTGCCCAGGGGAGCCAGGTATACCCCTGGCATGTGGCCAGTGCCCCCTGGCTGTCAGAAGCCAACAGCTCAGGCCGTGGCAGACACCACTCTGTAGCTTTCACCTGCAGTCTTATGTGGGCAGACATACAAACAAGTTCGTCAGTGCTCCACTTGGTTCAGATCGTGGTGGCATAGTGGTAAGCAGTTCAAACCCACCAGCTGTCCTGAGGGGGAAAGACGAGGCTTTGGGCAGGCAGTTCTATCCCACCTGGTGGGACCACTATGAGTCTGCATCACTGGGACAGCAGTGAGTTGAGAAAGACTAATTCACCAGGAACTGTTGTGGGACGACCGATGGCTGTATCTGAACACCTGAAACCTGTTGGAAAACCAAAGAGCCTGACACCTCAGTGGGAGCCTGGCATGGCCCCTGGGTCTCGGAAGAATCAGCACCCCAGCCCTGCACTGGGCCTGGAGGCAGGAGAGCTCCAATCCCCCCTGGTTTTCTGGAAGGACGGGTTAGCAAGCCTGATCACATGGTGCCATTGGGACCCAACACCAAGCCCCAGGTCCTCCAGTAAGACCCACAGCAGCGAGCTCCAGGCCAGCGTCACCGTGGACAGAGCAGAACTGCCATCACCACCACCACCCCAGTTTCAAAGCCTGCCCCTCTTTCTCTCAAGGGGTAGCTGACTGCCAGTGTCAAACGACAGATGGCGCGATTAGCAGAGCAGCGCTTTAACCACTGAGCCACCAGGGTTCCCAGGAATAAGCCCAGCCACAGTTGGAGGCATTCAGGGTCAGAGATCAGTGGACACGGTTTTCATGAGACTAGGCTTGGGGTCCAACCTCTTGTGGTCAGTGGGAAGCCCAGAGAGGGATGCGTTCGGCTTCCAGGTCTGCTCCGGAGAAAGCTCTGGCCTCTACTCTGGCCCTGGGAAGCACCTGATACCGGAGACAGGAGCGGCAAAACAGAGGGGCTGGGTGAGCGGCAGCACCCTGTTCCCTGACTGCCAGCTCTGTACTTTCCTCCAGCCAGAAGCTACTTCTGCAAAAGCCCTCTACTGGGGGGCGGGAGGGTGTGTCCCTGTACCGGTGGCCCTGCTGGGTTCCTCCCAAGTCTGCGTGGGATGCTGGGAGCTGGGCGTTCCCCCCTATGGGGAGGCAAAGGGGGAGCCAGGGCCCCATTCGATGGACAATTCCATGTGATTTCCCAGCAAGGTGAGGACCGGGTTCACGGGGCTGGCATCCCAGGGGCCTGCAGCCTCTGCATTGCCCTTAGCCCCATTTCCTGCTTCTAAACTCAGGACAGTGGCACAGCCCTCACCAGGTGTCCCCCTTAGGAAAGCTGCCCAGCCCTCTGCCCCTGACCTGGGGAGCTCCCTGGATGAGGGACCTCTCAACTCTGGGCTTGGGCACTCCAGAACCAGGGGCAGAGAACCAGGCAGGAAGCCCAGAGTCCAACCGCCTGGAGGGAAGCTGAGAGCAGTGTCCAGCCAGGGACGGGGTCTCCTCTCACACAGTAGCCTGCTGACAGCATCCGGAGGCAGTTTCTTAGCAACCAGGCGCTGAAAGCTGGAGCTGTGGGTGGTTCATCCCCAACAGCAATGTCCTTAACATAAAAATCATGGTCTCTACCTGGATGCTGTCAGGCTCCCTGGGGGGGGGCATTCTCTGAGGACACCCTGTGGACAACAGAACACGGTGCTGCCCATTCCTGCGCCATCACACAGGTGCTCCTGCTGGTGCTGTACCTTTTTCGCTGCCCCTCCACTGTCCCAGCATGATGTCACTCTTGAAAACATGTCCAAAGCACGTGAGATGGAAGTCTCACCATCTGTGTCAGCCCCGGTGGACTAGAGAAGCAAATTCATAGACACTCATGTGTGGATAAGAGCTTTTTATCAAAGAGCAATTGCATATTGAGAAAACATCCCAGTTCAGTCCAGATCAAGTCCGTCAGTCTGACATTAGCCCCTATTTGTAATACCAGACTATAAATTCCTCTTCAGACTCAGGCAACACATGCAATGGAAGCTCACAAGCCAGTGGGTGGTAAATTTTGTGGATCCAGTGGTGGTGGAAGCATCTCAGTGCTAGCATGAGTCTCCACGTGGCTCCTCCAGTTCTAGGGCTCTGGCTGCCATCAGTGTAGCTCCGTGTGGCTTGTCAGCAGGAATATGAAGCAGAGAGAGTGTGTCCCACCTCCAGAGAGGAAGACAGGAGTTTCCAGACTCCTCAGGAGAAGGCCAGGCCCATACATTGACTATGACCTAATTGACAGGCTAGACTCCGCCCCTTTGCATAAGTGGGCATGAGATTATAGAGCTGCCACATCATCCTTGCCTTTAAGGAGCGACCTGGTTTCTTCCAGAACAGGCCTGTTTGTCCTTCTAGCAGTCTGTGCATAGCACTTGAAACATTTTTGCCTGCACCATAATTCAAATGCATCCATTCTTCCTCAGTCTTCCTTACTCAGCGTCCAACATTCACATGCATGAGAGGCCATTAAAAACACCAAGGCTCTACTCAAGCACTCCCTCAATGCATGAATACTTTCTTTATAAATTGGCACTCTACGATGCTCACCCTCCCGACACAACTGCTGAAGCCAAAGCGGGTGAACAAGTAAATGTGGTGAAGAAAGCTGATGGTGCCCGGCTGTCAAAAGAGATAGTGTCTGGGGTCTTAAAGGCTTGAAGATAAACAAGCGGCCATCTAGCTCAGAAGCAACAAAGCCCACATGGAAGAACACACCAGCCTGTGTGATCACGTGGTCCCGAAGGGATCAGTTATCAGGCATCAAAGAACAAAAAATCATATCATTGGCTGCACACCTCCATGATACGATCGCTGAAGACAAACGGGTGCATAAGCAAATGTGGCGAAGAAAGCTGATGGTGCCCGGCTATCAAAAGAGATAGTGTCTGGGGTCTTAAAGGCGAACAAGTGGCCATCTAGGTCAGAAGCAATAAAGCCCACATGGAAGAAGCACACCAGCCTGTGTGATCACGAGGTGCCAAAGGGACCAGGTATAAGGCATCATGCAATATATATATATATACATATATATATATATATATATATATATATATATATATATATATATATATATATATATATATATATATACCATAGTGAATGAAGGGGGAAGTGCAGAGTGGAGACCCAAAGCCCATTTGTCAGCCACTGGAGATCCCCTCACAGAGGGGTTTAGGGGAGGAGATGGGTCAGTCAGGGTGCGCTGTAGTACTGATGAAGAATACAGCTTTCCCCCAGATCCTGGATGCTTCCTCCCCCCAACTACCATGATCCGAATTCTACCTTGCAGGACTGGATAGGGCAGAAGTTGTACACTGGTGCATATGGGAGCTGGAGGCACAGGGAATCCAGGGTGGATGATACCTTCAGGACCAGGGGTGTGAGGGGCGATACTGGGAGAGTAGAGGGTGAGTGGGTTGGAAAGGGGGAACCGATTACAAGGATCCACATGTGACCTCCTCCCTTGGAGACGGACAGCAGAGAAGGAGGGGGGAGTCCAGATAGGGTAAGATGTGACAAAATAACAATCTATAAATTATCAAGGGCTTATGAGGGAGAGGGGAGCGGGGAGGGAGGGGAAAAAAAGAGGACCTGATGCAAAGGGCTTAAGTGGAGAGCGATTGCTTAGAGAATGATTGGGGCGGGGAATGTGCGGATGTGCTTTATACAATTGATGTATGTATATGTATGGATTGTCATAAGAGTTGTATGAGCCCCTAATAAAATGCAAAAAAAAAAACAAACCAAAAAAACACCAAGGCTGGGGTCTGGCACACTCTAGTCCTCAAAGGGACAACCTTGCTCTTCAACACTTGAAAGAGGTGCAGCTGGTTTCCCCAGTGCCATGTGCCTTTTAATCTCTTGACTGTGACTCCCATGAGCAAATTCAAGCAAGATGAAACCCTTGACAACTTCGCTCTCTCCCCATTGATCATGATGCTCACTACTGGTCCAGTGGTGAGCATGTTGCCCTTCTCTCCATTTAGCTGTCATCCATACCGAAGGCTGCAGTCCTGGATCTTCATCAGCAAGTGCTCCAAGGCCTGCTCACTTACAGCGAGCAAGGTCTTGTCATCTGCGCACTGTGGGTGGTTCATGAGCCTCCCACCGATCCTGATGCCACACACCTCTCCACACAATCTGGCTTCTCTGGGGATGTGCTCAGCATGCAGACTGAGGACGCCTGGTGAGAGGCTCTAACTCTGATGCACATCTTTCCTGATTTTAAACCATGCAGCATTGCCTGGTTTTGTTAGAATGACTAGGCGTAGGCTCTGCATGAGCACAATGAAGCATCCTGGATTCCCTGTCTCCAGGCTACCCATAGCTTGTCATGATCCACACCGTTGAATGCTGTTTCAGAGTGAATGAAACACAAGGGACCCTCTTTCTGGTGCTCTCTGCTTTCAGCCAAGATTCAACGGATGTCAGCAACAATATCCCTTATTCCATGTCCTCTTCTGAATCCAGCTTCAATTTCTAGCAGTTCCCTGTCAATGTATTGGTACAACCATTCTTGAATTCTCTTCAGCAAAAATGTTACTTGCATGTGATGTCAATGATATTGTTTGGTATTTTCCACATTCTACTCAGTCACCTTCCTCAAATGGATACAACCAATGATCTCTTCTTGTCGGTTAGCCAGGTAACCATTTCCCAAATTTCTTGGCATTGATTAGTGAGTGCTTCCAGTGCTAGATCAGTTTGTTGAAGTGTTCCCATTGGCATCCTGTCAGTTCCTGGCTCCTAATCCCCTCTCCCATGATTAGAACAATGGAAAGAAAAAAGAAAGCCCACCATGCACTGGTGCTTGGAGAAATGAATACAATTAATAGCATAATTTTTTAAAGCATCAAATCTGATGAATTCCTTTGCAAGCCCAAGGACTATGCAAATAATGCTGGCATTCACAAACATGCCAAATAAGAAATGACATCACCTCAGAAAGATGACTTCCTTTGGAAGTCTGGCACGTCCACTGAGGCCGTCACACAGAGGTCTCTGAGCACCGTGGTGAGGGTGGGGGGGACAGTGCTCAGTGCCGGCTTATCCACTCATGGCCATCCTGCTGGCTGCCTGTTTTTCACAGTGGTGGGCAGAGTGCTACATTCAGGTTCCTTGTGGACGCCCGTCTCTATGTCAAGGTGAGAACATGCAGGGCATAGTGTTCATGGGGGGGCGGAGGGGTCACACTGCGTCACTTTGGCTGTGGCTGCACCATGCTGCAGCCCCTCCAGCTGGGAAGGAGGCCCTGCAGCCCCACATCACCAGCCTCTGAGGTCGTCTGGGTTTGAATGCTAGCCAGTGTAATAGGTGTCCCATCAACCGAAGTCTCAGTCTCATTAGCGTAGTCGGTTATGTATTGGGCTGCTAACTCCCAGGCGCTCTAAGCACAGGGGAGAGCCGAGGTTGTCTGCTGCTGTGGAGATCTGCAGCTTCATAAACCCTAGTCTGTGGGGTCACCATAGTCGGAGTCGACCTGACGACAGCGAGCACTTTGAATGACAAGATGCCGAGGATGTTTGCCCATATTTGCCTCCCGTAGCTCATGGTCGGGGAGGTGTCTGTAAGGTGTTTCATCCCTTGTGCCCTGTCACTTGATCTCAAGTCTGCAGAGTCCTCTGTGTTTTGGATAGAAGTCCTTTGTGAGATAAGCATTTTGGAGACATTTTCTCCCCATCTGTGGCATTTGTCCAACAGATTCTTCCACTGGGCAGAAGTTTCTCGTCTTATTGTAGCTGGGCACACAGACTTTTGGGGTACACAGATCATGTTTTTGGTGGTGTATCTGAACACTGCCTGGCCTGTTGTTATGGCCACAGTGTCGAGGGCCTTTCTCTTTTCCTTAACCCTCCACTTTACCAAGCACGATGGCTTCCTCCAGGGCCTGGTCTCTTCTGACGAGGGGGCCCAAGTACAAGAGGAGGTCTCTCCATTCTGGCTCCAAGGAGCACCCTGTCTTCTTCCAGCAGATGTTTCTCCTCCTGGTAGCCACAGTACATGCAATAATATTTGATGCGTTCTTCGCAAACGCTGCTGTCTGAGGACCCCAGCTCTGTGCCAGTGGCATCAAGCAAAGGTGTAGGGGACTAGGAGACCCCACAGGGGCTGGTTAGTTTTGCCATGTGCGAGGTTCAAATGAGCCATCTCAGAGGTGGAAAGTGGGCCTCAGTGCCATCAAGAAGGAAGAGCCAACAGTAGTGGTCCTCAGACTCTGGGTCCCTGCGCTGAGAATGTCCTAGACCCAAGACTGAGTGAGAACAGAATCACCAGGGAGGGCTCCAGGCCAGAAGCAGCAGAACCAGGAGGTGATCAGGTGCAAGTTAGGTGGGTAGGAGAGCTCTAGGTGGGCTGGAGAGCCTGGTGAGCTTCTCAACTCACAGAGCAAGATAGCTGAGCGCCTCCTGGCTTGGGTTTGTTGACGGAGCGGGCTGCCTTTGGGAACTTCTCTGTGGAGCTAAAGGCGCTGTCTCCCACTGTGCCCAGCAGGGGCCAAAGGCAGAGGGCACGACTGCGGGGAAACTGTCCTGATACAAGACTTATGTGGACTCCTCTACAAATCCTGACGTTTTACCTACTTCTCTAAGAGGGGTCCCTGGCAGAGCAGCAGGTTATACTTTGGGCAACTATCCACAAGGTCAGCAGTTTGAACCCACCAAACGTTCCTCAGAGGAGAGGAGGCTCTCCACTCTCATGAACTGGTCTCAGAAGCCCACAGCAGGCAGGATGCTGAGTCAGAATCGACTTGACAGCATTGGTTTTACTTCGACGATAAACTCCCGCATCAGAAACATCGCCTGCGAGTTCTGCAGGGTGTTGCAGCAGCCTTGGGAAGCTAGCGGAGAAGTAGAGCATGAGGGTCAGGGCGGACAGGTTGGAGGTGTGTCTGCCGCCTGGGCATCAGCTGAGTTGATGGTGATTCTTAACTGCCCCTCCTCCATGCTGTCGTTAAGGCCGGTCACTATAGGTCTTCTGCACATGAGTTCTAGAACAATTTGCCGATGTTGAATCTACGGGTCAGTGAGGAATGGATACCTAATGATAGAAAGCATTCCTAATCAGGAACAGGCGGTATCTTTCCATTTCTAGCTTCAGAGTTTTGCCTCTCTGAGGTTGTTGGTTCCCATTAAGGCTTACAGTTATTAGGGGCCACCGAGTACACTCTGATCCACAGGGAGCCCGTGCACCACACAACCAAACACTGCCGGTCCTGTGCCCTCCTCACTATGGCGCCATGCCGAGGCCACTGCAGCCACGGTGTCAGTCCATCTTTGTCACTGTCCCTCAGCTTTCTCAAATATGCCCTTCTCAGCCCCCCCCCTGAAGTTGCTGTCAGACCCACTTGATGGTAGTGGGGTTTGAAACATATGGGGTCTCTCATACGATGGTGCAGAGAAACACTGATCCACAAGTCAAGTAGCGCCAGTGGGGGGTGAGTGGGAAGCTCCATCACGTGGCCAGGTGGACGCTGCAGGGCCTCCTCGGCTGGGGCTGGGTGGCCCAGTGAGTTATGCTACCTGCAAGGTCAGCAATTCGAACCTGCTGGTCCTTCTGTGGGAGGGGAGGGGACCGGTTCTTGTAAAGACTTCCTCTTGGAAGCCCACAGGGGCACCGAGTCAGTGATGCTAAAACAATGATCGGGCCTCAGGTCTGCCCTATTGAGGGGAGCTTCCCACAAGGGGGGTGGCATCAGTTCTGCAGGCCTGCTCTCATTATCTGAGATCAACAGGGCCCAATCTGATGCAAGAGGCCACTGGGACCAGCTTGTTCCTGGCGGGCCTCTGACCCTGAAAATGACAGTACACTGTTTGTCTCTGACAAGTTAGCGGGAGAACGAAGGTCTCTGTGTATGGACCCTGTGTCCTGCCTTGTTAGAATCACTGTTGGTCCAGGTTTTGTGGACCCCTTTACATTTTGCAGGGACGTCATGGCGAGCCTGTCCCTCCCACTCCCGTGTACAGCACCGTTTCTCTCAGCGTCTTAGGTGGCTTCCTTAGGACCCCCAGTCCAGGCCCAGGTGGGAATAGGGGCTCACCTGCCCTGCTCCCCATCTCAGGGAAGGACATCATCTCTCACGGTGAAGTGCGTTTGGCACGTCAGCAGGAGACCTCTTGGTACAGTGGCTAAGCGCCTACTGCCACCACCAGGCTACTGGACCCCCAGGAAAGATGTGGCAGTCTGCTCAGGAGGCCAGGGGCCTGGCTTTGGTTGGGATTTTGTCCCTGATCTTAGGGGGAACCATCTCTGGTTTCACCAGAGATCCGGTGTTGGTGGGGTTTCGTGTCTGCTCACTGGGGGCTACTAGTGGGGTGCTCTACCATGACCAGCAGGACCCCCCCCCCCACTCTCACCATGCAGACTGACATCTCATCTCCATACCCATTCTCTTGTGGCTACAAGGGGCCTGGTAGCACAGGCTGGAGCCAGGCTGCTAACATCAACCACCTGCTTCTGTGATGATCCCAGGCTCAGAGCCCTCCATGGCCAGTGCCCCAGGGTCCCTGCTGGAAGAGGCAGTGCCAGGGACCCTCCAGTGGTGCTGCAGGATGCTGCCTCAGCCCCCAGGGGTCTCACAGGGCGGGGGATGGAGGAGTGGGACCCTGGTGAGGGCTGAGGACCCTGATGGCACCTGCCTACACTAGTTCTGATCCCATGGTCCTGTGAATAAGGGGCACAGGGCACTTGCAGCTGTGCATGGGTCTAGGGGTCCAAGCCAGTCAGCCACATCTTGTCCATGCCAGTGGGTACCCAGCTGTTCCCAGGACAAAGGCCAAACTCTGTCTCTTCCAGCTGGGTCACCTTCACAGCTCCATGCCTCCTCACCCACTTCCTCCAGGAGGCCCTCTGGCCCCTGCCCCCTTCCCTGTAACACCCCCCCACTGCTACACACACACGCGCACACACACACAAACTGGAGTCCTGGGCCGACTGAGTTGCACCCTTGGAATCAGCTGCCAGGGATAGGCTCACAGGACATCAGGGGGAACATCACGGATGCCCCAGCACTGGCTCTGTGGGGACCATGGTGGACAGATTGGCTGCTGTCCCGTTTACCACCCGAGGGGCTGCACTGGGCCTGGGGAGGGGTTTGCAGGCAGAGTCTCCAGGTCCCCACTGTGTCGTCCAGCCCGAGTGGCTCACCACCCGCAGCGGGCGGAGCTCACAGCAGGCCGGCGTGGCCTCACACCACTAGTGAGGGCTTGCTCAGAGTGCCGGTCCCTTAGGGAAAACTGCTTGCCTAAGCTCTGGCCAGCCAGGCAGGCCCTGGGCCTTGCAGGTGGAGAGGCTGAGGCTGGAGGAGGCAGAGCGGGGTCAATCCTGTCTAGTGTGGCTGCGGCAGGCACAAGGTGGAAGGCGCTGCCAGGACAGGACCCTGCCCCTGCTTCTGTGATCGCAGACCTCCTCATGAGAAGAGACGAAAGGGAGCCATCCTTCCTCCCCGGCTCTCTGAGAAAGGGCAGACGGGGGGGGGGGGCATCCCCGCTGCCCCCAGGAACGTGTCCTGAGCGAAGGCTGGCAGAACAAGGGCCACTGGGTCACAGGGCTGATCCCTGGACAGGAAGGCTCTTGGTACAGGATACACTCTTGCCCCAGGCTGCTCTGCTAACTCGCTGCTGGGGAACGTACACACACACACACCTGCTGAGTCCCTGCAGGTGGCCCTGGGGCCAAAAAGAAGCTTGACTGAGACGACGATCAAGGACCCTTCCTTCATTTCCTCTCAGTGTGTCCTAGTGTTGGTGTGGCCCAGCATCCACATCACAGCTGCGTGGCACACCGGTCATGGATGGGCACTGGCAAGCCTGCCCGACTCCAGCATGGCTCGCCACTGGAGCCAGGCGTGCGTGTGTGTGTGTGTGTGGCGGGGGGGTGGGGTGGGGTGGGGTGGGGGGGGTGGAGCACAGCGCGATCAGTTGGTTTTAAAGTGCTTCTCGGGATGGGGTGGCATTCCTGCCATTCAGCCCATGGGAGGCCTGGGGCTGGGCAGTATGTGGCACGGTGGGTGGGTGAGCAGGGGGCAGTGCATGCCAGCGGCATGTGCACAAGAGGTCAGGAAGCCTAGGTTAACCTGCCAACGTGAGCTCGTGTGTGCACTCACACGCGTGCACACGTCACATATGCACACCCAGATACACATGCACGCGTACCACAAACACCCCCCAGCACCCACACATGCATATGTACACACCATGAGCAGACCTGCACATGTACCACAAGCACCCACATGCACACATTTATACGCACACGCATATCCACACCCGTACACCAGGTGCGCACTCGCACCCCCCCCAAACACACACACGCACACTCATACCTCTTATACACACCAGGGCACCCCGGGCGCCCCGCCCTCAGGCGGCCGACAGGAAGGGGAAGAAGAAGAAATTGAAGGCGAACTTGAGGGCGCCATGGGCAGAGCCACGCCAGTCCTGCTCCAGCTTCACGTGCCGCGGGGCCGGCAGGGGCTGGGCCGGGCAGTTCAGGCAGCTGATGGCCTTGAGCTCGAAGACGGGCCACTTGCTGCCCAGACGGCCCTCGAGCACGGTGCTGAACTCGACGAGGCTGCCCTGGCGCAGGCCAAGCAGCACGGCCCGGAACTCGTTGCTGGCCCGCAGCACGATGTCCTTGGTGACATCGTCCTCAACCTCGGGGCCACCGGGCGGCATGCCCACTGTGAGCTCAAACTTGTAGCGGTCAAAGCGCTTGATGTGGCAGGGGTGCTTGGCCAGCAGCGAGAGACGGCACAGCTCCGGCTCGGCGGTGGGTGCACCCTGGGTGCTGCAGGCTGGGTAGGCCTCGCCGTACAGGCAGCGCAGCCAGTCTCCCGCAGCAAACGGCAACATGTTGACGGCCGCCTCAGCGCTGTTTTCGATATCTGTCACGCGCACGTACTTGAAACGGCCCGTCCAGGTGACCCGGTGGCCCTCCAGGTGGCTGCAGAGGATCTGCGTGCGGGCCATGTTGGTCTCGCGCCAGGCGCGCGGCCCGCACAGGGCGCTGTACTGTGGCCAGGTCAGCGTGGAGTTGTACACCTTCATGCCCTCTGAACGGTACACGTAGAACCAGCAGAAGAGCACCACGGCCGAGACCCAGACCAGGATGAGCTTGACCACGGAGCTACGTGTGAGCGACCGCAGCGCGCCTGACACAGAGGCGCGCGCCCCTCGGCCCCAGCGCAGCAGCAGCGGGATGCCGCATGCCGCCAGGACAGCCACCACCTTGGTCAGCTCCAGGGACAGCAGCCAGCGTCCCAGCTGCAGCAGGCCCATGAGGGCCAGCCCGATGGTCATGGCGGGGAGTGCGAAGAGAAAGAGCAGGTAGCCGATGGAGGCACGCACCAGCCCCAGGCCGGTGGACTGCAGCAGCAGCTCCACCGCCAGCTCACACCACATGAAGCAGACCAGGTAGGGCACCAGGTAGCAGTAGGTGCCTTTGAAGCGTCTGAGTTTCGCCATGCGGAAGAAGCAGTAGAAGAGGTGCAGGTACAGCAGGCAGGGCACGCTGACGTTGAGCACCACCAGGCGGCCCAGTGGCACGCGGAACAGGGCCTGGCCCAGCAGCTTCAGCGGCTGGCACTCGAAGGGCAGGCTGGGCAGCAGCGACAGCAGGCCAGCCATCACCTCAGTGACCAATGCTCTGCGGGTGTGGGGCTCGGCGGAGGTGCCCAGGCTGGCGTAGCTGGTCACTGTGAAGAAGACGGCCACCAACGCCAGTTCAGAGCAGGGCACCCAGTCCCTGCTGGCGACGGGGAAGGAGAAGATGACGAAGAAGACAGACAGCAGGAAGTGGACATAGGGCTCCAGGTGGTTCCAGCTGAAGTTGCCCTCAGCCTGCTCCACGTCCAGGCTGGGCTCGAAGCGCAGTAGCAGGTTGGTGAGCGTGCGGAAGCTCTCCCAGGCCCTGCTGTCCTGGAAGACCTTGAGGGTGCAGATGACCATGGAGAGGAAGGACAGGTAGAAGACCACCAGGGGGATGCAGAAGGCGAAGAAGTCGATGGTCAGGTTACTGATGATGAAGAAGAAGAGCAGAGCGTTGAGGTGGTGGGTGGGCACGATGGTGGACAGCCAGTGCATGCCTGCCTTGGAGGCCAGGTCGATCAGGTACTCCTTGATCTCCATGATGGCGTGCAAGGGGTACTTGACCAGCTGGGGGGCGGGGGGAAGAGAGGGGCTGTGAGCATGGACAAGGACTCAGGCACTTCCCCGCACACTGCCCCCTCCACGCACCAGCTCCCAGCACAAGGGGCAGTCTGCCCTGCTGTGCTCCCACTATGGGCCTCCATTCAGGAGGTGGGCCGCAGGGAGAGCAGGCCAGCTGTGACCACTGTATGCGAACAGTCTCAGCACACCCAGTAAAAGACAGACTCTCGAGTGGAGGCAAACACAAGGCCCGCTATATGCTGCCTATTAAAATCTCACTTTGAACTTAGAAACCCAGCCATCACCAAGGAGCGGCACGGAGGCAGCCACACTGCGCTAGCACTTGACAAAAGTGCTGGAGAGGCTGCGTGGACCTCACACTGAGCAGACTTCAGATAATCCAGGAAAACGCTCAGGAAGGAAGAGGGGCTTGATGTGGCACGAGGGTGACAGGCTTGGCTGCTAACCTCAGGGTTAGCAGTTCAAAACCACCAGAAGCTCCTCTGGAGAATGAGGCAGCTTTCTATTCCTGCAGAGATTTATAGTGAAGGAGAACCACAGGGCCACCCTGCTCTGTCCTACAGGGTCCCCCTGAGCGGAAGTGAGTTCACAGTCTGTGAGTGTGGTTTGAGATGGGACTCATGTGACCCAACTCATCCTAAGTGACCAGCACTACCTCATCCCCAAGACAGACATGACCAGCAAGACAAACTACAGACTGCTCGCTCCCTCTTGTGAATACAGATGCAAATCCTTGCCCCTTACAAACAGTGAAGCAAACAGATGGTCAGCAGATCGCAGCCAACGCTGCACAGGAGGAGCGTTGTCGTCTGATGCTGTGACTCACAGCTGAGCTGTGCAAAGCCAAAGAAAACACGACCGGTCCTTGCTGGCCCCGCACTGTGCACACGTCTGAGCCCGTCGTTGCTGCCACGGAGTCCGTCCAGCTTGTGAAGTCTCCTCTTGTTGCCCCCCCCCCCCAATTTACCCAGTATAATGTCCTTTCTCTGACAACATGTCCGAAGTCTGTGAGACAGAACCGCAATTCATCCATCCGACCACATGGGATTTGGTGCAAGCATGTACGGCTGGTTGCACAAACCATTGAACACATTCCATCCTATCAACAAACTAGAAAATCAAGATCCTATCAACAGATGTCGAAAACCCAACACCCCCCCAACACACACACCCAACCACACGTACACAACACACACCCACAACACACACACACCCCCAACACACACGCACACACACACATGACTTCCAGCAAACGAGTGCTTGAGAAGTTCTTCAGCCTGATAAAGAGCATGGACAGAACCCACACCCAACATCAGACGCAGTGGTGCGAGGGGCATGCATCTGGATGATCGGATCAAGACAAGGACGGCTGCCTCTCCACTACCGTTCAAGGCGGTCCCAGAGTCCACGTTAGATAAGGAAACGAAACCACTGAAGAGTGGAAGGAACAAGTCACATGCCTCTGTTCACAAATGGCGTGACTGCCTCGGGAATGGGCCACATACCCGACGACAGCAGGGGGCAGGACTCCTACAAGGTCAGCACGTTAAAGTCATGCATAATTAAAATGAGAAACACCACAAGTCCATTGACATTAGCACCACAGAATTCTGACATTCACCTCACAAAACATGCCCAGTGCTACACAGGAACCAGCCCCTTGCAAACAGTGAAGCACTTGTGGACTAATCCAGCGTGGCAGTTCACCCCCCACAGCAAGGCACCCCCACAGTCGTGAAGACCCTCCCCAGGAGCATCTCTCGGGAATGCGCAGGGCTGTCACGGGTTAGCACCGAATCTATAGCAACGGTTCATTTGTTTGTCTTGAAGGGAGAAAATGACAAACAGGCTGACAAGAAGCAACACAAACAGAATCTACGCCCGTACGCCCGTGGACAGGAAGACTGTCAACTCTTCCCAACATGACCTCCGAGTCTGGTGCAATCCCAGTCAGAACCGCAGGGAGTTCCTTTGTGGGACTGGACAAGTTGACTCTACCGTTTACATGGAAAGCCCAGCCACTACCACAGGAGGGGAGCTGGCCTGGACAATGTGGTGGTAGTGGGTGAATAAACGAGACCCCGGGGCAGATGAGTGAGCCCAGACACAGACCACCCCAGGGACAGTCAGCTCATCTTTGACGAAGCAGCAAAGGTCACCCAGCCTATCCCACAAACGGCCCTGGGACAGCTGGCCTTCCACCTGCAGCACCAAGCACCCGATGTAGAACTTAGGTCTCTGACAGTCACGGGGAACACTTTCCAGAGGACAACCGAAAGACTCTGGGCTGTCAGGTCGGGCCAATGGCAACCACACAGGACAGTGTAGACCGGCGCCTGTGGCTTTCTGGGATGGTCACTCTCTATGGGAGCAGAAAGGCCCGTCTTTCCCCCATGGAGGGGCTATGGCTCCAAACCACTGAGCTTGCAGTTAGCTGCCCAACACAGACCCGCTACGCCGCTGGGGCCCCTGACAGCCATGAGCTGTTCCATCATCTGATCACTCTGCCTGCCGCCCTGTCCTCTGCACAGGGCTACAGGTATGGGTCTCTTAGTTAGTGGCTGGTGGCTTCACACTGCTGGCCAACCACTGTGCCAAATCCAGGGGACCTGAGTGTGACAATGACTTCTGAGATACAACCACCCAAACACGGGTCCACGGAAGAAGAAAACCCTAAGTCGCATTTCATTTAAAAACTAAAAACCTGGCTTTTCAAAGTGGCACTGTTAGAAAGGAAAGACACGCCACAGACTGGCAACAATGCTGCAAAACAGACATCTGGGAAGGGCCTGTGGGAAGGGCAGCCCAGCTACAGAGGGTGGAAGGGCCGAACCATGCTCCCAGAGAGCCTGCTGAGGGCATGAGGACCGTCCCCGCGGCCAGGCCAGGCTCCGTCCTGCATCTCACTCACCACTCGACTGGCTGCCCTCCTGTGCTCTGGCTCCCATGGAGACACAGGCCCACACATCGAGGGGAGCCTCCCCCTGGTATTGCAGAGCACCCACAGGGGCGTGGCCTCACCCTCAGGCGCAGCGGCAAGTCCTCGGGGCTCTTCCCAGCCAGCTCATCGTCCTCGTCTTCATCCTCGGCCTGCAGGCACACGTCCCGGGGGATGATGCCCTTGGCGTACTTCTTGGTGATCTCCACAAAGTCATCCAGGGTGAGGAAGCGTTTGGCTGCAGCGGGAGAGGGAGAGTGTCCTTAGGAACGCAGGGTGGGATGCAGGCCTCTTGGACAACACTTCCCTGCCCTGCTGACGGGGACTGGAGGAGTCTTTGGATGACACCAAACTTCCCTGCCAAGTCCCCCTGCAGCCTGAGCCCTGCTGGAAACCTGTCTGGGTCTCCTCCATCTCCAGGCGCCCCATGCCCACAAAGCGAACTCTGGTGGAGTTGCCCAAATGGAGCGGCCCTCCAGCCCATCCTGATGTGCCCGCAGGGGACAAGGGGGCAAGAGGCCTCTTAGCAGATCCTGGGGGAAGTGGGTTGGTGGTCTGGGGTTGGGTAGGCTGGTAGGTGGGTCCCCCAGCACATCTGGGGTAGAAGCAGGATGTGGGTGGTGAGGGCCTGGGGGCGAGATGGGCCATGGGTGGGGCCCCAGCAGAGATCTGGGAAGAAGTCAGATGGGTCAGTACTCACACTCTCTGCTGACCAGACGCTCCAGCATCCGCCTCTGCTTCTGTAAGGACTTGGGGACAGGGCCAGGCTGGGCCCCGCCCTCTGTGGGGATAGGGTGGGTGAGACCTGGAGGCTGGCCTGGCATCCCCCCCTCACCCCCTGGTCCCCCCCCGCACCTCACGCACCATGCCCGTCGACCTGGCCCACATTCTCCAGCAGCTCGGACACAGCCACCTGCTTCTCCCTGGCGGGGTTGAGCCTCCAGTACATGACGCGTGCCAGCCTGCGTACCACACGCTCCAGTTCCGTCTCGGATGTCAGCTCCTGCACCAGTGGCTCGTTCTCTGATGTGATTCCTGCGCCGGCGTCAGAGGGGGCAGTGCTGGCTCCAGTGACCACAGGGTGCTGACCTCTGAGCACTGACCACTGGACTCTGACGATGGGCAGAGCCCAAGGGTGCTGCCATCCAGCACACTGACCGCAAGGCCTCTGGGTGGCGTGTCCCTCCCTTGGGGTGGGACAGCTGGGGCAGGGAGCTCACAGGAGCCCGTCACGTGTCTGATGGCGGTTGGGGGAAGAGGGACGGGGCGCTGCTTGGGGGTGGTCAGCGCACCGCTGGGTACACCCACCTTTCCTGTCCGCCAGGCACTGGCTCAGCAGTCGGACGGCCTCCCTGCGGCCCTGCTTTGCAGCGAGGACCAGCCAGCCAACGGCGGTGCAGCTGTTGAACTCCTCGTCCCCCTCGCAGGCCAGCCGCAGGAAGTGCCGCCCCACCTGCAGGAAGCAGGGAGCAGGGAGCACTCACTGGGCCATGGGGGAGGGTCAGGCACCAAGTGTAGGGGTAGGAGGGCATAGTGTGAGGGCGTCAGACGTGGGTGGGTGAGAAAGAGACACCAGGCCTGGGTGTGAGGGGACACTGTGTGGGGAAATAGGAGGTCCAGTGAGGATAGGGGGTGGTCCCTTAAACCTGGGGTGACAGGGAGTGCCAGTGTGGGCGGGAGGAGCCCCACTTGGCTGTGCAGCAGACACCAGTATCCCCGGGGTCTCCTGCCCTGCCTGTCCTCAGGCACTGAGCGAGCCCCAGGGGGCTGGCTAGAGGAACAAGGACACTGGCCCCCACATGCAGCTGTGGGCAGTGGCAAGAATGACCTCTGGAGAGCCAGGGCTCGTGGGTTCCCTGCCCTCCCCAGGGCCGGTGCCCCACCCAAGGTGGAGCCTGCACTTGGGGCGGAGGGTTTGGTGGGCGCACACGGGGTGGGCGAGCAGTCCTCACCTCTGTCTGCGCTTTGGGGTCCCCGGCCTTGGCTTTCTCCAGGATCTCCTCGAAGGGGGGTGCCGTGTTCTCCCTCCCAAACTCTGAAAAACGATGGATGGCCCTGTGAGCCTGGCGTGCCTGGAAGGGCACTCAGCCCTGGGGCAGGGCCTGAGAGGCCCAGAGAGGCAGACACCTCTTGGGGCAGTGGGAGGCCCACTGTATCTGGGCTCAGCTGGCTGCCTCAGCCCTGCGAAGGACTCACTTGGTCTGGGCAGCTGTCACCTGACACCATCTCTGGGTCAGGCTGGGGGCTTCCTGCAGGAAGGCCCTGAGGTATGGGGCGTGGCTGGGATTGGAAGACAAAGGGCGCAGTGGACACTTAGGGCAGGACCCTGCAGTTACTGCCCAGCTGGTCTGAGCAGAGGGTCCCAGGACCTGCCTGTTCCACGCCCCGATTCCTCCTACCAGACCCCACAGTTCTGTCCTCTCTCCACTGCTTCCAGCCCTGCCACCTGTTCAGGACCCCATGGCCCACCAGGCAGCCCCCATCCTTTGCCCCGCCCCATGACCCCACAGCTCTCACCCCTGCACAGGCCCCTCCCTGAGGGCCAGTGGGGTCCCTTCAGGAGATGCAGGGAGAAACCAGGGAAGGGAAAGGGAAGTGCTGCCTAGTGGAGCCACAGGAAGCAGTGTCCTGAGTCCACCCCTTGGGATGTGACCAGCTCGTGCTCTTGGGCTCACTGAGAGAGACCAGGACCTCTCTGATGGGAGATGAAACCAACAAATCACTCAAGGCCAATACTAGTGCCAAGAGACCATGTCAGGGCCATAGTGGGGCCTCACCAGTCAGCAGGTAGGTCAGTGCTGCACGGGGACCCAGTGAGGCCCATGTGGGGTCCATGCTGGCACCACCCATGGTACGGCCACCTGAGGACAGCAGGCCACGCTCCCAGCCCTCCAGGGCTCTTCCAGCACCAGCCAGGAGGGATGTCCTGAGGATCCAGCAGGGCCCTGATTGTCGACTGGTAGTCAGTGGACATCTGCTGTACCCTCGGGCCTTCTCAGAGGGGGAACCCCTCTCAGAAATAACACTGAATTCTGGGGGCCCAGGGTGGATGCCATCAGGCAGCAGATCAAATGGGCCACTCAGAGCATGGAAACGAGCCTGTGGTCCTTGAGATGCCTCCACAGCCCCTACAAAGGCACCAGGCCTGCCAATGCCCACAGGCTCAGGTCCAGGGACAGCCCCGCCCCCTCCTCCTGCTTCTGCCCCAGCCCACACCACAGCCATTGATGGACATTCAGGGAAAAAGGCTTCCACAAACAAGTAAACTATCACCATGTGACCCGGCATTCTCAGTCCTACTCATGAAAACATATGATCACCCTGTGACCCGACACTCTCAGGTCCAGTCATGACGACACAGACTACCATGTGACCTGCACTCTCAGGCCCAGTCATCAGAGGCTGGGGCTCTCTGTGGTGTTTTCACGGGGCTGAGGTGGGGACCACCCAAGAGCCACAGCTAGGTGAGGGATAAGGGAGACAGATGTAGACTGACACCAGCTGCTGAGTGGCAGCAGTCAGAGGCGAGAGGCCTTGTGCATGTGCCCGTGCAGACAAAGCATCTCTAGCAGGGCACTGTTAACTGGTGGTGTCAGGAGCTGGGCGAGGGCAGAGTGGGCACCAGGTCCCCTCCTGGACCTGGTCGGAGTGATGGCTAGACCACAGGTGAATATATGAGATGCCAGGGAATCCCATGGTGGAAGAGGGTGTCTGTATGTCATTGAACCACAAGCAGACAACTCCCGTCACCACCCTGGGCTCAGAACTGGCTGGGACCTTCCCTAGGATACAGCTCTTCACTGGTCAGTCCCAAGGTTGTACATACCTGCCCCTAGCTCCTCACAGTACCCCTAGGCTCTGTGAACTTCTTCTCATGGCTAGCCTTGCCCATGCTGGACAGACAGACGGATGGATGGATGGATGGATGGATGGGAGGGCTGTGGGGCTGACCTGTTCAGCCTGGGCCCCACGCCTCATCTTTTCCAGGAGCTGGTCCTGAGCAGCTTTGGGGGACTCTCCAGAGAAACCTCAGGAGGGGGTCATGGGAGGGCAGCGGCATTCAGTCAGGATTTGGAGGGGAAAGGCCCAGAATCCTCTCCTTGGGCCTGTGTGGGCATCTCTTCCTCCCAACATCAGACAGAGGTGGGGGTGGAGCATAGCACCCTGTGGCCACCTGAGTCCCTAGTTCTACTTGGTGCAGATAAGAGCTGCTCTGGAGACACTGTCCTCCCACCCAGGCCCCTGCCAAGCGGGGCCTCCACTGGGTTTGCCTGCTCTCACCTGGGCTCTGGGCAGGCCTGGCATGGGGGTCCTCGAGGTCCTGCTCCGGCAGTGAGGTGGTGGCGTTGAGCCGGGCCCGGGTCTGGGGCGGCAGGCGGGCGGGGTTCATCGGAGGAGGGGTGCTGGGGTCCATGTTGCCTACAAACAAAGTGCAGCTCAGACTCGGGGCAGGAGCGCCCAGAGACCACTCACATCGCCCCAGACCACTCATCACTGGGCACACTGTAGCCCCCCAGGCGCTGGCCCTATGAGCCCATCTGAGGCAGGGTAGGGTCAGTAAGGACGCCTGAGGGGCAGTGCTGAGCGAGTGCTGATGGGGGAGGGGGGGCTAGGGTTATGGGAGCTATGCATAGGGACTAAGGGTATGTCACTGGTTGATCCGTGTTTCCTCTTCGCGTCACATACTGGCCACGCTGTCATGGAGGGCATCATGTGTAGGCATGTGGAAAAGCCCTGGCCACAGGGATGGGCCCAGGCAGAGGAACCCCTGTGAGGAGCAGGCCTGGCAGTGCTTCCTTCTGGTGCACATGGGGTCATGTCTACAACCCCGCACCCCTTTATAACAGGTATTCTCTTAAGAAGGGCACACGAGGTGGACACAGGGGGAGCAGCTGTATGAAGGCCAGACCGAGACCGGGGGCTGCAGCCACAATCAAGGACCCTGGTCACTGCAGGAGCTGGAGGGCCAGACAGAGGACCAGCCCTGGTGCCCACACCCTGATGATGGCCTTCCAGCCTTGACTGACAGGACTCATGGCAACATGGTTGGGAGCCACATGGTTCTGATGGCCTGAGTAAACCAGTGCAGGGGATGATGGGAGAAAACCACCTACCATGGGAAGCGGGAAGAAGCCGACGTGCTGAGAAACCTCACAGAAGGGACTTGGACATGCAGCTCAGGCTGGGCTGTGGGCCAACCGAGCACGGCACCCCACACCAACCAAAACAAGCCACTCAAGCAAGGACTCTGCTGCTGGGAATGGAGAAGGGGCGATGGTGGCAGGCATGTAGTATGAGACAGTGCATCTCCTGGGCTGGGTCCAGGGGCCATCAATGTGTTACTTGCTGTGGGCACCTGGGCTGCGCCCGACTCCGGATATGCACACAGGGGGCTGGTGTGCTGGGTAAAGGGAGCCAGAGAGCTTGGGGCTGGCTTGCGTGTGACTTCCCCACTGCAGAACAAGAGCCCAACCCATGGCTCTCCCACTCCCGCCCTGTCTGGTGGCTGCAAGGGGGTCAGAACAGGCACCGTGTGAAGTCCACAGGGCCCGTCGCACATTCCTTCCCCATGAGCACCGCATGTATTTTTATCCCCTGCACTGGGAGCCAGCACCCAGCTCAGCAGAGGGCCTTACCACCTACTTGGACAGGGACAGAAGGCCCGGTGGCCCAGACAGGATGACTGCCCCCAGTACACCACTGCAGGGAATCTTGAGGCTTGGGCCCCCACATTGCCCACCACACTGCTCAGCGCATCCAGAGGGCGGCCACACAACACTGCCTGCCGACACAGCATGCCCTGGCTGCCCACTTGACCGGTGCTGGGAAACCCACCCACAGTTGTGCATCTGCTGCCCATAGGACAAGCACCAGGTATGACAGCTCCTGGGTGGGGTTGGGGGGAAACAGCACCCTGCAGAGACGGCGGAAGAACACCCTGATTCTCAGTGCTGCCCTGCCTCCTCTCAGACCTCGGCTGGAAGCCATTCTAAACTGCCAAGGCCTCCAGCCCCTAGGCCCTAGAGGATGGGCCCCCAGGGCCAGGGATGTGCCCATGTGTCCTGCCACTTGAGACCTCAAGACCCACCCCACCCCCAGTGGCTCCCCGGTGCTTCTGTCCCGGTGCTTCTAGCGATAGTCAGGATATGAGGATGCAGGGGACCAGGCAAGTGCCCCCTAGCACTGGAAACCACCCCCACTCCACAGGAGCCAGGGCCCAGTGTGTCCAGGTCTGAGCCCCAGCTGCCCTCATCCTGGATCATGACTCGGCTACACTTGGGGGCAGGACAGTCTGTGCTACAGCAGAGGATGGGAGCTGACAGGGTTTCCAGTAGGAAGGGATGCTGGGGGGTGGGGGGTGGGGCAAGATGTGAGGGAAGAGTGCAGGAGGCTGGTCAATGACCGGACTGAATGGGAGTCCTGGGAGATGGAATGACATGCCTATGAGGTTTGGGGCAAACTGATGGTGGCCAGGGCCAGCCTGGGTGGGGTTGCCACTTCCCAAGGTGGGTCTTGAGGTGTTTGTGGCCACAGTGAGGGACGTGTCTATATTGCAGCCAGGTGTGGGGTGGGCCCTGCACACCACCCTGAGGACAAGCAGTCTGCCCCTTTCCTGAGCGCAGCCTGTCTGCTGGGCAGGAAGGTATGCTGAGGCATCAGGGACCCTCCCAAACTGAGGGAGTGTGTAGCCTCTTGGCAGCTTAAAGGCTGGTTTGTGGGCGGGAGGTGGGGTGGGTCAGTGTCCAAGGTGAAGGAGTGGCCGCAGAGGGGTCACTGCTCATGTGCAGCAAGCATGCAAGTCAGGGCGACCCTGGCTGGTGTCTACCAGCAATGGGAGGATTAAACATGGGGGAGGGAGCCAAGCCAGCACCCTGGAATGTTCCCCAGAATGTTGTCCGTGCATCAGGCGGCTAGTCTGGTCGGGGGTGAGGGGCGTCAGTGCAGTAGGAGGCCGTCCGTCTGTCTGACCGTCTATCCCTCCACACAGCCTGGAGCCGCTCTGGCCCGTGTCAGCCTTCCCCCCTCCCCGACCCCTCCCAGGGCGCCCGAAGGGCAGTGGCGGTTCGGCTCGTAGGGCTGTGGGCCGGCGCCCGGAGCCTGAGCCCGAGTCCGGCCCTGCACGCCAGGCGCGCCCGCGGGGAGAGGGCTGTGGCCGGGCATCGGGCCGGACCCTGCTGAGCCTCAGTTTCCCCACGCACACGTGGGGCCGACGAGGCGCCAGCGAGATTTGCAGGGACTCGCGCTGAGGGAAACTGAGGCTGGCGTTTCCGGCCCGCCCCCGTCTCGGCGAGTACTCACCGGCTGTAAGAGGCCCTTTGCCCGGAGCCTCCGCCGCGGTGGAATCTCGGATCCGCAGGCCAAGCGGCCGCAGCGAAGCGGTGCGCGGCGGAGGCGGGGCCTTAGAGGGGGGAGCGTCCGTTCTCCACTCACGGCGCGGCTCCGGGCACGCAGCCCCCGCTCGGCCTGCTCAGCGGCCGGCCCGACCGTCAATCACCTCCAGCTTCCGCCAATACGGAGCGCCGCGTGGGATCTCGCCGGCCCGCCTCCTACGCAGTAAGGCTCTAGAGCTCTGGGGGCGGGACCGAAAGTTGCCGAGCGGACTCGGGCCCCGCCTAGGCCCCGCCTGTTCACCGAGGATGTTTCCGAGCAGACCTGCCCAAGGCCCCGCCCAGAAAGAACTTTTACGGGAGGACTCGACACGTTCCGTACCACTGAGAATGTTTCTGATCTGACTCATCCGGCCCCGCCCAGGCCCCGCCCAGAGAGAACCTTTCGGAGGGGCCTCGGTCCCGCCGGGTCCACTGAGCTGATTGGTCCAGACCCCGCCCAGACTCCGCCCACAGAGGTTTCGGCGCGGACTGGGCCCTGGGAGCTGCAGCCTAGCAGGCAGTTGAAGTCGTCCACGCCTGCAGCCCTCAGTCATTGGTCAGATTCCAGCTAGCTCGGACGGTGATTTATCTGCCCAAAGCCATCAGATTCCAGAAAAACTTGAAGAACACAGAAAAATAGAAGGAAGAAAAAAGAGAAAAAATCACTGCTGACGCACACTTGAAGCCAAGCCCAGATACTGCACATACGCAGACAAACGTCCTGGGTCTGTGCTTTCCCATCTTGGTGGATTGCTTGGGGCCCATCGCTATAAGACACAGGCTCTTCTAGAAGGTACGAGGCCCCGGGCTGCCCCCTGGATTCTGGGGCCCGGGGCGGGGGGGGGGGGGAGGGAGGCACACTTACTTCTTTATCTCCCCACCTCCCAGGGGACAAGAACTCTTTATCCTACCGCAGCGTTCTTGGCAGTAAGGCGCTGGTGCAGGTTGATTGAAAGCACTAACATTTGGACCGGTTCCATTTCATAGTCACACCTGTTTTTCTAATGACCTGTGAGAAATCTCCTGACTCTAGCAGCACGCTGTTGGGGCTGGGATGGGGAACCAGGACAACAGCTTGGCAAATGCCTGGTTTGTGGAATGCTGAAGAGAGCATACTAAATGGAGTAACCATGGACCACAATTAAAAAGGCAGACAGGAGGCCACCAAAAATAAACAGGTGAACAACAAAATGGAAGCTGGCCAGAATCCAAGGCTGTCGGACGACACGTTTGAGGTTGCACCCCTTAACAGACAGAACACCCACGACCATACCTATGGCTCCCCCGCCCCCAAATTGTATAAAAATCCAACTAGAGCCCAGAGGGGCAGAGTTTTCTTGAGCAGAACTCTCACTTCCTCTGTCGCCCTTGCTGGTAAATTTTGCCCATTTGTTTGTTTTTAACTTGCTATTGCTGTGTGTGCAGCCCCCTTGGAATAAATGGGCTAAATACTGCCCGGCTCATAGAGTATGTTATGCTCTTGAAAGGACCTGGCCTAGTCACTGTGCGAAGCTTAGAGACTGCAAGGTCGCTGCTTGGGGCCTGAGCTGGCTGATTCCTAAGCTTTGTCTTCAGAACTGTCATAAGGCCTTCTAGACAGAGGCTCACCTCTTGCCAATCGGCCAGGGGCCTGTGGTCCAACTAGTCACGTCTGCGTCACTAGAGCTTGTCGACTCACAGCGACCTTACAGGACAGGGTGGAAGAGCCCCTGTGGGTTTCCAAGACTGTAACTCTTTATGGGCGTAGAAAGCCCCTTCTTTCTCCTGTGGGGTGGTTGGCGGTTTCGAACTGCAGACCTTGTGGTTAGCAGCCCAACATGTAACCACTGTGCCACCGAGGCTCCTTGTGAGAGATGCGGAACGATGAGCAAGTTCTCACGTCACCCACAGCTGCAGAATGAGAGCTGGCTCTCTCACCAACCCATCATGCCCTGGAAGCTGAGCCAGCCTTTCTAAGGCCCGGTGTCCTGCAGCTCTGCAAAGGAGCAGGTGGGTATCCCAGCACAGGGAGTTACAGCGTGTGGTGTCCTGCACGAACACGCAGAAAAGCCCTGACAGCTGTGCAGGCTCCTCACTTGGAGCTCGGGGATCCCTTGGCAGTCCAGGGGGTGCATACTGCCCTAGTGCTCAGGTCAAAGGAGTGAGCACTGTGCCCAGGGCCAGTCTGAGGCCTCCTCTGCCCACAATCTTACCTAATGCCCAGGTCTGCAAGTCCATCAGCTCGCCTGATCTGAAGCAGCAGCTCCTGGACCACCTGTGTTCTCTATCTTGAGGGTGCTGCAGGACCTGCCACTCCTGCCTGTCACCTGTACAAAGTCAATACTGTGAGGGAGAGACTCCTTCCTTCTCACAGGAGACAATGAGAGGCACTTAGGTGACAGAATCACAGCACTTAGGACAACGACCTCATTCAGAACCCTCCCCTCACCACTGACACCCATGATCCAGAAGATTCAGAACCCTGCTCACTGATCAGACACCCATGTGGCTGTGTGGTGCCCAGAAGCTACAGGGAGGAGTCCACGTGGAGCCTGGTGGAGGGGCTGGGGAGTGAGGGGGTGATGTTTTGGGGGTGGTTTGGACAGTTTTTCAAAGACATGTTTCCAACACTCTTCAGAAAACTATAAATGTCCCAGGAACCTTCCTGTGACTGCAGATTCCTGCTCTCTGTCAGTGTGCTATGACATAGGAAGCCCTCGCAGGCAGCAGGGCTGTGGCCTGCTCTGTGAAATGCTGGGAGCCGCTGGCTGTCAGCAGGGGATGGCAGAGTCTGGCTAAAGTATTGGCCTCGGCCCTCAGTCGAACACAGCATGCTGCATGCCTCTGTGATAATCCGTGGTTTTCCGTGCAGAAAACAGCCGCAAGGAGAGTTATGGTCGAATTATAGTCCCCCTTCAGCCCCCCAAAATGTGTTATAAATCCTAACCCCTTACATCCATGGGAGATAAGGCAGGCCCTCAGGGAGGGGCTGGGATACAGGGTGTGTCCGGAACCAATCCACTTCTGAGATACAAAAAAGCAGATGAGGCCCAAGGACCCACCAGCCACCCCACCACCAATTCCCAAGCGGCCCTGGCGCACAGCTGTGTCACCCTTGGATTGGCGGGTGCAGGCTCCTGGCTCATTGTCAGAGGTGTGCACGGGCATGCACTGGCCAGGCTTCTGGCCTGCCCACGGGGGCACGCCCTCCTGCACCAGGCAGGGTTGCTCTGGGTTGGGGTCTTTTTAAAGTGAGTATGTATCTCTCCCCTTTTCCCACCGTCACTTCCTAGTTTAATGGCTTTATTTCCCCCCCCCCCCCTCCTTCCTATTTTACTCTTCTCCCACCTCCTTTGCCCTTCTTGTTTTTTCCTTCTGCCCTATCCAAAGACTGTTACCTGCTTGTCAGCATCAGCCATCCTTACCACTTTATCAACCAGCCCCGCCACCACACACCCCTGCCCTACTGGATCAATGGCCCAGGGTGGACAATGCCTGCCGACTCCCCCTGAATGATCTCTGTGTGTAGAGATCTATGTCCACACTCCACCAGGTACTCCACTCACCTGCAGAAAGGAGGGGACGGGCCAGTGCTGGGAAGCTAGCCGCCCAAGCCGCGTGCTTATCCCACAGCCTGGGTGCTTGGGAGCAAAGCAAGGGAAACAGTCAAGTTGTAACAAACCCACAGAATCAACAGGTAAGTGCAGTTACAGACCGTCTAGGAGACACTGGGCAACTCCAAATCCAACCCAGAAATAGAACACAGTGGTCCAGGCGAGTGACCAGCATAAAGAACTGGGGCATCTCAGTGGAGAGCAGGTAATAGAACTACCTGGTGAGCAATTCCAAAGGTGTGTCTGTGTGTGAATCTGTGTGTGTGTGTGTGTGTCTTTGTGTGTGTCTACCTGTGTATGCGTGTGTCTTTGTGTGTGTGTGTGTCTACCTGTGTATATGTGTGTCTTTGTGTGTATGTGTGTCTACATGTGCATGTGTCTTTGTGTGTATATGTGTCTACCTGTGTGTGTGTCTACCTGTGTATGTGTGTGTCTTTGTGTGTATGTGTGTCTACCTGTGTGTGTCTTTGTGTGTGTATGTGTGTGTCTACCTGTGTGTGTGTCTACCTGTGTATGTGTGTGTCTACCTGTGTGTGTCTTTGTGTGTGTATGTCTATCTGTGTGTGTGTTTCTACCTGTGTATGTGTGTGTCTTTGTGTGTGTATATGTGTGTCTACCTGTGTGTATCTTTGTGTATGTGTGTGTCTACCTGTGTGTGTGTGTGTCGTTGTGTGTGTATAGGGCTTTTTAGGAGGTCAAGAAGCCCACAAACAAAATGAAGAAAAACCCAAGCAATACTCTCAAAAGAATTCAGGAAAACAACATACGAGCAAATTAATAGACCAGTAGAAACCACACAAAAATTACAATTGGAAATTCAGAAGATTTGCAGTAAACTTTCAGAGAGACATTACACATGGGAAGGTATTGAATCAGACTAATCAGCAAATTAGAAGACAAATTCCTCATCCCCCAAATTGCAGAAAAATCAGGAAGCAAAGCGGAGAAAGTGTATGAATGATGTGGGAGAATATTGAGAGGAAAAAAATTTGTGTGTGATTATAATTCCAGAACAGGAGATGGCAAACACTAACACAGAGAATCCTCAAAGATTTGCTAGCAGAAAATGTCCCTAATGTCATGAAAGATGGAATGATAGCCATGCAACAAGCTCCAAAAGCCCACCTGGGACAGACCCAAAGATGGTCAGCATGACGTAACACCATCAGATTTTCCCAAAGCAGAGAGAGAGGCTCTTGGGAGCAGCTCGGGGAAATGAAATGTTCCTCCCAAAGGGTGCCTGACAGTATGAAGTGCTCCTTTCTTGGCAGTAACTGTCAGGCAAGAAAGGTAACGGACGGCATATATAAAATCCTGAAAGAAATAGAAAAGGCCATCGAAGAATCGTATAATCAGCAACACTGTTCACCAGATACCAACTCAGAAAAAGAATTCTCAAGAATGCAGATATCTTACAAGCATGGAAATAACAAAACAAAGACATCGATCTGTGTGCAACTACGAAGCAAGCAGATGGGGTAAGTGGTGTAATTACAGAACTGTCACATGGACAGGACGTTTGAGACTGTCCAGACAGGACAGTCTGTTTTAAACTTGATGTGATCTTGACAACTTCAACTTTTTCCCCATTTACACTGATCGTACCTGTTGGTCCAGCTGTGGAGATTTTGGTCCGTTTTCATTGAGTTGTAATCCATACTGAACACCACAGTCCTTGATCTTCATCAGCAAGCGCTTCAAGTCCGTCTCGCTTTCAGCAAGTGAGGTTGCATCACCTACACATCTCAGGTAATTCATAAACCTTCCCCCAATCCCGATGCTACATTTGTCTACGTAGAATCCAGCTTCTCCGATGATTTGCTCAACATACCGATTGAACAGTGTGGTGGGAGGATACAACTCTGATGCACACCTTTGCAGATTTTACACCCTGCAGCATTCCCTTGTTCTGTTCCAGTGACTGCCTCTTACCCATGTACAGGTTCCACATGAGCATGATGAAAGGTTCTGGAATCCTCATTCTTCTCAAGGCTCTCCAGAGTTGGTCATAATGCACCCAGTGAAACGCCTTTGCACAGTCAATGAAACAAGGAATGATCGTTCTGGTTTTCTCAGCTTTACGCCAAGATCCATCTGACATCAGCAATGACATCCTCTTCTGAATCTAGCCTGGGTTTCTGCCAGCTCCCTGTCAATGTATTATTGCCCCATGGGATGAGCTTAGCAACATTTCACCTGCAGGCGTTACCAGTGAAATTGTTCGATAATTTGAACATGCTGTGGGGCACCTTTCTTTGGAATGGGCGCACATAAGAACCTCTTCCAGTCAAGTAGCTATCTTCCAGCTTTCCTGGTCTGGATGAGTGAGCGCTTCCAGTGCTATGGAAACCTTCCCCTTGGTATTCCGTCCACTCCCAGAGCCTGTTTGTGGCTGAGGAGTCCTGGTGTCACGGGCTATGTGCTGGGCCGCTAACAGGTCTGCAGAAGAGGGACCGGCTGTCTACTCCCACAGAATTAGGGTGTGAAACAAACACACAGGGGCCTTCGGCCCTGTCCTTCAGGGCCATGCGAGTCAGAATCAACTTGGTGGCAGTGAGTTTTTTGGGTTTTGTCTTTGGCGATGGTGTTTTCCTGTTCTCTCTTTTTTGGTGCTTTCTGGCTCCTTCGATATTTGGCCCATACAAACTTTCAATGTTGCATCTCAAGGCTAGATTGTTTTCCTTCAATTCTTTCAGTTTGATATATGCTGAGCATGTTCTTCTGTTTGGGTATCCTAATGCTAGGTCTTCTCACATTTCACTATAATAGTTGACTTCTCCGGCTGCCCTTTGCGACGTTCTGCTCAGCTCGTTGGCATCGTCACTTGTCCGTGTGCCTAAGCGACTCCACAAGTGAGAGCACGGTTCAGAGCCTCCTCGGAGGTCCACACCGATCTTTGTTTTCTTTCCTGTCTTTGTCACGGTCTGCTGCTTTCTCCATGAAGGATGTTGTTGATGTCCCCACACCTCTCATCAGGTCTGCTGTCATTAGTGGTCAATACAGCAAAGCTGTTACTGAAATGTCCTCAAAATCCAGGTGGGAGAGGATCAAGGTCATGCTTTGGCTCTAGTGCACTGGTTTTCATTTTCTTCAGCTTCACTCTGGACTTGCATGTGAGCAACTGGTGCTGTCCCACAGTGACTCCTGCCTGGTTTCCGCTGCTGAGAGGGAGCGTCCCACCCTCTCGCCCACAGATGTCATCCGTTTGATGTCCGTGGCTCCACGTTGGGAAGTCCGTGTGTACAGCCACCTTTGTGCTGTTGAAAAGGGGTGTTTGCAGTGACGAAGTTGGCGGCTGTGCCAAATCCTATCATGCAACTGATCTCAGTTTCCTTTCTATCACCCAGGCCACATTCTCCAACCACTGCGAATTCCTCCTTGCTTGCATGCTTTGCCTTACAATCGCCAATAGGCATTTTGATTGCATACTTGATCAATTTCAGACTGAGGAAGCTGGTAGAATTCTTTAATTTCTTCATCGCTACCTTTCATGGTTGGTGCATAAATCTGAACAATAATTGCATCGACTACATTCCCTTGTATGCTGATGGGCACTATCCTTTCACAAGTGCATTGTAATTCATGACAGATATGAAGTGCCCTGATGAGGAATGCCATGCTGCCCCTCTTAAACCTGTCTTTCCAGACTTGGTACACCATATGATTTTCTGATTCATAATAGTCCTTTAAGGTACAGCTGTTGGGCTCTGCTCATCTGGAGCAAAGAATAGAGGGGAACACACACACACTCACACACACACACACACACACACACACACACACACACAGAAATAACAAGTCCAAAGAACGAATGATCGATCTGAACCCCAGCATCCCAGTGCCGAGGCCAAAAGACCTCCCTGCCGGCTGGGACACCTGCCGGCTGCTCTGGACTGGCTCACAGGAGAGAAAGATGTGAAGCAACACTCAGAATAAGAAAACAACGCCCCGGTTTACTAGTCCTATAGAGACCGGTACGCCTCTGATATTAGGACTCTCAGTCACTTGTCAGACCTGCAGCTGGACACACCCGAGGGTCCAGCACCCTGTGAAATAACAGACGTGCCTGGAGAGTGCACGCTAACGGTAGGAAGTCCGTGCTCCTTGGAAGGGTCGGAAACCTAGGCAATGGAGGGGCGGCTTTTCTGGGGAGAACGCTTGGAGGGTGTAAATAAAGGGGAAACTTGGCACTGGGAAAATCGTGACTGGGAAGAAAGGAAGGAAGGGCGAGGCCCCGCCCCGTCGTGGGCGTAGTCTTCGGTGCAAAGAGAATCTCACCTGTGAGCTTGTTGGACTGGAAACCAATGCGCTCATCCACATTCACCCCGCTCACAAGAAAGTTACACACACACACAAACAACAAGCAAACTAGCCGCAGTGGTGCCACCTCCCCCACCCCCAGTGACAAAGAATTAGCGTGATCGCTTACCCACCTCCGTGGGGGCATCCAGACGTGCAGGGGGCCGCGCAGCTCACAGCCTGCGTCTTGGGGACCAAGGCCAATGCCCTTTTCTTCACATCACATGACCCTCAGAGGCACGTTGCCACATGGAAAATGACACGTGTGTCGTCCAGGGAGATGAGCTGCTGAGTCAGGGCTCTGGTTCTGGGCTTTGCTGAGCACTAGGCATCTTTGAAAGTGTCTATTTGGAGAAGGCTTTGTCTCTTGTGGAAAACAGAAGGAAACAGGAGCCGATGTTACTAAGCAACAAATAGAAGGTGAAATGACATAAGCAGAGATTGAATTAATAGTGTTGGCCAGCCTTTGTCATATTATGGGTACTGAAACAAATGTTTGCACAGACTGGAGTGGACAGACGAGGCTACTGATGCTAGCCCTGACTGGACTCTTAGGGTTTCAGCTGCCTTGGACAGTGGTGAGGAAGTCACTGTTTCAGCACCAACCTGGTCACCTATTTGCTTTCACCACCACCAGCACCATCACCATGACCACCATGACCAGCACCACCACCACCATCACTACCACCTGCACCAATACCCCCATCACCATCACCACAATCACTGTCCCTACCCGCACCACCACCAACACTACCAGCACCATCACTACCCTCATAATCACCACCACTACCACCAAAACAACAATCATTACCACTACCATCACCATCAGTACCACCACAACCACTACCACCTCTACCACCACCATCACATCTTCATCACCATGACCACCACCACCACCATAATCACCACCACCACCATCATGATCACTACCAACAACACAGCCTCACCACCACCACAACCACCATTACCACCACCACCATAACTATCACCAACTACCACCACCATAACAACCAACACCATAACCATCATCACCAACACCACTACCATTACCAACAACACAGCATCACCACCACTACCATAGCCACCACCACCACCACAACAAAAATCACTACCATCACCAACACCATAACCACCACCACTATCACTATCAACAACAGAGCCTCACCACCACCACCACTACAACATTCATCACCATTATCACTACCAACAAGCCAGCTTCACCATCATCATCTCTGTAGCCTTGACCACTAGCGTCATCCGCACCATCCTCATCCAGAGCAGTCCAAAGCAATGGAATCCCAGCCCAGTGACTGGGGCCTTCACTTCTCTTTGTCCTGTCGTGGCTGGGATCATGCTTTTGTTCAGCACCTATCTTGTCCTATCGCACATAAGTCTGTCAACAACCCCAAGGCGGGTGGGTCTTGATGCTGTCCTCATTTGGTGACAGGGAAACAACGCTCCAGTGATGTGTGCACGTCACACAGGTCCCATGTAAGAATAACAGGGGCCACTCTCCACCCTCAGGGCCTCCTCCTGAATGGACAGCATCGAGGCTCAGAAAAAGCAGAGCCTCACTCAAGGCCTCGGGGTCAGGCTGGGCCACACCCTGAGCCAGCTCCCAGTAGCCTGGCAAAGTCCAGCCTTCCAAGCAGCCTCCAGGGGCACCCACTGGCTGGCGGCTGCTGGAACACCCGTGCCTCCTGCGCCTCTCTGGAGCTGTTCCTTGCTGAGCGGTCGTCCAGCGATGACCTTGCCTGAGCCATGCACTCAGACTCTCCAGGGGGGTGAAACACGATCTGTCTTCCTGCCTGTTCCCTCCCCCTTGGGCAGTGGAAGGTGGTGGCACTGAACTTGAGGACAGACTTGCAGGTCACAAAGCACTGTGTAAAGAGCACCCGGCCATTTTTACAAAGATCTGATCACTGAGCCTGAGGGGCAGTGGCTCTTTGATGAAGAGCCCAGTGCATCATGTCAGGAATTCATGACAAAGCCAGGAAGGAAGCACACAGGAACCACAGGCCCTGGGGCTGAGTGCAGGCAGGGTCCCCCCCCATCCCCCTCTCCCAAGCCCCACTCACAACTCCTCCCAGGATCCTGCCACATCTTTCCATCTCAGGGTGGACACAGCCCCAAGAGCACTCCCCAGAGTTGCCAGGTGCTGGGCGGGTGAATGAGGGAGTGTGTGAGTGGATGGACGCTGGGCCAAGCTGCTCCCCGTGCTCCCCCTTTAACCTTGCTGGGTGTGGTGTGATGTGTTCACCCGGTGTGGCCCAGCACCCACAGCGTTGTAGAAACGTGACCTCCTGGCCCTGGACCTACTGGTCAGAGCTGTTTTGTAGGGCAATCCCACCTGGGGAAGCTTCCGGGGACTAGCCTGTGTCTTTGCAGCTCGGGGGAGGCTGGGACGGGCAGGGCCAGCCTCCTGAGCACTGGGGTCCCAGACACGGACTCCCACTTACATCCTCGAGCTGCCCTCTGCCTCCCTCCTAGGTAAGTGTGCCCCTGGTGGAGGGCACAGGGGGCAGGGGACATGTGGGCCATGGACCATGTCCTCCAAAGACACTGCAGGCTCTGCACTTGTTTGGGGATGAAGGTTTTTCAATGCTGTGGTGGGAGAAACAAAGCCAGGGCAGCGGGTGGGACCTGAGCCTAACAGACCCTACAAGTCAGATGATGAGCCAGCACAAGGGGCCCATGCCTGATTTAGACACAACCCCCAGGACCGGGATGCAGCCATCCCTGCTCTTCCCAATCCCTTCTGTCCCTGGCCCTCTGGACAACAGCACCCGGAGACCGAGGGAGGGCCTGACCCACCCTGAGGGCCTGCTGGACCCCTGATGCCCCCACTGCAAACCCTGAGCAGGGATGCCCTGGCTGAATTTTGCTGCCATTCGGCCTGTGGGTTTGAGTGGGAGGGGGTGGAGGGTGCACTTCACCCCTCATGAACTCTGCAGACATGTGGGGCTCACTGCTCCAGCTAGACTCTCCCGGGGACTTTGAAAACAAGGGCTCAGCCTGCACTCTGACACTCAGGAGTTGGCGCCCCTCCTCTGGGTGAGGGCCTCAAGCTGGGGTCCCCTCTGCAGCCCATGGAGCCCCTCATTGGACACCAGTCCACGTGTGGCCCCAGATGGCAAGGCATCAGGAGGCCTGCCGTCCTGGGGCCCTGCAGCGAGGTGCAGGTGGGACTCAGGTCAGATGGCCCTCCTTGGCTGCTGGCTAAGTGCACATGAGGCTGTCTTGGGGCCCTGCAGCAAGGTGCAGGTGGGACTTAGGTCAGAAATCATTCCTGGGCTACAGGCTGTGCAGCAGTGGCTTGGACTTGGTCCTGAGTCTGGCTCTGGCCCCAGGCTGAGGAAACAGAGGAGGGAGGCACACAGGCTCTGACTGAGGGCTTGATGGGGCAGCCCATGGCCTCCCTAGTCTCCCTGTGTCTGCCCTGCTCCCTCCACACAGCCTCCCTGGGCACTTGAGTGACGTCAGGGCCGGTTTGGAGGATACCCACAGCCCTTCTCTGGGTGTATAAAAACCAAACCTTTCCAGTAGTGTGAGTCCTTCAATCTCATCTCCCCTAACCCTGTGACAACCCCCCCCCAGCCCTCCTGCCTCAAGCTGACCCTACTGGTGCTGGACAAGCCCATCCAGTCTCAGGATATTTGCAACAGCTGTTCCTGCCCCTGGATGCTGCCCCACACCCCAGCTGGCCGAGCCCTCCTCCCCCTCCCCCCCGTGCTCTCCTTGCCACCCCACCCCCTGCTGGGCAGACCCTGGTGGCGCCCCCTCCACCCCCCACCCCCGTCCATTGCTGCTCCAGGATGAGGAGAGTGTGGTGTGTGGGTAGCTGATTCCTGGGGGTGGGGGTGGGGGGAACTAGTTGCTGCAAACCCTCTCACCCCATTGTCAAGATAGAGCCTGGTATCTGCAGGGCCACTGCTGTCCTCTAGGTCAGAAGGGAGCTGGCATCTGCAGGGGCTCCACAGAGGGGGTAGGGAGAGGTGTCAGGCCAGGGACCACGTGGGGCTGTGAGTGGTCTGTTGGCAGGCTGAGGGCTGTGCTCATGGTGGGCTGGCATTGGGAGTCGCAGGCACCTGAGCAGAGGTGGTGTTCAGACCTGCTCTGTGGGGACTCATGCATCTGGAGCCAAGTGAGAAAGAGAAGGGGCCCAAGGTGGGTCCTACAAGCACCAGGTGTGTGCGAATGGGGGTGTATGCCGCAGCTCCTACTGTCCCTGCCCTGCCCAACCTGTCCTAGCCCTACTCCACAGAGGGGCCCCAGGAGGAGACTGGTGAGTGCCAATGCCCCTCAGGCCCACAGCCACCACTCCTCCCAGAGCCTTTAGAGGGGGTCTTCCACCTGGATGCTTCTGCCCTCGGCTGGGACACCAGGGCCAGCCATACCCTTTCTGGCCTCAGTTTCCCCACTTGGAAAGGGTCAGGCTGTCACCCTCCAGCTTGGTCCCTCTTGGCCTCAAGCCTTACCAGTTCAGAGTTCCCTGTGAGTCCAGAGCTGTCCAACTGTCCCTGTCCTGACCAACTCTGCCCAGGTTCAGCTGGGGCACCCCCTCTCCTCCAGACCCTGAGGCTACAGGGATGCCAGTGCTCAGCTCCACCCTACCCACCCCTGGGTGGTCCTGAAGTGACAGCGACTATCTGGTGAACTCCCCTAAAGGAGGCCACACTGCTGGGTGACTGAGATCACCCCCACATCATGTCCTCATTATGTAAGTCCTGGACATAGAACTAGCTTTAAATTGTAGTGAAAAGATCTGTTGACATAAACGTGGCCACTTGAACCTTTTAAAGTGTCCATTAAGTGACATAAGTTCCATCCACCATGAGATGCCCTTGTCTCTATCCACCTCCAACCCCAGTCCTCACCCCACACCCCCTGTAGCTGAAATGCCTGCCCCTTCCCCGGCCCCTCCCCTGGACTGCCCTCAGGACAGATTTACCGAACCAGGCCAGGAAGTATGTGTCCTTCGGTGGGGGGGAGGCCTTGGGGCTGGTGAGGCACAGGGCTGATGGTTCAAACTCATTGGTTGCCCTGAGATGTGTCCAGGTCCCACTGGCAGATCAGTGGGAATAACCACCTACTCTAGTGACCTCTAGTGGACACTCCCTGAATCCACTGGCCCAGATCCCACTGACAACACAAAAGCCCATCCTGTGACACTCCATGGCCACATCTGATCCCTGGGTTTTTGCTGGCTGATGCTCATAATCAGGTCACCAGGCCTTTCTTCCTAGTCTTAGTGAAGAAAGTGCTCCCCTGGAGTGGCTGCACTCACAGGGGCTCTCCCTACTTTAGGGGTCCCCAAGGAGTACAAACTGCAGGGCCAAGTCCAGCCCAGTGCTGTGGCCAATTCCACACCTTGTCCATGGGTAAGCCCAGTGCTATGGGGCCTCTGCACCCTCCACACAAGGGCACAACCAACCCCCTGTGGCTAAGCTGCTGCCAGGCTCCAGAGCGCCAGGCCTAGCACCCCCTCCCCCCACACTGACTCCTGGGCCAGAGGATTCACCCTGGTTTCAGGGGAGCCCCGAGCTTGGGAGGGAGGCAAATCCTTACCCTCAGAATCCCCTGTGAGCCCCCAAACCAAAAGGGTCACATGGGTGGGATGGGGTGGGGCTGAGCTCCTCCACTGCTGCAGCTGATGGGAGCCATGGGGCTCAGAGGAGGCAAATCATAGAAGACCCCTTCTGAGTGGATACTGGGATACCCAGCCCCTGCCTCCCTTCAGTGACCCGAGCTTGAACCTGGGTGCTGGCCCATGGCCTCTGGATGTCCAGAGCACAGCTGGGAGGAGCTGGGGCTGCCAGACCCACACTCAGACTTGCACCCAGACCTGGACCCAGATTCACACTCAGACCCAGACCTGGACCAAGACCCACACTCAGACCTGCATCCAGACCTGGATCCTGATTCACACTCAGACCCAGACCTGGGCCAAGACCTACACTCAGACCTGCATCCAGACCTGGATCCTGATTCACACTCAGACCCGCACCCAGACCTGGATCCTGATTCACACTCAGATCCAGACCTGGACCAAGACCCACACTCAGACCTAGACCTGAGACCCACACCCAGACCTGGACCCAGATTCACACTCAGACCTGCACCCAGTCTTGGACCCACATTCACACTCAGACCAAGACCCAGACTTGGGCTCCAGACCCACAGTCAGACCCACACCCAGACCTGTATACAGATTCACACTCAGACCCGCACCCAGTCCTGGACCCCAGACCCAGACCCAGAGGTCTACAGCCAGGTTATGATTCTAAACACTTACCATGACTCTCCCTCTCACCCCATCATGGAGGCTTCCTCTCTGGCCTGGACCCAGTCCTCTCCTTTACTGAAGCAGAAACAAGGGAGGCTTGGGCTGGCCAACAGTGACTCAGCATGTCTGAACCAAGGGGTGCACAAGGAGAGCCCTGTGCAGTACCCTTCCCAAGCAGGTGGGGTTGAGAGAAGCCCATGTCTCTGGGGCACAGATGAGGTATGGAATGACCTTATGAGTCCTCCCCACCCACAAACATGGGAGACTCCTGACTGGCACAACCAGACAAGGACATAAGGGGGAGGAAGGGCTCTCTGTTAATGTGTCAACACAATGGTCCAGTTACCTTGAATGGGGGTTGGAGCTCTGTGCAGAGCCAGGGCCACCCAGGAGAAGGGGCTGTGCAGTGCTAGGACTTGGCAGCTCCAAGCCCTGTCAGTGGGGCCAGAGAAAATGACTCACACACGGGTCTGGTTCACTTACTTGCTGTGCCTCAGTCTCCCCACTTGTAAAATGAGGATATAATCATCTCTAGTGAAAAAAAGGAAGACCCTCAGCACAGGTGGTCCCAGTGCTGCACCAACACCTCAACAGAACAAGGGTCACCAGGGCAGTGCAGGACAGGGCAGGGCTTCCTTCTGTGAGTTGTACTGACTCAATACAACAGTTGTCTTCACCACGTGGGCTGCTAAACCCAACCCAACCCAAACTCAAGTCAATGCAACCCAAACCCAAACCTAACCAAACCCCAAAGAACCCAACCCAAATCAAACTTCAACCCAGCCCAAACCCAACCCCAAACAAACCCAATTTAAAACAAAACAAACCCAAACACAACCTAAATCCAACCAAACCCAAACCCAAACCTACATACAACCCAACCCAACACAACCCAAAACAAACCCAACTTAAATCAAAACCAACACAAACTCAACCCAAACCTAAACACAACCCAACCCAACCCAACCCATCCTAAACCCAGCCCAAACACAACCCAATTTAAACCCAAAACAACACAAACTCAACCCAAACCCACACATGACCCAACACAATACAACACAACACAAACCCAACACAACCCCCCCAAAACCCAACACAACCCAAACCCTGCCAAACCCAACTTAAACCAAAACCAACCCAAACTCAACCCAAACCCACACACAACATAACTGAACACAAAACCCAACTGAGGTAGTTTACTGTGCCAATTTGGCTGATAAACACATGTGGGGCTAATTGAAGGGTGGAGGGATAAATGACTCAGTGAGCCTGGCCTTTGTAGTTCTTGGGTCTCTTGCTTTCTGGTGGTTGGGCCAGGGTGCAGCTGCCTTAGCCAGTTCCCTGTTTTAGCTGGCAAGATTCACTTCCGGCAAGATTCACTTCCAGCAAGACATCCCTGAAGAAAAGCCACATGGACCTACCCCAATGCAGCCCTGGGCGCTGGAGCAGCTGCGTGGAAACATGCCAGCGCTGAGATGTTTACACATTCACTGACTCGGCTTTCCTTCTGCAGTCAGCATCATTGCGTCTGTTTTGTGAGATGGGGGAGGACTTTGTGGATTGGTGTTGGCCATATGGATTAATGTTGGACTTGCAGGTTTGGGAAGCACTGGGTTGGGATGTTTTCTTGATGCTCACTTAACCTTTATATAAAACTCTCTCTTATACAGATGAGTTTCTGTGGATTTGTTTCTTTAAAGTACCCAGACTAACATGCCAACCAAACACAAACCCAACCCAACCCAACCCAACCCAAAACAAACCCAAAGAAATCCAAACCCAGTCCAAACCCAACCCAAGCTCAAACCCAACCAAAATCAAGCCAACCCAACCCAACCCAACCCAAACCCAAACCCAAGCTCAGCCCAAGGCCAAGCCCAAACCCAAACCCAAACCCAAACCCAAATCCCTGCCCTCTAGTCGATGCAGACTCAGTGACCCTATAGGAGAGGGTAGAACCATCCCTGTGGGTTTCTGAGACTAACTCTTTACAGGAGTAGAAAGCCCATCTTTCTCTCACAGAGCAGCTGATGGTTTCAAACTGCTGACCTTGCAGTTAGCAGCCCGACTCATAACCACTCGGCCACCAAGGCTGCAGTGTGGGTTACAAATGCTCCCTGTGGTCTGTGGAGCCCAGACAGGCACCTGACAAGTCCTGAGTCAGCAGCAGGTGCACCAGTGTGGTGGCTCATGGTTTTAGACTTCTCCTCTGCACCAGCATGAATTTTTAGTAATGTTGTTACTACTTTTAATTATAGAATATGCAATACATATAGTTGTCAAATGCTTAAGTGTAATATTTCGTAGATCATATAAACACTAACAGTAAACCAGTTCTGTATACTCTTTCCATGTTGAATTATGACACTGATAGCTTACCCTCTGCTAGAAATTAAAGCAGTTTTATTGAAGGATCTGAAAACAAAAGACTTCAGGAAGTGGGAGACACACTGCCGGGCAGGGGCTGCTGAGTACATTCCAAACAGTGGGGCCTGAGAGCTTTGATCAAGTGACACAATAGATCTGTGTTTCCTATGGCAGGAGGGAGCAGGACAAAGTTACAGGGGCCTGTTAAAACACAGGCTGACACCTGTGACCAGCTGTTGCCACCTGGAGGTTTGTGTGTCAAGGGGATTCAGCCTGTGTTCCCCGCATGCCTCTCTCCTGCAGAGGCCACAGCATCAGAGCAGGACCCCAGGGGGGAGTCACTAGGGGATTCACGAAATTAGACTGAGTAGGTTAATTGGCGTTTGCTTCACCCTGTTGTAGCGCTATGGGACAGCTCTGGCTCCATCCTCACCTGATCCTTTACCTAGGCTGTCTGGACATTGTGAGCAAGCTGTTCTTTTTAGATCAAACTTCACCGACATCTTGAATGCACACACCCACAACAGCCCCTCAGTCAAGGCAGAGTGCTGACACTCTCTCTTCCTGAGTTCTCAGCCAACCACACTCACAGTGACCCCACAGGACAGGGTCCACCTGCCCTGGGGATTTCTGAGACTTGGCACGCTTTGGAGCAGAAAGCCTCTTCTGTCTCCCAAGGAGTGGCTGGTGGATTCGAGCAGCTGACTTTGCAGTTAGCAGCCCAACATGTAACCACTGTGCCACCAGGGCTCCTTCTGAAGTTATGAGTAATTGGAGCTGAAGATTTGTAGAAACACAATTTCTGTTTAACTCAGAGGGGAGTCGCCCCACTTCAGCTCAGTGGGTGCCCCGTTTCAAGGTCCATACATGCGGTCACAGCATTATCAGTAGCTGGGCTTAAAATTCTCCTTGTGTTATTATTGTTATTTTGTTATTGTTACTTCTCTGGTTCCTTCCATTCCCGCGTCATTGACATAGATTCGCAATTGCCCTGGTAGCGTGTGGCCACACGTTGGGCTGCTAACCCAAGCAGTGCGAAACCACCGACCGCTCCAAGGAGAAAGACAGGACCTTCTACTCCAGTAATGACTTACAGGCTCAGAAACTCACAGGGGCAGTTCTACCCTGTGCAACAGGTTGCTCTGGAGTCCACGTCGACTTGATGACAGTGAACAGAGACCACACTGTAGCTAAAGTACCAGGATGTTTGACTGACTCAGTGAGGATAAAAGCCCGCATCAGCTAAAACAGCGGCACAGCTGGATGCTCAGAAGTGTGGGCATGGTTGGGTAATGCCCACAGCTCTACTGGGAGCATTGAGCTCGACGGCATTGCAGCCCGCAGGTGCATCCGTACAGACCAGCTGGGCTGATGAAAAATATTGTAGTCAGTATAACTGACTGCAGGCACAGTTTAATCAAACAATCACAGATTTCAATTTTTATATGCAGTCATTTTGGCGCCACCGCTTCTGGCAGGCAGCATCACCTGGTATGCCAACACCCTGGCACCGCCCATGCAGGTCCTGTGAGGGTGATCTTCCTGCGCCTTCCCCCACTAAGTCTTTTTCCTGGAGGGAAGTTGAGGCCATGGGCTCCAATCTCACCACTCAGGCCTGGCCCAGGAGCACTGACCAGGCCCCTAGGCTAGGCTTGGAGCTGGGCCGGCCCAGTGAGACCTGGATCCCTCCCCTTGGAGCTGTGCCTATGGATGAAGCACAGGAAAGTGGTCACTGGAGTATCGGCTGCTGCTTGGACACGGGCGTCAGGTCGGGTTCCCTGAAAGTCTGCACACTCAGAATGGATGGTGGGGGAAATGGAAATGCAGCTTCTTCACTCTGCTTAGGCATTTCTAGGCCTCTCAGTACACTCAGGGGCCTTGCCAGCCTCCCAGGGTGAGGTGAGTGTGAGTGTGGGTAGGGATGAGTGTGAGTGTGGGTGGGGATGAGTATGAGGTGGGGGTGAGTATGTTATTGTGTGAGGGGTGGGGGTGCGTTTGAGTGTCTGGGTGAGTGTGATTGTGAGGGTGAATGTGAGTGAGTGTGTGTGGGGTGAATGTGAAGGTGGGTGTGGGGTGTGAGGGTGGGTGTGGGTGAGTGAGGGTGGTGGTGAATGTGAGGTTCTGGGTGAGTGTTTCTGAGTGTGGGTGTGGGGTGAGTGTGAGTGTGTGAGGGTGGGGGTGAGGGTGAGGGTGTGGGCCGGGGCAGCGGAGGGCAAGGCTCACTGACTGAGCATACCAGCTGGTGTGCCTCAAGACCCAGGTGGGCAGGTGACAAGAGGTCATGGTGGAGCTGGTACTAGGGCTTCTAAGGCTGGACAGAGAGCTCGGCCGACAGGGTGGTGTGAGCTCTGGCACCCCAGCAGGTACCCCAACCGCGGTTTCACCCTGCTGCTCAGACGACCATAATGCCAAGAACTCAGCTCTCTGGGGTGTACCAGGCTGCGGCCTTTAGAAGTAGATTGCCAGATTTCTCTTTTGCGGCTCTTCTGGGTCGACTTCCAACCTTTTGGTCAGCAGCCAAGGGCTTAGATGGGGCTGCCCAGGCTGGTGAGGACTCTGAGAGCAGAGGGAGGCCTGTCAGGACCACGGAGAGCGCCCGGAGTCCGTACACTTCACCCTGCCCCTAAGAGCAGTCTCCACCGTTGGAGAGATCTTGCTCTACGTTTAGCAGAGCAAGAATGCCTGCCGCCCAGAAGCTGTTCAGAGTGAGGTCAAGTGCAGAAGGGCCAGCTCCCCAGCCCCGCAGGCCTCAGCCAGGGAGTTCTTTCGTTTTTCAGTTGGGGAATGCTTAATTTATTTTGGTCATATTCTAGTCTAAAATCAAATGCAAGCCCGCAGCCACCCAGTCACAGGAGATGTCTGAGGCTGTGAACCTTCAGGGAGCCTCCTGCTTGGAGCGGAAGCCGGAGTGGCTGGGCTGGGGGGGGGGGGGTGTTTAACCGCTGACTGTGCAGTTAGCAACCCAGCGTTTGCCCCTACTTACAGTATGAATCACAATGAGACAGGCACTCACTCACTCGAGCTGGAAGCCTCTTCCAGAAGGAAAGCCCCCCCCCACATGCTCCTGCTCCCCAGAACCCCTGCGGCTGCTACCAGGGCACTGACCTCTGAGCTGCTTGTTCTGCAGACATTTGTGAGCGGGAGCGACGTCCATTAACTCTGCCCTGGGCACAGCTCACCCATGTGGAGCCCCGACAGAGCAGGGGTGCTACTGTAGGTACTCCTATAGAGTCTCCGTCTGGACAGGGCGCTACTGGGGGAACCCCTACACAGAGCCCCCATCAGAGCAGGGGTATTATTGCCCAAAATGATCAATTCAAGAGGAATGGGGTAACATTCATCATAAAAAAAGGACATTTCAACATCTATCTTGAAGTACAATGCTGTCCGCAACAGTAAAATGTCTATCCTCATATAAAGAAATCCAGTCAGTACAACTGTGATTCAATTTATGTACTGACCACTAAAGCTAGTGATGCAGAATGCTGACCCAGGACTCACCAGGTGCCTGTCCAGGCTCCACAGACCACAGGGAGCATTTGTGATTCACAGTGCATCCCTGGTGCTAACTGCAAGGACAACAGTTTGAAATCACCAGCTGCTCTCTGAGAGAATGATGGCCTTTCTACCCCTGTAAAGAGTTAGTCTCAGAAGCCCATAGGGATGATTCTACCCTGTCCTAGAGGGTCGCCGAGTCTGCATCAACTAGAGGGCAGGGATTTGGGTTTGGGTTGGGTTTGCTTTGGATTTAAGTTGGGTTTGGATTTATTTAGGGTTGGGTTTGGCTGGATTTGGGTTTAGGTTAACATACTCAATAGCACTTAATAGCAACAATATGAATTACAAAATAACAACAACAACAAAAATAATCTGTCTTGTAGGAGGTGCAGTTTTAATGCCCCTTAGAGGAGAGGAGAGGGAGGTTTTTTCACCTACTTTGCGTGTGTAACCAGGGTGGTCAGTCTCTGAGGAAGGGCGTCATGCTTGATCCAGTAGAAAGGTAGGGAAAGAAGAAGTCTCACAGCGAGGTGGATGAACACAGTGGCTGCAGCAGTGGGCTCAGCATGGGAACCATTGTGAGGATAGCGCAGCACCGGGCAGTGTATCTTCTGCTGTACAAAGGGTGACTATGAGCAGGAAATGACTCAAAGGCACAGCAGCAACAGCAAGACCAAGGAGGGGATCTAAACTAATGCCATCACCTCTGTGAGCAGCCAGCACCTGTGCTGGAGTGCAGCCCCTTGATCAGGTCAGTGCCTTGATGTAATTTGAAGAAAGATTCTGTGGGAGTGTGGCTTGCTCTTTTCGAAGCCAACTTTGTGGGAAAGCTTGTCCCTACTGTTGGGTTCTCAGATCTCCTGCCATATTGCCTGCCAATCCCAGCAGCTGTCAGTGGACTACCCACCTGGGATTCATCTGACTTTGCATCCACCAGCCTTGGGCATCTTGCTTCATCTGCCTGCTCCCTTGCTTTCATGTTCAACAACTTCCGATTTCCCTTGATTTACGTAAACAGACAGCTGAGTGTGGCTGAGACTCCAGGAGTGGTGACCCCTACACAAGTGTCCCCATACACAGGAGTGGTGTCCCCCTAGGCAGGAGATGAGACAGGGAGGCAAGGGGATAGAGAGACGGTACCACATACTGCTACAGCTCAGCCAAGGAAAGCCTGAAACCCTTAGCAGGCCAGGGTCTCCATTGGAGTCTCAGGAGGAATCCTTGGGTCTTCCTTGGAGGCCCCGCCTCCAGACTGATATGCAAAATCTCACTTGGGGGAACTTGGTTGTGCTCCTCCCCCTCTCCCCTGGGAGACCAAGGCAGCCAAGCTTCTGTTTCCAGATGCTCCTCGCCTCCTCACCCCAGCCTCCCTTCCTTGGTGGCTTGTCACTCACTTTGCACCGGAGTCACAAACCTGTGCCTCCTCCTAGGCTACCCTCATCCAGGCCATCCCAGGTCCTGCTGACCCCATCACCCAGGTCATCCTAGGTCCTGGGATCCACTTTGAGCTGAACATCACTGTGCCTCCGCAGTCCCGCCTCCTCCTCAACCCTACCCCATCCCCCAAGCTGCCTTCATCCTCTCTGTGTTCCAGTCCCTTGTTCTTGGGATATCGCCCACCTGTGTGAAGTCCAGCGTGGCTGCGAGCCTATCTAACATGTGACACGCATCTTCTGCAGGAGGGGGTTGCTGCGTAGGTGTGTCACTCGCGCGCTGCACTGTTAGCGCGCGGGGGAAGTGGAGGCTCAGAGATCGTGGATTCTGCGGGCAAGGGTGCGTGGGGTGTTCCTGCGCATCTCAGCTGACACTCCTTTGAGTTGTGGCTATGACAGGGTTCTACCAACCTCTTCCTTGGGGCGATGAGCCTGGGCGTCTCTAGATCTGGCTCCGAGGCTACAGCCAGGCTCTGCCCACGCCTCCTCCTCACCTGTCACTCCCACCTGCGCTCTGCACTTGAGACCCGCCCTGCAGCCCTGCTTTGCAACGCTTTCCTTACCTGCGGGCTGTGGCCCACACCTGAGCGCCATCTGCGCTACCCATGGCCACGGTCACGTGGGGCGCAGGGCTTGCGGTGGAACTGAGGCCCTGCAGCAGGCTTTGACCCCCGCCCCTCCTTCCCTGTCCCTCTCGCCGCGGCTGACGTCACATAGTCACCCAGTCTCGGGATGTGGCCAGTGCCCTTAGCTTGAGGGCCTCCTGGTTCGAATCTCGGTTCTGCCTACCAGTGCCGCACCTGAACCTCTGACCTCCGACCTCCGATTCGCTCCAGCAATCGGGAGTCGACAGCAGCCAGGGACCTGTCTCTTCTGACCACAATGGACTCAGATGGCCTGCCTCTCCACACTACCCCCATGGGACGCGAGTCCCCAGAGGGCAAGGATAGGCATCTCGGGCTCATCCAGGGGGGTGGTTCGGACCCTGAGCAGCGCGGGGGCGCGCGGCCGCCAGAATCCCCACCCCGAACCCTACCCCCCACGGGAACACTGCGCATGCCCAGCCTCCCTCCGGTCCGCTCCCGGCTCGGCCTTGGGCGGGGCGGAGGCGGGGCGAGTTACGGGCCCGCCCCTGATTGGCGGGAAATCGGACCCATCGGAAGGCACTCGGGAGGCGGGGGTGGGCGCGCCGGCCGGTCGCGGGAGCTGTACCAGCATCCTGCACCCGGTCAGCCCGCTCCCGGTTCCCCTCGCTCCCATGCCGGCGACCGCTCCTCCAGCTTGCCCCTTCTAAGGCGGCGGCGACTTGGGCGGGAGGGGTTGGCCGGAGGATGCGGCGCGGGGCTGCGCCCCCTACGCCTGCTGCTGCCGCCTGGCTTGGGCCTGAGCGCCGCGCAGGTGGGTACAGGTGCGCCGGGCGTGTGGGAGCGGGCCCGGGGCGAGGGCGCGACAGTTGGGCCACTCGCCCACCTCCTGCCCCCGCGATCCCCCAGCATCCCACCCTTTCCATCCCCAGCCCCCCATCAACGTCACCCAACCTCGAACTGCGCCGCCTCTCTCAACGCCCCCTCTTCATCCTCCTAGCCGCCCTCCTACCTCACGCCACCCCCAATGCTACGCCTCCCCCATTCGCTCAAAGCCAGAGGGGGAGGGGATCCACCCAGGGTCTCCGAAGATTGGCTCGGGGGGCGTGGCCGGCTGTCCTCAGGCGCGCTCCTAACGGGTGGGTCCTTGAATGCCTGCTGAGGATGGGTTGGGAGCACAGCCCACCCTGTCCCACCCCAGCTCTTACACGCTCGCGGCCCCTGCCACGCACGCCCCCGCTCGAGGACGCCCACGTGGGGGCCGGGAAGAGGCAGGGAACGTGGGGTGACAGAGTGGCACTCACTCTTGGCTATCGCCGCGCCCTGGGCACACTGGGCCCACCCAGGGCTCCTCTCCCTCCTGTGTCAGGACGCGCAAGCCTCGCCCTAGCTCCATCCCTCCAGCTTCCCTCTCCATTGGAAGAGATGCTGGCCTGGCCCTGCCCAGCCCCGCGGGCGCAGGGAGCTCCATCCCACTGCCTCTGCATCCTCCCTGTGACCCTGCCAGCTCTCCCATCCTGGCCCTCCCCAGCCCTCGCCTCGACCTCTTCCGCACACCCACACCCGTACCCACCGCCCTTGGCCTGTGTGCGTGCTGTTCCCATTCTGGGAAAAGCCTCCTCATCTAGCCAGCTGCCCCTCCTTCCACGCCAAGGTCAGGAGAAGCTTCTGGTCCCTCCTGAGCTGCGCAGAGCCCTCCCATTAGGCTGACACCCTCTGCTTGCCTCTGTCTCCTGCGGCGCGGCACCGGGTTGGGCGGGCTGGGTGGGCAAGACCACTTTTGCTTTAACTCGGCCCTCCAGGGCCAGGCTGTAGGGAGAGCTGGCGCTGGGCAGGTGGTAGTGGCCGGTTGGCCTCTTTGGGGAAGGAGGAAACAGTCCTGGCTCCTGCTCCGCCCTCCTGGGCATATCCCCAGCAGAGCGCCTGAGTCCAGACCTTTTCTGCCCTGTCAGCAAGAAGCCTGGTCAGTAGGGTCACAGTGGAGCCCAGACTAGGTTTCCACCAGCCGCCCCTTCAAGAGCCATCTATGACTCCCAATGCCCCTCCTCGCTGCCACCGCCCTTCCCCTCCTCCCACCTGGCACCTCAGTGTCTCCAACCTGTCTTCATGTGAAGTCCTTTTCCTGAGTGCTGCTGCCAGGGCGACTCCTGTTCACACTGCAAGCCCGCACTTAAGCCTCCTCCCTGGCCGCTCTTTCTGGCTCCACCAGAAAGTGCCCTCAAATGTCCTCAGCCCCTCCCATAACTTCTAGGGTAGTCTTTGTTCATGTGGCCAGTGCAGACCTGGACCAGGTGAGGTTTGTGAGCAGGCTGCCCTGAGGAGGGCTGCCCCCCTGGGGGAAGGTGTATGATGCAGAGTGACACCCACCAGAACGTAGAACCCACTCGCCACCCTTGTGGGAGGGGTGAGGGCGGGCTAGGGGTTCAGTGCATGGTGACTGAACCCCTGGGGGACAGCCCACAGGGAGCTTGGATGATCTCATGTTGAGCTGCAACCTGCTTTAACATTTCCGGTCTGACCTTTGGGGACAACTGTGGGGGTGGGGGTGGGTGTTCCTTGGCGAGATGGAGCACGTGATGTGTGCACGGTGCAGCTGACCTGTGGGCAGCCAAAGTGAAGCACACAGTGTCCAGTTTCTTATCATTGTGTGACCTTGCTCAGGAAAGGCTCTCCTTGAGCCCTGCTGCAAAGGGAGGGCAGGGGTCTCTATGGTTAGGGTGGGAGAGGTTGGCGGAGGACCTGGCTGTGGGGTCATTGGGGGACCTGGCTATGGGGCAGTGGTCCCTGTGAGGTTTGGTGGAGGACTGGGTTCTGGGGGTGTCACAAAGCAGAGGCCACAATGGTCTTTCCTTGCCTTGGTGGAAGTGGGAATTGTAATAGGTGATCCGGATAGTTGAGTGAGAGTGTGGACCAGGCTGGCCTTCCCAGACCCTCCCGGCTGTCTAGGGAGGGGCCTCCACAGACATTCTTACCCACTCCTGATAGAAAGTGTGGTTGTTCACCGTGTGTGAATGCGCGCCAGGGCTTCCTGGGAGTTGCTCAGAGCCCTGCTTCATGGCTGGGGCCAGTCCCTCAGCCTCTCTGTGCCTTAGTCTCACTCATCACAAGTGGTGGGGTTAAGGGACAGGGATCTACTTTCTCAAAGTCAGGGCCTCAGTCGTGCAAGTTCTTCCAGAATCTCTCTGGGAGTGAGGTCCTGGTGGTGGCTGGCGACTCTTGTGGTTCCTTGGTTCCCAGACCTTTCGTGTGTGTGTGTGTGTGTGTGTGTGTGTGTGTGTTCTGGTATTTTCACAGCACATAAGTGATGAGGTTTGGGGCTCATACCCCTCCCGAGTGGTATAGAAAGGAACTGATTTCTGTACTGGGTCACGTGCTCAGTAAGTGTTTCTGCAGATCTTGGATCTCGCACAGTTCAATCCAGGGCACCCCTCTTCTCCTTTCTGGGGTGTGGATATTATTCTCCTGAGGATCAGAGTCTGGCTGTTGTTGGTGAGCTCACACAGGATGGTGGGGATCAGAGAGGGTGGGGTGGGGGGTCCTTCCGGCCCAGGTAGCATGCCTACCCCTGAGCCAGAAAGACTTTCTTATGGGGCCTCAGACCTGAACCTCAGGGCTTCTGTGTCCCAGGGAATGCCTCCTTCTACAAGAGCCAATGGCACTGAAGGAAGAAGTCCCAGCTGCACTGAAGACATTATCCAAAAACAAGACTCCAGGAATGGATGGAGCACCCACTGAGATGTTCCAGCCAGCTGATGAAGCACTGAAAGCACTCACTCGTCTCTCCCAGGAAATGTGGAAGACAGCTACGCAGCCAACTGACTGGCAGAGATCCATATTTGTAGCCATTCCAAAGAAAGGTGACTCAACAGAAGGCTCAAACTAGAGGAGGTTATCATTGAAATCAGGAGCCTGGTGGCATAGTGGACTATGAATTGAGCTGCTAAATGCAAGGCCAGCAGTTTGAAACCACCAGCCTCTCCATGGCAGAAAGACTGGGCTTTCTACTCCCATAAAGAGTGACGGTCTTGTAAGCTTACAGGGACAACTATGCCTAGTCCTAGAGGGTGACTCTGAGCCAACATTAACTAGATAGCAGTGAGTTTGCTTGTTGTTGATATCGCCATTAATATCAAACTTTGTTGAAGATCATCTAACAACAGCTGTCGCAGTCCATAGACTGGGAGCTGCCAGAGGTTCATACTGGATTCAGAAGAGGAAGTGGACCAAGGAATATCATTACTGACATCAGATGGATCTTGGCTGAAAGCAGAGAACACCAGAAGGATGTTTATTTGTGATTCATTGACGATGCAAAGGCATTCGACTGTGTGGACCATAATAAACTGTGGATCACCTTGAGAAGAATGGGAATTTCAGAACACGTCCTTATGCTCATTCGGAACTCGTCTATGGGTCAAGAGTCATTGTACAAATAGAATAAGGGCATACTGCATGGTTTAAAAATCAGGAAAAGTGTGTGACAGCGTCATATCCTCTCTCTACTTATTTGTTCTGTATGCCGAGCAAATCATTATGCTTGGTCAAGTGGAGGGGCAGCAAAAAAGAGGAAGGCCCTCAATGACTTGGAAGGACACGGTGGCTGCAACAATGGGCTCAGGCATAAGAAAAATTGTGCGGGGGGGGAGGGGGGGTGCGGGAGCAGCCATGTCTCCTTGGTTTGTATGTCAGGTCACTGTGAATGAGCCCTGACTCATGGGGCCCAACCACAAGGGCAGCAGAAGCATGGGTTCTGCTACAAACGTTTTCAGTTGCCAGAGGGGTGCTGAGTAATTGGTTTCTGAAAAGGCGGTGAAAGGTCAACTAAGTTTGGGAGCCTGGCGTGGATGGTGCATAGATAGGTGGATGGATGGAGAGATGAGTGATTATATGGGAGGATGGGTATGTGGGTGGCCTCATGGGTAGATGGCAGATAGATGGATAGCTATATGGGTGGATGGTGGAATGGGTAGATGGATAGTTGTATGGGTGGATGAATGGTGCATAGATGAGTGTGTGAGTCTATTGGGTAGATGGATGAGGGGATAGACATGAATGAATGGGTATAAGTGGTGGATAGATTGATGGTTGTAGGGGTGACAGGTGATGATAGGTGGTGGATAGTGGATAGATGGGTGGATGGATGAGAGTATGGATAGATGGTGGATAGGTAGGTCATTATTGGGTGCATGGATGGATAGAGGATGATTGGATGGATGGGTGGATAGTGGATAGATGGGTGATTATCTGGGTGGGTGGATGAGAGGATAGTGTGGGTGGATATATAGGTGGTGGAGATGGTGGGAGGTGAGTGATTTTTGGGTGCATGGATGGATAGAGGGTGTTTGGATGCTTAGATAGACGGATGGTTGGGTGGATGGATGGATGCATAGATGGATGGATGGATGCATGCATGCATGGATGGATGGTTATGTGGAACTTCTGGTCTTCTCCTATCTCAGTCCTGTCCAGCTCTCCTCTGACCCCTACTTCTTTACCTGCATGTCTATATTCACGACCATGAGGCTCATTCTACCCTGCAGGACTCTCACAGTCCTGGTCTCCCTGATCTCACCCAGGCTTGTCACACATACCCCCACTCAGCTCGAGCTCCTCAAGGATGGGGTGGGCCACTGGGACATCCAGGCTAGTGCTTGAGGGACTCGGCAGACATCTGATTCCAACACCTGCTCACTTCTCCACTTTGGGTGGTGACCTGGTGGAGAGGAGGTGGGAACCTGCTGATGACTTGGTAAGAACTGGATAGTTATCTAATACTGGCTGGTAGTAACCTGACTTTGAGAAGCCTAGACGTTACCTGGGAGTAGTCACCTGGTGGTAAATTGGTGATTAACCTGCCTGCTGTAATCTGATGGGGAGCCGATCTTAGTCTGAGTCCCCCAGCCCTGTTAGTCTGGCCACTCTCAGAGCCACTGGCCTGTCCACCTTTTTCCTCTCTCACCTCTTGCCTCCTGCCCCCAGTTTGGAGCCCTCCTCCCCTACACCCCTCCCACTTCCCCATCTCTGAGTCTGATGAGGTCCCTGGGCCACTGAGACATTCTGTGCAGGTGCAGGTGTGGTTCAGGGAAAGGGTGGAAACCACCGGCAGGCAGGTGACTCACTTTAGTAAGGTGGGACAGACAGCAGAGGCTGGGTCCCCTGCAGCTTTCAAGCACCCTCACAGGTAGGTCCAGGTGGCAGGTTAGCTGAGCACAGTGGCTTTACCTTATGATGGGGACAGGTCGCTGTGGCTCCCTGTAAACTGAGGGCTGGGGGAATGACTCGAGGCCTGTGGGCTCTAGGGCTCTGCCAGACAATATCGGACACAGCCCAGGCTCACCTGGCCCCCTCTTGGTGGGCAGTATATGGCCGATTCACAGCTGTCCCGGCTCCAGGGCTGTCCTGTCCCTGGAAGCTCTGAGGCAGAGCGGGTAGGAGGTAGGGCTGCTGAGCCCACACCTGCACTGGGAGCGGGGGCCACCTTGGACAAGAGTCTCACCTCTGCCTACTTCTGCCCCTCCTCTCTGTAGCAGGGAGATGGGGAAGGTCTCCTGCATGGCGACATTGTGGGTGTGAGACCTCTGTGACCCCATTCAACTGGAGGGGCCCCTAGCTAGTGGGTGTGGGCGCTGGCTGGGGCCCTGCAGCAGAGGCACTGCCCCTTTTCCCCCAGCTCAGAGGGCCTGCCACACAGAGCTGCCGGAGAAGGCCACTAGCACAGGATGTTCCCAGGGTGCACGCTCAACACCCCGCCCCACCCGCCCCATCGGTGGGCGGAGCCGTGGGTGGGCGGGGACGGAAGAAGGCAGCCTCAGGTGCTGATGGATACTTTGTAGGACAGACACGTGGGCTCCCTGCTGGCAGCGTGCTCTTTTTTTCAGGGCACGGTGGACATGGGTCAGCAGGGGCCTTCTGGGTGGGCCTTCAGGGAACCTGGTGTGGGGCTGAGCCCAGACAGAGTGGATCTCCTGGACAGCAGGGAGGCCCTGAGCTCCGATGCTGCCTCCCACGCACACCGCACACCGTGTCTTCCTGTGCGGTTGTGGCTTTGCGATGTCATTGTTGCACTGTGGGGCCCGGAGGAGGAGGGTGGGGCCAGCCAGGTCTGCCCTCGAACTCCCCTTCCTGCCCTGGCTCCGCTGTGTGGGTGCTGCATCCGCAGGGACCAAGGCCTGGGAGCTTAGAGGACCCTCAGCACCGGGTAGGGGGTTGTCTCGCTGACCCTGAGTGCCTGGCTTTCGCCCTGTGTGCAGGTGGGTTTGGGGCTCGAGCCCACCTGGGACCTGGGGTTTTGGCTGTGGGGCTCCGCAAGTTCTGCTGCATGGGCCTGAAAAGCAGCCAGTAGATGTGTTTGAAAGGCCCCTGGGAGGCGCTTGTTCTGAGCAGTCATCTCTCCTGGGACTAGGCTCCTGTGTCTGTAGTGGACAGGGGGTGAGGGGGGATGGGTGGGTGGTGAGGTGGGAGGGGCGGCGAGTCAGCATTGGAGGTGACTCCATCCTGGTGCCCCATGGTAGACAGCGCTGTCCTGAGTGGGCAGCCTTGGGCCAGCTGCTTGGCCAGCATGGAGACAGCCATTTATACTCAGCAGCTCCTGGAGAGGCCTGGCTGGGGTGATGGTCACCTGGGTGTCAGCAGCCCTGGGTGACCACTTCAGAGGCGTTCTCTGGGAAGGGAGAGGACTGTATACCCTCCGTGGCCCTGTGGGTGGGCGTGGAGAGAGTGACCATGCTGTGCGGGGCGTGTGCTCAAGACCAGGGCAAGAGTTTGCATGGTGACCAGGGCCAGTTGGAAGCGTCACAGGACCAGACGCTTCCCCAGCCCTGGAACAAGCCATTCCCACCCGTGGAGCTAGCATCCAAGCCAGGCCTGTCTGCTGGTCCTTTGCCGGATCGAGTGCCCGTCAGCCCTGTGAGGGAGCTGTGTCACAGGGGGCGGCCCAGTCTGCCCTCAGGATGCACCTTGGCTAGATGTCCTGAGGTTCGACAGCCAGCACCCAGGACTTGTAACGATGCTCCCATTCTCCCACCCCATCTCAGGGGACCTCGACACTCAGTCCTGAGCCCATGCTGAAGCCCCCCAAGATGGTTTACTTTGGAAAGGACACAGTAGCCTTCCCTCTGTCAGCCCCCCAATAGCCCAGTGCCCTTAGATGGGGGACTTCTCTAAGACGTAAAAGCCAAGATGTCATTCTGAGGACTAACAAGCTTGAGTTTTTCCAATGTCATATCCATGTGAAATTGGAGATGGAAAGATAAAATGCAGAAGCAGAAATGATGGGTTCGAATGGTGCTGGTGAAGAATTCTGAATCTATCACGGATGACCCGAAGACTGACAATAGCATTCTTAGAATAAGTGCGCACCCAAATGCCCTTAGAAGAATGATGGCAAGGCTTTGCCTCACTGACTTTGGACCAGTCACTAGAACAAGTAGAGGATCAGACAACAATGGAGGCCCCTGATGCATCACTGAGATGAATCGACAATATCAACAACCATATCAAAGATCACCATGATGGTGCAGGACCAGGCCACGGGTCAGTCTGTTCTACGTCAGTGCACGGATCAGAGCTGGGTCAGGCAACTCGGAAGACAGTGCAAAGGACCCATGGTAAGTGGTGGTGATGGTAGTGGTGGTGGTGGTGGTGGTGATGATGGCAGTGTTAATGAGGGCGGTGGTAGTGGTGGTGATGGTGGTGGTAGTGCTAGTGGTGATGTGATGTGATGGTGGTGGTGGTGGTGGGGATGTTACTGATGATGGTGAGGTGGTGGTGGTGGCAGTAATGATTGTACCAATGGTGCTAGTAGTAGTGATGGTGTGGTGGTGATAGGAGTGGTAGTGGTGAGAATGATGGCCGTGATGGTGATATGGTTGTTGTTGTTGGTGATAGTGATAGTTATGGTGGTGGTGGGAGTTACGGTGGGATGATAAAGGTGACTGTGGTGGTAGTGGTGAGGGTGATGGTGGGCGATGGCAGTGATAGTGCCATAGGCGTGGTGCTGATGGTAATGGTTTTCAGCTGGTGGTGGTAGTAAGGATGGTATTGCTGGTAGCAGTGGTAGTGGTAGTCATGGTTGTAGTGGCAGTGGTGTAGTATAATAGTGGCGAGGGTGGTGATAGTGACAGTGGTGGTGGTGGTGCGTTGGTCTTGGTCATGGTGGGGATGTGAGTGGAGGTTGTGGTGATGGTGATAAGGGTGGTGGTGATGATAGCAGTGATGGTGACATGGCAGTGGCAGTGGTAGTGGTGGTGGTGATGGTGATGGCTGTTGAGTGACAGTCGTGATGGTGATAAGGGTTGTAGTGGTGGTAATAGGGGAGGAGGTCGGTGACTGTGGGTGGTAGACTGGGGTGGAGTCATGGACAGGCTTGGGTGTGGTAGAGGTGGTGGACAGTGGGTGAGGATACTGGGTGATTGATGGAGGTGATGGATGGGGTGGAGGTGGACAGGGGGTGAGGTGGTGGACAGAGGATAGGGTAGTGAACATGGGGTGGAGGTGGCGGACAGGGGGTGAGGTAGTGGACAGAGAATAGGGTAGTGAACAGGGGGTGGATATGGTGGCTAGGGGATGGGGTGGTGGACAGAGAATAGGGTGGCTGACAGGGGGTGGAGGTGAGTCAGGAGACTGTCCCCTCAGTGATGGCTGCAGAGACCTGCCTGTCAAGGTGCCCTGGGAAGACTGTGGACTCAGTCAGATCAGTGTCCGGTCTGGAGAGTATGCTTGGTGGATGCTGACCCTGGAGAGGCGGCTCACTCTCTGTGGGGAGGTTGGGTGGGTGGGGGGAGCTCAGCACAGACAGAGGGCCATGTGTCTATTCCTGGCTGCAGAAAACCCAGCTCAGCGAGCAAGCCACCTGTCTGCTGTCAGGCCCACTGGGGGTTATGACTGTGGGTGGGTGCTGGGACTGGGTGCTTCAGGCTGGGGGTAGGTGTTGGGGCTGGCGGTGGGTGCTGTGGGCAGGGGGTGCATTCTAGGGCTGGGGGAAATGCTGAGGATGGGACTGGGTGCTGGGGCTGGCATGCACAGTGGATCCCTCCTTGACCCTTTGTCTCTCTGAGTCTTTTTCCTGATCTCTGAAATGAGGCAAAGGTGGGGGGCTGCAGTCACACCTATCACTGAGTTCTGAAGGGGGTCACACAGCGTGCAGTGGGTGCCTACCACTGGGAGTAGTTCAAGGCGCCCCCTCCTAAGGATCTAGAACATTCTGTGCTGTAGTGCAGCAGGGGCAGTGCCTGGCACGCTCCTCTCACCCACGGCTGAGCACGCAGTAGTGAACCGTACTACAGCAACTTAAGGAGGGAGGACTTGGCCTAGAAGTTCTCCACTGGGAGACTCCAGGCTGGAGGCAGATGACTCCAGTCTGGCAGTTCATGGCCAGACTAGAGAGTCACCTTTCGAACCCCAAGGCCACCTCAGAGAGAAGGCCAGCCTGTCCCTCTGGAAACACAGCTGAACACATCTTGGGCCACAGTCCTGCACTGACTGAAGTGTGCTGCTCTGACCGTAAGGGTTGGTGGCTTGGTCTCCTGGCCTGGGATCCAGCCTGCCCCTGGCCCCCGGCCCCTCTCGGCAAGCCCAGATGAGAGACATGGGCATAGTTAGGACTTTGTGAGCAGCCAGGACCAGAGCCCCCAGCCTTGTTGGCACTGCGATGGTGAGCTGTGGCCCCCTCTCCAGAGCCCGAGGGGCTCCTGCTGTGGGGCAAATCACAGACCGCGGACTTGGACCTGGAGCCCCAGAGGTTGCCCCCTGCACCTCTCACCCCTGCCCTCTGCACACACTCAGGGCTCAAGGTCTTACAGCCATGGCTAGGTGGGCGGGGTGATGACAGAGCCCCAGCTGGAGCCCTGTACCCCAGAAGGCAGAAGACAGTGGCCTGGAAGGAAACCCAGTTCCATGGGCTTCGTTTTACTGGAGAGTTTTTCCTGCCAGTGAGTTTCCCAAACAAGGCGCCTGCACAGCTGCCCTGTAGAACGGGAGTGGGGACCTCCCCTCTCCACCCCATGTAGGTGGCCTGTGAGTGCCTTGTTCCTCCGTGGGAATGGCCTTTGTAAACACAATGTCTTCTGGTCACCACACCACTCAGCTTTCTGGGATGGAGAGTGAGCCACAGCAGCTCCTCTGGGGCTGGGATCAGGAGCAACTCCAGATACAGGGAGCCTGCCCCGGCCTCCCCCTGTGTGCTTGGTGACAGTGAGCCTTGGGGGACAAGGTGAGTGAGGGTCCAGGAGAGTACCCAGCGGAGCAGCCCCATGGGCATGAATGGACAAGACTCAGGAAACCATGGGGATTGCCGGGCCATCCAGTCAGTCCCATATCACGGTGACCTAACGCACAGTAGAAGGAGACACCGCCTGAGCCCATGGCTGCAGCCCCGGTATCCGTCCATGTCCATCTCGTTGAGGGCCTTCCTCTTCTTGCTCCCTCCTCTCTACTGAGTGTGATGTCCTTCTCCAGGGCCTGGTCTTTCCAGACAACATGTCCAAAAGTGCGCGAGACAAGGTCTTGTCAGCCCGGCTTCTTCCAGGACAGATGAGTTTCTTCTTTAGCACCTGCTGAATCAGGACGGAACACATCGGCAAGTGGCATCTTCCCTTTAAGGGAGATGATCGTTGGCCAAGCACTCACCACTGCGCTAAGTTCTAGGATCGGACCCTGCCCAAAGCACACTGCACACATTTTAACTCAGTTCATTCTGACAGGAACTCAGTTGAATGGTCAGTTCATTCTGACAGGGAGGGGTCTGCAGCCACCTTCTCTTTTGCTGAGAAAACAGAGAGGTGGGTGCCTGTCTGGGGCCACACAGCTAGTGCAGGCTGATCCTGGATTCCACTAGACCAACGTTCCTGCCGGGCCCCATGCACTTACCCACCCACCCCATACGGAGGCGCTCTGGCCCCATTTCTCAGTGAAGGAAGCTGAGATGCAGAGACCTTCAAAAGGGGTCACCTGCAGTCCCATTCCTGTGGCGCTTGAGCTCAGGGCCAGCTGCTCTGCCTGAACCCTGTGTCTCTGTGATTTTGTGCTGTTTCTTACGGCTTCTGACATCCTGGACTCCTGAATGAGCTGCTAAAACACACAAGAAATGCTCTCCCCCACGCTACCTACATAGCACAATGACTTTGTAGAGCCTCCCAGAATCCATCCTGCACTGCGTGAGCAAGCCCCCAGGTCCCTCCCAGACGGCACTGACAGTGGACTGAACAAGCAGGAGTGGAGGCTGGCCCTCAGTCAGCCTGTCTCTCACTTGGCACTCACAAAGTTGGCAAGTTGGTGGCTATAGGTCCAATCTGATCATACACAAGAGCTCGCTTTCAGAGGCAGTATGCATATATAATTTTCACTTGATTTCTAACATATTAAGTATAAAGATGGGGACATATCACAGAAAAGCCAGCTTCTGGCTTCTGTGTAAAAGTTAGGTCTTGACCTTGGGGGGGGGGTGCTCTTGACTGTCAGCTGGCCAAGTTCAAGTCACAGCCTGGACAGCCTCTGCCTGTTGTTACACTGTGTGTGTGTGATGGTAATAACAGGTGTGTGTGTGTGTGTGTGTGTGTGTGATAGTAACAGAGATGTGGGTGTATGATGGGAGTAACATGTGTATGTGTCTGTGTGTATGATAGAAATAGCTGTGTGTGTGTCTATGTGCAATGGTAGTAACAGGTGTATGTGTGTGATAGTAACAGAGGGATGTGGGTGTGTGATGGGAGTTACGTGTGTGTATTTGTGTGTATGATAGTGTTAACAGCTGTGTGTGTGATGGCAGTAACAGGTGTGTGTGTGTGTGTGTGTGATACAGAGGGATGTGGCTGTGTGATGAGAGTATCGTGTGTGTATGTGTCTGTGTGTATGATAGTAGTAACAGCTGTGTGTGTGTCTGTGTGCAGTGGTAGTAAAGGGAGTGTGTGTGTGTGTGTGTGTGTGTGTGTGTGTCCAGACCCTGGCCTAGTGAAGGAGCTACTATGGGTGCTGGCAGTGGGCAGCTTCTCCAATTCCTTGCTTCTTTGGCACAATTCTTGAGAATACGTGGGGTGTGGATAAGGAGCGAGAACTGACCCCAAACATCCATGTTCTCCTCAGCCTGTTTCTCCTTCCTCTTACTCAGCCAGCTTTTGATAGCCACCGGAGCACTTTCGGGTCAAACTGTCAGCATTTTGAGCAAACATTATGCCCAATGTGTTGAGTGGTGATGAGGGTGGTGATAATGGTGGGGTGATGATGATAATGATGGTGATAACCACAGTAGTGTTGGTGGTAATGAGGGTGGTTGGGGATGATGTTGACAATGACAGATACTTAGATCCTGGTAGTGGTGGTGATGACAATGATGGTAGGGATGCAGGTGATGTTGACATTGATGTTGGTGAGCATAGTGCTGATAGCAGTGATGATGGTGATGATGCTGGTGGTGGTGATAGGGGTGATGATGATGATGATGGTGGTGAGGATGATGATGGTGGTGAAAATGAAGGTGGCAGGATTGATGATGGTGACGATGGTGATGATGAAGCTGGTATTTGTCAAGTACTCCAGGAGCTAGACTGAACTTTCCAAACATTAAGTCACCTCTCCAGCAACTCTACAGAGTGTGTCAGGCTCATCCTCATCATCCCCACCATCGTGTTGGCCCTGGCCGTGTCCCAGCCAGCTCCCTAGGACTGAGGAAGGAGGAAATTGAACCACGAGGAGCAAGTGCATGGAAGCCCCTGTGGGCAGTGGGATGAAGTCGCCCTGGGACCTCACTGTGCTTCCTGGTGGCATGAATAGTGCACTGCAGTCCTGCTGCTGTGCTCTGAGTGCCCTTCCCCCAACATATGTGGACAATTCTGTCCCCATTCCTGGAGAGGGACCTGTCTGGGAAGAGGGCATTTCCTTATTATGCCAGTGAGACCATACCAGAGTTGGATGTGCCCTAAACCAAATCCCGTCTGAGTGCGAACAGGAGCAGGTGGACAGGTGTGTACATGATAGGCAGATGCCAAAGAATGTCCAGTATTTCTGACAAGGGAAGACCGCTCCCCTGCTCTCCGTCCCCATCCCACCGCACCCCCTCATCACTGGGCCTTTTGTTCAGCCCCCTGGCCCACAGAGCTGGGAGAAAATAAATTTCGGCTCTGAAGAGCTGCCCAGGTGTGGCAGGTCTGTTCACGGCACCAGGTAACCAGCCAGGTAGGACTCAAACAAAACTCTGACTGGGGGAGCGTGGCATTTCTCACAGGAAGGCGGCTCCCACCCTGCCCCACTGCTCAGAACTGCTCAGCCTGACCTCTTTGTTTCTTGACCCTTTGACACCCCCTTGCAAATTTCCAGGAGTTCTGGTGCAGTAGACGGCCCCAAGCTGGGAGACTAATTGCAAGGTTGTTGGTTCAAACCGACCTGCTGTTCTGCAGGCGGAAGATGAGGCTGTCTGCTCTGGTTTCCAGCCTCTGAAACCCACAGGGATGATTACTGTGTCCCGCAGAGTGGCTGAGTCAGAACTGGTCCCATGGAGTGGGTGCTTTGAGTTTTAGGTGGTGTCCAGGTTTCCATTGCCAGCAGTTATGGGGTCAGCATCTTTAAGTACAGCGTTCCCATGGACCTGTTTCCCTAGGATAAAGTTCCCAGGAGTGCTGTATGCACCAGGACTTGGAGGCCTCCCCAGCTTTGAAGTCAGCACGGTCTATTTGGAGTCAGAGTTTGACCAAAGGTGTGCACTTACTCAGAGGCCTACTTATGCAGCTGACACACAGCCAGTTGCCGTCAGGCCCCGCCCACTAGGCAGGTGGACTCGGAAGCTGGGCGGGGCCACGGGCGTGGGACACCCTGACTATGCTCCCTGCCGGGGTGGGGCTCTGCTGGCCTCTAGGAGCCGCGGTCCCCAGAACCCCTCAGGGTGATGGGAAATTCCCTGGTACATCACAGGCCCCTCTCGCTCTGCATGGGACCCAGGCTGACAGATGCCTGCATACCAGGAGGGTGGTGTGGGCTCCCCCTCTCAGTGCCGCCCCGCTGGAGCTCCAGGTGCTGCGGGTGCAGAGGTCCACAGCACACCGTGCTTCGTGACCCAGGCGGGTCACGTGGCCTGCCTTGCCAATGGCTCGCTTCCTTCCCAGGGTCCCAAGTGATGGGGGTCGAAATGGGGGCAGCAGCACCAGCGGAGGCCTGCGTCACTGGTTAGCAGCGGAGCTGTCCCCACACCAGCGCAGGACGTGGCCCCTCCCTGAGAGGAAGCATGTCGAAGAAAGGCCGGAGCAAGGGCGAGAGACCCGAGATGGAGCTGGACGTCACGCAGGCGTCCAGCGAGGAGCTGCGTGCCCGGCTGGCCAGCCTCCAGATGGAGTTCCAGCAGGAGAAGAGCAAGGTGCGGCCAGTGGGCTGGGCACCCTGGGCGCGGGGCTCGACCCACAAGCGGGGCTGGCTCTGAGGTTGGACCTGGTCAGCATGGCTGGGCCTCTGCTGACCCCTCCTTGAGATGAGCTGTCCTCACGGTTACAAAGACTGGCCAGTGTGGGTCTGCCGCATGTGTCCCCACACTCAGGACAGGTATACCAGGGTTTAGAGCAGGGGTTCTGCGGCCACCCTTCAGGCAGTGGACTCGGGTGGTCAATGCCACAGTGTCCAATTAGAGACAGCCCTACTCAGTGAGGCTGTCAGCACACCGTTGGTGTCCTAGTTGGTGCATGTCCCCTGGGGGTCTGTGGCAAGGCTGGGGACAGGGCTGGGGACCCAGCTGGGCTGGACAGGAGAGGGTGTGGGGCTTGGGTGTGCTTCTGGCAGTCCACACCGTTGGGGTCTGGCTGGTGTTGGGTTAGACTCCCAGAGGTGCCCCTGCAGGTGGTGCCCCCATCCCATTGGGAGCTGAGCCTCAGAACTTCCTCCCGCCCCCACCTTCACCCCCAGGGACAGTCAGGCATCTTTGTTGTGTGTTGAATCTGTTTCTTCATGTTTGTTCTGTTAGTGATGAACAAACCACATTACTTTCACTCAGTTAAGATAGCTGATGGATTTCTAGGAAACCTTAAGAATATAGTGGAGATTCTGGGTGTATACCGCCTGAGGGGCCCGGTCAGGGACAGGTCACCTCTGACCCCACCTTACCCTGACCCCAATAATGACCCCACCCCTAACCCCAGCCTTGCAAAGGACCTTGACGACCGGCCCCTCTCCCTCAGTCCCTACTTCACCTTTTCAGCTGACCAGGCCCCTAACCCTGTCCCCCCTCCCCCATGCTGCCCTGCCCCATGGTCCTGACTCAATGTGACTCTTGACCTCATCCAAGCCCCTAGCTCTGCCCTTGTGCCAGCCCCGAGATGCTGCCCTGCTCAGCCCTTATCCTCTGATCCACTCGGCCCCTCGACCTGGCACCCTGCTCTCACACCCGCCCCCTGAAGACCCCCCTGGTTCCCCACCTTCAGGTGGGGAAGCTGCGGGAGCGGCTGCAGGAGGCGCGGCTGGAGCGCGAGCAGGAGCAGCGGCGCCACACGGCCTTCCTGTCGGAACTGCGCGCCAAGCTGCACGAGGAGAAGACGCGGGAGCTGCAGGCGCTGCGCGAGGCGCTCATCAGGCAGCGCGAGCAGGAGACGGCGCGCGCCGCCAAGCTGCGCGAGGGCGAGCTGCAGCGGCTGCAGTCCACGCTAAGCCTGCTGCGGGACGGCGCGGCCGACAAGGTCAAGGCGGCGCTGCTGGCTGAGGCGCGCGAGGAGGCGCGCAGGGCCTTCGATGGTGAGCGCGTGCGGCTGCAGCAGGAGATCCTGGAGCTCAAGGCGGCGCGCCGCCAGGCCGAAGGCGCGCTCAGCACCTGCGTGCAGGCCGACAAGGCCAAGGCCGCCGACTTGCGCGCCGCCTACCAGGCTCACCAGGACGAGGTGCAGCGCACCAAGAGAGAGAGCGAGCGGGACATCCGCCGGCTGGTATGTGCGCCCTCAGTCTATTGGGATGTTGTCTACTAGGGTTTTATGATCACGACAGTGGCACGGACGTTGTCGGGGCCACTTTGTTTCGGAAGAAAGGCAAAAGGCTGAGGTCGGGGGGGGGGGGGTGGCTGTTTGGGGATTCCCAGTCCCTTCTCCGCTGACTGGTTGCTCACCTGGAAGCACAACTCTGAAAAAACGCGTAGTTGGCGCCTTCAGTCTGTGCATGTAATCCCCCCTTGTGGACCCACGTGGTGGCGCCGATGGCTTGCTGTGCTTCTCCACCCCTTCATCTCCCTGTGGTGCCTCAACCTTCCCTGGGAGCCATCGGTCCAGCGAAGGATGGTGAGCTGTGATCCACGCTGAAAGCGGGCTCTTTGCTCTTCACGGGAAATGCTTCCATTCCGTTTGGCTTTCAGCAAGCAAGGTTGTGTCACCTGCATGTTGCAGGTAATGATTGGGGTCTTCCTCCAGTCCTGATGCCCTGATGCCGTCGCCTTCTTCCTATAGTCCAGCTTCTGTGACTACTCTACAGTCAGATTGAATAAGTTTTGCAAAAGAACACAACCGTGGTTCACATTTTGCTGATTTTATTTTAGTTTTTTCCCTCAATTGATCGTATGCTGAATTGACAACTTTCCCCTCCTCCCTCCCTTTCCCGTCCCACAGCCTGATTGTGAACCCATGCAATGTCCTCTTGTTCTGCTCAACTGACTGCTCCTTGGTCTGTGGACAGGTCCCCTGGGAACACAATGACGTGTCTGAGTTCCCACTCTTCCTGATATTAACCATAGTTTGTTATGAACCACACAGCCAAATGCTTTTGCATAGACAATAAAGCATGAAGCCAAAAACCAAACTACTGTCCTTGAGTCCAACTGTAACTGTTCACGGGAGTAGAAAACCCAGTCTTTCTTCCTCAGAGCTGCTGGTGGTTTCAAACTGCCAATCATGCAGACCACAGCTCAGCTCATAAGCACCACACCCCCAGGCTCCTCAAGGTCTGGGTGTTCTCTGCTTTGTGCCAAGACTCATCTGCTGTCAGCAGGGATGCTTCTCCTGCCCCATGCTCTTCTGAATCGGCTCAGATTTTTGGCTGCTCCCTGTTGATGCCCTCTGGAAATGATTTTGAATTATCTTCAGCAAGGTTTTGCTTGTGCCTGATACTAATGATGTTGTTCAATAATTTCTACATTCTCCTGGGTCTCCTTTCTTGGGAATGGGCACAAATATGGATCTCTGCCAGCCAGTTTGCCACGTAACCGTCTTCCAAATTTGTTGGCACTGGCGAGTGAGTGCTTCTTGTGGTTCATCAGCTTGTTGACTATTTCAGTAGATATTACATCCATTCCTGGTGCCATCTTTTTGATTTTGCCAATACCTTCCGCGTAATCTCTCAGCTCATGCAGTTTGAACTTCTGCCTTCAGTACCATCAGTTCTTGCTTATATTCTGTCTCCTGAAATGGTTGCATGTCGACTCATTCCTTTTGGTGCAGTGTCTCTGTGTGTTTTTCCATCTTATTTTGATGCTTACTGCACCATTTAACATTTTCCCCATAGAACTTTTCATATTTCAATGAGAAATTTGAATTTTCTGCACTTCTTTCAACTTGAGATTTGCTGAGCATGTTCTAACTTTTTGTTTTTCTAACTGTGGGTCTTTGCAAATGTCATTACAATCCTTTGTCTTCTTGAGCTGCCCTTGGGCATCTTCAGCTCTTTCCATCAGTTCTCAAGAGCAAGTGTCAGCGTCTCTTCTGACATCTACTTTGACCGGTGCCTTCGTTCCTATCTCTTAATGGCCCTTTGATGCCCTCCCACAGCTAGTCTTCTGTTGTTAGTGGTCAATGCATCAAATCTATTTTTGAGAAGTTCTCAACATTCGGGTGGAACAGACCCAAGGTTGTGTTTTGGTTTTCATGGTTTTCTCCAGCTTCGACTTGAACTTGATATGGCAATTGGTGGTGTGTGCCCGTCAGCCTGGCCTTGTTTGGGCTTCTGGTATTGAGCTTCATCTCTTCCACAGATGGAGTTAGTTTGATGCTCATGTATTCATCTGGCAAGGTCCATGTGTCTAGTCACTGTTTATGTTATTTGAAAAAAGATATTTGCAATGAAGTCATTGGTCTTTCAAAACTTCTACCACACAATCTCCAGTTTTGTGTCCGTCACTGAGGAGGTATATTCCAACTACTGATCCTTCCTCTTTGTTTCCAACTGTTGCATTCCAATTGTTAATAATCATCAATGCATCTTGATTGCATGTTTGATCCATTTCAGAGTGAAGAAGCTGGCAGAATTCTCCCATTTCTTCATCACCAGCTTTAGTGGTTGGGGTGTAAATATGAACAAGTTGTACTGACTGGGTTTTCTTGTATGCAGATAGATATTATCGCATCACAGAGAGCACTGCACTCCAAGATAGGTGTCCCGCCAACACCATCAAACATGAACCACCTAATCAAAACGGCCAACACTAACCTGTGCAGCTCACTAATGCCTAGCATATCGATCTCCATGTGAGCCGTTTCATTTTTGGACAAGTTCCAATTTTCCTCAATTCAAACGTGGTCCATTCCCCGTTCTGATTATTGATGGATGTTGTGGCTGTGCCTTCTCATTTTGAGTGGTGACTCGTCAGCACAGGAAGATCCTAGAAGCTTCACTCCATCCATCGTCCCTGTGGCCCACTCTGCTTCCAGAAGGCAACTCTCCCTCTGTCCTATTTTGAGTGGCTTGTTTCTGGCATGCTGTCTTGGTGTTTCAGGGCTGTTTGTGAGGTTGGCTGTGGCCAATCCCTCAGACCTGGGCAACTGAGTCCATCTTCATAGTTGGTTCTTTGTTGGGGAGCTCCGCTGGAACCTGTTCACCTTGGGTGATCATTTCAATTACGGGCAGCATTGCTCCCACAGCATGACAAACTGACAGGCAAGTGGTGGGCTTACATGTTGGCCACGTGTCAACTCCTTCATAGGACTGTCCAGCCAAGCATTGGAGACGTGACTGGGCAAGGCAGTTGGATGGAGCTGTCAGTGAAAGTAGCCATCACACTGACATTGACATGGGTCAAAATACATGCAGGCGCCCCAGGCGTCCCTCCGAGGTACCTGAGCGTGCTGACGCCACAGCAGTGGCAGTGAGGCACACTCACATGGGTAACGTCCAGCTGTGGCTGGGAGGTACGGGAATGTGATGATGCCGCAGACATGGTGTGGGGGGAGCGAGGTATGAGAACAGGGGTGATTCTGTGGGCATGGTGGGCAGTGCCTGAGTGGGAATGGCGCTGCTAGGGTGGCAGAGCAGCACACTCATGTGGACGATGTCCCAGATGTGACTGGGAAGTACGTGTGTGAGGTGATGCCACACTCAATGTAGGTGCATCCACGGGGTCATCCATCTCAGTGAGGGTCTTCCTCTTTTACTCTGCCCCTCCACCATACCACACACGATAACCTCCTCCAGGAAGTGATCATTCCTGACAGCATGTTCAGAGTATGTGAGGCCAAGTGCCTCCTCCTCGTCTCTAAGGAGCACTCAGACTGTACTTATTCCAGTACAGATCTGTCTGTCCTTTTAGCAGTCCATGGTACTTCCAATATTCTTCTCCAGCACCACCATTCAAATGCACCAATTCTTCTACGGTCTTCCACATTCAATGTCCAACTGTCACTTGCATGCGAGGCAGCAGAGAGTCCTCAGAGGAACATCCTTGCTCTTCAGTGCGCTAAAGAGGTTGAGTGCAGCAGATTTAATGCAACGCATCTTGGGATCACTTGGCTGTGGCTTCCGTGAGCATTGATTGTGGGGCCAAGCAAGACGAAATCCTTGACAACTTCAATGTTTTCCCAGTGACCGTGATGTTCACCCATTGATCAAGTTGTGAGGATTTGGGTCTTTACATTGAGTTGTAATCCATGCTGAAGGCCTTGACTTTCATCCACAAGTACTTCACGGCCCCTCACTTTCAACAAGCAAGGTTCCATTCTGCAGGTGGTTCATAAATTCTCTTCCGATCTTGATGCCACACTCTTCTTTGTATTATTATCCACCCTCTCTGATGATTTGCTCAGCATACAGATTGGATAAATAATGGTGAGAGAATACAACCCTGACTCACATTTCCTGATTTTAAACCAGGCATTATTCCCTGTTCTGCTCACATGCTGACTCTTGATCCGTGTACAAGTTCTGCATGAACACAATGGAGTGTTCTGGAATTCCCATTCTTCTCAAGGTTGTCCACAGTCTGTTATGCCCCACACAGTCAAAGTCTTGGCAGTCAATAAAACACAAGTCAACATCTTTCTGGAATTCTCTGCTGTCAGCCAAGATCAGTCTGACGTCAGCAATGAGATCCTTGGTTCCACGTCCTCTTCTCACTTCGGCCTGAACCTCGGTCAATGTACTGCAACTACCACTGTTGGATGATCTTCAGCAACATTTTACTTGTGTGTGATATTAGTAATATTGCTCTATAATTTGAGCATTCCATTGGGTCACCTTTCTTTGGAATGGGCACAAATATGGATCTCTTCCAGTCAATTGGTCAAGTCGCTGTCTTCCACATTCCCTGGCAGTGATGAGGGAGTGCGTCCAGTGCTCCATCAGCTTGCTGGGTCATTTCCAGTAGTTCCTGGAGCCTTGTTTTGGCTGATGCTTTCAGTGCAGCTTAGACCTCTTCCTCCAACACTTCAGGTCTTGCTCATGTGCTCCCTCCTGAAATAGGGGACTGCTGGCCAGCTCTTTATCATACAGTGACTCTGTGTCTTCTTTCCAACTTTTTTTTTACATTAATGTAGCCACTTTCAGGGACCTTAATGATCTCAATTATCCTTAAGGCTCGTAACATGGCTTTATTGCTATTGCCAGCTTTTTCTAAATTTCTGCAGAAACACATACAAGTTAACAGAATCAATGGCTGGCTTCTTTCCAACTTTTTTTGGATGCTTCTTGCATCATTCAAGTTAGGGTTGGGGGTCATCAATTTGTCCGAGAAAGTGGAGGAGCCAGCCTGGGCGAGGAGTGGGGAATGGGAGACTGATGGAGCACAAGGAAGAGGTACAGAACAGGGGTGAGGGAAACAGAGCATGGGGCAGAGACAACATCTGCTGAAGGAAAGGACAGGGTCAGGATGGGAGGGGAGAGATGGAACAGGGGCAAGGCTGGGCATGGTCGAGAGAACCTTAGGAAGGCATTGAGGAAGAAGGGCAAACACGGACGAAGCCGTAGGCGGCACCTGGGAAGGGCAGCATGAGCCAAGGCTGGGCTTGGCCTTCCATAGAAGCCAGTGCAGGTGAGGCTCTCAGGAAGGGAGAGACAGAAGTCCTTGAGGTGACAGAGATCTCTGACATGAGTGGCTGGGATCCAGGGCAACAGGGACATGTGAGGTGAGCTTTGCCAGTGCTACTTGGTGTGGCTGGGGGCTGTGTCTGGGGGGTTGAGAGAGGGGAGCCAGAGAACCAACCGTGTGAGGGATTGGGGTCCGGCAGTCCCAGTTCCAGGGCTAGGTGCTGACGTTCTTTCTTGGAGGTGAGGTGATGGACAATGGTAGCCAGGTGTGAGGGACCTGAGGGGCACATTAGAAGGAAAAGACCTGGGGGGACCCAGAGTGCTCAGCTCGGTCCCAAGACCTTGTGCCGGTTGGGTGTGAGGGGGTTGTGCAGAGGTCAGTGGACCCAACCCTGGGGCGGCCTTCCTCTCTGCGGGCCATAAGCCCAGGTGACCTGCTCGTTCTCCCCCCCACCCCCCGCAGATGGAAGAGATCAAAGGGAAGGACCGCGTGATCCTGGCCCTGGAGAAGGAGCTGGGGGTGCAGACGGGCCAGGCTCAGAAGCTGCTGCTCCAGAAGGAGGCGCTGGGCGAGCAGCTGGTCCAGGTCAAGGAGGCTGAGCGGCATCACAGCAGCCCCAAGAAGGAGCTCCCACCAGGCATCGGGGACACAGCGGAGCTCATGGGGGGCCAGGTGGGGGCGGGGCCCCACCTCTGCCGCATCCTGCCCACCACCCTCCTGCTTCCTCCCCATCCCCGCTCCCTCCACCCTGTAGGCCTCGCTCCTCCCCTCCTCACCTGTCAGTCCTTCCCTCCCTTCCTCCATCACCCCACCCCGTCTGTCCATCCACCCACCAGTCCTCTTCCCCAGTTGACTGGCACTCACTCTGTCAGGCCTGAGCTAGGCTCTGACAATAGAGATGAGACATTGACTTGCTTTCGGGCGTCTCAGGACTAGGTTGGGAAGAAGGCGGTGAAGACACAGAATGGGAATCAGAGCCCAGGAAGAATGCAGTCACCAGTTCAGTGGCTTCAAGTCAGGGCTCACAGGACGAGCTGACCAGACAAAGGCAGGGCCATGGGGGCAAAGGTCAGAGGGACTGGGGCACCCTCCACTCAGTGTCCATTGTGGAGTCAGTAGACGCTCACGTGAGTGACTGCTCTGTGCAGACCATGTTGTGCACCAGCCTTTGTGTCGTGGGCCAGGTGGACATGGCCATGGCCCTCACGGAATATTCCAGCATGCCTTGGGTTTACAGGCGATGGGGCTGGGCAGGGCTCGACCACAGAGCTCCCATGGGCTGATGTGAGATGTTAGGGAGTCTGATGGGTGTGGCGTGCCAGCCACCAGAGCTCGGGGTGCCGGGGTGTGGGGTCCCTCCAGGAAGACCATGAGCCGTCACACGGCGTCCCTAAGGACCCCTGCGTGTTACGGATCCTCTGGGCGTCTGGTGGGCGGTACGCACCGGCTCCTCAAGTGTGGTGTCTGGCCTGCAGGACCAGCACACGGAGGAGCGGGACATGAGGAGGTTCCAGCTGAAGATCTCGGAGCTGAACGCGGTGATCCGGAAACTGGAAGACAGAAATGCCCTCCTGGCCGACGAGAGGGCCGAGCTGGTAAACCTGCCTGGGGAGGAGGGGGCCCACGTGGGAGGCAGTTCCAGGCTGCAGTCTTCTGCGCTGTCTTCCTGATGGCTTCCCCATTTAAAACTGGCCACAGCCCCTTCTGCCTGCGGGACCTTACCCCGCAGGAGCATGACCGGCTCAGTGGGGAGTGGAGAGGAGGCGGCCGGCAGGCCCCTGGGGAGAGTTGGCCAAGGACACCGGGCTGCTCTCCAGCTGAGGCTGACGGTGGAGGCCTGTGGACAACACCGATGGCCATGACTTGCAAGAAGACAGGCAAACGCTCTTCATCTGGATGCTGGGTGGCGTGCTTTTGGGGGTTCAGGCATGGGGGGTTCTTGGCTTCCGCTCATTTCCCCTTTCAGAGAACATGACCGCTGTTTACCTCTAAAGACCATGGGCCTGGGATTCTGTTAGAACAGAACTGTGGACAAAACTGCGGCCCTGGAATCTGATTCGGGACACAGGGCTGGCTCTCTGTGCACCGGGGCGTGCTGTGGCCCACAGCCTCTGCTTGTGCTGCAGCTGAAGCGGAACCGGGAGACGGAGGTCCAGGTGAAGCCCCTCGTGGAGAAGAACAAGCGGCTGAGCAAGAAGAATGAGGACCTGCAGCATAGCGTCCAGCGCCTGGAGGAGAGGATCCAGACCCTTACTCGGGAGAACGTGGAGATGGTGAGGACCGGGACCCCGTGGGATGGCCACAGCACCCCACTGGACACCTATTGCACCCCCTCATGGGGCCCCACAGGAGCCTGCAGGATGCCTGCTGAACCTCACAGCATGCCACAGACACCCAGGGGACCCCTTGGTACCCCTCAGAACCATTGCCGGACCTCACCACACACCACAGAACCCCACAGGAAGCCCGTGGGATGCCCACAGGGCCCCACAGGGTGACCACAGCGGGGGTGCATGTAGCTAGTTACTGCCTTAAGGGTCCTTCTGTCTCTCCAGTCTCGTCTCGGCTGTTCTGTCATCTTGTCTCCCAAATGCCCATCCATCCCCCGGCCTTGGGTTCAGGGTCTGCTTGAAGCCTCCATCCTCCCCTACCTTCACTCTTCCCACCCTGTCCCTGAGTCTACACCCAGGGTCCTGATCCCGAGCAGGCTGGCTGGACCCACAGGCAGTACTCCTGACACCCCTCCCCCACTACAGAAGGAGAAGCTGTCAGCCCAAGCCTCGCTGAAGCGCCACACATCCCTGAATGACCTCAGTCTGACTCGGGATGAGCAGGAGATTGAGTTTCTGCGGCTGCAGGTGCTGGAGCAGCAGCACGTCATCGATGACCTGTGTCTGGTGCGTGTGTGCTGATGGGCGAGGGGACCATGGTCTGAGCAAGGAGCTGGGACGGGCCATCAGAGGTCCCGCCCTCCAGGATTCCTTCCCCCATGCCAGCCACCCCCAGCCCTGCTTAGATGAGTTTTCATGTCCAGGCAAATGTCCTTTCATCTCCTACTCAGGGCCACGAAGAGGAGGTATCAGTGTTCACATGGGACTTGTGGCCTCCCCAGAGTGGCCATGGTTTGTACCTGAGACACCACGGTCTGGTAACTTAGTTGGTGTGGAGACAGCAAGCTTGAGCCTGACACCCTGAGTCTTGGGTTCCTAGGGCTTGTTAAGAAAGAGTGTGCACATCTGTGTGCGCATGTGTGCATCCATGTGTGTGCATGTTGTGTGTGCATCCGTGTGTGTATGGGCACGGACACTGGCACGGGCAGTGGATGTGGTTCTGCGGAGTGAGCACGCCTCATGAAGACCAGTCACCGCTCTCCATGGAGACCAGTCAGGGCCCCTGCCATGAGCTCTGAATTTGAATCTTCAAAGAAGAGTGTGTCTGCTCGTTCACGAAAGCACCATCCTTCTGTCTGTTCATCTGTCCACCACCCACCTACTCAGCCATCATCCATCCATCTACTCTCTCTTCAACATACATCATCCACCCACCCATCCATTTATGGACCCATCATCTGTTCATCCACCCACCCACCCAGTCACCCATGCTTCCATTCACATCACTATTCTCCATTCATCTGCAACCATCCATCCGCTCCATCATCATCCATCCCTCCCTCCCTCCCTCCCTCCCTCCCTCCCTCCCTCCATCCCTTCCTCCTCTCATCTGTTTCCATCTCTCTTCCCATTTATGCATCCGTTATCCAGCCATTCAACTCTCTATCCATCTGTCACACACCTATCAGCTACCCACCATCCATCCATTACCACACACTCATCCCCCCGTCATCATCTCTTCCTCCATTCATACATCCGTCTGTTTCCAACCACTGTCTCTCCAGCTAACACCCAGCTTCTCACTCTTCCTCCCTCCATCCCATCTTTATTTTTCCCTCTCTTTATCTGTTGCCCGTCGACCTGTCCATCCTTCATTCAGTCCATTCATCCACCCATCCACCTCTCTGTCTGTTTCTTCCTTCTTTCCTACCTGCCCCCCCACCCCACTCCCTCCCTGTCCACCCCATTTTTTTCTCAGTCGATCCACTGACGCCTCCTTGTACAAAAGACTTCATGCAGCTTAGGGTGAAAATTCCCCAACAAGATGGTGACACAGTAGAGGAGACAACAGTCTGGACCAGGAGGAATAAATGGGACCATGCAACTCTGGCCGGGCACAGAATCAGCTCTGTGGTTCCGGCTGCCAAGGGGAACAGGGAACCATGGTTGGGGAAGAGAACGTGGGCTGGTCTTACCCGGGTAGAGTGGACCTGCACCACAGGCCCCTGCTGATGGCTCACAGCAGCGCTGCAGGGCTGTTCCCCCTTCAGCACAGGGAGGAGCTGAGGGTCCAAGCGAGGCGTCTGTGCAGAGTGCACTGGTGGGGAGGGCTGTGCCACAGACTTCTTTGACCCAGGGCCCCTCCACCCCGCCTCCTGGCAGAGAGCAGCCTCCACCCGCTCAGTGGTTTGACGTCCTGGCCCCGGAGCACAGTCTTCTGGGGCTGCAGGCAGCAGAGCAGCCCCAAGAAGGAGCTGGCCTCCCCTACTGGGACCTCTAGGGTTAGGGTGGTGGAGGTCTGGGCGTCTGAGGGTGGGGTCTGGGTGTCTGAGGGTGGGGGTCCAGCATCTGAGTTAGGGGGTCCTGGGGGTCTGGAGGTGTTGGGGTTTGAGGTACTGGGAGTCTGGTGTTCTGGGGATCTGGGGCCTTGAGGGTGGGATCTGTGTATCTGGAGTTATGGGAATCTGAGGTGGGTGGTTTGGGGCCTGGGAATCTGAGGGTGGGGGTTTCTGAGGATGAGGGTCTGAGACCTGGGGGCCTGAGATGCTGGGGTTAGGGCATCTATAGGTGGTGGGTCTGGTGTGTTGAAAAGCGTGGATAGGGGAATGAGAGGCTTAAGGTTCTGGAGATATCGATGCCCAGAGGATTGGGGTCCTGCAGCCTGGGGGTTTACATCTGGGTGTTTGGGTCTGGGGGTGTGAGAACTGCGGGCTAGGTGCCTGGGCTCGGGACTGGAGCTCCAGGGGATGAAGAACAGGGTCTGGGTGTCTGGGGAGCAGGGACTGGAGGGGCTGGGGGCCTCTGGAGGGGTTGGGTCTGACAGGCTGCTGACCTGTGGGCAGCTGTGTTTCTTCCTAGGAACGAGAGCGGCTGCTTCGGTCCCGGCGACAGCGTGGGAGGAGCCTGAAGCCACCCAAGGTGAGGCTGTGGGGGTCAGTCAGGAGAGAGGGTCCCTGTGTGGCACACAGGGGTGCAGCTGGGGACACTCACAGGGTCTCAGCATCTGTCACCAAAGCTGAAATCACAGCTCAGATGTCAGGATACATCCACAGGGCTCTTGGGCAGGGCCCCGTTGTGCAGAACCAGAGTGGTAGAGTCAGGCCAGGGTGGGCGCCTGGCTGTCTGCTGGGAGTGGAGAGCAGAGGGATACAGCTGGAAATGCCACATGCAGGTTGGGGCAGGTGTGAGTATACAGGCTCTGTGTGCAGCCAGCAGGTAGTCATCATGGTCACGTAGAACCTTCTGTTCCTCAGACCCTGGTGACAGTGAGGTGGCTCTCCTTAGCAAGGGGGCCCAGCAGTGAAGGGTTTGGGCTGCTAACTGCAAGGTCAGCAGTTCAAACCCACCCGCTTGGACGGAGGCAGGCTACCTTGTGAGGGTCTTTTGCTGTGAGGTGCCGTCGGGCTGGTTCTGACCCATAGTGACCCCGTGCATGGCAGGATGAAACACTTTCCGAACTGTTCACACATTTGAGCCTGGGGCTGCAGCCACCGGGTCTATCCATCTCACTGAGGGTCATCCTTGTTTCTGCTGCCCCTGTACCTTATCAAGCGTGATGTCCTTTTCTAGGGACTGCTCTCTCCTGACACTTGTCCCAGTGTGTGAGATGAAACCTCAGTATCTTTGCCTCTAAGGAAAGGAGCGTGTTGGCTGTACTTCTTCCAAGACAGGTCCTTGGAGCAGTCCCGGGGGCTTTCAATACTCGCTGCCAGCACCACAGTTCAAAGGCATCCCGGCTTCTCTCAGGTCTCCTGTAGTCAATGTCCAACTTTCACATGCATACACCAGGGCTTGGACCAGGCGCCCCTTAGTCCTCAAAGCACCCTCCTTGCTTTCTGACACGTGTGTGTGGCTGGGATGCTCTGTGTCACTGGCATTTTTTAAACACCAGCAGGGTCCCCCAAAGTGAACAGGTTTCTGAAGATCTTCCAGCCTCAGAACAGATGAGGAAGAAGGAGTCAGCTGCCCACTTCAGAAGAGGATCCACTGAAAATCTTAGGCCCGGCTTGGGAACATTGTTAGGTACCAAAGGCCTAAGGAATGGGAGCGGAGCATTGCTGAGAGAGTGCAGAGGGCGGAACACACTCGGCACGCAGCTGCTGGTTTCTCAGAGTGGAGTTGACCGTGGTGACGTGGACGGAGTAGAGCCTGTGGGAGTGGTGCCGGCCAGATCTTTGTTTGAGATCAAACAGCGGCCGACACCTGGGAACTTGGAAGGTGAAAAGTATGAATCCAGGAAAACTGAAAGTCGTCAGAATGAAGTGGAATGCACAAAGACCAATATTCTAGACATCAGTGTGCTGCACTGGACTGGGACTGGCCATTTTGAATCAGAAAGCTGCATGGCTTTCAATGCCAGGAACAGCACAATCGAAGGAAAGGAGTTGCAGTCGTTGTCAACAAAGGTGTTTCAAGATCTCCCCTGGAGGACAATGCTGTCAGGGAAAGGGTTATCTGTACCCCCCTTCAGGGGGTACACAGATGTTACTCCCATGTATGCCCCCAAATACCAAAGCTAGTGATAAACTGAATAATTCTACCAACATCTTCAGTTGGAAATTGGTCGGACACACAAACGAGGCGCAGCGATGATTATGGGCAGTAGGAGCACAGAAGCTGGAAACAACGAGGGAGGCACGGTAGCTGGAGAAGAGGGTCTTGGCGACAGAGACGAGGGTGGAGATCACACGACAGAACTTTGCAAATGTATTTGTAGCAAACACCTTTTTTTCAACAACACAAACAGCAACTACACCTGTGGACTTCTCCTGAGGGAACACACAGAAATCCAATGACACCTGTGGGAAGCCACAACAGAGAAGCTCAATATCAGCAGAGAAAACCGGACCGGGGGCTGACTGTGGAACAGACCATCAATTGCTCATGTGAAAGTTCAGGTTGAAATAGAAGAAAATGGAAATAAGTCCATTAGAGCCAAAAGACAGCCTCGAGCCTCTCCCACCTGAATTTTAAGAACATCTCAAGAACAGACATGCGCCATTGAACACTCAGTAACATGAGCTGTGGAATGACGTCAGGAACATCATCATGAAGAAGGCAGTCATCAAAAAAACAGACAGAAAGATAAGATCAAATGGATGTCAGAAGAGACTAAACTTGTTCTTAATCATAGAGTAGCTAAGGAAAATGGAAGAAAGGATGAAGTAAAAGAATTGAATAGAGGGGGAGCGCACGATGTGCGCGCACCCTCTCCCTCCTCCACCACTGCCGCCTCCTTCTTCTGCTCCTGGAGCTGCCTGTGTGCTCGTTTGGTGCGGACCTGGTACCTCTTTTGTGAAGCGGCAGCTGAGGAGACTTCGGCGCTCGCCATGGCCGACAAGAAAACCAAGGAAGGAGTCAAGACTGAGAACAACGATCATATTAATTTGAAGGTGGCGGGGCAGGATGGTTCTGTGGGGCAGTTTAAGATTAAGAGGCATACGCCACTTAGCAAACTAATGAAAGCCTATTGTGAACGACAGGGTTTGTCAATGAGGCAGATCAGATTCCGATTTGATGGACAGCCAATCAATGAAACAGACACACCTGCACAGTTGGAAATGGAGGATGAAGATACAATTGATGTGTTCTAGCAGCAGACAGGAGGCATCTTCTAAAAGGGAGCCTGCTCCTTTCCTCCAGAACTCTCTTCCACAATTTGGTTGCACCACCTCCTGACGACTACAGTATAGTTTTCTCTTTTATTTCCCCTTCCCCGTTCCTTTATTGTACATAAAGTAACTGGTGCATGTGCACACGCATATTGCATTTTCCCCTTTGTTTATTTTGTTTTTTTACTAAATGGCCAATGGTATGTTTTGATCGACACCAAGTGGAGATGGGATGGGGAAACACTAGCTCTGTGAAAACCCCCCCTTCGCCATCAGCGGCATGCTCACTCAGCTCCTCTCTCTATATTCCAGTAAGTTATTTTGCTCTCACTGTTTAACAAAAACAAAAAACAACAACATAAAAAAATCCTTACATACCTTGTTGGATTGGAGAATTTTAATGTTTTTCATTTATCATTGTAAAACCAAGGACAATTTTATAACTTTTTTGTACGTAGCTGTTACATGTAGGGCAATCTGTCTTTAAGTAGGGGCAAATTACTCTCAAAGAAATGAAGCCTGGATAGTTTTCCCTTCAACTCAAGCGTCTTGTTGTTTAAGTAAACTTCTTGTTTAAAATTTAAAAAAAAAAAAGAAAAAAGAATTGAATAGAAAATTTCAAAGGGCAGCCAGGAAGACAAGATAAGATATGACTATGAAATATGCAAAGATCTAGAAATAGAAAACCCACAGGGAGGAACTCGCTCAGCAATGCCTGCTCCGCCTCCTCCTAGCAGAGCTGAAACAGAAAGAATGAGAGAAGAAACGCAAGTCCTGAGTTACAGTCTGAAAAGACTCTGGGCAAAACACTGAAAGGCACAGAGAGACTGGAAAGCATACGCAGAGTCCCTGGACTGAAAGATCTCGGCAGCCTCCCACCATTGCAGGAGGGAGCAGATGAGCAAGGACCGGTGGCTCCGAAGGAAGAAGTTCAAGCTGCACTGAAAGCATTAGCCAAAAATAGGGCTCCTGGAATCACTGGAACACCAATGGCAATGTTCAAAAGCTGATGGAGCCCTGGAAGCACTCACTCGGCTGTGGCAGGAAGTTTGGACGACAGTCCTCGGACAGCTGGCTGGAGGAGATCCATATCAGTGCCCATTCCCGATAGAACGCTGGGAGTAGCGAACAACAAACATCACCGATGTCAGATGCACGCAAACTGCTGCTGATCATCCAACAACGGCCATCGCAGGACATTGACAGGAGCTGCCAGAGGTTCAGGCTGGATTCAGAAGAGGATGGTGGAACCAGGGATAAGGTATTCGGCTGTGTGGGTCATAACACATTATGGATAGCCTTGGGAAGAATGGGAATTCCGCAACCCTTCATGTGCTCCTGTTGACATAATCCCTAACAAGGAAACTAGCTGTCAGGGTTGGTGCATAGATTTGAATAATAGTGATTTGATTGGATTTCCTTGGAGGCGGACAGACAAAATACGAATACAGACAGACCTCCAAGATCCTGAGATGTCTGTTTTGACGATTGTCGCAACTCCATTCCTCTCGACTGGATTGTTACTGGCAGATGCAGTAAATGAGATGTGGCTTTCTGGTACAGTCGGGCCAGTACCAGCCCATTTTCGCTCACGAATGCTTAGAACGTTGATAGTTATGTGTTCCATTTTTATATTTGATGGCTTTCAGTTTTCCAAGATCCATGCTTTGGACATTCCAGCTTCCAACTCTCAGTTGATGTTTGCAGCTGTTTCTTCCCATTTTGCCCACCGGCAAACCAGGATCCCGGAGGCTTTTCTCTTGAGGACTTTACCCCATTTGCAGCACTCCTGCTGGGCCAGCTCTTCCTCAGTCGAAGTTTGAGTGTGCCTGACCCGCGGGCTCGTCTCCTGGCACTGTCTCTAACAGTGCTCTGCCCCTGTCCACTGTGCTCGCAGTAACTGACAGTGTGCTGATGCGGTCATTGGGTGGTTCCTGGCTGACTCCTCTGAAGTGGACAGACAGTCCCTTCTTGGGGGGTCTGTCTGCTCTGAGTCTGGACGCCTCACTGAAACCTGTTCACTGTGGTGACCCTGCTGGCGTGTGAAATACTGGTGATATAGCTTCCAACATCACAGCGACACACCGTGTGACAGATGGCTGTTGGTGACAAGATACGCAGCCTGGGAAGCCCCAGGGAGTGGTTCTCCTTGGCCCTACATGGTCTCGTCCATAGCAGTGTTTGTGGTTGGACGCTGTGCGGGTGCCACACAGTCGCAGTCAGGGGCAGGAGGAGTGGCAGGTGCGGCCACTGGACTCAGATCCCTGATGTGAGGAGGGCAGCAGGGCCGTGGAGAGCCTGGTCATCATGCTCCGCCATGCCCAGCTATTGACGTGTTGGCTCCAAGGCTCATCCTACACCTTCTGGCCCAGTCCAGGCCCTGCCTTAGAGCTGGGAGGCTGCCCTGCATGAGGAAGTACTCACTGGAGGGCGTGGAAGGCAAGGGCTTTGCGCTGCACTTGCTCCACTGCCGCAGTGGAGGGCACCCCTGTGGAGCATGTGGGTAGGCCAACGTGTGGGAGGATTCAGACGCTTCGTGGGAAAATGGGGTTAACAGGCGATCCCATCCTCTTTCTGAAGGCCCTCGCGTGCCTATCGGTGTTGGGCTGCCAACCCGGTCCCTGCTGGAGGAGAGGAGGCTCTGGCGAGACTGGTGTCTGAGGATCTCTACCTCAGGCTGCCATGAGTTAGACCTCACGGCGCTGGACTTGGTTTTCGCTCCTCTGGTGGCACAGTGGTTACTCGTTGGGCTGTTCACTGCAAGGTTAGCAGTTTGAAACCACCAGCTGCTCCTTGGGAGAGAGCCAGGACTGTCCTGTGGGGTGGCTGTGAGCCAGCATTGACCCAGTGGGAGTGGGTTTGGTCTGGGTGGGTGGTTCCTTGGGGCGTGCTGGTGCGCAGCAGGTGGCATGTTGGCCTGCCCACTGCAGGGTCAGCAGTTCAACTTCACCGTGACTTTCTGGGAGGAGGAGGAGGCTGTCCTCCCTGTGCCTGGGCAGCTCTCAGGGGCAGTGCCGCCCCGTCCCATAGGCTGCCATGCATCCACTGGATGGGGCATAGGGTTGACTCTGTGGTTCCAGGAAGCACTTTCCCTGCATCCTCTGGTCCAGCAGTGAGGCGGGGGCCATGGCTGAGTCCCAGGGACCACCGACAGCCTGGGAAACCCACAGGGGCAGCCCCACTCTGCTCTGTGAGTGAGGACCGACTGACTACCTGGCAAGGAGTCTGCCTACAAAGTTATGTACGCCCTCCAGTTACAAGGACCACGTACATAAATCACAGCTGTCATTTCAGGGTCACTTGCTCCAGGCCAGGCAGCTGGGGACCCATACACAGGGCTCCAGTCACTTGTCTTGGTCTCTGCACGCTGGGGCATGGTGTCATTGCTGTCCGCCGGCACGGAGTCGGCAGGAGCCACAGTGACTGTGCACTACCCAGGCCTGCAGCCATCCCACGGTCAGCCACGGACCCCGTGCCAGACCCGAGGGAGCTGATTTCCAGGCTTATCTTCCTGGTCTCAGTCGGGAAGCTCTGCTGAAGCTGGTATAGTACCCCTGCCCCTCGCAGCCCCTGACTGACAGGTGGGTGGCCGGGAGTCCAACCCCGGCCTCCTGTGTTCGAGGTGGGGACTCCACCCCGACCCACATGGCTGGTGTGTCTGAGGCTTGGAGGTGCCTGGGTAGAGCATGACTATGTTTAAGTGCGCGTGCTGTATGAACACACCACCCGTCCATGTGTGTTGCTGCAAAGACTATGGGAAGATCCACGGACTGCTCAAAGAACAAGGGCGTCCATCTTGGGAGAAGTGTGACCAGAAGCCCCTTTAGGCCATGGATGGTGAGATTTGGTCTCATGTACCTTGGACACATGATCTGGAGAGGGACATCACGCTGGCAAAGTGGAGGGACAATGAGAGAGAGAAGACCCTTGGGGAGATGGGCGGACACTGGTGGCTGCAACAATGGGCTCAGACGCCAGAATCATTGTGAGGACGGCACAGGACCGGCGATACTTTGTTCTGTGGTCCACCAGGTGGCTGTGGGCCGGAACCCACTGGGCAGCACCCGACAGCACAGCAGCGGCAGACTACGCAAGGTCTGGTCTTGCTGCAGGGTGCTCAGTGCCCCACCTCGTGGTGGCACCTCTGCCCCTCACTGCGTCCCGCGGCTGTGCTGCCCCGTTGTGTGTGGCCGGCCTCAGTGTGGGGTCCCACAGTGAGCGTCATCTTCGCCCTGGTGCTGCCACACTGCTGTCAGTAGAGCCCACCTGCCAGGCATGGGAGGGCTGTGCCCTTGCCTCAGGGCAGTTCCCACCCTTCCTCTCCCGCTCAACTCCCTGTCTCAGGGGCCGGTGTCCATTGTTGGGGCTCCTCACGTACTGGCCAGGGTTCTGAGTACAGAGGTGCTGATCGGGGAGCAAGGACCCTGTGTTTTCTGGAGGTGTGTAGCTGCTGGGGGCATGGGGCAGCCTTCACCATGGGACCTGCATTAGGAAGCCAGAGGACCTGCGTTTGCCCATGGCCTCTTTACTGAGCCCTGACTGTGTGCGAGATGGAGACCCTCCTGGTCTCAGATGGCAGCACCTTCTGGGTAAACCGCTAGTTTTTCGGGTGGCCAGGGCTGTTCCACTGGCGGCGTGTGGTCCTGCTCCCACCCCCACCCCACCCCCGCCCTCCTGGAATCGGCTCATAAAGCTCTGTCACCCAGACACCAGCTATGCTGGTGGGGCCCCAGAGTAGGAAGCATCGCCTGAGGAGGGCAGCAGGAGGGGGCTCCCTCCATATGGCCCTCATGGGCACCCTATGTGGTGATCCAGGTCCTCACATTTGTGTGCCCATGGCCCCCAAGGAAGCCGGGGACTCTTGTGCTCACCTGCAGGTCTGGGAAGGACTGCGTTAGGGAATTGGCTTCTGTGGACAGCAGCCTCACTGGGCACTCCTTCCAGCCCCCGGCTACTCTCTGTGACTTTCCTCCTTCAAGTGGTTCTTTAAGGCTGCTGCCTCCCCCAGGGGTGCCAGGTCCAGGGCCTCCAGGTGTAACGAGGGGGCTGTGCTGTGGGCCCCCTCAGCAGTGGCCTGTGCAGGTTGGTGTACAGACACAGGCCCCTGATCTGGTGGCAGACATCGGTGTGTTTGGGGAGTGGGCTGCAGGCGCTGGGGGTTTGGGGAGTGGCAGAGACCCCCGCCCACCCCCAGCCACCTGGAGATGGCTCCTGACCCCTGTGCCGGGCCTGGAGGCAGCGGATCCCTCACAGTCACCATCACCGTTGCTACTCTTGCTCCTGGGGACTGAGGCTCAGGGGACGGTGTCGTTGACAACAGGTGCTTGGCTCCCGCAGACCTGGGACTGGAGGAGGTCCCTGAGCCCCTGGCTCACAAGCTGCCTTCGGTGAGCACTCAGCAGCCCCTCTCTGTGGCTGGTGTCACAGTGCCCAGCACCTGCCTGGAGCCAGCACCCTGAGCTCAGATCAGGGACTTCTCCAGGAGGTCGGGAACTGGGAGCCACAGTGACCGGTTGTGGGTGCTCGGGAGCCTGAGACACTGCCGGGCCCCCGAGGCCTGCATGCTGTGAGTGTGCCTGGGCGGCGGCGATGGAGTACCTGCTCTTTGTGCTGTACTTCTCCTTCTTCCTGTGCCTGTGCACCCTCGTCTGCCTCTACTTCTCCGGCTGCCAGGAGATGACATACAAGCACGAAGGTCAGCAGCTCCGGCCAGCCCAGGCCGCCAGGGGTCCCCTGGCCTGCTCTGCTGGGGCGGGGCATGGTTAAGGAGAGTGCCCACCAGGGCCAGCACAGGGGCCTATAGATCCTCTGCCCCATCCCTGTGTGGTCAGGGGCAGGGTTGAGGACACAGGGCAACGTGGGTCCGGAGGTCCTCTGTCCTGCTTGCTGGTGGTGGAGGACAGGGTCCAGAGGGCAGTGGGGCATGGTGGAGGACAGGACCGAGGAGGGGGGAGGGCAGCAGCTTGTGGTGGAGGACAGGGCTCGGGGCAGTGGGGCATGGTGGAGAATGGGGGGCAGCGGACGCGGTGGAGGACAAGGCTGGAGGATAGCAGGGCATGGTGGAGGACAGGGTCTGGAGGGCATCGGGTTGTGGTGGAAGATGGGGGTGGGGGGCACGGGGAGTGAGCGTGGTAGAGGACAGGGCCAGGGAGCAGTGGGCTGTGGTGGACAGGGCCAGGGTGGGGGGTAGTGGGTTGTGGTGGGGGACAGGCCCAGGAGCAGCAGGGCTCTGTGATGGATCCCGGCGTGGGGCTGAGGTCTGAGATGCAAGTGTGGAGGAGAAATGGTACCTGTAGCCATGAGGCCAAAGCTGTGCTTGCGGAACACGGAGCATTTATCATTTAGACTGCAGACCAGACCCTGCTTTACAGAATCGGCACGGGTGGGGATGTGTCCAGGTGCTCATCAATGCCCCCTGGGGGGAGGGGTTAGAAGCTGTGAGGCTCCGGCAGTGTGAGGGTCCTGTCATCTGGCTGTGTTGGAAGCCCCCCACTTTACGTCCTTCCCCCGCCCCCCCCCCCCCGGTGTTCTCATGCCCTGGTCGGCAGGCAGTGAGCTGTATCCTGAAGATACTGTGGCCATTTTCCACGGGTCCGCTTTCATCATGAGAACCTGGTCTTTAAAAGCAGTCCCAGGACCTGTGAGCCACCCCCTGCACTCCCCACCCCCTGCCCACCTCCTTGCCACCTTCTGCCAGGCTCCCTGATCTTGTATGTGCTGCAGTAGATGGGCGATGCGGGTCCGTTGTTACCAGCCATGCCGGCATTGACATCAGGCCTCTCTGCATTGTGCAGACCTTTGTGAAGTGTCTCTTCTGTCTTGTTCTATCAATAAGAGCATCAATAACTGTCGTACTTATGGGCTTCAAAGACACCAGCTGCTCTGAGGAGAGAGATAAGACTCTCCAAGAACACACAATGACAGGGACCCGGCTCCCCACTTCTGAGGCAGGAGCCGCTGAAGACCTTGGGCACAGCCTGCAAGGTTGTCAGACACAAAGAAAGGAGAACACGGAAGGGTCCTGCAGGTCCCAGGCCCTGACATTGACTGCAGAGGCGCTGTCTCTGGGAGGGGAGTGGCCACGAGGAAGGGAAGTGGGTCCAGCCTGTGGGAGGGGAGCCTTCCGGGCCTTCAGTTGCTGACAGGGCACTACTCAAGCGGGCGAGAAACAGCTGCAAAAATCCCCGAATGACTGGAACTTGTAATATGCGGAGGAAGAATTCAGGAACGTTGTAAATGGTCAGAAATGAAACGGAGCACATGAAGACCAGGCCCCGTGGTGTCAGTGACCTGAATGGACTGGTGTTGGCCATTTGAATCAGGCGGCCACATGGTATACTGTTGGGGGGAATGATGTGGCGTGCATTGTCAGAGAGGATCGGATTATATATACCCTCCAAGGGAATCCAATCAATACAACTGTTATGTAAATTTATGTTTAAATTCAAAAGCTAGCAATGAAGAAATTAAAGAATTCTACCAAAGACTTCAGTCTGAAACTGATTAAGCATGCAATCAAGATGCATTGATAGTTATTGGTGACTGGAGCACAAAAGTTATAAACAAAGAGGAAGGAACAGTAGATGGAAAATATGGTCTTGGTGACAGATGAAGCTGGAGGATCGCATGATGGAATTTTGCAAGACCAACAATTTGTTCATAGCAAATACCTTTTCAACAACACAAAAGGTGACTACACATGGACGTCTCCAGAGGGAATCCACAGACATCAAATGGACGACATCTGGGGAGAGGGAGGATGGGGACGCTCACTATCAGCAGCTGAAACCAGGCAGGGGCCGCCTGTGGGACAGAGCACAGTTGCTCATATGTAAGTCCAGGGTGCAGCTGAAGAAAATGGAGACCAGTCCACAGGAGCCAAAATACAACCTCGAGCCTCTGCCACCTGGATTTTGAGAACAGATTTGCTGCACTGAACACGCACGGCGGAGGCCTGAGGAGCTGTGGGAAGATGTCAGGAGCATCATTCACAAAGAAGGCAAAAGGTCACTAAAATGACAGGAAAAGAGCAATGTGGATGTCCGAAGAGACTCTGAAACTTGCTCTTAATCGTAGAGTATCTAAAGCAAATGGGAGAGAGGATGAAGTCAAGGAGCTGAGTAGACTATTCCAAAGGGCAGCTTGAGAAGACAAAGCCAAATATAATACTGAAATGTGCAAGGACCTCGAATTTAAGGAAAAATTGAGTAGGAGGACATGCTCAGCATATCTGAACTGGAAAGAGCTCAAGAAAAAAATTCAAACCTAAAATTTCAATTTTGAAAGATTCTATAGGCAAAATATTGAATGATTCAGGAAGCATCCAGAGAGGATGGAAGGAAGACACAGAGTTGGTGCACCGTAAAGAACTGGCGGAAGGAAGAAGTCCGAGCCGCTCTGAACAAGCTAGCCAGAAACAAGGCTCCCGGCACTGACGGAACACCCACTGAAATGTTTCAGCAGCTGAAGACGCGCCGGAAGCACTCACTCTGTGAAGACATCTACCTGGCCAACTGACAGGAAGAGATCTATATTTGTGCCCATTCCAAATAAAAGTGACTTAACAGTTCAAACTATAGAACATCATTGATATCGTGCCTAAGTAAAATTTTTCTTAAGATCATTCAACAATGGTTACAACAGCATATTGGCAAGGAACTGTCAGAAGATCCAGAAGAGGACGTGGAACAAGGGACAGCATTACCTATGTCAAATGGATCTTCGCTGAAGCAGAGAATTCCAGAGAGACGTTGACTTGTGTCTCCTTGGCTGTGTGAAGGCATCCGACTGTGTGGACCGGAATAAACTGTGGATCGCCTTGAGAAGAAGGGGCATTCCGGAACCCCGCACTGTGCTGGTGCAGAACGTACGTGTGCCTGGGGCAAGAGGCGGCGTGAGAACAGAACGAGGGCGCCCTGCAGGGTTGAAGACCAGGGAAGAGGTGGGCCAGGGTTGTGTCCTCCCCCATATTGTCCACTCTGTGGGCTGAGCACATCATCAGCGGAGCTGGGTTATAGGAACCAGAGTGGGCATCAGGATCGGAGGAAGGCTCATGAACAACCTGCGCTGTGCAGATGACAGAACCCTGCCTGCTGACGGTGAGGAGGACTTGGAGCCTGTGCTGATGAAGCTCAAGGACTGCGGCCCCCAGTGTGGAGGACGGCTCAGTGGGAGGAAGAGCCCGATCCTCACCAATGGACCAACAGGTCACAGCATGATCAGTGGACCAAAGGTTGAAGTTGTCAAGGATTTTGTCTTACTTGGATCCACAAACAATGCTCATGGTACCAGCAGGTAAGAGGTCAAACGATGTGTTGCATTAGGTCAATCTGCTGCACAAGACCTCTTCAGAGTATTGAGGAGCAACGATGCTCCTTTGAGGACTAAGGTGCGCCTGACCAAAGCCATAGTGTTCTCCACCGCCTCATGTGCACTTGATGATTAGACACTGAATAAGGAAGGCCATAGAAGATGGATGCATTTGAATTGTGATGCTGGAGAGGAATGTTGAAAGTACTGTAGACTGCTAAAAGGACAAACAGACTATATTGGAAGAGGTAAGGCCAGAGTGCTCCTTAGAGGCAAGGATGGCAAGACTTGGTCTTTAACACGTGGCACATGTGGTCAGGAGAGACCAGTCCCTGGAGAAGGACATGTGCTTGGTCAAGTGGAGGGTGGTGCAGAAGAAGAAGGCCTTCGACGAGATGGATGGACACTGGGACTGCATCAGTGGGCTCAGGCATAGTAACCGTTGTGAGCACAGTGCAGGACCGGGCTGTGTTTCGTTCTGTTGTGCACGGGTCGCTGTGGGTTGGAGCTGATTTGATGGCATCTCACAAAAGCACCAACATCAGCTTCTCACTTGACAAAGACACAACAACAACAGATTGGCCAGCCAGGGCGGATGTCCTGAGAGGGGTGGTGTCCGGGAAGTTGGGTGGATGGTGCTGCTGGGTTGGGCTGACGTCAGCATCTGAGGCCTCTGGTTTGCTTCCTTCCCCCCCATGGCCTGCTTCTCAGGAGCTGGGTCCCTGGGGCAGCGGCAGTGTTACCATCTGGGGCTCCCCTGGTTCCCAGGCACTTGTTTACAATGCTAACAGCTTGACTTTAAGCATGCGGGCATCAGGCTGTAAGGAGGACCTGGCAGGCAGTCCCAGAGGTTACAGAGGACTGTCACTGGCCAGATCGTCAGCACAGGTGGTCTGTGCTGAAGGGGCAGCAAGTCTGTGAAGGGCAGTTAGCTCTATGAGGTTCAGGGGAGCAGCAAGGTTGGGAGTGTGCAGAGGACAGGCACAACAGGTGTGTGTGCATGTGTGTGTGTGTGTGTAGTGAGGGGGTATGGGGTCTAGGGTTGTGCGTACGTATGTATGTGTGTGGAATGTGAAATGTAGGGGGTGTCAGTGTAGGGGTGTGTGGAATGTGTGCATGGGGGTGGAGTACAGGGGTGTATGGTCTATGGGTGCCTGCAGAGTCCAGGAACACGTGCTGTCTGTGGGTGGGTGGGGTGCAGAGTCCAGGAACACGTGCTGTTTGTGGGTGGGTGGGGTACAGTTGTCAAGGATTCCATCTTGCTTGGACCCCCCAATCAATGGTCGTGGAGGCAGCAGAGAGGTGAAATGACGCACTGCACACAACCTCTTTAAAGCATTGACAGGCCAGGAGGTTACTTTGGGAACCAAGTCACCAGTGCATGTGAAAGCTGGACCTCAAGTGAGGAAGCCCGAGGAAGAATGGATACATCTGAATCACCCACGGGGCTGGAGAAGAACATTGAAAGAACAAATAGACCTGTTCTGGAAGAAGTGCGGCCAGAGTGCTCCTGAAAAGCAAAGATGACAAGACTTGGCCTCACGGACTTTGGACACATTGTTAGGAGGGAGCAGCCCCTGGGGAAGGACATCGTACTTGGTCAAGTAGAGGGCCCTCAAGGAGATGGACGGACACAACAGCGGGAGCAATGGGCTCAGGCATGAGCACGATCGTAGGAGGACAAAGACCAGGCAGTGTCTCATGTACACTGTTGTGTACAGTGGCTGTGAGTCAGAACCAGCCTGGTGGCACCCGACAACAGCCATAACCACCACAGCGAGCGCGTCAAGAGATCAACAGGACACTGCGCACCCCTGAGCAACAAGATGAAGCCACAAGACACCTGGCATACCCGGAGAATGTTATGTCGCGTGAAATTAGTCACCCACAGAAGGATGAATATGGGGGTTTAATAAGCAGTTTAAATTGTGGAATACAAAATTGGTGACCTGAAATGCAAACCCCCATCTAATACACAATTTATAAACGTTTTTCTTTTTTTAATTGGTTGGTGTTCGGCCATATCAAGAGGTAGAAGCAGCATGTGGTCAGGAACCAATCAGATTGAAAGAAGTCCACGCTGCACGGGAGGCATGAGGACAAGCAAAGCCCTGAAGTGCTCCCAATACTGCTGATCCAAGCCGAGATATCCAGAGATGGCCGTCCCACGGGAGGAGACCCAGATCTGTGCCCATCCCAAAGGAAGGCGGCCAAGGAAATGATGGGACAATATCTGTAGTAGCACAACACAGCGTTCACGGGAGGACGTGAGACAGAAGGTGTCATTGCTGGTGTCAGATGGTCCTTGGCTGAAGGCAGAGAGCACCAGAAAGAGGTTTGTTGTGTGTCTGACTGCGTGGCCCAAGAATGGGCATCCCAGGACACCTGACTGTGCTCGTGCAGAACCTATACCCAAAGTAAGAGGCAGTTATTGGAACCGATCAAGGGCCGTGTGGTTTGAAACCCAGAAGGTGGGCCTCCGGGTTGTGCCCTTCACCACTCTTAGGCGACCTGTGTACTGAGCAAGTACTCTGAGAAGAACTCAACTTCAGCAGAGCAGCCTACCCTGTGCAGACAGCACAACCTGCTTGCTGAAAGGGAGGAGCTCTTGAAGCACTTATGGACAACGATCATCAGAGAACAAAAGTCCTCACGACTGCACCAACAGACAGCGAACGTCATGATAAATGGAGAAAGTACTTGTTTCCGACGATTCCATTTCACTTGGGTCCACAGTCAATGCCATCGAAGTAGGAGTGAAGAAGTTAAATGGTGCAATGTATCAGGCAAGCCAGTTGCAAAAGACTTCTTGCAAGTTTCAAAAACAAAGATTTTACCTGGAGGGTTTAGGTGCACCTGATGAGGGTATTTCCAGCCACCTTACAGGTATGCGAAGGACCCTCGAGCTGGCCTCTCCCGGCACGGTCAGCAGTCTCCCCTCCCTCCCCCCTCTGCTGGCCTGAGGAGAGAGACGAGGGTCTCTCCTCCGGAAAGAGCCTCGGAACCCACAGGGCGGTCCTGCCCTGCCCCGTTGCGTTGCTCTGAGCCAGCATCGACAGGACGGCGGTGAGTGTGGCTTGACCCACACGTGAAAGCTGGGCAAACAGCAGGGAAGACCAAAGAAGAACCGAGGTCTTTGCCTTATGGTGACGACAAAGAACGTGGAATATACCGGGCACGGCCAAAAGGACGCACAAGTCTGCTTGGAAGCAGGGCAGCCAGGATGCTCCTGAGAAGTGAGGACACAAGACTGTTTCATGTTCTTTGGGCACGCTGTCAGGGGCCAGTCCCTGGAGTCCAGGATCCTGCCTGGACAGTTATGCGTCCTGGAATCTCATCCCGATGTGTCCTGGCATTCTTTTCTGATATGTCCTGGAATCCCCACTCTTCCCAGTGCTTGTAATAGCAGACAGGCAGCACAGAGGAGGCTGCTCGGTCACATGGCTTGGCCCCGAGGTGGCTCGCGGGCTGGACCCAGGAGGGAGCTGCAGGACCAGGAAGTCTCTGATGCTCCGGTGGATGCACAACTGACTTGAGGGTGTCTAACAGCAGCTGCAGGGGCTGCAGCTGCGGCTCAGATGTCACAGGGATTAGGAGGATGGTGCAGGGCTGTGCGGGGTTGGGTCGGAACAGACTCGATGGCACTGAACAACAACAAAACTATTCATGTTATCTTCTTTCCTCAGCTGGCAGCCCTCTCTCAGCCCCCCCAGGATCCAGCTTCTGGCAGGTTGTAGGCTTGGGGCCCAGTGGTATAGGCAGGCTGCAAGTTCGGGGCCCAGTGGTGCAGGCAGGCTGCAGGCTCAGAGCCCGTGGTGCAGGCAGGTGCAGGCTGAGTCCAGTGGTGCAGGCAGGTGCAGGCTCAGAGCCCAGTGGTGCAGGCAGGTGCAGGCAGACTGCAGGCTCAGAGCCCAGTGGTGCAGGCAAGTGCAGGCTCAGAACCCAGTGGTGCAGGCAGACTTCAGGCTCAGAGCCCAGTGATACAGGCAGACTGCAGGCTCAGAGCCCAGTGGTGCAGGCAGGCTGCAGACTCAGAGCCCATGATGCAGGCAGACTGCAGGCTCAGAGCCCAGTGATGCATGCAGGCTCAGAGCCCGTGGTGCAGGCAGGTGCAGGCTCAGAGCCCAGTGGTGCAGGCAGACTGCAGGCTCAGAGCCCAGTGGTGCAGGCACACTGCAGGCTCAGAGCCCAGTGGTGCAGGCACACTGCAGGCTCAGAGCCCAGTGGTGCAGGCACACTGCAGGCTCAGAGCCCAGTGGTGCAGGCACACTGCAGGCTCAGAGCCCAGTGATGCAGGCACGTGCAGGCTCAGAGCCGATGATGCAGGCAGGTGCAGGCTCAGAGCCCAGTGGTGCAGGCAGGTGCAGGCAGACTGCAGGCTCAGAGCCCAGTGGTGCAGGCAGGCTGCAGACTCAGAGCCCATGATGCAGGCAGACTGCAGGCTCAGAGCCCAGTAATGCATGCAGGCTCAGAGCCCGTGGTGCAGGCAGGTGCAGGCTCAGAGCCCAGTGGTGCAGGCAGGCTGCAGGCTCAGAGCCCAGTGATGCAGGCAGGTGCAGGCTCAGAGCCCAGTGGTGCAGGCAGGTGCAGGCTCAGAGCCCAGTGGTGCAGGCACACTGCAGGCTCAGAGCCCAGTGGTGCAGGCAGGTGCAGGCTCAGAGCCCAGTGGTGCAGGCAGGTGCAGGCTCAGAGCCCAGTGGTGCAGGCACACTGCAGGCTCAGAGCCCAGTGATGCAGGCACGTGCAGGCTCAGAGCCGATGATGCAGGCAGGCTCAGAGCCCAGTAGTGCAGGCAGGTGCAGTCTCACAACCCAGTGGTGCAGGCAGACTGCAGGCTCAGAGCCTGTGGTGTAGGCAGGTGCAGGCTCAGAGCTCATGGTGTAGGCAGGTGCAGGCAGTCCTGTGTTGGGTGTAGAGGTGCTGTGACTTGAGGGCCAGGTGATGATGAGCTCACAGACAGCCACCTTCTACCTTGACCCTCTATACCACCTCTGCACTGCGCTCATAGCCCCCCAGGGACTCATGGGGCTGCCCTCTGACCATGTACCCGGCGGGTGGGGCTGGGGTCCTGTCAGCCGGGAGACTCCCGGCTGTCTGCCTGGTGGGGGAAGAGGCCTGGGACGCTGTCAGCCCGGCCCCCGACGTGTGCACTTGTTTCTCACAGAAGCATGTTGTGGAGACATTTTTTGGATTTGACGAGGAGTCTGTGGACTCAGAAACGCTGTCCGAGACGTCCTACAACACGGACAGGACAGACCGGACGCCGGCCACTCCTGAGGAGGACATGGAGGAGGTGGGCTGCCCTGCTGTAGCCCCCGTGCCCCCGAGGGGGTTCTCATTCCAGGCCCCCACTGTTCTGCCCTCTGGGTGCTCTTTCAGACGGTCTCCCCTCAGCCCTCTGCTGTCCCTCCTGAGTGGTCTCTCAGGGTGCCTCCCCCTCAGGTTTTTGCCCTCCCCCCCACCGAATCCCAAATGGTCTTTCCAGGGGCCTCTCCCTCAGACCCTGGCTGTCAACCCTTGAAGGGGTCTTTCAGGGGTCTCCTAGGCTGGCCACCCCCCAGGGTCCAGGTGGCCACTGGAAAATGCAGCCTCAGTGTGGCTTGTCATCTTTGCTACCCTATGGGGACCCCAGGGACACATGTCAGGTTCTCATAGGGGCTTAAGGATCCCTTTCACACAAGGTCGTAAGGGAGGGGCTCCAGTCCCACTCTCAGCCAGGCCCAGCCCCACTTGGTCGGGCTGTGGTTCTAGGGACGCCTTAGGGTGGTGACTGAGTCCCCTGGGGCAACCAGATGACCACAGGGCACCTTGTTATAGCATTATGTCACATGATACTTCATCATGCCACTTCACACGTGTCACCTCACTCCACATACATCGCATGTCACCTCACTTCATCACACCTGTCACACATCACATCACATCTTCTGTCACAGCACCCTGTGTCACACCCCATCACTCAGGTCACACCATACCATGTCACCCTGCACATCACACAGGTGGGGCCATCGTGCCGCATCACACCTGTCATCACACGTGTCGGGCCCTGCCACACGTGACGTCACACTGCATCACACACCACGTCGCGTCACAGGCCCCTGTCGTCCCTCACGCCCAGACCACAACACGGGAGGAGTCGGACCTGCGGTTCTGCCAGCTGACCAGAGAGTACCAGGCGCTGCAGCGGGCCTATGCCCTGCTCCAGGAGCAGGTTGGCGGGACGCTGGATGCTGAGAGAGAGGCCCGGGTGAGCAGGGGGACTGGGTCCAGTAGTTGGGGTCTTTGTAGTCCTGGGGGTGGGCAAGGGCAGGAACTCACATCCGAAGGGGCCCCACCTCCTGCTGGTGGGACGGCTCCCCAGACAGACGGATGGCTGGCTGATGACAGCACAGGCTGAGCCTGACTCGGACACTCCCCCTTGTCTTGAGACCCATCAGGCCCCTCAGGGATTCAGCTCCCAGTCCCTCTGCTCCTCTCCCTTTGTCCCCCCTCAATGTCTCCAGGCAGTATCTGTGCCCCACTCCAAGGCTGGAGAAGCTTTCAAAAAAGCCAGTCCCAGGACCAGCTTGCTGCTGGCCCTGCACTGAGGCTGCTTTTATTTAAATTCCACCTTAATGGCCAAGACTTACAGCTGAGAGGTTTCACCTAAATTCCAGAATCCTGGCACTCTGAGAAGTCCGGGGCTGTCAGCATAGCCTCCCCATTATGCTGAATGGACACAGGCTTGGCCTCCAGTTGTCATATCCCTGGCCTATCCTGTCACCCCCCCTCATCACCCCCTCTGCTCCCTGTGACCCCCTCATGACCCCTCTGCTCCCTGAGACCCCCTCATCACCCCTTCTGCTCCCTGAAACCCCCTCATCACTCCCTCTGCTCCCTGAGACCCCCTGATCACCCCCTCTGCTCCCTGTCACCCCCCTCATCACCCCTTCTGCTCCCAATCACCCATACCCAGTGGCCCTGCCCATGGTTCTGTTTCCTCATTTGTGAAACCGAGGTCCAACAAATTGCCTCCCTCCGAGGCCTTTTCAGCCTAGAACTTCCTATCTGTGCCCGAGGGGGAGGGGTGACCTTTCACAGCAGGTGGCTCTGCCAGGCCTGCCTCCCTGGGCCTCTGCACTGTCCTGCTGACCCTGCCTCGCCCTCGCACTGCCCCGCCCAGACTCGGGAGCAGCTTCAAGCAGACCTGCTGCGGTGCCAGGCCAAAATCGAGGACCTGGAGAAGCTCCTGGGGGAGAAGGGCCAGGTGAGTCGCAGCCTCTCACAAGGGTGACCTTGATGCCGCGGGGGTGGGGGGGGATGGGGGGTGGAGGGGTGGGGGGTGGTGGAGGGGAGGGGGGGGTGGGGGGGAGGTGAGGGGTGGCCTTGATGCTGGGGGGCTGGAGGTGGCTTGGGGCGTGCTGGGAGCATGGGGGGCTTTGGGGGAAGAACTGGCAGAGCCGACAAAATCCCCTCTGCTGCCCTGCCTGTCTGTCCCGCGATCTGGTCAGCCTCACACAGAGCTGAATTCTAATGTGGCCTTTTCTCCGACCGCGGCCAAGGAAGCCTCATGGGTTCTTCCGGAAGCCCTTGGCCCCAAATGTCTTTCAGACTCGCTGGCTCCCATGGGGGTTGGGCTGCAGGGACCTCACTCAGGAGGCTCCACCCATGGACAGGCACTCAGAGGAGGGGTGCCTGGTCCCGATGCTCTTTCCTGAGGCTGTGTCTGCTGACTGTGCGAGTCAGATTGGGATAGATGCCACGCCCCCCCCCCCCCCCCCCCCGACATCAGGGCCCTAGACTGTGTGGGAGTGCCACACAGAGCAGGGTGGGGGCCGAGGCACCGGCTCTAATAGCCACACACTAGTATCATCTCGGCCTGCCCCAGGGCTTGGGAGGTCTCACCCTTTGCCGTGTCTCCTTTAGGACTCCAGGTGGGTGGAAGAGAAACAGCTGCTGATCAGAACGAACCAGGACCTGTTGGAGAAGGTGCCAGCAGCCCCGCCCCCAGGAGCCCCGCCCCTGGAGCCCCGCCCCCGGGAGCCCCGCCCTGTTCAGAGCCCTACCGTCATGGCCAGCACCCTGGCCCTCACCAAGGATGCATACCCCATGGCCCTGACATCCAGTCCTCAGTGGGCACCATAGGGTGGGCAGGGTCAGAGGCAGAGCCAGGGTCGTCAGCCCGGCTCCTAGCATGCCCTGTGCCCTGTGGGTTTCCTGGGTAGGTGGCTGTCCCCATCACCACGTTTTCCCCTAGAACACCCCCACCCCACGAAGACCCTCTGTTCTCACCCTGGTTGTCCACGCAGGAGGGCCTGACAGGCCTTCAGGGGTCAGCACCAGCACAGTTGCTTACCTCAGGGGTCCTACCCATCAGCTCTGAGGCCTGGGGGTGTGGGGGGTATCCTGCCTGCTGGGTGTGAGGCCTGGGGGGTTGTTGGGCTGTCAGCTCAGGCCTGAGGTGGTGGGGTCCCACCCTTCACCTCTGAGGCCTGGCGCAGGCAGGGGGAGGTTCTGCCAGTGGTAGGAGGCCGACAGTGCTGTGGCCTGTCAGTGCGGAGGCCGGGGTGGGAGGGTCTTGCCCCGTGGCTCTGAGGCCTATTGGAGCTGAGGGCCACCTCCATTGGGCCACTGTCTGCTGGCTCTCTCCTTTCCTGAGCTTTCCTGGGGGTAGGAAGGTCACTGCACTGCTGAGGGGGCATCTGTGCTCCCGTCCCTTTGGTGTGTTTCCCCACCCCACCCCCAGTGCCAGTGACAAGCAGAAGACGGTCCCCACGGCCCTGATGGCACCACCTGAGACCCCCTGCCCTCCCTCGGAAGTCGGGGTTACAGGGCCTGCAGTCTCTGTGCTGACATGGGCCCTCGCTCACCCCCTCTGCCCCAGATCTGCAGGCTGGAGGTGGAGGAGAGCCAGCTGAAGGATGAGATGCAGGAGGCCAAGGACCAGAATGAGCTGCTGGAGTTCCGGGTGCTGGAGCTGGAGGTCCGAGACCCCCCCTGCTGTAAGCTCCCCAACGGGGGGGCGGACATGCTCTTTGAGCCCAAACTGAAGTTCATGTGAGGCCCAGGGGTGTCCGAGTGTGTGCAGGGACAGTTTCTCTGAGCGACCTCACTGCCTTACCCTGGAGAAGCGCCGGGTGCACGGCCGCGGAGCTGCATCCCCCACTGGCCCACTGCCCACCGCCCGTTTTGCACTTAATAAAGGGGTTTGTTTTTGCAACGTGTCGCGATGTCTCTCCTGTGTCACCTGGGGTTTCTGTGAGTAACCTTGTGACCATGCACAGCCTGCTCATCCTCTGAAGTGGTAGGAGGCCGAAGCTAGCTGTCACCTGACCCAGCCTGTGGTCAGCACTCTGGCCAGTCCCTGCACCGGGACATTCTTTCTTGGCCAAGACCTGTGAGAGAGGCCAGGAGGCAGGTGGGCAGAGGCTGGCCTCTGGCCAATACTGCCACCTCGTGGCCACTTCATAGCAGCAAAATTAAACGGAAAACTCAGCCCTCCAGTGGACGCCAGTTCAGTGACCCCATAGGACAGGGTAGAACTGCCCCTGTAGGTCTCTGAGACTGTCACTCTTGATGGGAGTAGACAGCCTCATCTTTCTCCCTCTGAGTAGCTAGTGGTTCTGAACTGCTGACCTTGCGGTGTGTAATCAGTACACCTCCAGGGGTAAATCAGCTTATCACCCAGATCCTTCCTGGGTCCTGACCCCCTGAGTCTCCTCTGCTCCTCCCCAGTGCCTGCTCACTGCTGGGCACAGAGCACCTGCCTATTAGCCTTGTGGCTGTTGGGCACTGGCCCCTTGGGTCTGACTCTGACCCTCAGGTCAGGGTAGAGCTGCCCAGGTAATGTTATGGGAGCAGGTGGCCAGATCTGGCTCCTGCAGAGTGCCCCATGAGTGAGAACCACCGCTGAGGGTGGCTGAGGATGCTTCTTGGTGCTGTGACACTGGGCGGTGCTGGTGCAGCTGTCTTTGTGGGAAGATGAACAGCTTGTCCGTTGGAGTCTGGATTTGAACTCAGGCCGTCTTGCCCATGCCCACTGTCTGCACCTGAGGCCAGTTCCTGCACATCTCCCCAACACTCACCCTAGGGGCTTGATGCTGAAGTCCTGCCCGGCCTCCTCCCTGCCCAGCCCCTAATCTGGGTCCTGAACCTACCGTCCATGTGTCCCAGGTCTGCCACCCATGATGGTCTCTTTCCCTTCTCTGTCCTGGCTCTGCCAGGGGCTGTGATCCTTTAGACCCTGCCCCCATGAACCCCCGGATCCCCTCTCCCTGCTGTAACTCCTCTGTCCCCTAGACCTCTCAGCTTGGAGCCCCCACCTCTAGGTCCCCCAGGGTGGACTTTCTCTTGTCCCAGCACCTGCTCCAGCACCTGCCAGGGGGCCCCTCAGGCTGGCCTGTTCCAGTCTTGGGGACCGGGTGTGGCTGGGGCTGGGGCCACTTGCCTGGGGCCTTCGCCCCTGTGCCTGGCTGAGGGGTGGCCTTGGGCCAGGTGGACCCCCTCCCTACAGGGTGAAATGTACATTTGCCTGTAAGGTGGCCCCCGTGGAAACCTTGCTCCACCTGGGAGATCACCAGGCTTCTGGACTGCCGGCAGAGGAGAAACTGGAGCCCTCATCCATACTGCATGGGCTGAAACCCAAGCACCTCTTAGGACAAACCCCGATCACATCTCGGCCACGTGGGCACCAGCTGGAAGCCTCCGGGCCACCACCTGGGACCAGAACTCCAGGCTGAATCCACCAGCCGTCCCCCTGCTACGCCTGGCTTGGGAGCCGCCTGCACGATGGACACGCAAGGTCCCACTGAGAAGAGCTTCCGCTATGTGGTTCAAGTGCCCAGCAGTGAGGGGCTGGACATGGTGCACGTGGACCTGAAGGTCAACACGGCCTGGCTGTTTCAGGATTCGGACGGTGGGGGCGCGGAGCACGGGCTCCTTCTGGAAAGAGTGGCCAGTGGTCCCAGCATGGACACAGGGGTGTTCAGGGAACAATTGGTCTCCTCTGAGCAGGAGCTGCTGGCAGCCATGGACAAGCGCGTGGTGTCCGAGTCTGGACTGAGGAGCAGGTGAGCTTGGCTCCAACTTTCCTTGCACATCCCTGACCAGCCGATGCCTTCTATCTGACAACCCCCACCACCCCACAACCCTCTACCCAGCAATGAGGACCTTCCAGGCATCTGCCATCTGGCTCCCCACCCAGCACATGATATCTTATTCTCTGGGCACCCTGGTATCTGACCCCCAGCACATGGTCTCCCCTCTACCTGGGTATACTACTATCCCACCTCCCACCCACCACATAATGGTCCTCCCTCCCCAAGCATCTAAGAAACCTCTGTCCCAGGACCTGACCATCCCCCTTCCTGGGCATCCCCCACATCTTTCCCCAGCACCTGAAGGCCTCCTCCCCAGGCATCCCAGCATCCCGCCATGCCTGATGGGCTCCCTGGTTGTGAGAGGGCATGGTCACGTGATGCTGGCCTGAGTTGAGGTTGGCACTGGCTGTGCCTTCTCACCTTCCCTAGTGTCTTGGGCCTGTAGTCTCAGGTCACAGCCTAGGAGGCAGCAGAGGCTCCCAGGCCCAGAAGCCAAGGGCTTGCTCCCCCTGCCCTGCTGCCCACCTGGACTTTGGCTGTGTATATCCTGGCCCAGCTTCTGCGTGGCCTGCCTCTGTCCATCACCTCTGGTGCCCACATGTGTGTCCCTCCAGTCCTGGGCCCCAGGCTGCCCTCCTCCTTGCCAGCCTCGGGCTGCTTTTTCTTTGGTGTCATGGGGGACCTGGGCTTGGTTTGCCCAGCAGGCTGACTTGGCCCCACAGGCACCCTTAACCCTGGCCTTTCCTGATGACACCTCACACCCAGGTAGGCAGGGGGGCTGCTCCTGCTGCCGCTGCCGGGACAGGTCCAATGGATCAGTAGGGGTTCTCATGCCCACAGGCCAGCACTTGGTTCTGAGGGTCGGTTGGAGATTCTGAGAGGCAGCATCTGGCTCTGATAGGTTAGCAGGGCAGTTCTGATAATTAACATGGGACACAGGTCCAGGTGGACCTGGTAAGCTGCTGGGCTGGTTCTGACACATCCCTAGGGGAGTCCTGATGGGGCACAGGGTGGTTCTGATGGGGTTCTAGGCTGGTTCTGTTGTGATTAGAGAACAAAACACTGCTCAGGTGGGCGTCCTCTCACAACTATTCTGTTTGAGCCCGTTGTTGCGGCCGCGGTGTCCGCCCTTCTCTTCTTTTCTGCCGCTCCTCCACTTCTCCGAGTGTGGTGGCCTTCTCTGGAGACCAGTCTCTCCTGACAGCATGTCCACAGTACGTGAGACACAGTCGCTGTGTACTAGCTCCTCTTACATGAAGGCAGCGTCTGCCCTCCCAGCACTGGCTTGTTTTGCTCAGCGGGCTGTTTCCGTGGTCCACATGTGAGCTGGCAGTGTGGAGCCCAGCTCTACTTCTCGCTGCGGCACAGGACCGGCTGATGCTTGTCTTGAACACGCACACTCACGTGCTAAATCCTGGTGAGGCTGCTGCCCATTAGGCAGCCTTAAGGCCTCCTGTTGCTGGGCCATTCCCTCACAGCGGCCAGGCTGGTGGCTGGGATGGAGCCAGAAGCCCAGCCAGACCCCCCATAGCTCCCGGCAAGCAACTCCAGACGGAGCTGCAGCGCGTGGGTCAGCGGCTTCCACAGAGCATCACTAGGACTCCTCTGCAGTTTATTCAGCGACCAAGGCGCCTGCTGCCCCACTTCCAGTGTGAGGGCGTGTCCGTTTCTGGTGCTGTCACAGCTTGGCAGGCCCTTCCCCCCTCGCTCAGTCGGGAAGCCAGGGCCAGGGTGCAGCCACCTCCTCCCTTTCTTTCCCCTTTGGAGGAGTCTCTAGGACAGGTGCCTGGTCTTCCAGCTTGTGGCGCTGTGTCCTCAGCGCGTGCCCCTCCCTCACCCTGCGTGGGTCTTCACATGGGCATCTCCTGTGGTCATGAGCGCTCTAGTGGCACTGAGGGCTGGGATGGTGAACCTTGGACACCCCGAGGTACTGCCATCTGAAAGGAGTGACTTCAGTCCTGAACTGAAGCTCGTTTAAATTAAACTCAGGTTTTTCTTTCTAATATTCTTTTAAAAAGCAGTCAGCCATTTGTGGAAATTGTACTGTTTGGAAAACAAAGAAGGCAAACAGTGGGCTCTCTAACCTGGATGAAGAGCTGTTTGGGGCCTGGGAAGAATGTTTGTGCCGGTGACCCCAGAAAAGGGGCCTTGGTCTGCAGGGGCTCAGCAATAGGACTGTCGCTGTGAATGCAGAGTTCGAAACCCACTGCCGCGCAATGCCTTCCGGCTCCTGGGGACACCGGCTGACAGAGCGGCGGGCCCACGGGTTTCCAAGGCTGACAGACAGCCTGCCTCAACTGTGCCCCGCCCTGCCCCTGCGGAGAGGCTGTTGGGCCTCACCCAGCGAACCACCAGGCCCCCCTTCAACAAGCTTGGAGCCAAGAATGCCTTGGCAGCTGAGACAGGTTGGTGTCATAAAGTCTTGGTTCATATCCTGACTCCCAACAGGAACTTCTCCAGGGATTCCTGCAGCTTCCATTCTCAAACCAAACCACACCAAAGCCACTGCTTTGGGCTGGAAATCAGAGTGACCCCGGTAGGTCCCCACGCTGCACAACCGTAGGAGGAGCAGCCTCGCCTTCTTCCCGAAGGGTAGCTTGGGGTTTGAACTGCCTACCTTGTGGAGAGCAGCCCAGCATACCCGGGACCGCACTGCCAGGGCTCCTTGGATTTCTACTTGCCCTCTGCCAATCATTTGTGACGAAGGTAGAGAGGTAGAGAGACGGGACAGAGAATGTGACAGTAAAGTAGCTGCCATTAGGGGTCCTCTCCCCGGGCTCAGGATACAGCAACCTCCCAGGGCAGCACTGCTTGCTGACAGTGCTTCAGCTTGCAGTTCCACAGCCCTTTGCAACATTGGCCTGCCTCTTCCCACCCCTGCCCACCAGTGAGGCTGAGCCTGGGTGTCCTCTCCCCCTTCCCAAGCTGGCTCTTCCCTGCCATTGGGAGCAGTGTCTGTGCCCACTTTGAGATGGTTCTACGGCCTCCATCACGTGTTGGCTTGGTGTCATTCCAGAGCGTCTGTTTGAAGATTGCTTTCCCCAGACCATTTCCTACTGGGTGACCCTGCATCCTCCCAGCCTCCCCCAGAGTCACACCCTGGGGATGCCGGGCCCAGAGCCTGGCCGTCCTGCCTTCAGTGTAAGCACAGGGGCAACATCAGGGGGCTGGATCCTGACTCACAGTTAATTTAATTGGCAGGCTGGTGCCACCGGGCTTCACGGGCAGTGCTCTGGCTCACTTTGGGAGTAGTTGATGACTGCCCCCACAGGGCACCTCCCGCTGCACTTTTGAGAGAGGAGGACATGTTGGGCCTTGGTCTCGACAAGAATATGCCACTGTGCTTGTGCCTCAGCAGGACCCACTGTCTCTGTGGCTGCCCCCCCCCCAGACGCCCACCCAGAGGGGCTGTACAGGACAGAGGGGTTTTCTCACGGCTTGGAAGACTGAGGGCAGACTGACTGGGGTCACAGGCCCTGCTCCTCTGTGGTCCTGGGGGACGTTCCTTCCACTTGTCTTTCAGTCTCTAGTCCAAGCATTCCTGGGTGTTCCTGGATGCTCATTACTAGGTGCTTGTTCCTGGGCTCTCCTGGGTCCCCACTCCTTGCTTATAGATGGCACCTCACATGCTGCTTCCCTGTGTGCGATTGTTCCCGTGTCTGCTGTGCTCTTTTGTACAATATCACCCTGGAGGGATGAGGGTTTGAACCCCTGCTCCAGGGTGGTCTCTGTGTTCGTCTGGGTAGACAAGAGAAACAAAGTCATAGACACTCATATGTGTATAATAAAGAGCTTTATCTATAAGAGCAGTTGAATATTGAGAAGACATCCCAGCCCAGTCCACATCAAGTCCATAAGTCTGATATTAGCCCATGTGTTCAATACCAGTCTATAAATTTCTCTTTCAGATTCATGCAACACATGCAATGACACCAAGTGCAGGAAGATCACAGGCCAGTGGGTGGAAAGTCTTGTGGATCCAATGGCAGTGGAAGCAACTCAGCACTGGCAGGGGTCTCCATGTGGCTCCTCCAGCTCAGGGCACTAGCGCAGCTCCATGTGTCTTGTCAGCTACAATGTCACCCAGGGAGTGAGCATGTGTCCCACCTCCAATGAGTTATTTATCTCCTTTGCACCTCCAAATGAGGTCATCAAGCTGTGACCTGATTGTCAGGGTAAACTCCACCCCTGCACTCTAATACTCTCAAATTGACAACAGATTATGTAACTACCACAGCCTCGCTAGTGTAAAAGACACCATCTGCAGAGAAACCCAATTTCCTAAAGGAGCCCTCCCAGCCTCAGCGCAGAAGCCAAGATGCCTGTGTGCCTGCTGAGGGCACTGGCTCTGTAACTCTCTGACTGGGAGTAATGACCCCACTGTCCATTGAGGAAACAGAGGGTCATGGTGGGCCCCAGCCCGTCCTGGGACAGGCTGCCTGGGACACAGCTTCCACCTCTCCCCAGGTGGGTCAGGCACCCTGGTTGTCAGAAAATCAGCTCAGGAACCAGCTCTCTCTGGAGGAGGTCCCCCCTCCACAACGGCCCAAGGCCGACTGCCCGAGGCAGAGCTCAGACAGGCCTCCATGCTCTCCCCTCCTCCTGGGCACAGGGATGCTATGGGTCAGAACCGACCCAATAGCAGCTGACCGCAACAACACCAGGAAGTCAGTGGCGGGCTTGTGAATGCAGCAGAGCTTGAGTACACTGTGCTGCTGGTATCCCGTGCCCTTGACTCAGGTCAGACTCACAGCAGCCTGCATGACAGCAGGACACACTGTCTGATCCCGTGCCACCCTCACAATTGTTATCATGGTCGAGCCCACTGATGCAGCCACTGTGTCCATCCGTCTTGTCGAGGGACGTCCTCTCTTTTGTTGCCCTTCCCCTTTACCAACATGATGGCCTTCTCCAGGGACTGGTCAATGTGTGCCAAGTAGGTGAGGCCGAGTCTCGCCATCTGGGCTTTTGAGGAGCCCTCTGGCTGACCTTCCTCCAGGGCAGGTCGGTTTGTCCTTTTTGGAGGAATTGTGCAGTTTCTGATACGCATTAGGGTGGGGCTGTGATTCTTGATGAAGAAATGGCTGGCAGGCTCCCTCAATTTCAGCTGACTCAGATGTCAGCCTGGTAACGTTTCTGGTGATTTTTGGCTCCTTGGCCAGTGTGTGTTTTCTCTGGGGTGACCTGGAGTTTGTGACTGTCTTTTCTGTGCATGATCAACAGGCTGATGCCAGGTCACATGCCAGAACCCTGCAATTGCATCCTCAGCGCAGGCCACAGGGCAAGTTGTGCAGTTCACAGCAGGACCAGGCACAGCTGCTGGCGCAAGCTCTCATCTACAGACTGAGGAGGGGTTTCCGTCACCTCCTTGGAAGGCCTCCTGAGAGCGAGGTGGCACTGGGTGACAGGACACAGGTTGAGGGCAGGAGCCACCAGCTCTGGCCGCTTGCCCAACCATCTGACCCTGCTTCCTGGTATGTGAGGCTGCCACACTGATGGAATCCACAGGACAAATGTTTCACTGGCCTCTGGGCTGGGCATGGGCATTCTGCTGTCTCTGGAATGTGGAGCTCCTGGCTTTGGTCAAAAGAAGCCTGTGACCTAGCTTAGCCCACGCTGAAATAAAGGCACACATAGTGTACAAAGTGTTACTTTGAATGCTGGGTGAGGAAATGTTGTCTGCAGTGCTCTGGCCCCTCGGGCACCTCTCACACCTGAGTGACAGCCTTCCTGCCCTGCCTGCCACAGGATTCGGGAGCTGGAGCTGTCCGAGCAGAGACTGCTACGGAAGGTGGACCGGCTGAGCACCTGGGCAGCCCAGGAGAGGAGCGCCTCCTTGCAGGCTCAGAGGCAGCTGGAGGTGCTGCAGGATGAGCTTGCCAACCAGGTACCCTTCCCCAGTGTGTCCCCCTCCCATGTGAGTCTGCTCTCCCCAGGAAAGCCACCAGATGCAGCAACCATACACTAATGATGGGCCAGCCTGGGAGCAATGGCAAGGTGGTGAGGTGGTGGGGTGGGCCCCATCTTGCTGGTCTGCAAAAGGGCCCACTAGGCCACCCTGCCTACCCCATGGATCTCCTGTGGGGCCCTGGAGGTTCTGGGGTGGTTTGAGTCTGTCCCCTGGTTGGGGAGGGAGCTGAGAGCAGGGAGTGGTCTGTGAGGACCTGACAGTGCCCAGAGCATCTGATAGGCCTGCAGCAGGCTCTGCGCCAGCCAGGGATCAGGTGGGGGTCAGCTGTGGGTGGGGCTACCTAGGGCCAGAGGGTGCTGAAACCAGGTTCTGGAGTCTGGGAGATGGGCAGGCACGTGGGGTGGGAGTTAGGGAGTCGGGGAGTGGACTAAGGTGGCAATGGTGGGCAAGGCCAGGTGGTACTGGGAACAACAGGGGGCAGGGAGGTGCTGGAGGGTCCTGCCTGCTATCCCCAAGGCCTGGGCGGAATGGATGGCAGTGGGAGCCAGTGTAAGGGCAGGCTTGGGACAACTGGCCATTTGCGTATCACTTAATCGTAGTGCTGGTCTCATGGAGGCAGCGATTCTTGGGTCTGAGCCCTGTGCAGGGCAAAGTGACCTCAGGCTAGCACCATGCCAGGCAGTGTGATCTGGGTCTAACCACTATGTTGGACAGAGTGACCTCAGTCTGAGCGCTATGCCAGTGCCGTAGCCCCTGTGGGCCTCAGTTTCCCCTCTGTGAGATGGTAGTGGCATTGGGACAGCTGTCTGTGGCTGTCAGACAGTTGTTCTTGAAGTGGTCCAAGGCAGGTGGCAAGGGCTAGAGAGTGGCAGACAGTGCCTCACGGCTGCGCACTCAGGGCCCTGCGGGCTGCCAGCACTGGGGCTGGTTGAAGGCCCTGCAGGCAAGCACTTGCTGGTCACAGCAGTCTGGGAAGCTAGCCAGGTGGGCAAAAGGAGGTAGGAAGTCGCTTCCGGAGATGTCGACCCCATGTGCATGCATGTGAGTGTGTGCACGTGTGCGTGTTTTGTGGACATAACGCCCTACTTCACAATACTATGAGTTTGTATCCACTTGAGGGCATTGAGTGTGGTTTTGGTTCGGTGGTCTACTGAGTGTACCAAAGTGGGGTGGGAAGGTTTGAAATCCCGCAAGAATGACCAGGTTGTGGGGACACACCCACCTCGGGAGCCCAGGCTGTTGGGGAAAGTGCCCTTCACGCGCTCCGCATCCCCTGCAGGGCAGGCCCACCAGAGCTCACCAAACCGAGGCTGCCTGTAATCCGTCAGTGCACAGTCTACGGGGTCCCTAACCCAGCAATCGAGATAAACAGTCTTAAACGAATGGCAAAACCCACGATGACCCGACTGGGCGTGTGAGCACGGCGGGAGCAGCTGTGCCACGTGTCCCTTGGGGCTCTGACGCCCTGCCGCCTGTTGCAGGTGCAGGAGCAGGAGCGTGTGGCCCGGCGGCTGCGGGCGCGGCTGCGGCGCAGGGAGGAGGCGCTGGGCTGGCAGGCAGCGGCCCTGGAGCGCGGGCGGCGGACGCAGAGGCGCCAGCTGGGCCTGGCGCGCGAGCAGGAGCGCGAGCTGCGTGCTCAGGTGCGGCGGCTGGAGCGCGACGTGCGGCGCCTGTGTCGCGCCGCAGGTCGACTGCTGGCAGAGCTGGACGCGTCGCGTGCGCAGGGCCAGGACGCTGCGGCGGCGGCGCGAGGGCGGCAGGAGGAGCGAGCCACTGAGGGCCGCCTCTGGGCGCAGCTGGAGGAACTTCGCTGCTGTGTATTCGAGCTGCAGCTGTCTGAGATCGGCCTGCAGGGCCAGGTGGAGGACCTCACGCAGCAAAATGAGAGCCTGCGAGAGAAGCTGGGTGCGGAGCCCCCAGGGGAGAAAGCGTGGGGCACAGCCCCTGCTGGTCACTGCGCTCTGGTAAGTGGCCCGAGTCCAGGGCCAGAGTGATGGGCAGTGCCCCTCTTCCGCTATAGCCACTCCCAGGTCAAGTCATGGGCTGCACTCTCCAGCCTTCCGCTCATCACCAGCTTCACCCATCCGTCCTCCATCCACACATTTACCCACCCACCTGCCTACAGGTTCCTGCGCCCACCATTCGCCCACCGCACCACCTCCCACACCCCTCCTGACTAGCTCCACACCCACCCAACTGCCCATCCTTCCACACCCAACCACTCTCTTCCCCACCTTTGCCTGCCAGCTGTCAACATGATCGCACACCTTCCAGCTCCACATCCACTCACCCTCACCCTCATCCACCATCATCTCCCCATCCACTCCCTCCCATCTCCCCCAACCACTCACAGGCATCCAGCCCACTCCCCGTGGTCTCCATCCCCTCCTGACGTCCATTTGTCTTGGCTGTGCCAGGCAAGGCCCCGGGTGTGCTTCTGCGTCCCCCTACATGTGCATGACACTCACAGGCAGACCAGTGTGTATTGGCTCTGTGTGAGCGTCTCCCTCCCCTTTGTAGATGGTGGGCTCCTCCAGGGGCAGGGTAGCTTGGCTGGCCCCTAGCGTCCTCAGGCCGACACCAGCACCCTGCAGTCGGAAGGACGCCTGGGTGTCCCCACCATAGGCCTTGACAGAGAGCAGTGCTACAGGCACGGTTACATTGTTGTGGTTGTCAGATGCCATCCAGTCAGCTCCACCCCATGGCTACACCCTCCCCGCCCCACACAGCAGAAGGCAGCACCGCCCGGTCCACGCAGTCCTCCCAATGGTGCTACCCCTGAGCCCATTGTTGCAGCCACTGTGTCTGTCCATCTCGTGAGGGCCCTCATCTTGTTCTCTGTCCCTCCACAATACAAGGCATGATGACACACCCTGACCCATCCCTCCTCGTGAGCATGGCAGAGACAGCCCATTCCCAAATGGTCATGGGGGGGGATTACATATTGGGAAGGGGCCATCATTCAGCCTATTGTCCTGGGTCCCCTTGAGCTATGCTCAGGAGCATGGTGGGTTAGGGCATGTCCCAGGCCCATCTCTCCTATGGGGGGGTGGTGTCACTAACGACCCAGGAAGCACAGAGGCCAGGCCTCCAGGCCTCGCTTCAGAGCCATACTGAGGGAACGCCTCCCCAGAGCTGCACCCTGAGTGAGGACCACCAGCCTCCTGGATAGTGAGGGAATAGAGTTCTGCTGGCAGCACCGCTACCCCTGCTGCTCGGTCAGCCGCTACCGCCCTGGGAAACGTCGAGGCTGGGTCTTGTCCTGTATGCTCTCCGCTGACCGAAAAGCCCCCTGCCATTGAACCAGTTCCGACTCACAGCCACCCTGTGCAGGGTCTCCAAGGCTTTGCCAATCAACACAGGAGCAGACAGCCTCGTCCCCCCTCCTGTGGCTGATGGGTTTGAACCGACAGTTGGTGCTTGGAGAAGGGAAGCATCCATCAGCTATGCCCCAGCACACGTCTGGAACTCTCAGGTGTTCGGGGACGTCTACTATTGGAAGCTCTTGAACATGCGAGGCTGGTCCTTGGCATCCATCCCTGCTGAACACTCAAGGAAAGGGGGGATCTGAGATGCACCCTGCCCACTTGTTGGCATAACCAGTGGGGGACCAAGTTCACAAGAGCCTGAGCACATTGCTTCACTGGAGCCAGGCTGCCTCCTGGAACACAAAGGGTTAACACAGCTCCCCCACACCCCACCCCCAAGCCACCCAGAGTTTCCTCACTGCCAGTCTGTGCACTGAAGGAAAACCCATCAGTGGGCACCCTTTGTCCAGTGGGGCTGCTCATTACAGATAACGCAGTCGACAGGACAGTGGTTGTAACGGCGACTTTATCTGTGGTCACTTGTGCTGCCGCTCCTGTCTTTCTTCTGCAGGCCCTCTGCCCTCTCCCCAACTGTGTTCGCCGACAGCAAGGAGCAGAGTCAATGGGTAACCCCGTCACCTTGTCCTCTTGCAATATAAAGTGTGTTTAGCTGAAGTTGTAACTTTGAATTCTTGGTCCTTCTCCTGGATGCAAGACTGAAGTCCTCGTCCGCCTGATTTCTTACTGCATGCACATTGCTCTTCGCTGCGTCTCCAGAATGCCGCCCTGGGAGCCGCATGAGCAAAAGCTGTGGGGAGGCATTAGTGCTCCGGGTTCCCTCCCAACAGCCAGGGGCTGAGGGTGTGGCCCTCCGATAGACGTGGAGAAACTGAAGCCCAAGGACCAGTGTCACCAAGATCACGTGTCAGGGCCAGCAGTGGGCACGGCCTGCTTGGCTCAGAGGAGATGTGGCCTGTCCTTCTAACTGCCGGCTCCTGATGCTGGAGATGGGGTGGGTGTGGGACTGAGTCCCGGGCACCATCACTCTGTACACCCCTTGCCATGTGCCTGTGTGACCTGCTCAGCACTCGGGTATCCTGCACACAGGAATCCCACACTTGGGGGTCACACCACACGCAGGGCCCATGCTGCCCAGAGTTTGCTTCCAGCTGCTGTGCTCACAATCTCTTGACGAGTTCCCGATTCCTCCCCCCGCCCCCGGACAGGCACCCAGCACTGGAAGAGGCAGTCTCTCTCATCTGAGCTGCAAAAAAGACACAGAACCATGGAGGGGCGAGTGGGGCAGAGGTGACTGTCTTAGACATCCAGCTGTGCACAGGGTGTGAAAGAGCCATGCCTCAAGGGAAACCAGGAGCCCAGGTGGACAGAGGCCACAGGATCCTAGTGTCACCCTGCTTTTGACCAGTGTGATGCCTTTGCTGAAGCTCTCTGTACCTCCATGTCCCCAAGGGCGAGATGGGAAAAATACTAGGACTGACTCCTGTGCATTGCTATGAAGACTGACTGAGCAAGAGCATGTGCATCTCTTAGGGCGGCGCCCAGTGTAGTGAATGGTCTATAAAACACAGCTTCTATATCCACCTATACCACCATCCTCATTCCCACCAGCATTTCCCAGCATCACGGTGGTCATTACATTATCTGTGTCAATTTGAGACTTATGAGTGAAGTGGTGGGGTTTAGCCTGTTGGTCAGGTTGCAGCTTGATAACCTCATTTGGAGGAACTAAGGAGAAAAAGATCTCACTGGAGGCTGGATACAGGCTCACTCCCTGTGAGACATTCTTGTTGAGAAGCCACATGGAGAGAGGTGGACCCACAGCAGCGCTGAGATGATTCCACCACCACTGGATCCAGAGACTTTCCATCCACTGGCCTGTGATCTTTCTTCCTGCATTCAGTGTCATTGCATGTGTTTTGTGAGTCTGAAGAGGAATTTATAGATTGGTATCAGACATATGGCTAATATCTGACTTTTGAACTTGATCTGGGCTGGACTGGGATGTTTTCTGAATATTCAACTGCTCTTGTATCTAAAGCTTTCTCATACACACATGCGTGTCTATGGATTTGTTTCTCTAGTCCACCTGGACAACACAGTCATTGTACCTTTCTAATCACCGCCTTCATGTCTACATGGCTGTCCTCTTCCCCCTCTCCTCCTCCATCACAACCACCACTGTTCCACCTTGGTCACCTCCTCCTGGTTCTCGCAGCATCATTATTTCATCACGACGCCATTACCGTGGTCGCCACCTTTGTTTCCATTATGACTTCCCCCCTCCATCACCATGGCCATTACCATCACCCTGGCATCTTCCTCCCCACCATCCGTATCATTGTCATCAGCCCCACCCACTGCAGCAGTGCCTCTTCCTGGATTTCCTGGCATGCACCTCAGGTGCCAAGCATCACCATGCTTGCTGCTCTCACCCTGTCTCTGTTCAGTGCTGGCCTGCTTCTCCCAAGGGCTCACCCTTCGGTGGAGGAGGAGGCATGTGCACTCGAGGAGAGTATAATCTGGTGGGAGCCTAGTCCGCTGGGCCCTGAAATTGATGGGTGTGAGGTCTCGGGAACCATTCCCCCAGCATGGCCTTGGGCAGGCCTGGTATGGGGTGAGGACCCCCTTGCTGAGAGCTGACACCCTCTATGTGGCTGGGAAGGTCGCCTGCAAGACTGGGGTAGGAGGGAGGTCCCCCAGCCAGTGGGAGACCTGAGTTGGGAGCTAGGACACAGACAGGGCTAGGCCTCATTATGGTGCCCAGTACTGCTCAGTCACCAGGCACTGGGCAGATCTTGCCTGTCCCAAGAGTGCTTGGCCCAAGGCCACACACCAAATGGAGTCAGAGCTGGAACTCAGCCCCCAATCATCTGCCTTGCCACACCCCATCCTACATCTGAGTCTGCCCTTCCAGGGAGCAGGTACCCCAGTCCCCAGTTGAATGACTGCTGATGCAGTGGGCATGGGGCTGGGGGCAGGGTGAGACAGAGTGGGACACCTGTGACAGTGGGAACAGCCCCAGATGGCCACAGGCCCAGAAGTCAGACTATAGCATACCAGCTGGTGGCTCAGCCAGGCCACTCTAGGTTCACAGGCCTGGGCAGCCAGGCCACTTCAGGCCACAGACTGACCACTGACAGGCCAGGTGGGAGGTAGTATGGTCACCTTCTCCAGGATTCCCTCCCTGCCCTGCCCCCCTGAGCTCCCCACACGGTCCTGCACCCCCTCCTCATCACCTCCCTGTGGTGTTTGCTGGGTGGTCACCAGGCAGAGGCTGTCAAGAGGAGACCATCCTGGCCATCTTAATCACCGATCCTCAGAGCCCTAAGGGTGGGGAAAGACAAAGCACTGAGCAATGAGGGCACCCCAGGCAGGGACACACTGCAAATACAGTGACCCCACCTCTTAGCAGAGTAGTCCCCGTTCCTCAGTGCCCACCCCCCGCACTGGTCACTGCAGATGAAGTCCACCTCACGCAATGCCTGTGCTGCCCACCCACACATACCTGAGCCTCCCAAGTCAGGGCTGTCTGTTCTGTGCATGAGGCTCCCGGGTTCCCACGGGGAACTCCATTGTTTACCCAGAAAGGGGGCGTTGTGGGGGGCGGCCTCCATCTGAGAGGATCCTGCCCTTCAAGGTCATGAGACAACCATTGGGTCCTCAGAAGAAAACGCACTTCCTCATCAAAGAGATGGTCAGTAGCATGGCCACCTGGGGTCAGAAGAATGGGGTTGGGGGCGGGGGGGTTTCTGATCCGGGTTAGAGGAAGGAGCTCGCGCTCACCAGTTTAGTTCTGGATGCTCCAGGCTCCTTCATGATGCGATGTCCGCTGTGCTAAAACGCAGGCCTGGACTCTGCATCTGCAAGGAGACATGCACTGTCCACGGTGCTGGAACGCAGCGTCTGGCTGGGCGAGGTGTGCGCTGTCCGCCGTGCTGAAGCCCGGGCCTGGACCTTGCTGAAACGGTGTGCTCTGTCCATGGTTCTGGGAAACCAGCGGCGACTCTGACTCTCTCTCTCTCTCTCTCTCTCTCTCTCTCTCTCTCTCTCTCTCTCTCTCTCTCTCTCTCTCTCTCTCTCTCTCTCTCTCTCTCTCTCTCTCTCTCTCTCTCTCTCTCTCTCTCTCAATATAAATCATTTTATTGGGGGCTCTTAGAGTTCTTATAAAAATCCACACATCCATTGTATCAAGCATATTTGTACATATGCTGCCATAATTTTCAAAACATTTTCTTTCTACTTGAATCCTTGCTATTAGCTCCTCTTTTCCCCCCTCCTCCCCCACCCTCATGAAACCTTGATAAATTACTATTATTTTCACATCTTACCCTGTCCGCTGTCTCCCTTACCCACATTTCTGTTGTTCGGCCCCCCTGAGGGGGGACGATGTTATACGTTGATCATTGTGATCAGTTCCACCCTCCCTCTTCTCCCCCCACCTTCCCCCTACCCTTCTGTTATGGTTATTCCAATTATTGTTCCTGAGGGGTTTATCCGTCCTGGATTCCAGGAGCTCTTACGTGTACCAGTGTACATGCTCTGGTTTAGCTGGGATTGTAAAGTACAACTGGGGTCATGATAGTCGGGGGGAGGAAGCATTAAAGAACTAGAGGGATGTTGTGTGCTCCGTTGGTGCTGAGCTGCACCCTGGCTGGTCGTCCCTTCCTTGTGATCCTTCTGTGAGGTGATGTCCAATTGTCTACGGATGGACTTTGGGTCTCCACTCCGGCCCCCTCATTTGCATCGATATGATTGTTTGTTTTGGGTCTTCCAATCCTTTCGACGCCTCGTAATTATATAGGCTGGTATGATTCTTCCATGTGGATTTTGTTGTGTCCCTGCTACATGCCGCTTCTTTGACTTTAAGCTGTTAAGATCCCAGATGCTTATAGCTGGGTACCATCAGCTTTCATCACATTTTTTTATACACCCGCTTTGTCTTCAGTGATCATGCTGGGAAGATGAGCATCATGGAATGCCAGGTTAATAGAACAAAGTGCTCTTATTTTGAGAGAGTACTTGTTAGAGACCCAATGTCCATCTGCTACCTTAATATTTAACATATAAATTTATGTCTATAGACATATACCCTTATCATTATATATTAATATATTTACATATGTACATACCTGTATTTGTAGCTCTATAAATGTCATTTGCTTCCTAGTTCTTCCCTCTCTTTCCTTTTACTTTCCTCCTGTCACACTATCAGTTTCGACCTTCATTCAGTTCTCAGTAATTCCTCTCAGCTACATTGTTCTTGATCAAATCTCACCAGACATTCTATGCCATCCTTACCATTGATTTTAGATCACTTGTTTTTCCCTTGTCCTTGGGTTTGTTGTATACTTCTTCCCTTACCCCCACCTCCTCATCCCCTATGCTCCCACCAGAACCATCGGCTCCATTGTTTTCTCCTTGGGATTGTAAACAATCCTGCCTATCTTATATAGATAGATATGAAAGGGAGGAGGGGGAGGAGGAGGAAAAGGAGAAGGAGAAGAAAAGTCTATAAATAGTTCCAGGTCTGTCTGCTGACCTTTAAGAATGCTTACAAATCGGGTCTGATAGGTGCCAAGCCCTGACCCCCAAATCAGAAGTCTGTTTTCTGGATTCCTTGGGAACTTCTTTGCTGTGCTCCCCTGCTGCTCTTGATGCTGAAACCCCAGGACCACGCATGTCTCCCCACCTTGTGTATTTGCCATCCATGGTGCAGAAACCCTGGGACCGCCCTCAGCAATGTGCTGGCCATGTTACTGAAACCCCAGGGCAGCTGGGGCCTATGTGTGGTGTGGTGCGCTCTGTCCCTGGGGCTGGGTCTCCAGAACCTGGACCCTCTTGCCCAATGCAGTGCCTGTCCTTGATGTGGAAACATTGGGGTGCACGCTGTCCTTTGTGCTGAAACTTTAGACACTTCAGGGACAGAGGACAGCCAGTAGTGTCCCCTCTCCCTGAAGGAGAATAAGTCTTGGTTAATGAGAATCTTCCTTCTTCCACTACATCCAGGTTGCCCTGTTCACTGCCTGCCCACCTCCTCCCTGTTTCTCCCTTTCTTGCAATGCCAGGCCTATTAGTCCTGGTTGACTAGAGAAACAAATTCATAGACACTCTTATGTGTGTAAGAGAGAGTTTTATCTCAAAGAGCAACTGCATAGTGAGAAAACATCCCAGCCCAGTCCAGATCAAGTCCAGAAGTTCAATATTTGACCATATGTCCAGTACTAGTCTCCAAATTCCTCTTCAGACTCATGCAGCACATGCAATGAGCTGAATGCAGGAAGATCACGTGGTTCCTCTATCTCTCTGAGTGTCTCAAACGCAGGAAAGTAAAGTAGAGAGAGGTGCAGCCCACCTCCAGGGAGAAAGAGGAAATTCCCAGAATCCTCAGGAAACGAACACGCCCACAAGACGACATCATTCTCAGGCTGTGACCTGATTGACAGGCTAGACTCCACCCCTTCATTCTTTTATCAAGTTGACATGAGATTGTGTGACCACCACAGACCACCCCTGTCAACTTGACACCTCCACACAACTCTTTACCATACATAACTTTTAAACGTAATTTTAAAACAATAATAAAGTCATATCTGTGCCTAAAAGGATAAAACTAAAATTCATACAACTCAAAATGTGTCAGCCTCATTTAAACATAATACTCTATAAGCGACAAAAGTATGCTATGCTTGACAATTGCAGTTATGTGAACACCTATACTATCATCTGTTCATTCCAGAAACATCTTCCAAGTTCTCTAGTCAGCCCTGACTAGCACACCAGTCTTCCTCCCCTGATTCCCCACCTGGTGGCGCTGTGGGTCAGGCGCTGGACTGCTATCCACACGGTTGGCAGTTCAAACCCACCAGCTGCTCTGAGGAAGAAAGATGAGGCTGTCTGTTCTCATACAGAACTGGTCTCCGAAACCCCGTGTAATAGAATTGCTTAGTTAGACTCCAGAGAGTCCTGGTGGTGTCATGGTTACACATTGGACTACGATTCACATAGTCTGCAGTTCAAAACCAGCAGCAGCTCTGCAGGAGAAAGTCTGGGCTTTCTACTCCCATAAACAATTACAGTCTCTGAGTCAGTGTGTTCTCCCTGGAAGTGAGCTTGGCGTGGAGTTGGGAGTCAGTCTTGAGGGGACATGGTGGGGTTGCTCTTGGTTTTCCTTCCTTTCCATGCCTCTTATTTCCTCTCCCTTCTCCTAGCCAGTGTCTCTCTGTCTGTCTGTCTCTTCCAATCTTTCTCTACCTCTCCCCATCTGTTTCTCTGTCTCTCTGTCTCTCTTCCTCTCCTCTGTAACTATCCCATTCTCTTGCTTTCAGCTCCCCCCAGTGGTGGTGTTAAACCCCATCCCACTTACTTAATTGTTGTGGGCTTTCACTGTGGTGCCTATAGAAGCTTCTAGATGCTAGGGTGTGGCTGGGGTGGGCGCAGCCCCCATGCAAATGAGTGGAGGGTCATGACCTGAGTGGGTTGGAGCTGGGCCTGTAGGGATTGCTTAACCTGTGGGCCAAGGAAGAGGCCTCAGGTCGTTACCCAGCTGTAAGGGAGCAGTTAGGTGGGAGGGGGTGGGGAAAGTTTCATGTCCTGAAGGTGCAAAGCCCTTGAGGCAGGATGGGCCAGGGCAGAGATTGGGGCAGGTTAGGGGGCAGCCAGCCTTTCAGGACTGTAACAGGAGCAGCCTGGCCTGTTGCCACTCAGTGAGGTGGCCCCATTGTCTGGTGGGGGTGGGGTGGGGTCAGTGGGTAGAAAGACCACTCCCCAGGAGAGAACCCCAGAGGGGGGCAAGTACAGCCAGGCTGGGGTGAGGGGCCATGGCTAGGTCCCTCAGATGGCAGGAACCAGCCAGATTGTGGCAGGGATCGCAAATGAACTTTAGCCCCCTGTTTCAGTGCCTGAGTAGGTACGTTTCAGTGTGTGTGGGATCTCCCTGGTGCTGCAGGAGAGATAGGGGGAGCAGGAGGACAAGTGTGGAGCTTGAGGAGGGGCTGGAAGGAGGGAGGGGGTCTGGAATGTCTATTCATTTCTGTCCCCTTCCCTAGAACAGTGCCCAGAACATGGTGGGCTAATTTGGGCTAACAGCGCCCGGAACATGGTGGGATTGCTGAGTAGGTGCCTTAATAATGAGTCTGAAACACGTGTCTGTCTGAAAGCCCTGTTGTCTGTCCATACACCCAACCACCCATCCATCCATCTATACATTCATCCATCAATCATCCATCCATCCATCTATGTAGTCCTACCCCTCCATCTATCCATCCATCCATCCCATCATATACCCATGTTTCCATCTACCCATCCACCCATCCATTTGCCTATCCATCCATCCAACCATCCATCCACCCTCCCACCCACCCACTTATCCATCTGGCCATTCATCCATCACCCACCCACTCTGCTACCCATCCACCCATTTATCCACCCATTCACAAACCCAACAACTGCTGGGAGCTACAGGATAAAGTGAGGGCACAAGTAAACATGAAACTAGCTGCCTCCCAAAGGGTCTCACAGTCTGGGAGAGACGGGGGTGTGGTCTCTGGAGGAGACCAGTGCCTGCACTGGGGAGACACCTTTGTGGACATTGTCACAACACTTGAGAGAGTAAGCAGCTTGACCACCTGGCTGGACAGAAGGAGGGGAGGGCAACTTGCACCTTTGTTGAACAAGTGGTCTTTCTGTGAGCGAGGGATGTCCCTGTGGGATGGTGAGTGGACCCAGGGTTGGTGGATACATCTGCCTGGCTGGCAGTGGGGCATCCTGGCCACACACTAGGCCATCCCCTCCTCTCAAACTTTGACTGGTTCTCTGGAGGTCTGGAGGGCTCAGTGGGCCAGCACTCACCTCATCTTGGGTTTGGTTCCTCCCCCCAGAATTCCCTGGGCAGCACTCAGGATGAGTTTCTGCCCCCGATGAAGGAGGACTCCCTAGATTCCAGCCAAGGCCAATGCTGGCCACCACCTCTGTGGCTGGATAAAGCCAGTGGATGCAGAACCTCTGCAGGTGTGTGATGCCAAGGAGCTTAGAGGGCAGGGGGGAGGGAGGGGGTCAGGTCTGTGGGCACAAAGGCCTTGGGGCAGAGGGGAAAATCAGACACCATATGGGGAGGGGTCAGATGGGCATGAGGCCAGGTGGGGCGCCCACTCAGAGGGGTCTACTCAGTGACCGTGCTGATCTGGCAACATGGGGCATCTCCCAAGACTTGCAGAGAAAGTGTCAAAATCTGTGTCACCCAGACACAGAGGACAGAGCTGGGTCAGGGTCAACAGCAGGCTGGATAAGGTCAGTGTGAGTGCACTCATCTCTGCTCACTAGGCCTGGTCCAGGAGCTGAATATGGATTGGGGCTGTGACTGGACTGGGCTGGGCTGGGCTGGACTGGGGCTAGGGCTGGGGCTGGGCTGGACAGGGGCTGGGCTGGACTGGTCTAGGGCTGGGCTGGGATAGACTGGGACTGGACTGGGTTGGGGCTGGGCTGAGCTGGGCTGGGCTGGACTGGGGCTGGGCTGGGCTGGACTTGGCTAGGGCTGGACTGGGCTGGGCTGGGGTTGGGCTAGACTGGACTGGGCTGGACTGGGCTGGGCTGGGGCTAGGCTGGACTGGGCTGGATGCACAGGCCTTGAATTTATTCTCCACAGAGCTCTGTTCCTTGCCAGGACAACACATGGAGCCATGCTGTCCCTGGGGTATCACTGGGGCTGAGGATGAACCATCCACTAGGATGCCAGGCCTGGAGAGCATGGGCATTCTCCTGGGAGACCTCATGGGGGCTGATCATGAGCAGGTGAGACCAGTGCTCCTTCTGGGTAACTGGGTCTGACCCCATCTGTGTGCTGACCATGTGGGGGGTGTGACTGTCCATGTGCTGATTATGTGGGGGATCTGACCCCATCCATGTGCTGATATTGTAGGGGGGGGTTGACTCTGTCCATGTACTGAGCATGTGGGGGGTCACCTTTCTCCTTTTTTTCCATCAACAGCCGGCTTTGACTGTGCACCCCCCGAATGATGAGATCCTCGTCTTGGTCTGCAGACACCCCCATGGGCCATGTGGGCAGTTCCCATTGCTGCCTGTGTCTCTGGTCCAGCACTCAGAGCTGAGCCCAGCGGTCACCTCAGTCCTAGGGTCCCTCCTCTTGGTTCCAACATCCTGCCTGTCTCTCCAGGGACCCAGTGGGGAAGTATCCCCACTGCTACTGCTCCCTCAAATCCAAGAGGAGCTGGGGGCCAGGCCTCCGCTTGCTCCTGATGCCAGGGGACACCCCCGTGGGGATTGCCACCTGGCTCTGGGTCACAGTATCCTCTACCAGAAGTCTCCTTGCATTCCAAGTCCCCCGGTTCCAGGCAAAGAACTGGAGGGTCAAGTGGAGACTTTCGCTGGGTCAGGAGGAGGATCAGGGTGGGCCACAGAGCTGTGGGTGTTGGGAGGGGCTCCGGGCAGCCCTACAGGGCAGGGTCTGGGTTGTCAGGAGGCCCCTGAAATCCCGGCCTCAGTGCATGGTCCTCTGCAGGAGGTGACCTTGGGGCCAGAAGAGAGCCCTATGTTGCCCTGTGAGAGGGGAGGGGGCCGAGGACAGAGCGGGGACCTCCCTGGAGGGCTCTGGCCAGAAGGGGTGGAGGTGGTCCCCCCAGTCACTCTCTCTGTGATTCTTCCAGGTGGTCAGCTCTGGACAGAGGAAGGCAGAGGTGGTGGGGGAGGAGCCGGGCGGCTACAGCAGCAGGAGGAGGCAGAGGAAGGGGGGCTGAGTGGAGCAGCGCCCAGCCCAGGCCCCAGGGCTGCCCTAGCAGCCCATGAGGATGAGGAGAGGCAGGAGCAGCGCTGGTCTCCGTCGTCCACAGGGGAGCCCCAGCCAGCGGAGGGGCATGGGCCTGCCAGTGGTCCCTGGGCACCAGGCACCGCCAGCAGCCTGCACACACTCATGATGGCTGCCTTCCAGGAGGAGGGGGCCGCGGGCCTGCAGCAGCTCCCTGCCCTGTGCCAGGGGAATGCGGGCCCCCTGGGGGAGACGTCCACACTGGCTGGAGAACACAGGACCTTTGACTGCAGGCCGCCCAGCCGGGAGGGTGGGGCTCTCATTGTGGTCAGCCATGCCCCGGATGTCTGGCCAGAGGTGGAAGAGGAGGTGGTGCCGGGGAATCCTGGGGGCCCGGGTCAGAATCAGGGCTGGGCAACCCTGGGCCCAGGAAGCACAGGGGCCTTCCAGCTGGGGGAGGAGAGGACAGAGGCCCTGCAGGACTCGGCCACGCTCCGTGGCGATCAGGAGGGGCTCCACAGGAAGGTAGGAGCTCTCGAGCGGGACCGGGAGAGGCTGGAGCGGAGGGTCTCTGAGCTGCAGCGGGACAACGACAGGCTGTGGGTGGCCACGTCCCACCTGCAGACGGAGGCGGCCCAGTACAGGCAACTCCTCTCTGACCTGGAGGACTGCAACCACCAGAGCTACGAGCGGCTGCTGGTGCTGGACGAGGAGAAGCGGGCCCTCCAGGGTGCGCTGGCTCAGGCTGGGCGCGCCGCCCGGGAGAACATGGAGCTCTGGGTGCTGGTGTCTGAGCTGGGCGCCGGCTACCAGGGCCTGGTCCAGGATGTGGTGCTGGGCATGGATGCCGTCCTTGCCGGCCTCCGGGTGGAGAACGACAGGCTGCTCCGCAGGGTCCAAGAGCTAGAGCAGGGGCTATCCTTGGAGAGCAGGGGGCAGGAGGCTCGGCTGAGAGCTGTGGACAAGGCTGTCCAGGCAGCTCAGCTGTCGGGGCACCAGCTTGCCCGGGCCTCACCACTGTCCTGGGAGGAGGCCAGGGGCCAGGGCAGTGGGCAGAGCCATCCTCTGTTGTGTGCAGAGGAGCCCGGGATCTGTGTGGACTTTCCTGCTCTGTCATCCACCTGGGGCAGCAACCTGACATCCCGAGTCCAGGAGGCCACCAGTGGAGCAGGAGCAGGTCCAACGGGGGTGGATACAGAGGAGAGCAGGCCACGGTGCTCTGGGGACCAAGGTCGAGAGGTAGGTGACTCTGTGCAGCTGCTCTGTGAGCACAGACACCCGTCCAGGCTGGTCCTGTGCATGGCACTTCCTGCAGCTGCTGCTGCCGTCGCAGCCTGTGTTGCTCTAGCTGTTCCCATCCCTCTTATCATCGTCAGGGGCCATCGGGTTGGCCCCCAGCACAACAGAGGGAAACACTGCCCTGTCCTGCCCCGTCCTCACACTGGTTCCTGGGCCGGGACCCATGGCAGCAGCCGCTGTGTCCATCCATCTCGTAGAGGACTGTCCTCTCCTTCACTGCCCTCCCCTTTCTGCCCGTCTCCAGGCACTGGTCTCTCCTGATGGTAGGTCCACAGTATGTGAGGCCACGTCCCTCCGTCCTGGCCTCTAAGGAGCACTGGCTGCACTTCTCCCCAAACAGATCAGTTTGTCCTTCTGGCAGTCCATGGCACTTCCAATATTCTCCCCCAGCACCACGGTTCAGGCAAGCCCATAGCTGTCACTGTGCTTGTAACTGCCACTGCTGGTGGTGGCTGCCGAGCCAGCTCTGCCATGGCTCCCTCCCATTGAGAGGGAAACGCCGGCCGGTCCTGCGCCGTCTTCTCGGCCCTTGGGTTGCAGTCCGCTGTTTCAGTGGGTGCTGATGTACGAGGGTCCAGGAGCACAGGCAAAGGCACACCGCATGTCAGGAGGTGCCCCTCCCCTCCCAGGACACCTCTTCCTCCCACTCCCGTCACCCTGCTCAGCTTTGCCTGCTCCTGCCCCTGCCCCTCCCTCAGGGAGTCACACCCAGTGCACTCTTGGGGGCTGGTTTCTTGTACTCAGCGAGCCCTGTTTGAGGCTGAGTCTCCACAGGGGAGCGGTGGTCTGTGCTTGGTGCAGATTTACAGCCGGTCCCTAACGGGAAGGGCTGCTCTGTCCCATAGGGCCGGGTCTGGTGCCCGCTGTGCTCAGGCCCCGGAGGTGGAGTCGTGGCAGAGGCCCTCAGGCTGCGGGTGGGGCAGCTCCACCACCAGCTGGTGACACTGATGTGCCGGCTCCGAGACCAGGGTACCCTGCACCGGGAACTGCACGCGTCCCAAGAGGAGGCCGCCAGGCTCCGGGAGGGGCTTCAAGACCAGGTAGGTGGTCCCCGCTCTACCGCCTCCAGCATTTACTGGATGTTCAAATGCTCAGCAGCCTTGGACAGCTCAGATGCACCAACGTGCACGCAGCTTCTTAGAAAGTCACGGTTTCACTGTGCCAGTCTGGGGTGGGGGGAGGGGAGAGGGGGGAAAGGCAGCAGGAGGGGTGCGGACTGTGGTGCATGCAAACCTGCATCAGTGGTGACAGCAAATCGGGGCCACCCTCAGTGAGGCCCGGGGGCTGCGTCCGCCAGTGCCTGGCTGCGTGTGACATGAAGGTTTTGCAAATAAAGTGACGGGCAGCCGCTAGGGATGTCTACATTCACACACACACCAGTGTCTCCCGGCCTCGTTGATTTTGCCACCCCACTGCTGCCCCCTGTGTATTGCCCCTTTTCATGAGGGGGAGCATGTGTCCCCCTCCTAGCCAGTGTCCCCACTCCTGTCCCTCCCAGCTCACAGCTGTGTCTTTCCAGGGGCGCCTGTCTCTGGCTTTCCATGTTCGGGTCTCTCACAGTAGCTGTCCTCTGATGGACACCTCTCAGCACGTCCTCGGTGCCGTGAGGCGTTGGCAGCCTCCTTGCCGTTCTTTGATGGCAGCTGTGCTCCGTCGTGTGCACGTATCAAAGGGACGTACCCACTGGGCTGCGTCATGGCTTGTTGCAGTGGACAGCGCTGCGATGCCCTGGGTGTGCGTTAGCCTGTGCCCACCACCTTTCTGCTGTTCCCAGGAGATACCCCTGGAGCCCAGTGCTTATAGCTGAGCTGCACTCCGCCACAAGGTCAGCAGTTTGAAACCACCCCTGCTCTGTAGGAGGGAGGGAGTGTGGTCGGTCGCTGTTAGTTGGCTTTAGCTCCTCACAGTGAGGAGTGCTGGGCCCTGGTCCTGCCATTCCCTGAGTTCTGAGGACACACTGTTTCCCACTGTGGGGGCACCGTCTTGCAGTTTTGCCAGCAGTCTCTGCACACCCTCGCCAACATTTGCTGTTTCTGTGTGTGTGTGTGTGTGTGTGTGTGTGTGTTTCATACTCTTTCCAAAACGACCCGAAGGTCTAGAGTCATCTTAAGAGTGCACTAGTGAACAAATCTCTCCTCTCATTTCCAAGCTCTTCTGACCTGTGGAACTTTCTTCCAGTCCTACTTACCCATGACCAGACTGTGTGCATGTGTGTGTGTGCACAAGCCTGAGATTACACCATACAATGTCTTCTGCATCTTACTTTTGCCCTTTAATAAAAAGCCCTTGTAAGACTTCCATATCAACACATACAGACGAAGACCTCATCCTTTTAAAACCTTATGTATTATTTTGCCACGAGGTCAAAACATATTTTATCTGACCAATGCTTTGTTAAAGGAGAGTTATACCACCTGGGTTCCTGGGTTTGCAAACAAGCTCCAGGGACATCCCTTTACATCCATATAGGCACAAAGCGGACCAAGCACTCACTGCCACTGAGTGTGTTCCAACCTGCAGTGACTCTGTGGGACAGGGCGGACCTGCCCTGCGGTGCTCAAGACCCATCACCCTTCTCCTTCAGCGTGTCTACCAGTTTAAACTGCTAACCTTGGGGTTAGCAGCCTGCCTCGTGACTCATGACCCCTCAGGGCTCCTTACCCTGGCCTGGGTTTCTGGATATATGCAGACGGAAACATCCTAGCAGAGCAATCACAGGATCAAAGGCCACGTTCACCATTCACTTTGATAGATGGTGCTGTCACCCTTCCAGACAGCTGAATCACCTAAACGGCCCCCAAGAGTGTGTGACCCCCCAATCTTATTAAACTGAAAATGGTTGACAAGCTGGTGGATGGACGGTGCACCCCAGCATGTCAACACAGCCCCAGGCAGCCCGGGGATCGTGAAGTCGCACTGTCCAGCGTTGGACAGCTGCGTGGTGTCCATTCTGGATTGCTAGCTCTTTCCACTGATGCGGATGCACTGTTTAGAGTGCACACTGTCGAGAACCAGGACTACTGGGTGGAAGAATATGTTTGATTCTGAGCACCTGTCACTCAGCTGTCTCCTGAGTAGTGGCCAAACCACAAACCAGAGGCCACTTCCAAAGTCCCCAGGGACAAATGAAGATAGTTCTTTTGACGTCCCATCAACCAGGGTCGATGTGTGTCCTTATCGTTGTCAGTACCTACCACCGACCCTCAGAGACACCCCTCCAATTATACGAGTGCTGGGCCTTTTCGTCGTCATATGCCAGGTGCTTTTAAATCTCTTATAAACAACCCCTTTCCTTCTCTTTGCGTCAGTGTGGCTCTGTCCTGGTCATCAATTCCCCAGATAAATAATGCTCAGGCCCCCTCGTTGTCTCGAGACCGGTTGTTTTGGTTCTTGATTCAGTTAGCACAGTTTCTAGCCCTAGAATTTCTGTTCATCAACGTTTGGTTTGGCCGTGATCCAGAGATGTGACAAATGGGGCTGTTTTAGACTGAGCCGCACCCCTTGTGCTCCTTACTGTACCCCGATCCCCATCGCCTGCGCCCAGGTCCGGCGTCGCCCTGCGCAGAAACCCAGCGTCCCCTCAGTAATGGCCCCCCTGCCTCGTAGCCACCCTGGAGAGTGGGCCTGCACACACTTGTCTAGTGTGTATATTGCACGCCAGGGGGATCACCCAGTAACTGCTCTTCCGTCGCTGACTTATTTCACCCAGCACAATGCAGAATTTCCATTAGATTCTTTTATTGTTTTTTACACAGCCTAGCGGTACAATCATGGCCATTTGAATCACCATGCCTTTGAGTCAGCCTCTGAGCACCCCCCGGGGGGGGGGGGGGGCTGGGGACTGGCTTCACTGGTCTTTTGTTTGTCGTCATCTGCCTTTGTTAATGCCTAGTCTCTGTTTTAGACATTGATCCCTTTTGAGCTCTGTGAGAAAACTTGAGGCGCTGTGCGGTGGCAGTGCCTTTCTAAGCAAATGGTCATCACCAGAGGGAAGCTCTGGCGGGCACGAGGGCAACTGACTCAGCTGGGCCCCGAGCTCTGGGAGGATGGGCTTAGCATCTGATTCGCACCCCACTCCACCCCCAACTGCAAGAGCTCCGAGTAGAAAGCCTGGGGCCCGTGTCTGGTAAATGCCACCACGCCTGCCCAGACCCCCAAGGCCACGGAGACATTGCAGAGAAACCCTGCTGGGCAGAGCTCACCTCTCTGAGGTGCCTGCTCCCTGCCATCCCCCACATCCCACTGTCTGAGTGGCACCTGACACCGAGAGAGAGAGAGAGAGAGGGAGAGAAAGAGAGAGAGAGACCCAGCTCATGAAGGTCAAGCTGTATTACTATTACAAGTTGTTTTTTAAATTCTTTCAGGATTTGGGGAGACTGGGGACCCCTGCAGGTGGTAGCTGGCTGCTCTCTCTGGGGAGCCCTCTGCACAGAGGGTTGCTGTCAGCTCCTGGTGCTGGAGAGGAGGACATAGGACAGGACAGGGGCAAGGGCTGGTGCTGAGGGTACACCTGAGCTGGGGTTCATGAAGCATTTGTCGTCAGGTGATCTGAGCCACCCTATGTGACAGGTGCTTGGTTTCTGTAAAGGGAAACGAGATTTACTTGTTTGGGGGTACCCAACCGAGGCCTGCCCGCTCCAAGGGCAGTGCTAGCGGGGAATGGGAGTGTTGGGGGGCTGCCTCGAGCTTCACTTCCCCGGACACAGCGCCCTTTCACCACTTTATCAGGGTGGTTCTGTACCCATCCGCTGAGCCCATCCCTTTAAAGCTCAATACCAACAGTTCACTTATGCGACATGCGCAGGGAACCATGCTGAGCACATGTGTAGAGCTGTGACCTATCACAGAAATTCACCACAGAGCCTCCCCTCCACCCCACATGCGCTGTCCATTAGCAGCCCCGGGAAGCCTCGGGTCCACTTTCCATCTCCACAGCGTGTTCTCTGTGCACGTCTGAGAATGAACTCACACCCGGGGGCCACACGGAAAGTCGAGTGGCTAGGTCTGCTGGGGGGGCAGTTCAAAGCCACCAGCTGCTCCTCGCGGGAAAGATGGGGCCGCCTGCTCCCGTAAAGACCTGTGGCCGCGTACAAAAGGCTGGGGCCAGTTGGGGTCTTTGCCATCTGAGCAAACTGCCTGTGACGTATCACATTCTGGCTTGGTGCTTCTTCCACACCAACACCGTCTTCTCTCTCTTCTACTTTTGTGGAAAGGTTCTGGGCAATAGAGAGACATTACTGCCCAGAAACCCACCACTGGGACTCTCTGAGTCAGAATGGAGTGGCCAGCAGTGAGTGAGTCTGGGTCAGACTGGAGTAGAAAGCGGTGAATGAGTCTGAGACAGAATGGCGTGGACATCAGTGAGTGAGTTCAGGTCAGCATGGAGTGAACAACAGTGAATAAGTCTGAGTTAGCATGGAGTGGCCAGCAGTGAGTGAGTCTGGGTCAGAATGGAGTAGACAGCAGTGAGTGAGTCTGGATCAGAATAGAGCATACAAAGTGAGTGAATCTGAGTCAGAATGGAGTTGACAGCAGTGAGTGGGTCTGGGTCAGAGTGGAGTGGACAGCAGTGTGTGGGTCTGGGTTAGGATGGAGTGGACGGCCATGACCTTTGAGTGGCGGCAGTGGTGTGGTGTGCAGGACGATGAGTCCATCGGGAACCCCTGGGAACCTGCCCACAGCAAAAGCACATCTGAGCCACGAGCAGTGGATGGGGCTCAGTGTCCACCCATCACCAGTCCTATGGCCACCCATGGGGAGTGGCACCTTACTGTGCCTGGGCTGGATCTCCCTGATGACTGATGATGATGAGAGCTTTTCTGTGTGCCTATTGGCCATTCGGGTTTCTTTGTTGTGGGGAACATGTCCCTTTAAATTTTTTTACCCGGTTTGAAAATCGGGCTATTTGAGTGTTTTAACTCCTGAGCTGTATGAGCTCTCTGTGTCTTCTTCACCCAGATCACACACAGTTTCTCCCAGATGTGGGCTGTTTCCCCTCCCACCTCGCCACGTTTTAACGCGAGTATGCTGAGCCTTCTGGTAGAGCTGGTGGGGAGCTCTGCCCCCTGGGAGCCAGCGGTGAGTCTGAGTCAGGTGGCGAGGCCGTTCCTGGGAGCTGGCGCCGGCCTTGAGGACGTCCATCGGTATGTCCAGTCAGATCCAAGGGTGCCCAGGCAGCCAAGTGAAGAGCACAAAGAAGCCATTGAAAAGCCCCCACCCCAAAGCCACCGGGGACACCTCTGGTCTGGCTTCCCGAGGGAGAGCAGGCATAGCTGTGAAGAATGAGGGCAGGTCTTAAATGTGCCACGGGTGCAAAGCACTGAGTGTGCATCATTTCACACGTGTGTGCACACGCACGCACACACGTGCACACACTCACCCTGATTGCAGGATAGAATAAAGGGTTAGAGGTCAGATGAGATTAACCAGTTTCCACGAGTCGACTCTGACACATGGTAACCCCACGCGTGTCAGAGAGGGCTGGACCCACGCGTGTCACCGTGGGTTGGACTCACGTGTGTCATAGATGGCTGGATCCATGCATGTCAGGGTGGGATGGACCCACGCGTGTCTTAGAGGGATGACCTTACATGTGTCAGAGAGGGATTGACTCATGGGTGTCAGAGAGGGCTGGACCCATGAGTGTCAGCGAGGGATGGACTCACACGTCAGAGAGGGATGGACTCACACATGTCAGAGAGGGATGGACTCATACATGTCAGAGCGGGCTATACTCATGTGTGTCAGAGAGGGCTGGACCCACACGTGTCAGAGAGGGATGGACTCGCATGTCAGAGAGGGATGGACACACATGTGTCAGAGCAGGCTGGATCCACGTGTGTCAGAGCAGGCTGAGCTTGCATGTGTCAGAGAGGGCTGGACTCATGTGCCAGAAAGGGATGGACTCACATGTGTCAGAGTGGGGCTGGACTTACAATCTGATGCATGTCAAAGCTGGCTGAGCTCATGTGTGTTAGAGTGGGCTGAGATCACATGTGTGTCAGAGAAGTCTGATCCCACATGTGTCAGAGTGGGCTGAGCTCATGTGTGTGTCAGAGGAGTGGGCTGAGCTCGCGGGCGCTGCAGCTGGAATCCCGTGTTACCAGGCCTTTCTTCCGAGATGCCTTTTGACAAGCCTCGGCTCCAGGAGTGGCCAGAGGAAAGAAAGGATCTCATTGGGGACACTTTTGCTGACTTCAGTGGAGCAGGGCACTGATTTGGCTTTGCGTTCGTTCTCGTGGGCCCAGAGCCCTGGGACCAGTTAGCAGCATGCTCCCTGAGGTCAGAGGGCAGTCTCAGTGCTCAGCCTTTCTGCAAACCCTGCTTCTGTTTCAGCGCCGGGACTCCCAGGAGAAGCTGCGCCAGGCGGGCTTGGTCGTGAGCCCTCTGAAGGTCAGGTGGGGACCCTGCTGCGGCTCTTTCTCAACAAGGACAAGGGCTTGTGGTCCCATGTCACATGCAGATGCCCCGCCCTGCATGCCCCCCACCCTGCGTGCCCCCAGCCCGCATGCCCCTTCTCTGAGGGAGTTCTGTTCAAGCCTGGTGCCCCCTTCCCTGCTCCTCACTCTGCCCCCTCCTGAGCCGCCCCCCCCCCCCGCCTCTTCCTCACTCCCTCAGGCCAAGGTGTCCTCACTGGTGCAAAAGTGCCAGGAGAGGAATGGGCTGATCACCTGCCTGCTGCAGGAACTCCAGCAACTGGGAGCGGCCAGCCAGCTGCTGACCACGAGTGCCCAGCGCATGGTGGACGATGCCGCACTGGCCGAATACACGGCCACCTTCCTGACCACAGGTGCTCCAGAGGTGGGTTCCCCATTCTCCAGCCCCACAATCCACCCGACCACCCACATGGGAGCAGAGAAGGGAAGCTGCACATGGTGTCCTCCCAGTGGTCACAGCGTGGGCAATGCACACACACACACACACACACACACACTGTCGGTCACATAGTCGCACACAGTCACAGTCACACATACAACCATACACACACAGTCATAGTCACACACAGTCACATAGTTGTGCACAGTCACAATCACACACAATCATACACACACATGGTCACACACAGTCACAGTCACACACACAATCATACACACAATCACAGCCACACACACAATTACAGCCACACACATAGACACATGCAGTCTCAGACACACAGTCACATACACACAATCAGTCACTTACATAGTCACATAAACAGACTCATACAGACACACACATGAACATACAGGGTCACACACAGTCACACATTGTCACATACAGCCACACACACAGGTCACACACACATGCATGAGCGCATATACATTCGTGCAGACCACGCCCATTCACACACCATACCCATACAGTCATAAACTTTCACGCTGACACATCAGTCACACATGTACACACACTCATGTGTTCACACTCAGTCACACAGTCACAAGCCTCACACATGCTCACACAATAACACCTATGTTCAAAACTCACTCATTTGCCTGTGCACACTCACACCGCCACACACTGTGATTCACACGCACCAATACACAGTGACACACTCATTCGCACACACCCACACTGCCACACACTGTGACTCACATGCACCAATAACGTAACACATTCACACTGCCAGACACTGTGACTCACACGCACCACCACACAGAGACACCCTTATATGCACACACTCACACTACCACACACTGTGACTCATGAACACACACACTCACACCGTCACACACTGTGACTCACATGCACCAATGCCCAGTGACACACACACACACACACACTCACACTGCCACACACTGACTAACATGCACTAATACCCAGTGACACACTCATACTCACAACACACTGCGGTACACTCACATACACTAATATAGTGACAGACTCACACTCATACACACTTACACTGCCACACACCATGACTCACATGCATGAATACAGTGACACACTCTGACATTCCACACACTCAGATTCCAAAGCACTTGTACATTCACACACTCACTTGTGCACAAACACATACACATGATCACCATGGCCTGGCCATGGGGTGTTGTGTCCATGGGAACACTGCCCTGCTCAGCCTCTAGATGGAAATTGTCCAGCTAGTGGCCCCCACCCTCCTCAAGATCTGTCCAGGTGGCCTCCCCTGGAGTCACAAGCTGTCTGAGGGCGCCGTCTCAGGTTCTGAAGGGCGGAGGGCTGGGTAGGGGCCCAGGTCTCGGGTGGGAGTTCTACGCACACACGCACTATGAGCCTGGGAATTCATCAGCAGCGGCCGGCAGGCTGCCTCGGGCTTTGTGGTGTGGGGCGAGAACAGCCCCTTGTGTCCACCCCGGCTCCCACCTTCCCTCCCTCCCTCCCTCCAGGTGGTCCCGCCATCAGGCCTGGCCTTTGCCCCCCCTCCTCCCCCAGCCCACACGGGTGGCTATCCTGGGCCCAGATCATGCCAGCTCGCTTAGAGCTGCAATTTGACTGCAGACCCCAGGCTCGGTTTGTCCGGGGGCTCCCACCCTCGGAGCGGGGGCTCAGTGAGGAGAGGATCCCAGTCTCACTGAAGGGCCCCAGGGCCAGACTGCCTGGAGGCTGGTGTGTGAGAGAGGCAGGTGGAGAGGCAAGGCTTCAGCAGGCATGGGGGGGGGCGGCAGGATGCTGTGTCCGAGGGCCTGGCTGCCGCACAGCCTCGCCTGCTGAGGGCTCCCCTGTCTGCGGACCAGGTTGATGTACAAACCCAGATTGGTTCGTCTCCCAGGGCAAATGCAACTGCTGTGTGCGTTGTGGGAGGAGGATGGGAGCCGCCAGGGCAAATCTAGCCTGTCCTCTGAGTCAGCATCGTGCAGTCTGAGCGGGAAGGCCTGACTAGCATCAGCATGCTCTTGGCAAAGGGTCTGGGAAAGGGGTTTCCTTCACAGTTCCTTCATCAGCGGTAGCTTCAGGCCCGGCTTATCGTGCAGACCTGGACACAACTGTCCCCGGTCTCTCAGGGGCTTCCAGGGGCTGAGCCCTTGTGCCCTGAGCACCTTCAGCCAGAATGCTGCAGCCCTGGGGCCTGGTCTCCTCTCTGGTCTCTCCTGCTCCCTCCTGCTCAGGCTATTGGGTAGCCTGCCACTGCCCGGGGTAAATACCAACCCAGCTCTGGGGAGGCTGTCACCTTAAACCCCGAGGTGCACTCTGTGTCAGTGACTTTGGGACACAGATGCCGTGTCCTGTCAGAAAGGTTTCCATGGGCCTGGTCGGCTCTCCTGGCTTTCATGCAGAGAAAGGTGCGCTTCACACGGGGACATGCACCACGCTGTGCTGCCATGACCCACACACACGCTGACTTCAGGCAGGTTGGGGATGGGTCGGTGCCATCGGAGATGGCCTGTGCCCTGAATTTGGCCCTCAGAGGACAGCACGGACACACAGTCTGCCCCTTGTCCCGGAAATGCCTGCTGGACCAGGTGTGGGCCTGCCCAGAGGAGGTTGGGCAGGCAGACCAGGCAGGGCAGGAGAGGCTTGCTGGCCAGATGCCTGCCCACTCGATTTTCTCCTCCATGACACAGGAGTAAGAAGCCAACCTGGAGCAACTGACCAGGGTGGGCAGCAGGCAGGGGCACTGGAATCAGAGGTCCAGAGGTCAGGGGAGCCTGGGCATTGGTTCTCACACTGCCTCTGCCTGGCTCTGTGACTTTGTGAAGCTGACTGACCACATCATTCTGTGCGGGGCCCAGTCCTGAGGGCTGTGGGCCAATTAGCATGTGTGGGAGGGTCTGGGGCCACTCCATTTTTCAGACTGGAAAATGGAGGCTCACAGGTGCAGAAGCACAAAGTCGCTTGGCTGGGGGTATGCCCTCCATTGGCCTTTTCTGTCTCCGGTGACCTGACCTGCTGGAGTGAGTAGCCATGTGGTTTGTGGCACAGGATCCGCCCACAACTGCTGCCCTTGCCACTTGGTGGTCACTGCTGCGCAGTGTGAGGCCGTGTACTGACCAGGGAGGCAGCCAGAGCCGGGCAGCTCATGGGAGGCAGTGGGCGGCGTCACTGCCTGGGCTCTCCCATTCTGAGCAGCTGCTAGACTGGGCGCTCAGAGCACCATTGGGTGGGACGAGGGGCTCAGCCAAGCCTGTGGCTGGACCAGACTGAGGGTCCCACTGGGCCAGTGGACAAATGCCCCCCTTTGAGTCCTCACCAAGTGAGTCCTAGGCTCCTGGTAGCACTGTGGGGGCCGGCCTCAGAACTGTTCCAGGGATACAGATGGGACCCCAGATGGCACCTGTGGGTGCTGCTAGGAGCTAGTGGGGAAGGGGACTGCCTGCACGCTGGCGAGGGGCTGCCTGCAAGCCGGAGATGGAGGGGCTGCCTGCAGGGAAAGAGGACTGGGAGCTGGGTGTGAGGGTCCCAGAGCACAGAGACCAGAAGATCCAACCCCGGGAATGTCCCTGCCAGGCCACTGTCCCCAGGAGCTCTGTGGTTTAGGGACTCACACTGACCCAGGTATCTGGATGGACAGTGGGAGGCTCTGGCCACCACACACTTCCATTCACTTGTTCATCCATTCACATGTTTATCTGTTCATTACTTGTTCACTCATGCATCTGACCATCATTCACTCACGTGTTCATTCATTAACCCATTCACATGTTCATCTGTTCATTACTTTATTCACATGTTATTCTGTTCATTATTTGTGCAGTCATTAATTCACCAGATCATCATTCACTCACATGTCCATCATTCACTTACATGTTCATTCACTCATCCATTCACATGTTCATCTGTTCATTACTTGTGTATTCAGTCATTCACCTGTTCATTCATTCTTGCATGCACTCACCATGTGCTCATTCTGTCACTCATCCTCTCAGCCATTTGTCTGTTTGTCCACTCACCAGATCACTCTTCATTCTGACATGTGGTTAGTTGTTCATATGGGTGTTTGTTCCCTGGTTTTCCCATTGGAGTGGCTTGTGGGCCCTTCCCTCGGGGGCACAGTGCCCCTGGTAGCCCACACTTCTGGAAGGAGGACTGGGGCCAGGATGATCTCCTTGGCTCCCCATGAAGGCAGAGGCTCAGATGGGGCAGGGAGGATGCCTGGCAGCCAGGAACCAAGAACTATCAGTGCCTGTCCTGGATTCTTCCTGTGCTCCAGGTCAGCACCCTCCCCCTGCCCCAGCCCACCCTGTCCTCTGTGCTAGTGGCCCCCACCCCCTGCGCTCAGGATAACTGCAGTGTGCTCCTTCAGGCCAGTCACCCCCTGGATGTCAAACCTGAGAGGACAGTGGTCACCAGAGGTCAGTGGCCATCCAGTGGGGAGGGCAACCTTTGGGGCAGTGCATGAGGCCAGGTTTAGACATGATCCTTCTCATTTCTTCTCCCTCAAAGCAAAATGAGAAACACTCGCTGCTGTCAGCAGGTCCTCACTCACAGTGACCCCTCAGAGTGGAGCAGGCCCCCCAGGGTTTCTGAGCCTGAAGACCCTCATGGGACCATGCAGCCTCCCATGTAGGAGCTGGTGGTTTTGAACTGCCGGCCTTGTGCTAAGCAGCCCAGTGCTTAACCCGCTGGTCCACCAGGGCATCTCCTTCCTTCCCTCCAAGCACCTGCTTCCCTGAGGACGGAGACCCCACTGGGTTGACATCCCACAGAAGTGTCTTTTCTCTCCTCCTGGAGGGCCCCTCCTGGGGTTCAAGGGTCTCTTCTCTGTGGGCACAGCCCCCGGCAGGTGCACACAGGATGGTGTGAGGGTGTAGGGAATGTTCACCAACCATCCAGGTAGTGTCACGGGTCTCTGAGTCAGCCTGACAGCTCAGGGGATTTCACTGTCCCCAAGGGTTTCCTAACTACCCCGCCCACTCAGAGGGCTGACAGTGGGGGTGGGGAAAGATGGGGTGTCAGATCCACAACCATCCTCATGGGGAAGCAGCAGCAGGAGACCAACCTATGCTGCATTGCACAAACACCAAGCCACCCTGACTCAGTGACTCCGGTGCTAGTGTGAGACCCAAGGTGCGCCTGACCCTCAGTCTCCTCGTCTGGTGATTACAGAACCGAAAGGGCTTCCATGCCTTTGAAGGCAGGCCTGGAGAAGGACATCGCATTCGGGAAAGTTGAGGGGCAGCAAAACAGAGGAAGCCCCTTGAAGAGATGGACTGACACAGTGGCCGCCTCGGTGGGCTTGGACATAAGAAGCATGGTGAGGCTGGCACAGGGGCACCATGGTCTGACAGAAATGCTGACTGCAGCAGGTCTCTGGCGTCCAGACAGAGAGAGCAGCATTATGAAGACCTGGTGGGGGGAGGGGGGTGCCCCTGTGTGCAGCTGCTGTGCTGAATATCGCTCAGCACATAGAGTCAGGAGATGGCGATGAGATGGATGGACGAACACAGGGGCTACCACCATGGACAGGTTGTGATGATGGCCCAGGGCAGCCTCTGTGCATCAGAATGGGCTGATGGCACCTCGAGGGCACAGGCCAGGGTCAAAGTAAGCAGTGGGCTGCATTGCGATCCATGCGGTGACCACCGTGCATGGGCGGAGATGCCGAATGTGCTGCAGGACTCGCGGAGAAGCTGGAGCCCGAGCCCTACCAGAGGGGGCTGGAGGAGAGGCCTAGTGGTCTGTTGCTACAAAAGCTGCCCCCGACCCTCGGGGTCAGGAGAAGCAGCACAGTGAGCGTGGACACCTGGGAGCTAGTCCCAAGAGGTGGCTCTGTCGGTTCAGGGGGATGAGCTGTGGCCTGTCAACTGCAAGAATAGCTCAAATCCACCTGCGGCTTTAATGGGAGATAAGACGCTTCCATGTCCGGGTCAACTGCTAGACCTTGATAAGGAGCAGTGCTCCGTGCCCCAAGCTCCTTGGGAAGGAAACAGATGCACCCCTGGGGGAGAGGGATTCAGTGCAGGTAACTCTCAGTGTGGGGGCAGCATGGGGGAGGCAGCAGGGGAGGCTTAAGTGCAGGTAACTCTCAGTGTGGGCCAGTGGGGGGACAGCAGAGGTCTGCGTAGTCACCTTAGACTGTCCTCACTGCTCACTAGTTGTGCTAGTTGTTCTGTTCTGAGGGCCAAAGGGATGGGTCTCAGCCTGTCCCTCTGCTACCCTGCTGCTCTCTGCCACCCCAAACCCTACCCCCGGCTCCTTGCTGCCTCTAGGAGTGTCCTTGCCTCTCCAGGGCGGAAGAGGCTGGGCCGAGGGGCCATCCACCTCCAGCCTGTGCGGCACCATGCCCAGCTGGTGCTGGGAGAGCAGGGGCCCCTGTGTCCATGGCTGTGCGTGGTAAGCAGCGTGAAGACACCCTGAGACCACAGCAGGACATTGGGGCTTGGGGCGGTGAGGGAGGGAAAGCCATCCCAGGATCCGAGCTGAGCATGTCTGAGATGCTGCTGCACTGAGCAGGACGGGCCATGTTCTCCTTGAGTTTAGGGGGGCTGTCAGAACCCCGAGGAGGGACACCTCCTGACAAGCCCACAAGCTCAGGGTTCTGGCCGGTCCCGAGGCTGATGGCCCCCATGGTCAGCTCCAGTGAAGGGGAGAGGCTGGTGGCGGTGCTGCCCAGTTGTTTAAACCAATGCTTGACCCAGAGTGGAAGCAAGGAAGAAAATGCAGGGCACAGAGGGGTGGCTCCACACGCCAGCCCCCACCCCCAGGCCACCATCAGTCCCACAAGCAGTGGGAGCTGTGCCCAACCCAAGCACTGCCCTTGTCCCAGTTATGGGTGTCCTCCGATTTCTAACACCCTGTGGTGGTCATAGGTACCACCGAGACTGCGCCAGCTCACAGGCCTTACACGGAACCGAAGGGCACACTGCCTGGTGCTGCGTTGGCCTCGCATCACCGTGGCCACGTGCCCACCCATCTCTGGGGTGCCCTTGCTGTCGATCAACCCCCGCTAACCAAGCACGGGGCTTGCTTCCCATAGTGGGTCCTTCTGGTTTTGTGTCTGAAGACAAAGTCTCGCCTTGCTGTCTGTGCTTCGAAGGAACGTTATGGTTTCATTTATAATGGTGGGTAATCATGTTCAGCCATGAAACATGGCCCAGCAGTGACTAACAAGCACCCACACAGACTGGGGTGGATGGGGAAAGAGCCACAGGGAGCACCACATGCCCTTCTGCCCATCTCTGGCCTCCTGGGAGCTCTGTGGCTCAGCCCTGGGCTCTGAGGACCGCCGGTCAGGTCTGAGGGGCAGTGGTTCTGTCATGGCTGTGACTAGGACTGAGGCATGAGGTGTCCCAAATGCTGCTGCTAGGGACCATGTGCTTCTTGCTCCATTTGGTGACTGCCCGCCTGCGTCTGTGGCCCTTGCGTTCCACGTCCTCTGAGACACCTGCCCTGGTGCAGCGAGGTGTGTCTGCAGGAGTACCACGTCTGGGTCCTCGAAGAGCAAGGGTCACCTATAAGGGACAGGTATCAGCAGAGCTTTCCGATGAAGAACACACTAGAGAAAAGGAATTGGCTGACTAACTTTGAGGCATTAGCCTCTGAAAACCTTATGAAAAGATGTGGGGCCTGGTGGGACGTCGTGCCAGAAGATGAGAGTCTGAGCTTGGAAAGCACTTAAGATACAACTGGGGAAGAGCTGCCTCCTCAAGTGGAGTTGAGCTCAATGGTGTACGTGGAACAAGGATTCAAGGACTGCCATTTGCTGACGGGGCACAATAGGAAATGAAGAAAAACAACTGAAAATATCCATTAACATCAGAATGTGCAATGCAGAACATGCCGACCTGGAAAAAATAATTGAAAAATGAAATGGAGTAAAGCATAAAGATCAAGATGAGCTGAAGGGTCTGCTATTGGCCATTTGAGCAGAACCATCTATAGCTCATGATGCCCAGATGAGCAGGGCCTGAAAAATGGCCGCACATTCCGTGTCAAGAAGCATGATGCTGTCCCTGGTAGGAAAATGTCTATCTGCCCACAAGGAAGTCCAGTTAATACCATTGCTATTCATATTCATGCACCAGCCACTGACGTGCTGGAACTCAGCCTCTCTGCCATGCAGCTGACCAACGCACAGTGACCTGCACTCTGCCTCTGGGGGCTTCTGAGACTATGGCTGGTTATGGGGGTAGAAAGCCACCTCTTTGTCCTGCGGAGCGGCTGGTGGACTCAAACTGATGGTCTTGTGGTTGGCAGCCCAATGCATAACCCATGCACTAGCAGGACTCCTACCACCCCTAAAGCTCATCGTGAAGAAATTGAGTAGTTCTCCCAAATTCTTAGGTTTTAAATGGATCATCCATGCAATCAGGAACCATTGATAATTATCAGCGATAGGAATGTGAAGGTGCCATGGGAAGGTAAAGAAGAAGGATCAGTCATTGGAAAACATGACCTTGGTGATAGAAATGAAGCTGAAAATCACATGATGGGGTTTAACAAGACCCATGACTTCTTCTTTGCAAATGCCTCTTTTCTTTTTTTTTTTTGGGGGGGGGGATGCCTCTTTTCAACAGCATAAATACAGCACAAACAGTGGCTACTCACGTGGACCTCACCAGAGGGAAGATACAGAAATCAAGCTGATTATCTGTGTTTGGGAATCGTCAACAGAGAAGCTCAATAACAGCAGCCCAGGGGCCAACTGTGGAATAGACCATCAATTGCTCATATGTAATTTCAGGTTGAAGCTAAAAAAAATGACACCAATTCCATGAAAGTCAAGACGCAACCACAAGTCCACCCCACCTGAACCTCGACAAGGTCTCAAACAGATTTGACTGGTTGAACCCAAATGACCTAAAACACATGAGCTGTGTGTGTGTGTGGGGGGGTGTATCTGGAACACACATCAAGGAAGCAAGGGGTCATGAGAAAGACAAGGAAGACAGAAAGGACCAAGCAGACACCACAAGAGACTCTGAAACTTGCTCAAACCCAAACCAAACTCACTGCCATCGAGTCAATGCTGACTCATAGACATCTCTCCCTGCTGCCCCCAGCCCCGTGGGTCTCCAAGACTGTACCTGTTCCCTGGAGTCCCTCAGCGCTGTGTGGATTTGAATTGCTGACCATGCCAATGACAGGCCAACTGCTATCCACACCACTAGGGCCCCTTGAAGGCAGGCAGCTAAAGCATATGGAAGAGACGATGAAGCAAGAGCGGGACAGAAACTCTCACAGGGCAGCTTGAGAAGACAAAGCATCGGATTGACAAAGCCAAGAGGAGGCGTTCAGTGGGCTCAGCTCAGGGCTTGAGAACCCGCGAATCGCCGTCGTGGAACGGCTCTGCCACAATTTCAGGTAGCATATGAACAAGGACCAATGGTGTTGAAGGAAGAAGCCCAAACTGCACTGAAGGCATCAGCCCAGACCAGGCGCCGGGGATTGAAAGAGCACCAGCTGAGAGGTTTCCACAGCTGATGCACACGGGAAGCACACACTCAACGAGGCCAGGACACTTGGGAGACCTGGCCACCTGACTGGAAGAGGTCCATGCTTGGGCTCCTTCGAAAGGAAGGCGACCCAACAGAATGCATAAATTACCAACCAGCATCATTAATATTACGTGGAAGTAAACTTTTGTTGAAGATAATTAAAGCACAGTCGCAGCATACCAGAAATGTGTGCGTGGGTCTCATTGACTACACTGCACCATTGGTCCACGTGGAGCAGAACAAACCACGGATAGCACTGAAACGGAGGGTTCCGGACACAGTGCTGATGTACATGCTGCCTGTGCATAACCCGGGGCTTAGTCAGTCAGAGGAACCAGGGAGCGCTGCAAGGTCCAACATCAGAGAAGGCGCCGCCGGAGTGGTCTCCACTCTCCATGTTTATTTGTCTGCGCGCTGAGCAAGCAATCTGAGCGTCACAGCCCTGTGAAGAACTGGGCGTCAGGACGGAAGGAGAGCTCATTCACAGCCTAAAATGCAGTGGACACCACTGACCTTATCGAAAGTGGGGAGGCATTTGCCGATGAAGTCCAAAGATGCGGTCTTCAGCGTGGATTGAAATTGAATGTAGAGCAAACAAAAATCCTCAAAACCGGACCGATAAATAACATGATAAACAGAAAAGAGGCTGAAGTTGTCAAATGTTTCATTTCAATCGAATCCACCACAATCAGTGTGGAGGAAGCAGCAGTCAGGTGATCAAAAGACGTGTGGTCCTGGGCCCATCAGCCGCACAGGCCTCTTTCGAGAGCTGAAGAGCAGGGACGTCACTTTGAGGACGGAGGAGCGCTTGGCCCATGCCGCGGTGTTCTCCGTGTGGCAGTGAGAAGGGAGACCTCAGAAAACGGATGCATTTAGATGACAGTGCAGGCAGCAAACTCCCAGAGGAGCAGACCAGCCAGAGTCTCAGCTCCTCACAAGCAGGGACGGCGAGGCTTCACCTCATGTGCTTGGACATGCCATGGGGTGGGGGGGTGGGGGACGAGTTGTGAGAGAGGAAGGCCCTGGGGGAGACGGATGACACTGTGGCTGCAGCCATGGGCTTAGCCAGGACCGCTGTGAGGGCGTGCAGACAAGGAAGGGCTTCCCTGTTGTTGGTAATGTGAGTCAGAGCCGACCCTGTAGCACCCAGCACCCACCAGGATCTGCAACCATGTCTCCTTTCTCAAGCCTGATTTTGGTTATTGGTACTTTTCTTTTGCCTTCAATTTTGGTGTGGTTCTTGGCAATTGTTAAAGGGATTTAAATGATTAAACACTATCTTTCATCTGTTTCATTATAGCCCTACTTCACAGATCTCTGTTCTTATCTTATTGATCCTTTTCTTTTATTGTCCTGCTCTTTCTAACCCAGGTAATTAGCCTGCGGGCTTCCTTTCTTTTGTGCTTCTAATGTTGCCTTTAAGGCTATATGTTACTTTTTCTCTCATAAAGGTTTTAACGGGGTCAATGCATTCTGACAAGTCATATTTTCATCGCCTTTCAGATCAAAATACTTTCTGGTTTCCACTGGGATTTCTGTTCTGACCACTGGCTCCTGAGATATGAGTCTGGGAAATCTTCTCATTACTGTTTTATCATCCCTTTCAGCTCAATTCAGCTGCAGCCAGAACCCCTCCGCTATCTGGTCTCATTCCTGGGATGTGCTCTCTGCTCCGCCCCTGACGCTGTTTGCGCAGCGTCCCACACGCTGTGTGAGTGCACATTGGAGGCAGGGTGCTGTACCTAAGTCAATTAGGTCAAGGTGGTTCGTCAGGCCAGGCAATCCCGGAGCTCCTCACTGATGAGGCTGACTCATTCTGTCTCATTGTACCCATTCTAGTAACTTGTCCCCCATCAGCTCCTGAGAGGCACATCATAGAGCCTCCACTGTGGTCGTATGCACTTTGGGTGCTGTTCATTTGTGGTTCTGATTTGACTCGTGTAAGAGGACAAACATCTGTCTTGGAAGAAGTACAGCCAGAGTGGCTTAGAGGCAAGCACGGCGAGACTGCACCTCACAGCATGCTGGTAAAGTGGAAGGGTGGCACGAGAGAGGAAGGCCCTTAGGGATGGGCTCAAACATAGGAACAGTTGTGAGCCCGGTGCGGGGCCGGGCCGTGATCCATGCTGGTGTGCGTGGGTCCCTGTGAACCGACTCAGAGACCTATAGTAACAGCAATGGTTCCAATGTAGTATTCTGCAGAATCGTCACCACCAATACGGCAGAGATGGTTTCTAACCCTCCTGTGTGGCAACAGTCCGAGTCCGAGGGGCATGTTTGTTGCTGGTCTGTGTTGGTCCCATGTTTCACACGGTGCCGGGTCCCCAGGAGGCCCTCAGAAGGCACGGGCCGGGGAATAGCTCATGAGGGCCCCGGAGACATTCCTCTGCTGGCCTCCAGCGCAGACGGCCACAGGTCCCTCCTGCACCCTCGCTTCGCCCCGAGAATACAGCTACAGGTACAGGTCTGGGCTGGCTCTGGGTCGTAGCTCCCTGTGGTGTTGGAAATGGCTCTTTAAATAGCTGCCTCGGGGGATGAGAGTCCTACAAGCAGAATTAGGTCATGGGTCTTGAAGGGCAGTAACGAGAGCTGTCACGTGTCACCTTGCACTCCTTCATGGTTTCACTGGGGCACCTAAGACAATAACAGAAATCGGCAAGGACTGGTGAGCTTCTGTTCAGCAAGCAGTCGGTGACAGAGAAGGCCCTCAGCCTGAGGGCCCCCAGCCCCGGCTCGTCACCGGCTGTGTGTCATCAGAGGCCTGGCGGTGGTGGTGGTGGTGGTGGTGGTGGTGGTGGTGGTGGTGGTGGCGGTGACGGTGCGGCAGCCTCTGGCTTCACAGTCTGGCTCTGCCAACCAGCTATACAGTCTCAGGTAAGATGCTTGGCCTCTCTGCTCCTGCTTCTTTACCTGTACATCGGAATGGTGGTAGCATCTACCTCCTTGGGTGGCTGTAAAGACTCAGTAAATGAATGCATCTAAGTGCTTAGGACTGAACAGGGTCTGGCCCCTTCCAGAGCTCAAAAAACAACAAACCAAACTCACTGCCCATGGAGTCGATGCTGACTCACAGCACCCCTGTGAGTTTCCGAGGCTGTCACAGTTGACGGGAGTAGAAAGTCCCATCCTCCCAAGGAGCTGCTGGTGGCTTTGAAGTGCCAACCCTATAGATCACAGCTCCACCCGTAACCACGACACCGTACGGGTTAGCTGCCAGGCCGTTGTTGTTAGGGGTCAAGTCGGTTCCTGCTCACAGCAAGCGCAGGCATGACCGAATGAAACTGCCCGCCATCCGCACAATTACTGTCATATTTGACCCATGTTGCAGCCACGGTGGCAGTCCACGTTGCCCAGGTCTTCCTCCATTTCACTGACCTGCAGTGGTTGCGTCAGCCTGCGATCTGCAGGGTTGGCAGTTTGAAACCACCAGCAGCTCCTCAGGAGAAAGGCTGGGCTCTCTACTCCCACTAGCCATTACAGCCTCCACAATGCCCAGGGGTTGCTGGGAGCCAACAGGACTCCACATCAGAGCTTGGCTTGGGTTTTAGACCAAGCAGGACATCCTTCTCCAGGACCGATCTCTCCTGGGACAGGTCCCAACTGCACAAGACACGGTCTCACCGTCTCTACTTCAAGGGAGCACTCAGACATACTTCCTTCAAGACAGATCAGTTTGTTCCCGGGCAGTCCGTGGTTCTTCACCAGCACCATTGTTCAAATGCGTCCATTTACCAGTGGTCCTCCTTGTTCATCGTCCAACTGTCACACGCAGGTGGGACTATTCGAAAACACGGTGACTCGGATCAGGTGTGCTTTGGACCTCCTTGCCCTTCAAGGCGTTCAAGCGGTGTGGGCAGCAGCTGTAGCCAATGCAAGGCATTGTTTGTCCTCTAGACCGCTGCTTCCTTGAGCTTCAATCGTGGACCCTGCAAGACGAGACCCCAGACAACTTCCAGCTTTTCTCCATGGATGGTGATTTTGTCTGTTGGCCCAGGCTGGCAGATTTTGATTTTCTTTACAGCGATTTGTCATTCATATCAAATGGCAGTCCTTCATCTTCATCAGCAAGTGCTTCAAGTGACCACCCAAACCTTTGCTCTTGCATTTTGAGGCTTGACTTTTTTCTTCAGTTATTTCAGCTTGCAATTTGCCAAGGACATGCTTTCCTTTGAACTATTTGGCTCTGGCTCTTGGCATATCTCACTCGGAGGCGGTCTTCTTGGGCTGCTCTTTGGTGTGTTCTGACCCGCTCTTTGAAGTCATCTTTTCTCCCATTTGCTCCAGCTGCCCTGTGTTCACCAGCAACATAAGCTTCTTCGACACCCAGTTCCATCTCTTCTGTCCTGTCTTTTTAGCGACTTTCTGCTTTCTCCACAGCGACGTCCTTGTTAGTGCCGGGGTGCGCAATCTGGTTTTGAGATGTTCTCGAAATGTAGCGGTCACCAAGAGAGGTGTATGAGATTGCTAATGCCACACAGTGGCTGTTTCCCACGTGTTCAGTCACGCTGTCGAAGCAGGATCTAGTGCAGACTCTGCCTAGGATTCCTTGGTTCTCAGCACTTACCCAGACCCCGCTCCTTCTGCATGCAGCCTCACACCACCGCCGCTGGCTGCTCCCTCCTGAGGCCCCACGGGGACCTGCACAGGCCTCTCTTCCAGCTTGAAGTCTGCATCCCCACCCATGTTTGTTTGCCTACTCTCCATGGGCACCTTGAGGGCAGGCACTGGGCCATGCTGGGCACCAGGGAGAGCCCAGCGACCACCACCCCCTTTTTCCGCAGCCGCAGTTCACTGAGAGACCAGGTGCACGCAGCATGTACAATAGCCCTCCTGGCCTCTGCCTCCTGGGTCTGGAGGTGCTTGCTTCTCTAGCCATCAGGCCAGGCATACCCGTCACGGTCCCAAGCAGCCATGGATGGCATGAGCAGCACTGGCAAAAAGCTGTGCTTTCAGGCTTTCCCTGTCACTGGGGCAAGTTACTGTGAGGTATTGGTGAGGAAGGAGTGCATGATGCTGGCTGTGAAGGGCTCGGGTGTGCATGACAGGGGCTCAGAAAAGTCATGAAAAAATAGAATGAAAAGATAATGGAATTTTCCCATGGGTTTTTTTTTAAGCTGCCCATATAATGCTGGCTGGTGCTGGTCATGAAGGGCCCACAAGGGCATACTCCTGACTGATGTTTCTCATGAAGGACTCACACGGGTGTGATACTGGCTGGTGCTGGTCATGAAGGGCCCACAGGTGCATACTCCTGACTGATGTTTCTCATGAAGGACTCACACGGGCGTAGTATTGGCTGGTGCTTGCCACAGAGGGTCACAGGTGTACAGTAACAGTTGATGGTGAAAGGCTGATGGGTACAGTATTGACAGGTGCTGCTTGTGAGGCTCTCACAGGTGTGTGATACTGCCGGGTGGTGAAGGGCCCACATGGGGGTAATTCCGACCAATGCTTTCACAGGCGTTGTCGTGGCTGGTGCCGGTCCAGGAGGGCCCACGCGTGGCTCATGCTGGCTGAGGGCGGTTGTTGAGGACTCTCGCTCGTGTGCAATAGTGGCAGCAGATAGTCACAGAGAACTGGCTGGGGAAGGAGAGAAAGGAAGTCGTGAAATGCCATGGTCTTGGGTTTGAGCCCTGAGCCAGTCACTTCCGAGCTGCATGCCCTGGCTCGTTAGTGACCATCAAGCCCACCTCGATGCCCTGTCTGGCCCTGGGCCAGTCTCTCAAGTCCACGGCTGCAGCAACTGTGCACCCGTGCATCCTGCTGCCATCCAGAGGGCGGTGGCTTTACCTGGAAGCCAGTCAACAGGCCGTTCTTCCCTATGGATCCTAAGCCAACGCCCGGTGGAACCGTATTCACCAGCAGCCCTGCTGGGGCCCAAGTGTCTGTAGCACGTCTCTCAGCGTCGCCACCCAGCAACCTGGCAGACAAGCTGCCAGCTCGAGGGTCCCTAGTGCCTGGAACTGTCATCACCATGTGGTCCTGGCGGTTGTGAGGCGGCCCTGGAGCTGGTGGGTGGCAGGTCTACTGAGAGGATGCTGCACTGCACTGTGGGAAGGGAGGCCCTGTGGCCATGGCTTCCTTCCAGGGTGGAGCAGGAAAGAGATGCTCCCCCATAGAGACACTGCCAACTGCTGTGCCCGCTGGGTGACGCAGGCTCGGGGCCAACCCGCACAGCCTCCGTGGTGACCAGAACACCACAGCCTGCTCAGTGAGCCCGCACTGCCTGGGCGCCTGCCCCCTCCCCGGGGGTGCGGGAAGGGCAGGGATGGGGGAGCTGTGGGAACAAGTAGGACTGGTCCGCCTGTGGCAGAGACATGTTCGTCTGTTTTCTCTCCCCAGCTCCCTCTGCCTCCAGGACAGACGTGGGATCCTGAGGGTGCCGAGGACCCAGGCAACTGCCACGCTGACAGCTGCCCCACCACCTGCGAGCTCCTGAGCCCAGCTCGGATCCTGGCTTTGCACCAAGAGCTCCGGGGGAGCATCAGCAGCCACCCCCGGGCCCTGCCATCAGCCCTGGACATGCACATCTAGATAGACAACTCCTTCTGACTCCGTGAAATCGAACCTTGGGATGGGAAGGCTGCTGGTGGGGGGGGGGGGGGGCGGCAGTTTTTAGGAAGCTGGGTTCAGCCCACAGCAGGTGCCTTTGGTTTGGGGGTTGTGTGGGCTCTGAACCTCCTAGAGGCGCTTCCCCCGGGACACCCCACTGGGCAGTTTGGAGCCAAAGTTGGCAGGGTCTGCAGGCATTGTAGGTGTCACAGCTGGAGTGGGGGGTCAGGGATGCTGCTACCCAATAGCCGTAGGGAAGGTACCAGCCCCACAGGCCATCAGTGCAGAAGGAGGGGCCATCACCACCAGCCGGGGCCCTCCCAGGCCCTCCTACATATTAAACACAATGTCTGATTTAAGAATGTCTTACATCTTCAACCATTAAAACCAGTCTGTGCTTTCTGATCCATCCATTTGTTCACATACAATTGCCTGTACCCACCCCCACCGCAGCAGAACAATCTCTGTGCTGTGGGGGTGGGGGTGTCAGGGTGCCAGCTCTCCCTGCCTGGGGCAAGGAGCTCAGCCTCAAGAGAATGACTGGGCAGGCTCTGGGACAATAGGGGCTCTCCGGGAGGGGCAGCCTCCACTCCCTGTCTGAGGCGTCTGCATCAACAGGGGAATCCTGGGTGGCCATGTAGATGGCCCTCCTCCCTGGGGCCCGCCCTTTGAAGGAGACTGGCCCCTGGGGTCCTGCCAGCACCTCCCTCAGCTCCAGCACCTCTTCTGCTCCAGCCGTGCCCGGTGCCCCTGGTGCCCCTGTGCGTGCAGCCCCCCTGAGCGCAGGTGAATGCAGACGCCCACTCCCGCCCCCTGTGCTCAGCAGGGCCCCTTGTCCTCTGGTAACCAGAGCCCACAATAAGCATGGAGGGAAGGTGAGCGGCTGCCCAGTCAGCTGTTGCCACCTCTCCTCCTGAGAAGGCCCAGCAGCTGGTCTTCCACCAACAAGCCCCTGTGGGGGTGTCTCCATGGGCCCCTTTTCCTCAGGCATCTCCCTCCCACACTCAGGACACAGAGACAATGCACACATTCAGAGAATGCACACTCATGCGACAACACACACTCAGTGTTACCCATAGACAATGCACACACCAGACAATATGCCCATACGTATTACACTCAGACATCATGCACACCCACAGATGGTGCGCACATTCAGAGAATGCACACATGCAGACAAAAGGTCAGTGGGTCAAACCACCCACAGGCTCCTTGGGTGCAAGGCTTGGCCATCTGCTCAGGGAGAGTTGGCCACTGAGACGTGTGTGTGTGTGTGTGTGTGTGTGTGTGTGTGTGCAGCTCTGCTCTGCCCAGTGGCACCGGACCCTGAGAGGCAGAGCCAACTGGAAGCGTCTGGTGGGTCTATTGGAAGAACCCGGTTCCGGCCCCACCTCAGCCTTCGGAACAATGCTGCCTTGCTGAATGCCTGTTTGCTTTGCCTGGAGCTGTCCTGAAAGCCGACCCCTTCCCTCAACCCCCCAGGCTCCCTTGGACTGCTAAGCCTGAGACTATGTTTCCATGCCCTGGTCGGACCTGGATGGGGGGGGGATGCTAAGCGGGCTCTGCTCCTGAGAACCGGAGCTCCCAGCCCTGCTACACATGCACAACTCTGGTCTGCTGTATCCAGGGCTGCACTCACTGTGCATACCTCCCAGCTGAGCCTCGCCTCCCAGCTCCTCCAAACTCAACAGTGCTCTGTGTCACCCGGCCTTTCTTCTTCCTCTCGCTCTGCCTCCTCTCCTGGCTGGCCCATCTCAGGGGAGCTGAGGCCAACCTTGCTACATAGAGCCCCCTCCCTGCCTTCCGTGGACAGGATTCTGTCTCAGACCACTGGCAGGGCCATCTCCTGCCTGCCTGGCTGGCCTTTGTGCCCAGAACTCTTCAGTAGGGAGGGGAGCTGTGGAAAGCGGGTTTATGGGAGGGGGCTTCAGGGAGGGGGGTGTAGAGAGGGGACACTCACTAAAGAGACTGAGGAGTGAAGGCTCAGTGGGTGAGGCGCTCTCAGGACCATGTGCGGGGTGAGCGCCGAACCCCACAGAGGGACCCAGGAAGGACCCTGTGCTCCTCCACGTGACCCTGGTCTCACGTGCTGGATCCCTGGCACCAACATAGAGAAGCTTGCTGTTGTGAGGTGCTGCAAAGCAACACTCAGCCTGGGGGCCCTGCCATCTGACGTGCCCCTGGGGGTCTGCCTCCCCCCTGACAGTCCCCCTGGGGTTCCACCTCCCCCTGCTGCTCATGGGGGTGGGCCCCATTCAGGAGGAGGGCAGGTGGAGTCCGTGGCCCTGGGAGCTGCCAGCAGGGCCAGCCACGCGGTGGGGAGGAGCTTGTGGTCCAGTGTGGACAAAGGCGGGGCAGGGGGGTGATTGGGGTCACTTCCGAGGCGGAAGCTGAGTGGAGAGGACCTGGGGGACTGGTGGGGCCGCGGACAGTGGTAGGGAGAGTGATTGATGGTCCCAAGTTGTCAATAAATCAATGCTGCAGACCTGCGAGCCATCTGTCAGTGGCAAAGGCAGGATGCGGAGGGCGTGCTCAGGCAGAGGGGTGGGGGTGGGGCAGCGTTTGTGTGATCTTGTGTCAGGAAGGGGCTTGGCAGGCAGGTTTTATGAGAGAAGTTTGTCTTGATTGGTGGGCTATTAGGCTGAATTAAAGCCAGAGATGGATTGTAATTAAGTTAAAAATATAAACAGGTCACCTTGACTTGCGGGGGGAACCAGCCTAACTGTCTCTTCTGGGGAAACCGAGGTCCAGGATGAAAAGTGCTGGTTCCAGGTGCCAGGTATGTTCGTTTTAACCCCTTGGGAGCTGCAGGGCCCTGGAAGCACCTGGGTGTGCATAGACCTGCTCCCTGAAAAGTCCTCAGCTGGACCCACCTCTGCTCTACTGGAGGAAGCCGAGGGGCTGCTGCAGACTTACAGCCTTGGACCCCCAGGGGCAACTCCACTCCATCCTGCAGGCCACTCTGTCAGCACTCCCTCAGTGGCAGGTGGGTCTGAAGATCTGGTGCAATCCTGCCCATATGAACTGCTTGGGACCCATGTGCCCAAGCCCTGGGCCCCCTGGGAGAGGGCCCTCCACACAGATGGTCCCTCCCTTTGTCACCTGCTTCCCCGCAGCAATCCCCTGCCGACTAGTTAGCCAGCAGTATACTTTAAACTCTAAAAGTTTGGTCATTATTTACATTGCTGTTCCCGTTATTCATTTCCCTTCGTAACTTTACCCCATTGCCGTTGACGAGAGACCCTGTCATGCCCACCCCTCACGCCTGGGTGCCCCTGTACTCCAGCCCATGTGGCCTCGTGAGGTTGGAAATGACATGCATTGTCACGTTTGGTTTCCCCAGGAGCCTGCAGGGGATCTGGCTGGCAGTGCTTCCTTGGGGGGGGGGGGGCATCTGTCAACATCCCTCCAGCAGTGTCCACGGCCCTCCCCACAGCGCCCTGCCCCCAGACTGCCCCTCTGGCCCCTTCGTCAAGCTTTTCCACAGAATTCAACGCCAAGAGCCTGGGTCCAGCTCATGTTGGGCCCGGGAGGCAGCTCTTCCTAAAGACAGACGCAGAACAACTTGCAAAAATATAGGTGATCACTGAGAAGAAAAGTGGCAGACCGTGGTGAGGGGGTAGATCTGCAGGGTATCCAGAGCCAGGGCTGCTGGAGCCACGCTCAGCCGTTTACTCTTCACTGCTGTCCTGGCGGGCTGTAATTTTGTCACCTCTTCTCATAAGGAGGGACCGAGGCCAGGGGCTCTGCAAACTGTCCAGGCTCATTAGGGTGGGGCTGGTCTCCTCTCCAGCACCCCTGATGTTCCTCTCTGCTCCCCCTCCCTCCCAACCCCCTCTCTTTCTCTTCCTGCCCCTCCTCCCTCTGCCTCCTGCCCTTCTTTCTGCCCCCTCGCCACCACAGCCTGACTCCTGTCTCTGGGTTGTGTGTGTGCCACTGAGAGATTGAGGCCCTGCAGGGACAATGCTGTGCTTGGTCGGGTCCCGAGGGCACCTTCTGGCAGAGGCTCCCAGGGGCATCCGGGCTGTGCCAAAGAAGGAGACAAGGGGACAGCCCATCAGAGGTGACTGATAGCACAGGATGTTTGTGGAGGGGCGAAGGGGAGCTAGGAAGTGATGTTAGAGCAGGCACTCCAGGCTGGGAAAGCCACAGTGCTCCCACTGAGACACATGAATGAGTCTGCACATGAGGACCCCAGACCTGAGCCTGGAGCCAGGCTGTGTCTGAGCAGGGGAGAACAGTGTCAGCCCTCCACAGGCATGAGGGGGAGAAGTGTGTAAGCCACTTCCACAAACGTGAAGGAGACAGTGTGCAAGACCCTCCACAGACATGAAGGAGAGAACCGTGAGGTCCCCCTCCCCCACGTCCACTGTCTGTGGAGGGCCCAGAAAGGCCCAGGCTCTGGGAAGGGCATGCTAAGGTGGCCATAGAGGCTGTGGGACAGTGGTTCCCTCATGACTGTGGGCAAGAGGTTGGTGACTGGAGCCCACGGCACAGCCAGTGTAAGACAGGACTTTGTGCTGCTGCGTCACGTTCACCTTGAAGTCTGCCCGCAGCAGGGCTTTGGGGGGCCTGGCTCACGCCACGGCTTGGTTTGGCTGTCACACAGCTGTCAGTGGGGTCTCCAACCCACACTTTTTCTTCCTTAGAGGGTGGCAGAGCTGGCCCCCTGCTGGGCACCTGGGCGTTAGCTCTGCCACGTTCATGGCAGACAGAAGTGGGGACATCCCTGGGACCCTCTGAGGTGGTCAGGGCAGCTGGCCGCCTGTGGCGGTGTCCTACACGCTTGATGTACAGTCTAGCTCTGGGTCTCCGGGCCCTTTGCTGAGGGTGAGAACCGAGTGTTTCCTGTGCTGTGACTGCTGAGACGCACTGTTTTGCAAACACGCTTGTCCTGAGCAAGAAGCTCTGTCTTTCTCCCAAAGGGCGGCTGATGGTTACGAACTACCTACCTCAGGGATTGCAGCCCAGTTAGTCACCACTGCGCCACACCACCAGGGATTCTGGAGAGTCACAGAGCCTCCTTAAGTGAGCAAGAGGAGGCAAAGAAAGGTCTGTGTCAGACTGGGAAATGTGAAATGAGGGAGTCTCTGATCTACTGTGAACTTAGAAGATGGAGGTGGGGCTGCGAGCTCAGGGCCGCAGGCAGCCTCAGAGCCCAAAAGGGCCTGGCACAGATTCTTCCCAGAGACTCCAGAGGGACCGGTCCTGCCCACCAGCACTGGACCTGCAGGACTGTAAGAGAAGCTGCTCAAAGCCACCCAGGCTTCGCCACTTGTCACGGCAGCCCAGGGAGACAGCAGCCAGGCAGCGGCCGGCCACCTTCCTCCTGTGCGCAGAGAATGTTTCCACTTCCAATTCCATGACATCTACCAGAGTGACCTTGCCTGAGGCCGGCACTGCTGGGTTGCTCATGTTCCACAGGGGGCGAGTGCCAGGCACCCAGGCAGCCCCAGGGAGAGGGGTTGCTGCCCTTGTCCTTGCTGGTTGTGAATGTTTGTCTGTCTTCTTGATTCGGGGAGTTAGCATGTACCCGGGCACCATCTGGAGTCAGGGAGCAAGTTGGAAGATTATAACATTGTCATGATACAGAGCTGAAGGCATCCTTTCCAGGGTGGTAAGGGTTAGATGTTGGAGCGAAATTCTGAGTCATTTCTGCATCGTCTTGGGACAATATTCCACCTGTCTGCTGACACAGCAACGTCAACTGAGCACAAACTGCTATGCCTGTCATTGCCTGGTGTGTGTCATGCAGGGACAGAGTAAACACCGATCCGTTGGCCCAGCTCCACCTGCTCCAGACGCTCGGGCCCAGGCATCATGGAGGCAGCAGGAGGGTGTGGGTTACAGTAGCACCCCCGCCGGGGGTATGAAGGAAAGCCCCAACCCAGAAAGCAAACCATGTGTCACATCAGGCAAATCTTCGGCAGAAGACCCCACTTGGATGATGAAGGAGCTCGTGGCCGTGGCCTTTCTAACCATGTCACCTGCGTGGCACAGCTGTGCGAAGAGCAAAGAAGTTTCGGCCCATTTGAATGATGGTGAAAAGCAAGTGTGACAGTCACATGATCTGTCAACTTGTGAAGGAGCAGAGTCTCACCTGTCAGTCAGGACATAGCCAACGAGGCCTTGGTGTGGGCATGGCTTTCTGAGGATTTTGAGAACTCCTGTCTTCCTCCCTAGAGGTACGACACACACTCTCCAAACTACACATTCCTGTTGACGAGCCACATGGAGCTATGCCGATGGAGCCAGAGCCCTGGAGCTGGAGGAGCCACGTGGAGACTCACACCAGCGCTGAGATGCTTCCACAGCCCTGGGCCACCTGAACAGTGAGCAAACTGGTCTGGAGACCCAGCCTGCAGACCTGAGGTGCCAGGAGGACGCCCTGCCCTGTAAGGTCAAGGGCAGGCACCTCAGGGAGAGGGGTTTACACAGTGGCCCTGACAGCGGGCTCAGACACAGCAGTGAGCCTGGGTGATCGTGAAGATGGCACAGGAAGGGACAGTTTGTCTGTGAGACACCAGGCCACTAGGAATCACACCACCGTGATGGCCCCACCAAAGACAGCAAAGGTGACTGGCATGAGAGTGATGTCCAAATGGGCCGAGGATTCACGCCAGGCTCAGAGCTTACCTGGCTGACTCGCTCTCAGACCCACCGAGTCAGTTCTGACTCGGTGACCTGGAAGGACAGAGTACAGCTGCCCCTGTAGGTTTCCAAGAACTATGAACCTTCATGGGAGCAGAGAGCCTCTTATTTCTCCCAAGGAGGGGCTGGTGGTTTTGAACTGCTGACCTCACTATTTGAAACCCAATGAGAAATGCACTATACCACCCACATCACCCCCACCACCGCCACCTTCACCATCATCATCATCAGTGTTCCTGCTACTGGGCGGAACCGAGATGGAAGTCCGCTCCTGGAGTCTGAGTTTCTCCTCTATAGCCTGGGAATTACAAACTCCCTCACACAATTGCTGTGATACTTTAGCAAGCACCAGCCACAGGAGGTGTGTGTGAAACAGGGCCCTTGTCCTCTTGGCAGGGACGCCCTGGCTGGTCAGTGAAGTTGACAGGACATGCCTTCTGACAGAGAGCTGCTGGGCAAGCCCAGGGAGAGGAAGTGTGGAGTGTAGTTTGTAATTGATGCAGCGCCATAAGATGGTCATAACAGCCACTGCTCACTAGAATCTGAGGTCTCCAGGAGAGAGTCCCTGGGGCGAGAAGTATTAGAGTCCTCGGGGGCAGGCGAGATCCAGGGACTCGTGTCACTCAGAACACAGGTGAGGATGAGCTGTGCCAGTGAACTTCCAGGCCTGCCCACTCAAGCTCCTTGTCAGTCCTCCCTCCATCTGCCCTGTTCTGGCAAGGCCAGGACCATGAAGCTGGGGGAGGCAGGAAGCAGTGCCACCCTTGCCCCGAGCTCTCAGCCCAGTGGGCGAGGTCGTTAAAGAAGCAAGGAATGAGTGAGAGTCCCTTCCTTCAGACAATCACTGGCCCATGGGATGCCAGCCTCTGTGTGGGTTCACCAACGCCGCCCCCCCCCTCCAACCCTCCGGGCACATGCCCCTGAAGTCAAAGAAGCCAGACGGCACTGGAGATGGGAGCTGGCCCCAAGAAGTATCAGGTGACCGAGGCCCAGATTGCTTTTTCCAGATGCAGCTGGCTCTGAGCAGCGAGACCCGGCAGCGAGTCACCAGCCCTAAGCCTCGTTGTCTGTGGGTGGCAGGGAGTGAGGGGCGTCACAGCCTGGGGTCTGTGAAGAGGTCACCTCAGAGCACCTGGCTGAGATGTGACAGGCCCTGCAGCTGCCATCTGAAACTACAAGCAGGAGCAACCAGGCCTCCAGCTCCAAAGTGCCAGCCCGCTGGGCCAGATACAGCCAACAGGCATGCCCCACATGGCCCTCCTACAAACACTCATCCCTGGGAAGAACTGTGGTATTTTCTTTGAAAGGTAGCAGGGTGGGGCAATTAGGAGCCTCGTCCAGGACCACCACCCAAATCTAACCTGAGCAGTACCTCTTTCCAGGTGTTGGACCTCGGCTGTGGCTCTCGGCAACCAACTGTGACTCACGTCCCTCTCTGAGCAAGGGCAGTGAGGTGGCACTGTACCCTGGGTGCTTATGGGAATGCACTGAGAACAGCAGCTGGCACTGTGCACAATCCATCTTAACACACCCATCGGTGTTGGCCTTGATGACAGTGGGGTGCCAGTGAGGATGGCGATGAGCACAAGGATGGGATGGTGGTGAAATTAAGATGTATCGATGAGGAGGCTGATGGTGATTATAATGTTGCTGGTGGGAGTGAGGATGGTGCTGATGATGGTGAGGGTCCTGGTGGCGATGGTGATAATGATAATGAGGATAATGGTAACGAGGATGAGGAAGACATCAATGATACTGGCCATGATGAAGATGAGGATGATGGGTAGGGATGTGATGGTGATGGTGGAGGTGACAGTGAGGGTGAGGATGATGGTGATGGTGAGGTGACAGGGATAATGATGGTGAGGGTGAAGATGATGGTGATGGTCATGGTGGAGGTGACAGGCATGATGGTGAGGATGATGGTGATGGTGGAGGTGACAGTGATGATGATGGTGATGGTGGAGGTGACAGGGATGATGGTGAGATGAGGGTGATGAGATAACAGGGATGATGGTGAGGGTGAGGATGATGGTGATGGTCATGGTGGAAGTGACAGGGATGATGGTGATGGTGGAGATGGCAATGATGATGATGAGGAGGTGGATGGTGATGGTGATGGCGGAGGTGACAGGGATAATGGTGAGGGTGAGGATGATGGTGAGATGAGGGTGATGAGGTGACAGGGATGATGGTGAGGGTGAGGATGATAGTGATGGTGAAGGTGACAGGCATGATGGTGAGGATGATGGTGATGGTGGAAGTGACAGGGATGATGGTGAGGGTGAGGATGATGGTGATGGTAGAGATGGCGATGATGATGAGTAGGGGGATGGTGATGGCGGAGGTGACAGTGATGGTGATGAGGGTGAGGATGATAGAAACAGTGGAGGTGACAGTGATGACATGGATGAGGAAGGCATGATGGGGATGATGTCACTTATTAGAGAAGAGAGGGACATGGTGTCCATTGTCAGTAGAAGGTACACAATTTGTTTCTGCTTTGCTTGGGTTTTGGTTCTTTATTTCCTTGGGTAAAAATGTGGTCACACATTTGAACCCAGATATGAATGGAAAATGGAGAATTTGTGTGAAAGTCTTCAATCCCAGGATGGCATCTTATCTGTCTAAGAAAAGTGTCACCAACTTTTGTTTCTCAAGCGCAAACTGACCACCTCTGAGTGTCATGTGCCACCCTGCCTTCAGGGCCCCACGGAACCCCCCAGACAGCAAAGCCTGATGGTGGCCACATGTTTGTGTGGCAGAGATGCCCTGCCCGATGAGGGCGGAGGGTGAGAGCACCCAGCAGTGGACTCTCCACAGGACTCTCAGAGGAGATGACTGGCACTCAGCTGTGAGGGGAGCAGAGATGGTCTGTGTGGCAGGAAGAGCATCCTGGGAGCAGGAGCAGCAGATACACAATCTCCCGAACAGGGAGTGTGTGGCTCCACATGGGACAGTGAAGAAGCCAGGGACCCTGGCCAGTCTCTAGCAGGGGGCAGAACACTGGGGTAGGGGAGTTAAAGGGGCAGCCGGAGGGATGTGCCAGAGCTGGGCATCTGCATTTTCCCTACATGCAGTGAGAAACCAGCCCAGCGTTCTGGGACAGGGACGTGGCCCTGCCATCTGTCCACGCCAGCTGCGACGTGAACAACTGGTGTGGCCCACTTCACGTGGACGTGGAGAAGGGAAGCACCAGCTGGTGGTCTCCCGGGTCCGCCACACGAGCACCATAGCCACACGCTCTCTGCCCTGGCAGTTGTCGCCGTTGAGCGTGTGTTGATCCGACGCGCAGGGACGGTCCGGAAGAAGGAGACGCTGCTCTCTGTTCTCACCATCACTGCCATTGCCTGTAGTGGTGGCCTGTCTCCTGGAGGGCCTTCCTTCTGGTCACCGCTCCTCCACTGTACCCAGAGCGACGTCCTTCTCCAGGGGCTGCTCCCTGCTGACCACCTGTCCACCACATACTGACAAAGTGTCACCATTCTCACTTCTAAGGAGCTTTCGGCTTGTACTTCTTTCGAGATGGATTTGTCTGTTCTGGCAGCCCATGCATGTTAATCAGTCTCCGCTAACACCCGGATGCAACGGGATTGTTTCTTCTGAGTCTTTGTCCAGCCCATGCGCATCTCAGGGTGGGAACCCCCTGGCTCAGGCCAGAGTGCTGAGTCCATGAGTGGGACCGTGGGCCGAGTGAAGGGGTGGCTTCTCCGTTCACCACCCTTGGTCTGTCGGGCCAGCTCCGAGGACGGTTGAGTGTAACCAGCTGGAAGATCATTCTCGAAACCCACCTCCAGTGCTCTTACTTTCCACGAGCCAGGTTGTGAGTCTTCCTCCGAGCCTGGCGCCGCCTTCCTCTTCAGACAGCCTGCCCTCGTGAGTTTGTCCACCCGCAGACCGAGTGAGTACGCGAGGAGACAGAACCCTGGCGCGCACCTTTCCTGACCTTCAACCGACAGTCACCCTAATTCTGGTTAAACCCCGTGTCTCGGTCAGTGTACAGTGTGGACAAGCAGCGTCCGGGGACTCCCGTTCTTTGCGAGGCTTGTCATGGGTCACAGTGTCTCTCATGGTCCTGCCTGTGTCCAGCCAGCACCACACGCACAAACCCTCCTCTGGCACGCTCTGTGTCCAGCACGCTCCGTCTGACTGCACAAGTGGTAGCCCTGCTCCACACCCTCGGCTGAATCCAGCGCAGTTTCCCAGCAATGCTCTGACACTGTCCTTCCACACTCATGTCCCTTCCAAAGGAAGGGGACCCAACGGGGTGCAGAAGTCACCGACTCCCAGAGAGTCGCTGGAGAGAATTCAGGCTCAGCTGGGTTGTGCGGGACCGGATCCACCATGCCCTGGAGGGAAGATCCTGGCTCTGTGCTATGTCTATCACCTCCGGAGGCTCCTTCCTGGTGCCCTCCAGCTCCTGGTGGCCCGGGCATCCCTGGGCTGGGGGACCACTGCAGTCTCTGTGCCTGCCTCGACCTGGCTTTCCTGCCTCTCTCCTGAGTCTCTCCTTGTCTTTCACAGGAAACCACTCAGATTGGCCGAGGCCCCACCCTACTCTGTCATGACCCCATGGAGCTGGTCTTCAGAGACTGGTGCCATAGGCCACACTGCCAGGGACAGGCACCATCCCCCCTAACACCAGGGTGCCGAGAGGTCCAATCACAGCTGCCCTATAGGATTGGGGGCAGCGGCAGGAGATGGTGCAGGAGCAGTGAATGCCATGTCTGTCTACGTGCCTCAGCTGAATTTTCATACAGGATATGAAACAGGATTCTAACCCTAACCCGAGAACAACCAGGTCCACAGGGGCGTGCTGTCAGGGAGCTGCTCCTGCTGGGTGGGGTTCCAGGGTCTGTGGTACTCTGTCTGAGGGCTTCTCCCGGTGTTTCCTGAAAACAAGACCACAGTAAAGTTTCCTCCCAGTTTGACACTACCACCACCACCCCCGGCGCCCCCCTCCCCTGGGCCGCAGCCGCTTAGCTCAGCAGCCCTGGGCTCCTGATGGATGGATGGCACCCTCCCCCCCCCCCCACCGGCACTCACGCCATCCACCGCCTCACTTCCAGGATGATTTATGGGCCCAGGTGGTGGGCAACTCCCAGAGACCTCTGCAGACCAGGGGCAGTGGGCACAGCTGGCCACTGGAGCGATGGGTAATTAATGTCGTTGGCCCCCAGGACCCAGCAGGCGGCAGCTTTCAGAGAGCCATGGGGCATGGCAGCCCAGGGGAGGCCTGGGGGAGGGCTGGGGGAGGTCCAGATGCAGATCTTTCTGAGGCAGTCATTCAGAATGCTTCACCTGCAGCCCTGCCAGGCTGGCGGGCTGGGGTTGGCTGAGCTCACAGAGGCAGTCGCTGGCGTGCTCCATATGCTCTTCCTGGGTCAAAGGTTCCCCAGGAGCTGGTCTGACCCTAGGGCTGGCTCGGCCCTGTCCAGGGGCCGGGGGCTGGGGCCTCAAGCCCGTTCCCTCGTGTAACACGACCGTGGAGGACACAACACGGCAGGAGGAGGGCTCATGGACTGGGGGAGCCCAGACAGCCTGGCACAACCTGCTGTTAGCTGCTGTCTGGGGGACCCCTCGTAAAGGGACACAGCTTCCCAGCCCCGCGGCAGCCTCCCCAGGGGCTGGGACTCAGACATCACTGGCTGGTCTGGGGGTGTAGTGCCAGGCACATCTTCCTCTGTGTCACTGCCAGACCCCCAGCAACAGGGAGACACAGCCCCAACCCCCAGCCCCAGCAGGTGGTGGTGTGGTGCGTGAGGAGCACTGGCCAGGACTGACCTTCATGTCTCCACAGCCAGGGCAGACTCTGCAAAGCTGGGGTGCCTGAGCCTTCGGCCAATCTGTGATGTTCCGCCAGGGCCTGGTCTCCTGAAAGGGCAGCTTGGTGAGTGGGACACTGTGCAGCCAGTGCTGGTTCTCAGCCCTGGGGAGCTTAGAATGGGCAGACTCTTCTCTGCGCTTTGAGGGCTCTGTGGCCAAGCAGCCGGTGCCCCGGGCCTCCCGTGAGTCCCGGGTGTGTGCACCTGAGGGGGCGGATGCCATCAGAGAGCTCGTCACCCTCTTCCTGCAGGCTCTCTTCGCTGTGGTGTCCCTCCTGGTGATGGTTACCTCTGTGGATCAGAGGGAGGGGTCAGCAAGCCCCTGCCAGGCAGCGGGCCCCTCACAGAGCCCACGACACAGCAGCACAGCCAAGAGCCACTTCCTCCAGGACCTCTCGGCAGGAGGTGACCAGGAGAGAGAGAACTGGGGTGCTGTGAATGGTTGTACATCGTGCTTCCCACCCACCCCCCAGCAGCAGCAGTGTGGTGGTAGGTGCTGTGTCTGGGAAGGTGGACTTGGGTGTGTTTGTGCCTAAGAACCGTGAGCTGGTGTGAAGGAGGACCATCAAGTCTCCTAAGGTGGGGGGGCGGGCAGGAGCAGAAGCAGTGGGGCATTGCCACACCCACCCATGCAAGCCAAAGGGCGGCACCACGGGGGCTCATGTGATTTACTCACTGGATCAGGGAAGTGGCCAGACAGACAGCCAGGATTAACCTTGCTGCAGGGGATGAGGCTCCCAGGAGGCCCCTCTGGGGTCTCTGTTGACAGGCACAGCTTTTCCTGGTACCCTGGCTTAATTTTTCAAAGCAATTTTAGGTTTGTAGCAGAATTCTCAAAATAACATTTTCTTACATCCTCCTCCCTTCCCTCCCCCACACCACCACCCGGTGCTCTAATCACACGCATCCTGCACTCTCATTGTGCTGTTTCAGCTGATGAACTGGACGGGCCATCTTTACGACTTGGTCTGTCCTTGACATCAGTCTTGCGAGGTCCTGTGGGCTTGCACATAATTAATGTGTCTCCGTGGCACTCAATGGTATGTGCCACGTTCCCATCCTGTCCTGTCTGGGAGGCATTTATTTCCCAGTGGGAACATCCCTCTGTGTGGCCATGCAATGACCCCTGGGTGTGGCTGCTTTCTGGCTCGACAGTCACAGTGCATCAATCGTCTTCACGTCTCCGCTGCTTCTGTAGGGCTGGTCCTCAGAACTGGGACTGCTGTCTTAGAGGAAGCCACCTCACTGATACCCAATTGCTGCTCTGGAAATTCACACCTGTGACCCTCTTGTTGAAGACAGAGGACCCCGCCTTCACCTTACCAGTCAGCAGGTTTGGTCCTCAGGCCTGTGGAAGGTGATCACTTCACCTCTCACCAGCACCCAGGGATGAGGTTTCCCAGAGCCCCAGCCCCGAACAAATCCGTCAATCAGACCTGAGCGTTAGGAGCAGGGAACAGGACATGGCCGGGAGGACACTGATGCTGAACTCTGATGCTGACATTTCGAGAAGAAAGCATTTTGCCTTTGTCTGTGTTTCCTGTGTCCAATCAGATGAAGACGCTCCTGGAGACTGGGCAGGGCTGCTCTTCCTGTGCCTCACTCAGCCCCACAGCCCACAGCTCTCACACGGGCTGTTCTCCAAGACCTGGCGTGCCATGTCTCCTGTGCCCGGGGAGTGTCCCAGGCTTGGGGATGAGGCCCTGGTCCCCAGGAGTGACCTCCTGACACCTGCACCATTTCTTTCCCAGGTCCCAGCGCCTGCTCCATCTGTCCATCAATGGGCAGGAGGAGGTGGGTAGCCGCCTGAGGCCTCTGAGTGCAATGTGGCCACACTAGCCCCTCAAGGCGGGCGCCCCCATGCTCCCTGACAGACAGGGAAACTGAGGAAGGGAGAGCCTGGTACCCCACAGTCGCACCGACACTGCAGGACTTCTCCCCAAGACAAGCCGATCCTGTGAGAACATCTGGAGTTGCAGGTCAACACCTCTTGCTGGACCCAGCTGCGATGGAGACGATGGCGGCACGCTCCTCTTGGCGCAGTTCTCTGTCCCCACAGCGTGGCCAGGTGTCCGTCTCCTCCCCTGCACTCACTCATGTGTTTACTGTGGGTGCCACCGTCAGTTCACATGCGTGGAAACCCCCATCTCCAACACAACATGGCCCCCTCAGTTCCTTCCCAGCTCTGTGCTACTTGAGCCCCTGGTTTGGCTGGTGTGCACTCTCTCCCTTGGGCAATGTTTTGAGTGACCCCTGGGCTTTCCAAAGCCTGCTTTCCAGACTGGCTGCCACGCTTCTCTTCCTTGTCTGTCTTAGTCTGGAAGCTCAAGTGCGATTCTGCCCGTGTTTAAAAAATCCAACAGCAGAGCTTCTAGCTTTGCAGCCACTCACAGCCACCACAGGCCAGCCCAGTGACAGATGGGCACTGACATGTCCCAGTACTCCTCCCCCAGTGTCCACACTGGTGATGAGCTGGAGCTGAGTCATCCTGACTGAGAGTCAGCTGTAGGTCCCTCTTGCTATGCCTCCAGGCGCCGTGCGGGAAATCAGCCTCAGACACTGACAGCTGCCATTAGGGAAGCATCCACTCCTGGAGCACCGTGATGGCCTCCCTCTCAGTGCTCTTAGGAGAGCAGCACGCACCCGTGGTGCCATGGGTGGAGAACGAGGACACAGAACAGGGCTGCTCTACATGCCAGGGGACCAGAGCAGCTCTGCACATCTGGGAGGACCCTCCTCTGCGGCTGTTTGTTTTCCTGTGCAGTTTTGTTGTTGTTGCACAGACACAGCAGCAAACAGCATGCACATAGAGAAGCACACAGCATGTGCACGCACAGCATGCACACACAGCAGCGCACACACAGCATGCATACACATGGTACGCACACACACGGCATGCACACACAGCATGCACATACAGCATGTGCATGAACAGCATGCACACACAGCAGCGCACACATAGAATGTGCACAAAGCATTCTATGATGCGCATGTGTACACAGCAGCTCACACGGCATGCACACACTCAGCGGTACACACACAGCAGCACATCCAGCATGCACACACACAGCATGCGCCCACAGCAGCACATACAGCATTTACACATACAGCAGCACACCCAGCATGCACACACACAGCATGCGCACACACAGCATGCCCACACACAGCATGCACACACACAGCATGCGCACACACAGCATGCCCACACACAGCATGCGCACACACAGCATGCCCACACACAGCAGCACACACAGCATGCCTACACAGCATGCGCACACACGGCATGCCCACACCCAGCATGTGCACACACATCATGCCCACACACATCATGCCCACACAGCCTGCCCACACCCAGCATGCCCACACACATCATGTACACACACAGTATCCCCAAACAGCATGCCCACACACAGGATGCCCACACACAGCATGCGCACACACAGCATGCGCACCATAGCGTGAGCACACAGCATGCGTACACACAGCATGCGCACACAGCATGCACACACACAGCATGCGCACACACAGCATGCCAACACAGCATGCGCACACAGCATGCACACACACAGCATGTGCACACACAGCATGTGCACACAGCATGCGCACCATAGCGTGAGCACACAGCAAGCGCACACACAACATGCCCACACACAGCCTGCCAACACACAGCATGCGCACACAGCATGCGCACACACGGCATGCCCACACCCAGCATGTGCACACACATCATGCCCACACACATCATGCCCACACAGCCTGCCCACACCCAGCATGCCCACACACATCATGTACACACACAGCATCCCCAAACAGCATGCCCACACACAGGATGCCCACACACAGCATGCGCACACACAGCATGCGCACCATAGCGTGAGCACACAGCATGCGCACACACAGCATGCGCACACAGCATGCACACACACAGCATGCGCACACACAGCATGCCAACACAGCATGCACACACACAGCATGTGCACACACAGCATGTGCACACAGCATGTGCACACAGCATGCGCACCATAGCGTGAGCACACAGCAAGCGCACACACAACATGCCCACACACAGCCTGCCAACACACAGCATGCGCACACAGCATGCACACACACAGCATGCGCACACAGCATGTGCACACAGCATGTGCACCATAGCGTGAGCACACAGCATGCGCACACACAGCATGCCCACACAGCATGCCCACACACAGCATGCCCAAACACAGCATGCCCAAACACAGCATGCCCACACACAGCATGCCCACACACAGCATGCCCACACACAGCATGCCAACACAGCATGCTCACAGAGCATGCGCACACCCAGCATGCCCACACACAGCATGCGCACACACAGCATGCGGACACACATCATGCCCACACACAGCGTGCACACACCCAGCATGCCACACCCAGCATGCCCACACCCAGCATACCCACACAGCATGTCCACACACAGCATGCCCACACACAGCATGTCCACACACAGCATGCCCACACACAGCATGGCCAAAAACAGCATGCGCACACAGCATGCACATACACAGCATGCGCACACACAGCATGCGCACACAGCATGCGCACACACAGCATGCGCACACACAGATGCACACACAGCATGCGCACACCCAGCATGCCCACACACAGCATACCCACACAACATGCGCACACACAGCATGCCCACACACAGCATGCCCACACACAGCATGCCCACACACAGCATGCCCACACACAGCATGCCCAAACACAGCATGCGCACACACAGCATGCAAACACAGCATGCGCACACACAGCATGCACACACACAGCATACCCACACACGGCATGTGCACTCAGCATGTGCACACAGCATGCGCACCATAGCGTGCGCACACAGCATGCGCACACACAGCATGCCCACACACAGTCTGCCCACACACAGCATGCGCGCACACAGCATGCCCACACAGCATGCCCACACAGCATACCCACACACAGCATGCCCACACAGCATACCCACACCCAGCATGCGCACACACAGCGTGCGCACACCCAGCATGCCCACACACAGCATGCACACACACAGCATGCGCATACACAGCATGCGGACACACATCATACCCACACACAGCATGCACACACACAGCATGCGCACACACAGCATGCGCACACACCATGCGCACACATAGCATGCGCACTCAGCATGCGCACACACAACATGCCCACACACACCATGAACACACACAGCATGCGCACACACAGATGCGCACACAGCATGCGCACACCCAGCATGCCCACACACAGCATACCCACACAACATGCGCACACACAGCATGCCCACACACAGCATGCCCACACACAGCATGCCCAAACACAGCATGCGCACACACAGCATGCAAACACAGCATGCGCACACACAGCATGCACACACACAGCATACCCACACACGGCATGTGCATTCAGCATGTGCACACAGCATGTGCACCATAGCGTGCGCACACAGCATGTGCACACACAGCATGCCCACACACAGTCTGCCCACACACAGCATGCACGCACACAACATGCCCACACAGCATGCCCACACAGCATACCCACACACAGCATGCCCACACAGCATACCCACACCCAGCATGCGCACACACAGCGTGCGCACACCCAGCATGCCCACACACAGCATGCACACCCACAGCATACACACACCCAGCATGCCCACATAGCATGTCCACACACAGCATGCACACACAGCATGCCCACACACAGCATGCGCACGCACGGCATGCGCACACACGGCATGCCCACACACAGCATGCTCACACACTGCATGCCCACACACAGCATGCGCACACACAGTATGCGCACACCCAGCATGCGCACACCCAGCATGCCCACACCCAGCATGCCCACACCCAGCATGCCCACACACAGCATGCGCACTCACAGCATGCGCACACACAGCATGCACAAACACTGCAGCACACACACAGCAGCGCATGCCCACTCAGCAATTTCTACATGTACTGTTTAGAGACTTCCTTCAAGTGTGCAACCATCTCACCCACCTTTCCTCAGCCGGTGTTGCCCCTCCTCGTTAAAGTCAAGTGCTCAAGTTGCTGCTGGCAATAAGATCCCATTGAGACGGTTCTTAAAGAGTATCTTGCCCAAGGAAGCTGTTCCTACCAGTGACGCTAAACTACCATTTGGCTTTAAGATGACTGCAAGAGATATTCTTGGTTCAAGTATGGAATACAACATGCGGGCAATCGCTGTACAGGTTTACCCAACCTCCGTAGCTCCAGAAAGTCTAGACTCCATAAGAATGTAAATCCTGAGTGTGGCGGGATCCGATCGAGTGCAATTCCCTCACTGTGTCTCAGGTCTTGTCCCCTGTAGGGCTATGGGTCAATGAGGGACGTCATGCCTCATAGTAGGGCCGGTCATGTGGTCCTCTCTGTAGACTGGCTGCTCTGATTGGGAACATCGATGTGCTCCACTCTCTCCTCCTCCCCCTTCATCTGCTATCGTGTGCTCTGATCAGATATGTCCCTCTTCTGGAGCTGTAGATTCAGTGCCGTCCTTTGAAATAAATTCTTCTGAGGGGAGGGGTAGGTGTCCACTTAGTAGTTGGGGTTGGGGCCAGTCCCCGAGACCTCTCCACTGGCTCCCTACCTCATGCCAGCATGTTGCATTCACATCTTTGAGTACATGGTTGAAGTCTGGTCCCTCTTTCCCTGTGGAGACACAAACAATACCCTCCCCTTGGGTGGGTTAGTGCCCTGTGTGCCCGCTACCTTTTCTCTTTTGTTATTATTTTTTTCCTTTCCCCAACTCCTTTTTAGTTGTCTACCACGTGTATCCCTGTATTTTGTCTGGTCCCTGCCATATTACCTGGTCCTCACCCCAGGAATATACTGTAATTTTTTTTCCCTATGCCCCATTTGCCTTTTTTTTTTAAAGCTTACCTCAGCAGCCTTTCAAGTCTTTCTATATTTAAGTTGACAGACCTCCACTCAAGTACTCCCTCGATGCAAGAATACCTTCATCTATTAAACTGGCATTCTATGATGCTCACCTTTCCGACACAAATGCTGAAGACAAAGTGGGTGAACAACTAAATGTGGTGAAGAAAGCTGATGGTGCCAGGCTATCAAAAGAGATAGTATCTGGGGTCTTAAAGGCTTGAAGGTAAACAAGCGGCCATTGGGCTCAGAAGCAATAAAGCCCTCATGGAAGAAGCACACCAGCCTGTGCGATCATGAGGTGCTGAAGGCATCAGTTATCAGGCATCAAAGAACAAAAAAATCATATCATTTTGTGCTCACCTCCCTGATATGACCACTGAAGACAAATGGGTGCATAAGCAAATGTGACAAAGAAAGCTGATGGTGCCTGGCTATCAAAAGATATAGCGTCTGGGGTCTTAAAGGCTTGAAGGTAAACAAGAGGCCATCTAGCTCAGAAGCAACAAAGCCCACATGGAAGAAGCACACCAGCCTGTGCGATCACAAGGTGTCAAGGAATCAGGTATCAAGCATCATCAGAAAAAAAAAAATCTTACCATAGTGAATGAGCCAGAGAGTGCTGAGTAGAGACCCGAGGCCCATTTGTAGGCCACTGGACATCCCCTTACAGAAGGGTCTTGGGGAGGAGACGAGACAGTCAGGGTGCAATGTATAACGGTGAAAAATACAACTTTCCTCTAGTTCCTAAATGCTTCCTCCTCTCCCTCCCACTGTCATGATCCAAATCCTACCTTGCAAGTGTGACTAGTCCAGAGGATGTACACTGGTACAGATGGGAACTGGAAACACAGGGAATCCAGGGCGAATGATCCCCTCAGGACCAGTGGTGAGAGTGGCGATACTGGGAGGGCCTAGGGAGGGTGGGTTGGAAAGGGGGAACCTATTTCAAGGATCTGCATGTGACCTCTTCCCTGGGGGACAGACAACCGAAAAGTGGGGAAGGGAGACATGGGACAGAGCAAGATATGACAAAATAATAATTTATAAATTATCAAGGGCTCATGAGGGAGGGGGAGGGGAGTAGGGAGGGAGGGGAAAAATGAGGACGTGATGCCAGGGGCTTGGTTGGAGAGCAAATGTTTTGAGAATGATGAGGGCAATGAATGTACAAAATGTGCTCTACACAATTGATATATGTATGGATTTTGATAGGAGTTGTATGAGCCCCTAATAAAATGATTTTTTTTTAAATGAGGAGCTGACACCAAGGGCTCAAGTAGAAAGCAAATGTCTTGAGAATGATGATGACAACAAATGTACAAATGTGCTTGATACGTGGATGTATATATAGATTGTGATAAGAGTTGTACGAGCCCCCAATAAAATGATTGGGGAAAAAATAATGTAAATCCTGCTTGACACTTTCTCTCTTTTGATCAGGATTCTTCTACAGAATCTTTGACCAATAGTTAGGAATGTCATCTGGACACCATCCAGGATGCCATCTTCTGGTCTCCTGACAGAGGCAATTGCTCATGGCCACATACTCCACTTCCTTTACCTCTTCCTGACTCTTCTGTTCCCTCTGCCTGCTCCTGAGGCCAATAGTGACCAAGGGTTGTGCCTCAGATGGCCACCTGCCAGTTTTTAAGGCCCCACATACTGCACAGCAGCAGAATAGAGGCAGAACAAAAACACTGGATGAGATCGCCCACGGATTAGTGGCCTTTAACTTTCTGCCAAGGATCTGAGTCCCCGAGCTGTGGTTGCGCACCAGCAACCTGAGCAGCCACTCCTTTCTGTGGTTGTTGTGACGTGTCTTTTGTGACAGCACACTGTCCTCAAGCTCCATCCACATCATAACTGACTCAAGACTTCATTCCGTATGGCGTTGCTGACGGCACGATGTCACACATGCACCAACCAATTCCTTCTGGGGTCTACTTCCAGGTGGCATCCCAGAAAAGCTGACTTCCCAGCACAGACAGCGGCCCCATCCCAGGAAGGATACAGCAGTGTCCCAAAGGAAGCTCCGGTCTTGGGAAGGACCAGAAGACCCCATGAGCTCCAAGGGCTTGAAGGGCAGAGACCCTCAGCTCTGGTGAAATGGCTGTTAGAGAAGCAGGGGCATGGAACAACTCCCTGGTCAACAAAGCAAAGGAGAAGAGAACCTGCTGCTGCCACATTGACTTCCACTCCTGGTGCCCAGGTGGGTTGCAGAGGTGAGGTCTGGTTGGTGTTGTGTTCTTGTCGGGTGGGTTGCAGAGGTGAGGTCTGGTTTGGTGTTGTGCTCTTGTCGGGTGAGTTGCAGAGGTGAGGTCTGGTTGGTGTTGTGTTCTTGTCAGGTGGGTTGCAGAGGTGAGGTCTGGTTGGTGGTGTGTTCTTGTCAGGTGGGTTGCAGAGGTGAGGTCTGGGTGGTGTTGTGTTCTTGTCAGGTAGGTTGGAAAGGTGAGGTCCATAGGTTTTTTTCAGTGGCTGGGTTTTCAAAAGAAGATTGCCAGGCCTTTCTCTCAAGGCACTTCTTGGGGATTTTGGCCAGTTACATCATTTCTTGTCAACTTGAAGATATTAAAGTGTAGGGGTGGAGTCTAGTCTGTCAATCAGGTCACAGCCTGATGGTGCCTCCTTGTGGGCGTGGCCTCCTCATGAAGAGGGTCCTTGGGACTTCCCTCTCTCTCCCTTCGCCGTCCTGTTGAGGAGCCACAGAGAATCCTGTGTGAGCCCTCGAGATGTGTCCACCACCATGGGGTTCACAGGACTTTGCACCCCTGGGCCGGTGAGCTTCCTGCATTCTGTATCATTGCAGGTGGCGTCATGAGTCTGAAAAGGGACTGGTGGACTAGTATTGGACTTGTGGACTTCAGTTGGACTGGGCTGGGATGTTTTATTGATGCATAATTACTATTTGATAGAAAGCTCTCTCTTACACATCTATGCGTGTCCTTGGATTTATTTCTCTAGTCCACTCAGCCCAACACCTCCAGGGCTCAGACCTCCATGTCTGGTGAACAGTGAGCATGTTAACCACTTATGTTCCGGTGAGGTGCTGTGCAGCCACTTTCTACCCAGAGTGACCATATGTGCAGCTAAAGGAAACGCCGCCCAGTCCTGCCGTTCCCACAATTGTTCCTCTGTTTGTGCCTATTGTTGCAGCCACTGTGTCCGTCCATCTCCTCGAGGGCCTTCCTCTTTTCTACTGCCCGATCCCTTGACCAAACATGACGCCCTTCTCCAGAGACTGGTCTCTCCTGACAACATGCTCAAAGTTCTTGAGATGATGTCTCCCCATTCCTGCCTCTAAGGAGCACTCTGGCTGTACACAGGTTTGTTTGTCTTTTTAGCAGTTCCTGCTACTTTCAGTATTCTTCTCCAGAACTGTGATTCAAATGCATAGATTTTTCTTCAGTCTTCCATATTCAAATGTGAAACTTTCGAATGCATATGAGGCATTTGAAAATATCATGGCTTGGGTCAGGCACACCTTAGTCTTCAAAGTAACGCCCTTGCTTTTCAATACTCTAAAGAGGTCTTGTGCACATTTACCCACTTGTGTTAGGGTTCTCTAGACAGACAAAACCAAATTGCTAATAATTATATATATTTATATATTTGTACAAATAGATATATAACACAAGAAATGAACAGTTAAATTATATACAGATAGATATATAATACAAGAAATGAACAGTTAAATTATAAAGCAGTACAAATGGCTCAGTGCAACTCACTCCCGTGAGAGGGTTGTGAGACACTGGCAATCCTTCAAGTCTTGAGGGCAGCCAGGTGGTCCTCTGCAGAGAGAATTTTGGCTATCTGAGCACAGGCAGCAAACAGCAAGGCAAGTCACCAACAGTCAGCCAGGTCACCAACAGTCAGTCCCCACCTCAAGAGATGTAAATTCCAATTGTGTGGTGAAGCAGGTCTTGATGGAACCTCAAATTACAGCGACACAGTCCATGGGTCAGGTGTCCCACAGGTAGTGTAGCTTGCAAATAGAGGCACAGAATAAGCAAGGCAGCTGCACACTGGTCTGATGATCAAAGAGCAAGAGACAAGAGAGGCGATGCTCGCCGAGCCATTTATCTCTCCGCCCTTCAACTAATCCCACGTGTGTTTATCACCCAGGCTGGCACAATAAACTAACTACCTCACCACTGTAGTATGTCTGCTGGTCTCTGGACTGTTGATCCTGACAACTTCTACCTTCTCTCCACGATATGTTCCGTGTGGGTCCAGAGGTGAGGACTGGGGTTTTCTTCACACGGAATTGTCATCCACACTGGGGGCTGCAGTCCTTGATCTTCATCACTGTCAGCGAGCAAGGCGCAGTCATCTGCGTATCTCAGGTTGTTAACAAGCCTTCCTCCAATCCTGGTGTCACACTTTTCATATAGTCCTGCTTCTCTGATGACTTGCTCCGCATGCAGATTGAATTAAGCTGGATACTGAGTAAAGACTACTGAGGAAGGACAGTGGTGCTGGAGAAGACTATTGAAAGTATTATGAACTGCTAAAAAGACAAGCCCAACTGTCTTGTGAGAACTACAACCAGAGTGCTCTTTAGAAGCAAGGTGGCCAAACTCCATCTTGCATACATGTTGTCAGAAGAACCCAGTCCCCGGAGAAGGACATCATGCCTGGTAAAGTGGAGGGTCAGGGAAAAGGGGGGAGACTCTCAATGACATGGATGGACACTGGGGCTGCAACAATGGGTTCAGGCAGAAGAATCACTGTGAGGATGGTGCAGGACCGAACAGTGTTTCATTTTTCTGCATAAGAAAGCTATGGGTCAGAACCAGCTCGATGGCACCGAAGAACAGATTAAATAAGCATGATGAAAGGATACAACTCTGATGCACACCTTGCCTGAGTTTAAACCCTGCAGTGTTCCTGTGTTCTGTTCTCACACTGACTTTTGATCCCTGTACAAGTTCTGCACAAGCACAACAGAGTGCTTTGGGATTTCCATTCTTCTCCATAGTTTGGTATGACCCACACAGTCGAAGTCTTGACATAGTCAAGAAAACACAAGCCAACATCTTTCTGATATGTTCTACATTCAGCCAAGATCCATCTGAATCTACAAGGATACTCCTTGCTCCCTGTCCTCTTCTGAATCTGGGCTGAGCCTCTGGCAGTGCCTGCTACAACTAATGTTGGATGCTCATCTAACCTTTCTTTGAAATATGGATTTCTTCCAGTCAGTTGGCCAAATAGTCGTCTTCCAGATTTCTTAGCAGAGATCCCTGAGGGCTCCCAGTGCTTCATCAGCTTGTGGAAACATTTCAATTGCGATTCCATCAATTCCTGGAGCCTAGTTTTGGTGAATGCTTCAGTGCAACTTGGGAACTTCTTTCAGTACCGTTAGTTCTTGCTTATATGCTACCTCTTGAAATAGTTGAATGTCAACTAATTCTTTTTCATACAATGACTCTATGTATTCTTGAAACCTTCGTTTGATGCTTCCTACACCATTCAATATTTTACCCCTTTAAAAAAATACTTTACTGCCATAGAGTCAATACCAACTCATAGCGACCCTATAGGACAGGGTGGGACTTCCCCTGTGGGCTTCCCAGACTACAACTCATTGCAGGATTACAAAGGCCCATGTTTCTCCCACAGAGTGGGTTGCTTTTGAACTGCCGACCTTGGGGATCTGAGCCCAGTGTATAAGCACTATGCCATCTGGGTTCCTAGCAATCTTTCAACTCAAGACTTGAATTTTTTCTTGAGTTCTTTCCGTTTAAGATATGCTGGGCATGTTCTTCTCTTTTGGTTTTCCAATACTAGGTGTTCAGACATTTCATTATAATATTTTACTTTGTCTTCTTGAGCTACCCTTTGAGATTTTCTGCTCGGTTCTTTGACTTCATCCTTTCTTCCATTTGCCTTAGCTACTCTACAATTAAGAGCAAGCTTCAGGGTCTCTTCTGACACCCATCTGATCTTTTCTTCTTGTTGTCTTTTCAGTGACCTTTTGCTTTCATTGTGCATGATGGTCTTGATGTCCTCCCACAGCTCATCAGGTCATCTGTCATTAGTGTTAAATTATTTAAATCTTTCTTGGGATTCTCAAAATTCGGTGGGATAGACTCAAGATCATATTTTGGCTCTCATGGAGTTATTTTCGTTTTCTTCAACTCTAGCCTGATCTGACATATGGTAAAAATTCCATCACGTGATCTCCAGCGTGATTTCCAGTAGTTGGAAACTACACCAGGGTCTTATTTTCCAACTACTGTTACTTCCTCTTTGACTCCAACATTTGCATTCCAGTTGGCAATAAGGATCAGTGCATCTTGATTGCATGTTTGATCAACTTCCGATGGAAGTTCATTGGTAGAATTCTTCAATTTCTTCATTACTAGCTTTCATGGTTGGTGCATAAATGTGAATAGTAGTTGTATTGATTGGATTTCCTTGTATGCAGATAGATATTATCCTATCTCAGATAGCGTCGTATGTCACAATAGATCTTCAAAGGTCTGTTTTGATGATGGCTGCAACACTGTTCTCCTATACACTCTCACTCGTGGCTCAGTGAGCTACGTGATGACAAGAGTCAAAATGGCAACCCAAGGCCATCTTGGCTCACTGAGGTGTAAGGCAATGACCCTGTGTGTTCTGTTTTATTTTCGATGACTTCCAGTTTTCCGGGATTCATACTTCATACAGTCTGAGTTCCAAGGATTAGCAGATGTTGCAGCTTTTCTCATTTTGAGTCCTGAAGGTCTCAAAGGCTTTAGTTCATTCTCGTCACTTTGCCTGACTCCACTTTGAGGAGACAGCTCTTCCTCGGTGACCTCTGACTGCCTTCCGACTCTCTTCCGGCACTGTCTCTGGCAGCGTTCCGCTGCTCTCACCAAGTTCTCAGTGGCTAACATTCCTCCCTCATCGCCTGCTCCTCACCTAGAAGCACTGCTGAAACTTGCTGACTTGGGGTGACCCAAAATGACAGACAACCAGTGGGTGACTCGATTAAGATCTATTCTCCCTACAACTGCTTGGCTGCTTCAAATAAGATCTTATCATGGAATTGTTCTCACAGTGTTACATCATAGCATGGGATAATACTGCCCACCCAAGTTGACATAAAACCTAATTATTACACATTCACAAAGACATGACCAAGCACACACACACACACACACACACACACAAACATCAATACCACATACATACACACAAACGACAGAAATACACAAATCGACATTCAAGCATACATACACAAAGACACACATAAACACATATACACAAACACACATCCACATATCCAAGCACGCACATACACAAACACAAATAACACACACAAACAGCACAGATACACACTAGCAAGCCCACTCACATGCTCACACAAGCACACAGACACACACACAGAAACACATCATGCACACGAGCATGCATACGCCATGCACAGGCACAAACACCCTGGTGCACGCACCACAGACACCTCGGTGTGCGCTGGTGAGGAGGGAGGATGTGGTCGTAGGCTGGGGAATCAGCACTGTGGACCCACTTTCCCTCCGGGCCTGTCTCCCCAGCTCATGATGAGAGGCCTTATTCTACATGACTTCTGAGGACGAGCTCATAAGCTCATTAAAACACCGTGAGTCACACCAAACCTGCTTACAACATAATGCAGCTCACAAACACAGACATCATTCACAAAAGGTGGGTGGCTGGATGGAGCAGGTTGGGTATTCTTAAATTTTGAAGCTCTCTGTTGGGAAAGAAAATCACTAGGGGTTTTAAAAAAGTATTTATGTTTTAATCACTTTATTGGGGCTCATACAACTCTTATCACAATCCATCCACCCAACCATGGTGTCAAGCACATTTGTTCATTTGTTGTCATCATCATTTTCCAAAACATTTTCTTTCTACTTGAGCCCTTGGTGTCAGCTTCTCATTTTTCCCTCCCTCCCCTCCCTCATGAACCTTGGATAATTTATTTTTAAATTTTTCATGTCTTACACTAACTGATGCCTCCCTTTACCCACTTTTTTGTTGTCCGTCCCCCTGGGAGGGGGTCATATGTTGATCACTGTGATCAGTTTCCCCCTTTCTCCCCCCACCTTCCCCTTCCCCTCCTGGTATGGCTACTCTCAATATTGGTCCTGAGGGGTTTATCTGTCCTGGATTCCCTGTGTTTCCAGCTCTAATCGGTACCTGTGAACAAGTCTAGCCAGACTTGTAAGGTAGAATTGGGGTCATAACATTTGGGGAAAGGAAGCATTAAAGAAGTAGAGGAAAGTTGTATGTTTCATCAGTGCTATAGCACCCTGACTGGCTCGTCTCCTCCCCGAGACCCTTCTGTAAGGGGGTGTCCAGTTGCCTACAGATGGACTTTGGGTCTCCACTCTGCACTCCCCTCATTCACAATGATATGCTTTTTTGTTATGGGTCTTTGATGCCTGATCCCTGACCCTATCAACACCTCATGATCACGTAGGCTGGTGTGTGCTTCCTCCATGTGGGCTTTGTTGCTTCTCAGCTAGATGGCTGCTTGTTTACCTTCAAGCCTTTGAGACCCAAGACACTATGTCTTTTGATAGCTGGTCACCATCTACTTTCTTCACCACATTTGCTTATGCACCACATTTGCTTATGCATTATGTCTTCAGCATGTCAGAAAGGTGAGCATCATGGAATGCCAGGTTAATAGAACAAACTGTTCTTGCATTTAAGGGAGTACTTGAGTAGAGGCTCAATGTCCATCTGCTACCTTAGTTCTAAACCTATAAATACATGTACATAGATCTATTTCCCCATCATCATATATGAATATATCTACATATGTACATGCCTGTAGTTAGACCTGTACAAATGCCCTTTGCCTCCTAGCTCTTTCCTCTATTTCCTTTAACATTCCACTTGTCCCACTACCATGTTCAGCCTTCATTTAGGTTTCAGTAATTCCTCTCAGTTAGAGTTCCCTTGATCAAGAAAATCACTAGTTTTACAGTTAGCCCCTATACCTGCAAGAACATGTTGAGCTTTCCCTGAGGGAACATGCTGGAAGCAGCACTACACCTGATAAAACTCACATCACAAGGTTCCGACCCCACCTCCCCTCCTCAGTGGGGAGCCAGTTCCTGTATGTTCTTCAGGGTCTGAGGCCTCCTCCTGCCCCTGTGCCCACCCTGCCCAGGCTACATCATTCTTACTCATTCATGGGAATCAGTGGACACATGGGATGGGGGCTGTTCTCCTGGGGGGCCAGCACAGGAGGCTCTTTAGATTACCACACCTTGTTCTGAATGACCACACCTTGTCCTGGATGCTGGATGACCACACCTTGTCCTCTAGCCACACCTTGTCCTGGATGGCCACACCTTGCCCTGGATGACCATGTCTTGTGCTGTATGACCACACCTTGTCCTGGATGACCAGGTCTTGTGCTGGATGACCACACCTTGTGCTGGATGGCCACACTTCCCTCCCATTGATCTCCTATATCTCCCTCGGGCTTACTCCAGCCAGATGTCCCTACACATCCCACTGCTCACTGTGGGAAGATTCAGGTGTCATCCCTGAGGGCACAGGGGCTGCCTAGCTAGCCCAGCACTCAGTCAGGGTCAGTCTGTTGGGCGGTCTGGGTACCGCTTCACTGTCTGAGCTGGGTATCACAAGTAGGGGCCACCAGGGAGTTACCCTGAAGAAGCGCTAATGGGAAAGGACACCCTGACCCCACTGCCAAGGGAAGCCAAAGAGAGGATTCAGAGGAGCCTGCCCCTCCCAGAACTGCCTCCTCTCTTCACTGCCCCACTGGCCACCCAGCACAGAACTTCCCCCAGTGGTCCACTGCCCCAGCACTGACCCTGGGTCAGAGGTGGTCATGACAGAAGAGAAGCTGGCTCTTCAGACCCAGCAGGACCCTGACCCTGGCAAGGGAACTTGCATGATGAGAAAAGCGAAGGACACGCAGTAGACTGCAGCAGCCATGTGGCCATGTGGCTGCTGTGTGGAGAGCGGGCTAGAACCAGGCTAGATCAGGGGCCAGGCTAGGAAGCTGTCCAGCCATGAGACCCAGGCAAGTAGTGGCCCAGGACTCTAACCTGGAGAGCAGGGAAGATACGGAAAAAACCCTCAAAATTGTGAGAAAAAAAAAGACCATTTGTACTGGTCTGATACAGACTGTTGCAACCCAAGACTGTGACTCTGAGCCCCCAATGGCTCTAAGCCAGAACAGAACCCATCTGGGCACCACCTTTCAGACAAACAACAGGCGGGCCTGTCCAGTGGACAGGGAGAAACACCGTCCTCAGACTACCAACCAAACGGGACCAGAAGGGCATCCCAGGCATCAGGCAGGATGGGAGAGATGGCTAATGGGAGCAGGGAGCCAAGGGAGATGTGGGAGAGGGGACTGCACCTGAGGCCATGGAACAAAATGTGTGTGGCTCATTGGATGGGACTGACAGTGCAATGTTCCCCACAGAAGGTGGTGGTCTAGGGAAGAGGCTCCCCAGGAGGGAGGCAGGGCGATGACCCTCTGCAGGTGTCTGTAATCTGAGATCAGAGTGAGGGGGTCACAAGGGTCACCAGTAAGACCTTCCCACCTCCCCCTGTGCCCCCAAAGGTGGTGTTATCTTAGGAGAGGTGAGGAGATGAGGCAGGACACTGTTCTTCTGTACCAGAGATGCCCCCACTGTCCACTGTCCCAGATCACCCAGCACAGAGGGGGTATGCTTTTCTCTCCCACAGTCGCACCACTGTCCACTGTCCCCCCAGGACACCCAGCACAATGCTGTTCTCTCTCAGAGCTGCCCCTACTGTCCACTGTCTCCTGTCCACTGACCCCAGGTCACCCAGCACAGAGGAGGTATGCTGTTCTTTGCCAGAGCTGCCTCCACTCTCCACTGTCCCCCCAAGTCACCCAGCACAATACTGTTCTCTCCCAGAGCTCCCCCCACTGTTCAGTGCCCCCCCCCAGGTCACCTATCACAGAGAGGGTATGCTATTCTCTGATGCCAGAGCTTGCTCTCATCCTCACAAGGCTCTGGGACTAAGTAGGGCATGGACCAATGTCCCCAATTCTGCCCTAATTTCTGGTCCCTGAAGGCACCATCACGTGGTTGTCTCCCTGCCTGGGATCCTGCTATCATCTGCTTCCACACTTGCTCGCCCCCTGCCCCTCCCCGCACTCTGCAAGCTGTGCAGCAGCTGTGCTCTTAGAATGGAGCATCCCAGGACCAGAAGGTCCTGTAGTCACTAGTTAAATGCTCCTCCTAATGCAGGTGCCTTCTCAAGTCCCACATAGACCATGACCATGAGCTCCTGGAGCCTTCCAAGTCCACCTGATGTCCCCTTCCTCACACACCCCACAGCAGCTAGTGTTGTATTCTACTTGGTATTACAGGTTCCCAAACTTACTTGGTCTACCACCCTCATTTCAGGGAATATATATATATATTGGTGTCCTGCTGGCATTTAGAACCTTTATACTGTAGCCTGATGCCCAGGACAAAGGGTGCTGTCATTAGGTTCCACTCCACAGTGACTGGCTGCACACCAGAGCACCAACCTCCTAATTGCCCCTGTGCTTGAGCCCGTTGTTGCAACCACCATGTCCATCCGTGTACTCGAGGGCCTTCCTCTCCTCTCCTGCCCCTCCACTTTACCCAGCATGACATCCTTCTGCAGGGACTGCTCTCTCCTGACAACCTACCCAAAGGACGTGAGATGAAGTCTCTCCACCCTGGCCTCTAAGGAGCCCTCTGGCTGTACTTCTTCCAAGACAGACCAGTTTTTCCTTTTGTCAGCCAACACCATTGTTCAAATGCATCTATTTTTTCTTCCATCTTCATTATTCGTTGCATATGAGGTGATTAAAAATACCTTGACTTGGGCCAGTGGCACCTTAGTCGTCAAACCTCCTTGCTCTTTATTACTCTAAAGAGGTCTTGGGCAGCAGATTGACCCAATGCAACTCGTCTTTTCTACTCTTGCCTGCTGCTTCCATGGGCATTGATTGTGGAGTCAAGTAGGACAAAATCCTTGACAACTTCAACCTTTCCTCTGTTTATCAGAATGTTACCTATTGGTCCAGTTGTGAAGATTTAGATCTTCTCTACATTGAGTTGTCATCCATACTGAAGGCTACATTCCTTGATCTTCATCAGTAGGGGCTTCAAGTCCTACTCACTGTCAATGAGCAAGGTAGTGTCACCTGCCTAGTGCAGGTTGTTCCTGAACCTTTCTCTGATCCTGCTGCCACACTCTTCTTCATATAAGCCAGCTTCTCTGATAATCTGCTCAGCATGCGGATTGAATAAGTATGGGGAGAGGACACAACCCTGTTGCTCACCGGGCCTGATTTTAAACACTGCAGTATTCCTTGGTTCTGTTCACACAACCCATCTCTTGATCCACGTACAAGTTCCTCAGGAGCACAAGTCAGTGTTCTGGAATCCCGTTCTTCTCAAGGCCACCGTAGTTTTTACAATCCACACTGTCGGCTGGCTTGGCAAAGGCAATAGAACACAAGTCAACTTCTTTCTGCTTGCAGCCAAGATCCAAGTGAATCAGCAAGGATGTCCTTTGTTCCACATCCTCTTCTGAATCTGGCCTGAACTTCTGGCAGCTCCCTGTCAATGCACTGTTGCAACTGTTGTTGGATGATCTTCAGCAAAATTCAACTTGCATGTGATGTTAATGATATTGCTCTGTAACTTATAGAACAATTGTCAGCCTCCCTGGATCTTTCCAGTCCCCCACGGCCACTGTTGCCCACTTTGGGAAACACTGGTATACCTATTAGTTTCACTCATAAACTGTGAGGCCCTTGAGGGAGACGTTGTCTGCTTGACTCATCTCAACATCCCCCAGAGCCTTGAGCATAGTGTCTGGCATCTCGTGGGCACTCAACAAAGAATAAACAAGTGAGTGAATGAGTGGGTTGATGGGTGGGTGAGTGAGTGAATAATTTAATGAGCAATTGAATGGGTGAGTGAGTGAGTGAATGAGTGAGTGAGTAATTGAGTAGTGAGTGAATGAGTAATTTAGTAATGGAATGAGGAAATGAGTAATTGAGTTAGTGAGTGGGTTATTGAGTGAATTAGTGTTGTAGTTAGATGCCATAGAGTCCACTCTGACGTATAGCAACCCCGTGCACAACTCCACGCTGTACCATCCGCACCACGGTTCCTGTGCCAGAGACTGCTGATGCAGCCACCGTGTCGTTCCATCTCATGGAGGGCCTTCCTCTGGGCCACTGCCCCTCCACTGTACCTGAGTGATGTCCTTCTCCAGGGACTGATCTCTATCGACAATATGTCCAAAGTGTGTAAGGCAAAGCTCTGCCATCCTTGCCCCTGAGGAGTACTCTGGCCTTACGGCTCCCAATGCAGACCCGTTTGTCCTTTTAGCTTTACAAGGTACTTTCTTTTCTTTCTTTTTTTTTAACATGGTACTTTCAACATTCTTCTCTGGCTCCCTTATTCAAATGCATGGATACTTCTATGATCTTCCTTATTCTGTGTCCAACTTTCACAAGCATGTGATGCAATGGAAAATACCATGGCACACATTAGTCCTCAAGGTAGCATATTCAATACTCTAAAGAGGTCTTGTGGAGCAGATTGACCCAATCTGCAATACATCTTTTAATTTCTTGACTGCTGCTTCCATGAGTATTGACTGTGAATCCAAGCAGCATGAGATCCTTGATGAATCCAATCTTTTCTCCATTAAACATGATGTTAACTATTGGTCCAGTTGTGAGGACTTTGTTCTTCCATACAGTAAGTTGTAATCCACACTGAAGCTACAATCCTTGATCTTCATTAGCAAGTGCTTCAAGTCCTGCTCACTTTCAGCAAGCAAAGTTATGTCATCTGCATACTGCAGGTTTTTTATAAACTGTGTTAGTCTTTGTACTTTAGAGAAACAAATCCACAGAAACTCATGTATAAGAGAAAGTTTTATATAAAGGTTAAATGTGCATTCAGAAAATATCTCAACCCTGTGCTGCCCAAGCCCACAAGTTCAACATTAACCCATATGTCCAACACCAATCCACAAAGTCCTTCTTCAGTTCACAAAACAGACGCAATGACGCCAACTGCAGGAGGAAAGCCGAGTCAATGAACGTGTAAGCCTCTCAGGGCTGGCAGCGGTCTCCACATGGGTGCTCCAGCACCCAGGTCTGCATCGGGGTAGGTCCATGTGGCTTCTCCTCAGGGATGTCTTGCTGGAAGTGAGCCTTGCCAGATAAAGCAGGGAACTGGCTAAGGCAACTGCACCCTAGTCCGACCATCAGAAAGCAAGAGACCCGAGAACTAGAAAGGCGAGGCTCACCGAGCCATTTATCTCTCTGCTCTTCAATACATGCTCCCCACATGTATTTATTGGCCAGGTTGGCACAATAAACTACCTTAATCCACCTACCCCTTGCCAACCTGGCACCTGTACATAATTCTTTAGCTTCATGATTGAAATTAAGTAACACCTACACCTTAACCTATAATCCTGTGAATATGTTCCCCCACTAATGAAAATTTGTAAGCCAACCACTTCATGCCTTTATCCCCCCAATTTTGGGTATCCAATTTATATACTGCCCACTTAAATCAACCCAGTGCCCTGAGAAGTCAATCATATTTTTTGACATGAAGAATCTTCATTCCAGTTGGAACCTTGTGAAGTCCACATCCATAAGCAAAGTCAAATCTGGACAGGGCATCCATTAAGTCAGCAACAATATGCACCAGTTCACAGGTTCAAAAATCTCCAGCTGGTAGGGTTCTGGTCAACTCAATGGGGGATGCCTCCCTCAGCCTCTGCAGGGTGCCCATTGGTGGCCTTGCCTTTAGACCATGGGCTCTCACCAATACTCAACAAGCCTAGCCCCCTAGTGCTAGGTCATGAACTTTAGAGCAGTCAACCCATTCTCATCTTCTCCTTTTTTTCCTGTAAACCAAGTCCTCAGGTGTCAGTGGCCAAACTCAACCCGTCTCTTTATTGCTGCATTTCTCCCACTTCCACTCAACAAGTAGATCCAGGTGGTCACCTAGCAAGCATTTCAGCCTGCTCTTCAGGCTCCCTTTATCGTTCAGTCCTAGAAGGGAGCTTTCTTCATGGTCCCAATTTTTTTTCCAGTTTCTGACAAAGACCAGTGTTCCTGAGAATTCCCAAAGCACTGGGTGGGACGTATCTTTTCAAAACTTTCTTTGGAGACATGACCTAAACCCATCTAAAGATCGATTTTTAATGGCTGAAAGAAAGAGGGCTTACAAACTTTCTATTTTCCTAAATCCCATATTTTCCCCAGAAAACTACCGAGTAAACAGTGTGGCTTTATCTGACCTCTGACTAGACAAGAAAAACTACCATAAGGGAGATGTCAAACAGGCATCTACTCTCTATCTTATGATTTGTTTCCCTAAGACCCCACTCCCAAGGTACCATAATGTGTTAGGCAGGGTTCTCTAGTCCTAATGCCACACTCTTCTTCATATCATCCAGCTTCTCTGAGGATTTGCTCAGCACACAGATTGAATAAGCATGATGAGAGGATATAACCCTGTTTCACATCGTACTTGATTTTAATCCATGCAGGATTCCCTTGTTCTGGTTTCACGCTGCCTCTTGATCCATGTACAGGTTCTTCATGTGTACAATGAAGCATTCTGAAATTCCTATTCTTCTCAAGGTTATCCACAGTTTACTATGGTCCATATAGTCAAATGCTTTTGCATCGTCAATGAGACACAAGTCAACCAAGATCCATGTGACAATGACCCATGTGCAATGATATCCCTTCTTTGAAGTCCTCTTCTGAATATGGCCTGAACTTGTGGCATCTTATCACTGTGCTGTTGTAACCACTGCAGCATAATCTTAAGCAAGATATACTTGTGTGCAATACAACTATCATTTTTTAGTTTGAGCTTTAGCCTTGCTGGGTCTCCTTTCTTTGGAATGGGCACAAACATGGGTCTCCTCCAGCCAGTTGGCCAAGGAGCTGTCTTTCAAACTTCCTGGTAGAGACAAGTGACCGCCTCCTACGGAGGAAGTGGATGCGTGAGGAGATAAGCTGCCGGGTGACTGAGTCAGTGAATGAGTGGCATCTTTCTGGAAACTCCCAGCATGAACCAAGTCCATTCCTCAATGCCTCTCCTTTCCCCCAGTGACTGCTCACATGACGGAGTCTCAGGGCTCTGTGCTGGTTCCAAAATAAACCAGCCAGTTCCTGTTAAGTTTGCCTTTGCACTTCAACCCCCAGTGCCTCAGAGACTTTTGCCCCATTTCTCTCCCTGGCTGGAGCTGTGTGTGTGGAGAGCCATGTGTGTGTGGTTTCTGTGGGAATGGGGCTCTGTCCAGCAGTTCTCTGCCTTTGTTGAGCAGGAAGGAAGCAGAGCGTGTCAATCTGAGAACTCTTCCCTGCCTCCAGTTGAGCATCAGAGCAGAGGTGGCCACACGGCAGTCAGGCAGTGTCCTCTTGCTTCATGTCACCGTGGAAAATGCTTCTACTTTGTGCCACACCTTGTGGCACCAAGATGAAGGGTGTTGCTTGTAAGAGACCACGTGCATCAGAAAGATGGTGCAGATAGTAGAAGGAACCAGACTGGAGTGCCAAGAACGTGGTGGCTTTGCCATGACTAAGCTGTGTCACTTTCAAGACAGCTTGCTGTCTTGGCTCCTTCCCTAGCACTTGTTCAGCATGGGAGACCACCCTGAACACCTGGGCTGCTTCCTGCTCTTCAGACCCCCATGTGCTTATCTTCTCCAACTATATCGTCCACGGGGTGCACTCTGCCAGAAGTACCCACTGCATTTCCAGTTCTGCATAGCTTCCATCCAAGATGAGCAATGTGGTAACAGGACAAAATTGTGATTTTTTTAAACAATATTTTGGGACTATCCAGCCCTGGCTGTCTACCTCAAAGACTTGAAACCCAGGAGTGGGAGATGATTTTAAAAGCTTCGTGTCACCGTGGTTCTGCCAAACTTCTGTGAAGTGTGATTGAGGGAGCGGGTCCAGCCTCGGGCATAACAGTATGTCCAGGAGTCTCTTCCCAGAGAGAGGGACTGTGAACACGTCCCTCTCTGGAGTAAAACAGGACCCCAAGTGACCTGGAACCACAACCTAAGAGGAAGGTCTCCCTCTGGGCACGAGACACACCCCAGGGCACTGCAACTGACTTCACCTTCGAACTTAGAGTCAAATGAGAAAGTAGATGGAAAGCCCTGGCTGCGCTGCATAATCGAAGGGTTACTGTCATCTCCCTACAACATTCCAGCGATATGTCACCCTCACCTGGGAAGAGACTCCGGAGGGGAAGCCAGACTACGGCTAATGTCCTGTGAGCTGGCTCAGCAGTGGGGTCCCCGCCTCAGCCTAGCGGCCTGGGAAACCATCTGCACCAACATCTGCTGCGAGCACCAACGGGGGGTTGGGGGGGCCGCGAAGGGAGCCTTGGTCTCGGCTCCTGGTGGACGTGCGTTTGTTATGCCCCTGCTGTGGGCTGTCGATGCTTCCTGCGACAGCCTGGGCAGGGTCCCCAGGCTCCGAGAAAAGGAAAGAACTGCTGTCAGATGGTCGCACAGCGAATTCACAGATTATGATTAGCAACAGCCAGTGGGTTGTCATGGCAACATTCTGTGAGGGGCTAGGAAGCTCTCAAAATAGGAACCCGGAAGTGAGGCCCGCGAGCTGGTTGTGTGCAGGTCAGAGACTCAGAGCCTTGCGTGCAGAGGCTGAGTCCCGATAGCCACCAGCAGACTAGGAAATACCCGCAGACCCGTGGTCCTGTCCTGGCGCCTTCCGTGGGCCTTTCACCGTGGACTCGGACCTGCCGACGCAGCCCACCATCCAGGCCATGACGCAGACCAGGATCCCACGCCTCCTGTGGCTCCGGCTCTTCGTGGGGCCCCACCACCAGCCGGCTTGACGCTCACCCCTAACTACCAGTGTCAGAGACCGACCCAGGAACTGGGTTTGGGGCGCCCACCCCAGCGGGTGAGAGCCCGCACCCCTCAGCTGCCCCTGAGCCAACCTCTCCCTCTGGGCGGTTCTCGCCTGCTCAGCGTCTAGCTGATTCCCACGTGCGGCCTGTGTGAGGTCCGGGGTCCCCACTTTCTGAAAGTCAGCTTCTGAGACTAGGGTGCTAGACAGACGTCTGCGTCAAGCTTTAAATACCCCAGGTGTCCCTCTCCCCTCCCCCCAGAGAGGTGCCAGGGAGGAAGGGTCCGAGCTGAGGCCTGAGGGGCGTGGTGCTGTATCTGCGCAGTCGGTCACAGAAGTGTTCTGTCTCTAAGAGAGGAGGCTGCAGCTGCCGCTCAAACCACGCATGTGCAGAGCTTCGCACACGCCCAGCCTGTTGCCCGATGAACTTAGCCAGATCCCACAGCCACGGAGCGGATTGCACGATGCGCGGTGCAGCGCGAGCCCATGGGATCCGCGGAACTGACCCCACCCAGGGTTTGCCAAGCTGCACGCGTCCTCCGAAGCAAACGGGCGTGCTTGTCCCTCGCGGAGCAGCTGGGGAGTTTGAACTACCAACCTTCCGGGTAACAGCCCGGCGTCTCAGGGCCCTTTCCCTCACTCAGGACGCTTATTTCAGCTTACCTCGAGGTGTGTGTGTGTGTGTGTGTGTGTGTGTGTGTGTGTGTGTGTGTGTGTGTGTGTGTGTGTGTGTAGTGGTGGCTTTTAAACAGCCCCCTGGGATTGCAAAGGGGACCCAGGTGAGACACCAGACACAGCCCTCCTGGAAGCCCTCCCCTGCAGGCCATCCACCAGGAGAAATACCACATACCTCTGTAGGTTTGGAATAAGTGTTTCGCTGCCCTTTCTAGGGAGAAACTGGGTTTTTGGGGTGACAGGGGGAGAGGGCTATCTGACCAGGCATCCGCTTAGTCAGTCCACCTTCGAAGGAGGACTTTTAGGCAGCTGGTGGCCCTCAAGAAAACAAAAGAGATGCTCTGCTTTCTGTCATGGGGTACAAGGGCGACCTCTGTCCAGTGGGTCAGGAAACTCAGCTAATGTGACTGGGTGGCCAGTAAGGCCATGAACTCACTCCAGCACGGTCTGGGCTACCCTGACATCTGGGAATAGGCCCTCAGTGGCCCAGCATGCAGATGTGCCTTGGTACAGAGACAGAAAGTGTTTTCTCCTTGGTGCGGAAGTGTCCACTGCTAACCATCAGGTCAGGGTTCAGATCCCCCAGCCACCCACTGGGAGAACGCGGAGGCAGTCTGTTCCATAAAGACAACCAGACTCAGACACTCCGTCCTTATAGGGTCACTATTGTTGGAATCGACCCAGGGCAGCGCCCCACCCCCACCCCGGGCAACCTCCCCAAGGCGAGGTCCTTCCTGCCACGTGAGGTGACAGAGTCACAGGTCCAGGGACAGAAGGTGAACATGTTCTGTCCGCCAGAGTACCTCATGAGCTGATTTGTAGGCAGCCACCAAACACCCTTTTTGGCTCAGACTGTCTGCTGGGGCTGTGTCCCTGCCCCAGCTGGACATGTGATTCCTGGCTGCGCTGAATTTCTGAACCACAGTTGGTGTTTGGAGGAGGAGCTCAGTGGCTGGTGACGGGCCTCAGAACTGCACAGAGGATTCAAAGCTACGGTTCGTTGGGGGAAAACTTATTCTTTATAGCTTATACTTTAAAAGCTCTCTTCTCACTTGCTGGAGGCGAGGCCCCACAGAGAGTGTGGCCCTGAACTGTCCTCTCTCATCCTGCTACCCCTGACCATTCCCTCTGCTCATTGTCCCTCTCCCCGTCAAGGCTCCTCATCTGACAAGATGTCTTGGAGCCCTTCCTTCACCACTTACCCAGGTTTAATCTTGAAAAGAGCTTGGGCCTGCAGGGCTGGTGGTTTGTGGGATAGGAGGGTCCCCCTCACCTGCAGAGAGGGTGGCCATCTCAGGGTCCCCAGCCCATCTCTACCAGGTGGCTGGGACAGTCCTTTCGGACCTCAGGGATCTGTCTCCTGTCACCCTTGGAGAGGACCCAGACAAGTCTGAATGGGAGTCCCAGCCGGTCACTTCCTGGGGTTAACCCTGAGTGTCCCATCTGCTTCCTCATCCAGAAATGAGGGTGTCACTGTTGGCCATGCGGGACTGCAGAGAGGTCCAGTGTGTGGAGATGGCTTATCTGGGACAGGTACTCGGAGATGTCACACCCCTCCCATTAGGAACCAGGAGGTGCCAGGAGCCAGGCAGGGCCCCAAGTGTGTGGAAGGTGGGTGCAGAATGACCAGCTGCCCACTGCTACACCCAGCCCAGCTCCTCACACAAACCAGCCTTGTCACCTTTTCCACCCTCTGCCTGCTCTGCAGCAGGCTTCCCAAGTGGGCCTGGAGAGTGGGGGTCATCCCACTTTTGGGTTCCTATCCTCTCTGAGCCTCAGTTTCTTCTTCAGCAAAAAAGGGCTGAAGTGCCCCCGCCCCCTCGGTGCCTCCCACGTCATGAAGCCTGACCATAGTGCTCCCATGGCTACACACATAGTCAGCCGGCAGCAGTGGGAGCTTCCGCTGTCCTGCCTGGCTTCTGAAGCAGCTCTTCCCCTCCTTCCCCAACCTCTCCCTCCTCCCCCTGGCTCTGCTGTCCAGCCTTTCTCGCAGTCCAACATGTTTTCCTGAAAAGCAGTAAGACCTCCACCACCAGATGTACTTGAGCTAAGGCCAAGATGCCATCTCCTCCAGATGATGACAGGGACGCCTTGTGGTGGGGGTGGGAGGGGTGGGGGTGTTTGACCACAGATGTCCTGTCTGGGGCTCTTGGATCCACTGATGTTTCTGGGGTTTGTTTGCTGCAGGTGTCCGAAGATGCTTTGCAGGAGAGTATAGGTTCTCACAGGACGTTCGCATTTAAGACGAGGAAACACTTCTGATGGGGCTGGGTGTTCCACATCCTTAAGCACAGGACGATGAACCACGCTTCCATGACTCGGCCCCAGAGAACGTCCGGCCAGTGCCCAAGGACTATCCCTGCATCCCAGGGAGGGCTGAGGACAGGAGTCTCCTGAGCTCCCACTGTGAGTTTCAAGACCCTCTGCAACACCTACCCCACAGGCGGCGCTGTCTCTGACAGATGTGGAGGCCCCAGTTTTCCTCCTCCATGTCCCCACAAGCTGCTGTGTGCCGGCAGGGGACCCTCACCAATGTGGAGCACCTGCTGGGTTTCTGTGGTCTGGATCTCTGAGTGAGGGGACCATGCTGGGCTGAGGACCGACTTTTATCTAGGACCATGGGCCTGGGAGGGGTCTATCCTTCAGTAAGTCTCCTTGCTCCCAGGACTTAGACAAGGCCACTGTGGGATCCCATTTTGGGGGGGGCGCAGCAAGGGGGTGCTATAAACAGAGCCCAGGATGACTTCCTGCTTTGTGTTTTACTTGAGGAAACCCCAGAAACCTCATTGTGGGGCTCTGCTGGGAGCACATGGAGGGTTGGGGGCAGCTCTTTGAGCCTGTGGGGTAGAAACCCATGGACTCTTCCAGAGTTGTTTGAGAGTGGAAGACCCCACGCACCCACACCAGAAGCTGCATGTCTGGGCTGAGGGGAAACTCGGGCTGATCCCAGCGTCCTCAGGAGCAGCAGGTCCTTCTCCAGGGTCTCCAGGTTGGAGCATTTGGCTCTAAACCTCCAGGCAAGAAGACACATGGGGCTGGGGAGTGCTGCCTTCCCACTCTGTTCTGCCTGCTTCTGCCATCATCTCTGGGGCCTGATCTGGACCCAGTTTCTTGCCACACATGCACAGAGCGTTTCTTTCACAGCCTGTGCGCACCTCTCAGGCTCCTGCTGCCTGCACACTGCCCACCCCATTGCCCTGGCCTCATCCCTGTCTGTGCCCCATGGCATGCCCAGAAAGTGATCCCTATCAGTGCTTCACACTCCCCTGTCTAGAACCGGCACTCCTTGACGACAGGACTCCTGTGTCACTAGCCGGGGTCTGGCTGTGACCGAGAGGGTGAGGAGGCACTTAATGTGAGAATTGAGAGTTGAGGCCATGGATCGGATCGAATTCCCTGGCTCACAGGTGCTGGACTGGCTGGGGACTTGAGGGTGGGATCGAGGGTGGGATTCTCCCCACCCCCCAAGTTAGCCCTAAGGGCCAGGACTACACCATGTCACCCAAGAAGGCAGAGGTACCACCACAATGTCAGTCCCCGGGACAGAGCTTCCCGCCAATGTCAGCCCCAGGGTTGGTCTCTCCTGTGGGATCAGTCCGTAGCCCTGAGGCGGTGTGTACAAGCATGCGTGTATATAATTGCCTGTGGTTGCCCAAGCAAGCCAGTGTGCGGAGTGCGTGGGGCCTCTGCCACGTGTGCCTCTCGTGCGTGTGCGTGTGCGCGAGCGCGTACCCACGGCTCACCGCTCCCTCTCCTTGCTCCCTGCTCTCCCCCAGCGGGTGGGGAGTGAGGAGTGGGCGAGGGCACTGCGGTCCAGCTGCCCGCCCTCCGCGCTGCGGCTCCTGCACATCACCGCCCCGCTCCGCCCCCCAGCAGTCCCGCCCCACAGTCCTTTGTAGCCGCTGTACGTCTACCCGCCTCCAGCGCAGCTCCGCCTCGGCCCGCCCCGGCGCCCGCCCAGCTGCCCGCCCCGCGCGCAGCCCAGGCGCCCCGGCCGCCGCAGGCCCCAGCGAGGCACGGAGCTCGGAGCGCGGCGGGCGAAGGTCGGGCGCACGGGCGGGCGGCCGCAGGCGGGCGGGCATGGCGGACCGGCGGCGTGCGTGGAACACCGAGGACGACCTGCCAGTGTACCTGGCGCGGCCGGGTAGCGCAGCTCAGACCCCGCGCCAGAAGTACGGAGGCATGTTCGCCGCGGTGGAGGGCGCCTACGAGAACAAGACCATTGACTTCGACGCGTATAGCGTGGGTCGCCGCGGCTCGGCGCGCACGCCGCGAAGCTCTGGCCCGCTAGATGCGTCTGGCCTGCCTGGACCCGGCGGCAGCGAGGACACGTCCAGTGACGTGAGCGAACCCTCAGGCTCAGCCGTCAGCTCGCCGGGAGAGCGAGAAGAGAGACCACCTGCGCTGCGCATCCGGTGCCCGGCGCCCCGCGACCTGCCACTGGGCCGGGACAATGGCCAGGTACCCTAGGGGCTTGCGCTGGGCGGGGGAGGGGCCCTTGGGGACGCTTGTCGTGGGGCAGCCTGAGCGCAGCGGCCAGGGGGAAGGCTGGGGCGCAACCAGGCTTGGGGGAGCCGCAGGTCGGCCCCTCCCCCACCTCGTCTTGAAGAGGTTACGGGAGGCTGTGACCAGCAGAGTTCAGGACACCCTTCAGGCACTTTCTCGGTCCACACTCCGTTAGAACGGAGAGCCAGGTTCCTAGGGGGGAAGAAGTTGCTCAAAGCCGCCGCGAGGACCTTGGAACGTTTGGGGCTGTGCGGGGGCCCTTCACCCGGCTCCGAGTCTCTGTCTTAGGCAAGGGAAGGAGGCCCTCTCATACCGGCCCTGGCCACTCATCAAGCCCACAGAGCACCTGGCGCTGGGGGAGGGAACGCCGCCGCCCGCACAGCTTAAAGCTCCGAGGGACCGCTGCTCAGCCCTGCCCCCATGTTTTAAATGGGGCGGGGACGTTAGATATACTTGGGCAGTTGGAACGGAAAGCCTGCACCCCCAAATCACGCAGAACCAGTGCGCCAACCTCCATGGCGCGCTGGAGGCAGAGCTGGGGGTTGCAGAATTGGAGGGGGTTGTCTTTTTCATCCCTTGAGCGCGAAAACCCTGGGTAACAGGAGGTTGACCCTGGGTGACAGGAGGATGAAAGCCAGGTTTACAGGGGTCTCAAGTGGGTGAGGCCTGGGGTCAGGGGCATAGCCAACGCAAGGCGGCGCTCGCTGGACAGAGGGTGGGCGAGCGCTAGGTACCAGACCCCAGTTAGGGGAGCTCTGAGTGCCAGTGTCAGCGCCTTGGGCTCTCTTTCAGGAAGTTGGATATGGGAGAGTGATTCCGTTGACGCCCATGGGTCGTGAATGTCTAATAAATGCTCATCGTTGAGTTGCATGAAGGCTGCCATGGTTATTACGCCCTTTACACGCTAAGAGGGACACCGAGCGAGTCCCCAACAGAAATCTGTGCCGCCGTTCAGGAGTCGCAGTCTCTCGAGCCGCGCGCTCCCAGTAACGGGGAGCTCTCCGTGGTGCTGAATCGGCGCGGGGGGAGCTGGGGGTGCGGCTGTGAGGGCGCGCTCCTGTGTGTGAGGGAAATGATGGAAGGACCCCTGTCCCCTCCCCGTACCCCTTTTTCTATCTACATTTCCCCACCCCGCCGGAGGCCGAACCCCCCAAGCGCTGGCTCAGTGCTGGGAGCTCTGGGTCCCAGACAAGGTTCTTTGGGACTTGGCATTTCGATCCGTCCACCAAGGCAGCAGTTTCTCCCAGCTTCTCCCGGGGCGTGATAGTCCAGCCGGCGAGGACACTGCAGGACTGAGAGCAGTCCCTGTCCCCACCGCCAGCCCTATCCCCACTCTGCCTGGGCTGCCCCTCGGCCGTTCCTCTCCCCTCAGTCCTCTCAGCCATCCGACCCCATCTCCCCTTTCTGCGCCGCTGCCGCGGAACCCGACAAACGTGGCGGCGGCGCTCCCGGAACCCTGGCACTGCGTAACGGAGCGGCTCCTGGGCCCCTAGGCGACGAGTGTCACTGTGGCGGGCAGAGCGTCCCCGAGCCCGGGTTCCATCCGCTCTGGTTCCGGGGCGGGCCTCCAGCTCCTGAGCCTGGCAGCGGTGCCCGACCCTCCCCCGCCCACCGACTGGCCCGGGGGAGAAAGGAGGGGTCTCTGCTGCGCATGCGCAGCTCTTTCCAAAACCCCAGGCAGAGTGACTGCGGCCTTTGTCGCCTGAAAATCCTCCGGGGAGCGGCAGTTTCCGGGCCAGTCGTGGGCCTGTGCCCCGCCCCCATCCTAGTGCAGTCTGTCCGCTTCCCCGGAGCTTCCGGCCGAGGTCCCCAGACAGTCCTCTGGAGACAGCATTCTGGGAGAGGGGAGGGACCCCCACCCGTGATTTATGCTTGGCAACAATGCGCCAGAGCCAGCGCGAGCCCAGCTGCAGAGACCTGTCCAGCAAATCCACCATCCCTGCTCTGGGGTGCGCTTCTCACAGCAGGCACCCAGGCATGCACGCTAACTCTGGGCAGGGGCATAGGTGGCCGGAGTCAGAGGCCCGCTCTTCCGCCCTTCACCATCTGCACAATGGAGCCTGCCATCTCTTCTTCCAAACTGCATGGGGGGGGGGGGGGTAGAGGGAGGCGGTAGGTGGGTCACAGCCTCTCAGCACCCAGGGAGGAGGCCTGGCGTCCTGATGCCCACCTCAGCAAGGCCAGTCTAACCCAGGAGAGATCAGAGGCGCCCGGACCACAGAGCTCAAGGCTCCAGCATCATGAGTCCAAATCCTGGTTGGACTGGCCTTGGTGGGGTGGACACAGGTGCTGGACTGCCTTGCCAGACCAAACCCACCCCCCTCAGCTCCCTGCCCGCCCCCACCCCCTGCAGCTTCAAAGGGGAAGGGTCATCTCCTGGGCCCCAGGCTCCTTCATGCAGACACATTATTCCACCTGCTGTCCCTGGCTCCTGACCTGCATAGCTGGGCTGGGCTGAGCACCCCTGTCCCTCTCCCCTCCTTTAACCTCATATGTCATAAGGTTTGTCAAGCCGCGCCCTGACCCCCTGCCAGAGCTGCTACTGGCTCTGTTACACTCAACTCACTCACACTCAGACACATACTCACATTACACACTCACATACTCTCAAGCGCACAAATTACACACATTCATTACTCGCACCCATTACTCACTACCGCGCATACACACACACACACACACACACACACGGCACACACACGACTTGCCAATGCCCTGGGCCACGCAGTGTCTGGTCAGCAAGATTTCTGGGTGACCAGTGGTCCAAGCGTCTTGCGGGTTCTTTTTCTCCATCACTGCGGGGCCCCTGCCCAGCACGGAGGGAGGTGGTTCTAGGGCGGGACGTGGCGCGGCTTCGAAGACCGCAGCCTTTGGAAACACACGTTGAAGATGGACCTACTGGGTTCACCCAGGGAGGATTAGGTCGGCTCAAGCCTGAGGGGCCTGTGGGGCAGATCCCCGCGGTCAGAGAGGTGGCCACCGACCCCCGCCGCCCCCACCCCCGCCGAGATGCCCTGGGGGCGGCCAGGGGCGGTGCTGTACGTCGAAGGCTCGGCACGAGGGTCAGTGCGCCCAAAGGCTTTCTGCCTGGGAGCGGATGTTCCCGAGCCCAGCCTTTCAGGTGGCGAGGGCGGGCGAGCCCAGTCGGGGGCGCGCGCGGGGCGGGGGTCGGTCGACTGGGCGGGTTGGGGCGAGGGGCGGAGTGGGGGACGTGGAAGGAAGCGCTTCCTGGTTCGAGCAGAGAGGGGCGGACCGGCTGTGCTCCGCGCCGCCGGGAGGAGCTCTCTGCCTGTAGCCCCCTCCTCCCGCCCGCGTCCCCTCCTCCGCCTCCTCCGGGAACCGGGCGGCGCCGGCAGCGGGAGCAGCGGCGGGTGGAGCAGCCGTGCGCCCTTCACCCTCTCCGGCCGCTGCAGACCTTTGTCGCCGCGCCGCGCGGGACCCCGGCGGCCGAGCGTGGGCCGCAAGCGTGAGGAACCATGTCTTACCAGGGCAGGAAGAGTATCCCACACATCACGGTAAGAAACTCCCCCGCCCCGGTTCACCCCCCCCGCCCGCTGGCCTCCCAGGGTGCGGGTCGCAGCCGGCCTGACCCACGAGCGACGGTGGGGCGGCCCCCAGGGCTTCCTAGGTTGCCGCCGCGGGTGGGGCGGGGCCGGTCTCGGCTTTGCAGCCCCCTCCCCCAGCCTCTGGGGACAATGGCTGGGGGGGACTTCAGGGCGGGGCGGGGCTGGAGCCTGGACTCAGGGACCCCTCCCCCCACGGGAAGTGTCGGAGGTTGGCCGGTCCCGCGGGACACGACTGAACAAAAGAAGGAGAGGCCTAAGTCCGAACCGCCCCTCCCTTGCGCGGGCGCCGCATGGGGGGAGGGAGTGGAGCCTCGTGCCCCTAGCGCTGCGGACTGTGGTCCCACTGTGTCCTTCCCCGTGCGAGGGAAAAGACCCTCGCCCCCAGTCTATCCGGATGGAGTGGAACCTGCCCCTCCTCCGCCCTGAGAGCGGACCTTGACGGAGACCCCCTCCCGAGACCCTGGCAGTGGTGGCTGGGTAGGGTTAACGCGGGAGAGGCCGGCCACTCGAGGCGGGATGCGGTGGGGGCTGGGCAGCCGCTGTGTGTCCCTGGGTGTGGCCCAAACAAAGGAAGCAGCTCTTCCTGCGTCGTCTTTGGGGGTGTGGCACTGAGGAGCCAGAGGGAGACCCCTTCACAGTCCTCTGCCTGGCCTCGGGGGGAACTTGGTGGGGTGGGGGAGGAGGGGGGAGAACTAGCCTGGTGCTGGAGGTGAGTTCCATTCGTGGAGGCCTGAGACCCAGACCCTCACATATCCGGAATGGGCTCCCAGGAATACCTGACACTTTCTGCATCCCCCAGGCTTTCTTGAGTCTTGGAGGGGTATGACATCCATATAGAGGTTGGTCAGGAGGGTGGGTCCGTCTGGCAGAGCTGTCCTGTGCCCACCGTGTCCCACGAGAGCATGCCCCGGGCACACCTGTCAGCAGATCCTGGCTGGCCTTCCCCAGGTGTGTGGCCCAGGGTCTGCGAGATCAGTCTGTGGGTAAGCAGAGAAACTGTCTCAGAGGGAAGTGTAGGAGATGAAAGTGTCTCTTTGGGAAGCTTACTACTAGGATGGTGCAGGAATCAGGGGCTCCCAGGTCCTTTGTTCAAACTGAACCCCTCTCAAGTGTGTGGTCATGTGGCCTGGGGGCAGACCTGGGGAGTGCTCCCGGAAGAGCCCCACAGCTCCAGTCCAGCTCCGCCCAACAGTCACCTTGCCTCCAATAGTGCTGCGCTGGACGGGGTGGACTGATGTCCCTCAGGACACATTGCAGGAACAGTGCAGCCACACGGGCCCAGCCCACAGCCTCCAGTTGCTGCCCTGGGCCCTGCGCGAGCAGGACAGGCACTGGACAGGCGTTGTCTCCAGGCAGCATGGGAGGGGCCTAGGGAGGCAGTCCCCTCAGGGATGGTGGCTGCCACTCAGGCTGGGATGGTTCCCTAGGTCCTGCACCAGCCCCACAACCACGGCGTGAGTGGACGGACACAGTGCCTGCAGCTCCCTGAACTGGCCCAGACGGTAGCCTGAGCTCACCTCAGAGATCAGTCTCTGGGAAAGGATGTCATGCTTGGTTCCTGGGTGGGGCAGCGGAAGAGGACTTTCCAGGGCTGCAGCCATGGGCTCAGGCATAGGAATGATTGTGAGGATGGTGCAGGCCAGGCAGGGTTCGCTCTGCTGTTCATGGGATCACTGCACCTAGCAACGCACTCACCAAAAACAGTGAGAAGGAAGCATCCAACCCTGCTCCCCACCCCTATCCCCACTCCCACTGCAGCCCAAGTTCAGCAAAGACCTGCGTTTAGACCTGAAATTACAACCCTGTGGACACACAGGAGGTGGTTCGTGGTGGAGACCCAGAAGGAAGGCCCACTTCTCTTCCAAGTGTGACAGCCAGGAGGGCGGATGCGAGTGCGGTCAGGTGAAGATGTGTGTGCGCATGCGTGTGTACGGCAGGCCTGAGACCTGGAGGGCAGGGGCCCTGGGAAAGGGCGGATCTTTTTGCTGCATCCCCAGTCCCTCCCTCCCGCCTTGCAGAGAGCCCGTCCCAACCCCTTCGAGCGTCCACTTTCTCAAGGGAACAGTAAGCTAACAGTACTGCCCCTGAGTTCAGCGAGAGCCGGGGCGGCCGCATACACAAAGGTTGAGGTTCAGGTCTGGTCTGCAAGTCCAGGTAAGGTGGAGTCTTCCCATGGAGGAGGGCAAGTGGTGCTGGGAGAATGTAGCAGGGAGGCGGGTGCAGGGACACCCAGCCGGCCCCAGGGACCCAGTGAAGTATTCTGGTGATCCTCCACAGGGTTTTTGGTTTTTTTTAATTAATGGCTCAGCTGGGGATTAATTTAGCCTACGTGGTTCCTTTGGTGGTGGCGGAGGTTGTAAGTGAGACCAGGCCCTGGGAGTGGCCCAAGCTGACAAAAGGCCGAGGGTGCCACCCTGATCCCCCAGGGGCTGTGCCCACACCGACATTGAAGCCTCTGGCTGGCTTCTCAGAGTCACCTGTGGCAGGCAGCAGACAGGTCACATGGCTGCCCACGCTCAGATGCTCAGGTGCGGCCAAAGACACGCCCCCCCCACCCCCACTATGCCAAGGTGTGTGCACACCTGTTTCAACGTGTGCATGTTTCTGTGCCCCTACACCTGTGTGAGCACCTCTGTATGCAGCTGTGTAAGTGGGTGGTGGTGTTTAAGAGTGCCTGTATGAATGTGTGCATGAGTGCTGATCTGTGTGTATTTGTGCAAGGGATTGTGTGTTAACGTGTGAAGAAGCTGAATTGTGTGTGAATGTCAATCTGTGTGTGTTTTTGTGTACGTAGGATTATGTGTGTGTGAAGATGAGAAGGGAAGAGAGGCCCCTAAGCAAAATCACCTCAGGCTTGGTTACTCCATGTGCACACACGGGGCAAGATGGACTTTCCACTCCGGAACAGAGCTGCAGTCTTGGACGCCCCCCAACCCCACCCCCGGGGCAGCTCTGCCTGTGCAGCAGGGTGGCTGTGGGTTGGCATGGACACAGTGGAAAGGGGCTTGTGGTGAATGTGGAGAAAAGCAGAGGGGCCGTGAAAGAGAGGCCAGCCCTCGGCCAGATGGACAGACTCTGTGGCAGTGAAACTGAGCTCTGACGTGAGAACAGTGGTAAGGCTGGTGTTTCGTTCTGTTGTTCCCAGGTTGCTAGGCACCTCACCGCAGGGTGCACGTGTGCGAAAGAAGTGCGAGTGCCCTTAGGCGTCTCGGCGTGACATTGGGGATCTCCAGTGGTTTTCTGAGCATTTGGTCACAGGAAACCTCATGAAGCGCACCTACTGACACAGTGGGCTCATTGCAAACCAGAGTTGGCTCTGTGGCCCCTGGTATTCCAGCCCCCATGGCCTATGGTGGGAAGGTTCCCTGCTGCCAGGCCCACACCCCACTCAAACCCATGCTCATCACACCCAGCCCTCAGCCCCCGGTGTGCACAGGGAGGCGCTTCAGAGGTTCGGCTGCAGAGATAACGAGGCTTACAGCCAGCAGGGACCATCTGAACTCAGAATACGAGGGGCGGCCATGGATTTCACAGAGCAAGCACAAAGCCACCAGTGATGGCCAGTTGTAATGACCAAGGAGATGCTGCTTCCTCCTCATGAAAACAGCTGGGCCAAGAGCTGTCCAGAAGACACACCCTGCACCATGGCGGCGGGTGAATTCGGGGCTGGCACTGGGCTCGGGTGCTAGGGCAGACTTGCTGATGTTCCCGGAGGCCCATCCCCAAGTTAGCTCCTTCAACAGCAGCTTGCCTGTGGGTTCGGGTGGTGTGAGCACATTTCTCCTCCTCTCTGTTGCTTGCTGTTGTCAACACAAGTGTGCACTGTCGTCGCAGCAGCAGCAGATGATTCCTTCTCCCTGCTCCTCTGCCTCCCACGGATCAAGAGAGACCTTCAGGAAGCGCCCCTTGCTTGCTCCCTCGGGTCAAGTCCTCCCAGTGTCTTGCTGACCTCCTGGAAGTCTCTTGAGTCACCCTGGGAGCCTTGACGGTGGCCTGGACCTGACTTGACCTCCTTAGCAACTGGGGTCAGAGAGCAGGGCTGAGTGATGGAGGAGAGGCAACCACAGAGGGAAGCTCCTGGTCCGCAGGAGGACTCCATCAACATGGGCAGCTGTGCCCTCTGCCCCTCCCTGGGGGAGTTCGTGGCCCTTGTCTCTGCTATAGCCAGCTGCTGCCAGCTTGTGTCTGAGTCCTTTACATGGACATTGTGCAGCAGCACCCAGCCTTAGCGAGTTCTCTGTTGTCCTCATGACCTTTGACCAGCTCACCCAGAGTCCCCTCCTCGTGGCTGGCCCTGCATTTTACCGAGCTCGATACCCCCGTGGTCGTTCCTTCCAACACTACGCCCAAAGCAAGCAGGATGACATCCTGCCCAGGGGCCCACAGGATGCTCCCTGGCTACCCTCCAGAGGCCAGTCCTCCCAATGACTCACCCAAAGCCCAGTGTCCCATCCTGACCCATGGGATGTTCACTGGTTACCCTCTAGGCCTTTCCCTGAGTCTAGAAGCTTTGCAGAAACCCACCTGGTGTTTGAGAGGCCAGGGCGTGACTTCAGCCCTGGAGCCACACGCAGATGGCCATGTTGTCAGCTGATCTGGGCAATGCATGAAAACTGCCTTCCCCTGTGTGTCTCAGAAGTAATGAGGGGCAGGACCCATTTGGCAGCTCTGTGACCTTGTGAAAAAGGCAGCCCTGACTTCCAAACAATGTATGCCCAGGTTCAGGCCCAGATGTCAATACATGCACTCCACCATCGGCCCACCAAATGCATGTCCTTTCCAGGTGCAAAGCTGGTGCCAGACTCCCTCACATCATCACCTTCTGCCACCAACTCTACGTCCAAAGTCTCACCTTCATGACCATCGGGGTCGAATACAGAAGCATCTTGGAGGTGTCCCACCCAGTAAAATTCCTCCATCCGTGGGCCTGTGAGACTGAGTGAAGGCTCTGCTTCCAGCATGGGGTAGTGGTGCCGGCAGAAGGCAGTAGACAGAGGGGAGATTTTGGAGGGGAAGGGGGCTCACAGAAACAAAGTAAGGCCAGGCTACAGGATGAAGCTCAGATCTCAAGGCTGAGAAGGACCCTCTGTCCTCCAGGGTGTCTGGGCCACCCCATTGACCTCAGACTCTGAGCACCAGCCATGCTCCTGGGATTCTGGGTAAAGATAGCCTGACCCTGGGGGTCAACCAAGCTCTCAGATTCACTGGGATCCCCTGCCCTTGGCCCTAGGCGTCAGCCTGGGATGTCCCTCTTGACCCTGGTTGTCAACCAAGCTCCCAGGCTCACGAGGATGCCCCTCCATTGGTCCTGGTGCCTGTTGTCCTGGCTCATGGGGATGGGTGTCTACCACCCCACACCTTAACCCACTGAGACAACAAGCCTCTTCTTCCACAATGATTTTAGCGTGACTCCACTCTGTGTACTGGGGATGCTGGTTCTGCCCTCCACTCCCTAGTGCTATATCCAACAACTCTTCCCATCTGTTTCTAGGAGGATACTGTCCTTTTCCAACTGTTGTTGGACTGACTCCTTTCCTGCCTTCAGGCTGCGGCCAGCCTTTCTGCATTGAGTCCTTTCCTTCCATCTAAGCTCATGAGTCTTGCTGGGGGTTGGGGGTGGGGCATGCTTAAAAGCAGCAGACACAGCCTTGACTTCTCCAGGTAAGATCGGTGAAGGCTCCAGGATAGGTTTGCTTCTTTTGGACAATAGAATCACCCAGATCCTTAAGTCCTGGCTTATTTTTAAGTGTGCTGCTCTCCTTCCACATTTAGGCAGCAAGAACCACATCACAGTATTTTGATGTTGCTTAGAAACCTCAGCTATACACCAGGGCCACTTGTTTTTACATTTTATTTTATTATCATTTTACTGGGGGCTCTTACAGTGCTTATAACAACCCATACATCATTTTTTTACAAATCATTTTATTGGGGACTTGTAGAACTCTTAACACAATCCATCCATCCATCCATTGTGTCAAGCACATTTGTACATTTGTTGCCATTTTCATTTTCAAAACATTTCCTTACTAGTTGAGCCCTTGGTATCCTCATTTTTCCCACTCCCTTCACTTCCCTTCCTCATGAACCCTTGATAATTCATAAATTATTATTTTTTCATGTCTTGCACTGTCCGGTGTCTCCCTCTACCCCCTTATCTGTTGTCCATCCCCCTGGGAGAGGGTAATAGGTAGATCATTATGATTGGTTCCCACTTTTTTCCCCACCTTTCCCTTACCCTCCTGGTATGGCTACTCTCAATATTGGTCCTGAGGAGTTTATCTGTCCTGGATTCCCTGTGTTTCCAGCTCTTATCTGTACCCATGTACATTCTCTGATCTAGCCAGATTTATAAGGTAGAATTGGGGTCATTATAGTGGCGGTGAGGAAGCATTAAAGAAGCAAAGGAAAGCTGTATGTTTCATAGGTGCGACACTGCACCCTGACTGGCCCATTTTCTTCCTGCGACCCTTCTGTAAGGGATGTCCAATTGCCTACAGATTGGCTTTGGGCCTCCACTCCGCACTCCCTGCCCCATTCACATTGACATGATTTTTTGTTCTGTGTCTTGGATGCCTGATACTTAATCCCATTGACACCTCATGATCACGCAAGCTGGTGTGCTTCTTCCATGTGGGCCTTGTTGCTTCTCAGCTATATGGCCTCTTGTTTATCTTCAAGCCTTTAAGACCCCAGACTCTGTCTCTTTTGATAGCTAGGTACTATGGGCTTTCTTCACATTTGCTTATGCACCCGCTTTGTCTTCAGCGATCGTGTTGAGAAGGTAGCTTCTAAGAGTGCTGGGTTATTAGAGCAAAAGTGTTCTTGGGTTGAGGGAGTACTTGAGTAGAGGCCCAATGTCCATCTGCTTCCTTAATACTAAACCTATGAATATATGTACACAGATCTATTTCCCCATCGTCATATATAAATATATTTACATATGTACATGCCTGTGTTTAGATCTCTATAAATGCCCTTTGTCTCCTAGTTCTTTCCTCTATTTCCTTTAACTTTCCTTTTGTCCCACTATCATGTTCAACCTTCCTTTGTGTTTCAGTAATTCCTCTCTGTTACATCCATACATCAATTTTATCAGTCACATTTGTACACTTTGCCATCATTTTCAAAGCATTTTCTTTCTACTTGAGCCCTTGGTATCAACTCCTCTTCCCCCCTCCCCTCCCACTCTCTTGAAACCTTGATAAATTATGAATTATTGTTATTCTCATATCTTACACTGTCCGTTGTCTCCCTTCACCCGCGTTTCTGTTGCTTGTCCCCTCAGGAGGGGGGTGGGTTATTCACTGTGATCAGTTGACCATTGTGATCAGTCCCTCCTTTCTCCCCCCCAGAGACACTACTTACAACTGCGAGTCTCCACAAAACATTCATGTATCATGCAACAAGTCCTTTGCCACTTTATAACTAGGGTACTATTTTCTCCCAAGTCCAAAAGCATATTTATCACTTCTCACAAAAGCCATTCCCTGTCCGCACTTGTAGCCACGTATGCTCATGGTGAGAGAAGCTTTCTCTCAGGGATTCTGATTCCTCTGTGAACCTTCACCACACCCCCTGAAGGCCCTTACTTCCACCAACAACCCTTCACAGCAGTCTAGACACTTTCCTAACTCGAACGCCACCCTGAGTTAGAATAGCACCCCATTCCAAATGTCTCAGGGAGTGGCTCTTTCAAACACAAGTGTTTGTCATGGATCCTGGAAGTTCAAGCCAGAGACTGGCTTGTGGCTCTCCTATCAGTAACTCTGAGTGCTGCTTGGTTTCTGGACTTGTGGATGGTTTCACCTGAAACCTGACGGTTTCACCCTGGTGTGAAAGCCCCAGCCCGGGGCCTGCTGAATGTCTGGATCTCATACTTCCCCTGACTGCTATGGGGACCTTCTCACCCTTCTGTCCATCTGCTGTCCCCTTCACCTTCAGCTCTGTACTCAGCACCACCACCCCCATGCCCCAAACATGCATGTGCCACGCCTCAGAGCAGGTGATGGTGAGGTGTGTGGACTGAGGGCCTGTGCTTGAGACAGCTGATGGAGACTTGGCAGTCAGTCTATGTCTCTTCTTCCACACACCGAGGAGCAGATGTGCAGACTGCTGCACAGGCATGGCCAAGGGGACCCAATGCAGGTTATCACTGCATGGATGCTGTGTGGGATGGGCTCAGAGGCTAGCACCCTCTCCTGGCTGTGTCCCTGTGTTCCCTCAGGAGTAGCAACTAGGGCCCCACCTGCTCCTTAAGGTGACCTAAGAAGGGAAAGTCCGAATGACATAGGACCTCGGTGTGAATGCCAAAAGCATGGACTTTGTGAAGGCAGAGGGCTCTGCACAGCCTCTCTCAGGAGGCCAGGCACGGTGGTGAGGAGCTGCAGGGACAGGCATCATCCCTCCTTCGCAGGCCTAGAAGCCTCGCAGTCCCCAGGGGCGTGATCCCCACTGCAGCTGCAGTTGTCATGGAAACAGGCCTGGAGTCCTGGGTACTGCCTGGATTTTTTATTCCCAGAGAAGGCTGCTGTGCCCACCTGCACCCACAAGTGGAAGACAATGTATGTAATTAGATGCTGTTCTAGGCTGCCTCTCTGCACTGGCAGGAAAGGGTGCTGGGGACAGTCCACCCTCCATGCACAGTAGGCACGTGGGCTGTACCTGCACATGAACAGGAGCTGCAGGACTGGATAGGGCACTTGCTGGTGCAGAAGTGGCCATAGGCCAGCAAGGGTCCTGGATGGGGGTGATGGCCCACAGGGAGCTAGAAAACTACTGAGGCTGTGTCCCTGCACCCCAAACGCCGACATCAGCAGTGTATCTGCTTTTGACTCAGTGATGCTGTGTAATAGGCAGCCCAACACCCATCTGCCCCACCCCCAAGAGGGCTCACCTTCCAGAACCAGATTGGCCAAAGTTCGATTATAATCCATAGGATTCCATCGTCTGGTGGCCAGAACTTTCTTCCCACCCTGTCCGAGTCTGGGAGCTCTGCTGAAGCCAGCCAGAGTGGGTGACCTCACTGGTACCTGAAACACGGAGGTCTGACTTCCAGCATCAGTCTGACCCGCGGCCAGTTCCGTGGGGGGTGGGGGTGGGATGTAGATGATACCTTTGTCGGCGAGGAGAGGACGAAAAGCAGGAAATGTGGGCTGGGTGAGGTCTGAGTGGACGACGTCGTGCAGTGACAGATGCGTGTGCAGTGACAGATGCGTCCGCATCACCGGCAGCAAAACTCCGCCCCGCGCAATCGGCGCCCTGTGAAGGGCGCCGACCGTGGGGCTTCAGCACCGCTAACAGCGGCCCAGCTCTCGGGAAACGTCAGGCGCCTGGTCTTTTCTGAACCGATGACAACTCCCGGAAGGAAGTGGGCGGGCTTGGCCGGTTCAGGACCGCGGACAGCGCACGGCCCCGTCCCTGCCATTCAGCACCGCAGACAGCGGCACGAGGCAGCCGGAGGAGCATGCAGGACCCGTCCCTCGGGTTCACAGTAAGGCTCTCACTGAAGGCGCTCCTTCTCCACTGCTTCTGCGTGCTTAAGTTTCTTTTTCTAACCCAGCTCTGATGTACCCCGCGGTCCCCCAGCTCTCTGCTGCTCAGCTGTTTGGGGTGATAATGGGGCCCCTCTGTCTCCTGAGATCCCCAGCCCCCTGTGGATCCCCTGCAGCTCTGGCCACATCTTCGTGAGAGAAAAGAAAGACCTTTGCACACCGCACAGTGGAAAAGCAGGCCCGCAGGAATGGCCAGTGCTTTTCTCTGACAGACACCAGTGCAGAAGACCTGGGCCCAGAGCCCCTGGGCCACAGAGGCTGGCTCTGTCATGGGGTGAGAACCCGTGTCTCGGCTTGGTTTGTCAGCAGAGCTCAATTTCCTCCTTGAAGTTTCCAGGAGAACAAAGTGGTCCTTGCCAGCACCCACCTTCCCCTCCCAGTAGGGTGGTGGGGATAATAATGAGTTTGGGGAGAAAGTCCTTGCCTGGCTGGCCTGTGACATTGGAGGAGAGGTACAGTGACAGGCCAACGCCAGGGCAAGCCCAGCACCAGGAGGGAGGCCACGTCGCCTGCCTCACACCCTGCTCTCCGCTGCAGTGGGGGAGGGTCTTGGAATGTTAAGAACAGGAGAAAGGGTTATCTGTCCCCTCCCTCCACCCTCTTCCCTATTCCATCATTCCATCCCAAGTTTCACTCTCCTCCCTTCCCCCACTGCCCTGCGTCCTGCCAACCCCACCACTTCTCCCTCTCGTTAGGCATTTGCTGCACACCATGTAAGATCCCTGGCTGGTCCTGGGAGATAAAGAGATGCACCTGGCAGGTGGGGCTCTCCTGGCCTGGAGATGTGCCTGAGGTGGGCGTTATGGCAGCAGGGACTGGCTGCCCCCAGTCTTTCCCTGGAGAGCAAGTTACCAGGGAAGGACTCCCTGCTGGTAGCCCTGACGACCTGCTTTTTCACTTTATCCCTTGTCTTTGAGGTTTCCTGGGAAGTGTCAAAGTGATTTACTGGCACCCTCTGTACCCTGCTCTGGCAGCCATGTGAGTCTGCCCTGAGGACAGAGTCCCCGCAGCAGCGGCTGGCCCCAAGGGTATGGGTTATATTAAGGTCCGTGGTACACATTGCAAACTCATGAGCATTTGTCTATGCTGAGAAGCCTGTGGTGACTGGAAGGGAGAGTGGGGTGTCTCCATGGAGGGCCACGCAGAGCTTGGTGACGTCTTTGTTGAGATGCTGCAATCCTTCCTGAGTGACCCCCCCCCAACATGTTGACCATTTGGGTTCACCTGCACCTAGGAAGAAAGGCCTGGTGGTCCACATCTGGAAAACCAGCCAGAGTGCAGTCCCTCTGACACAGTCGGGTCCTGGGGGCAGGGATTCCTTGGTGACAACCGTTCACCATCATCGTGGAGCCCACATGCCACTGGGGTCCCCTGACCTGCACCTGTGGCTCCTCCAGACCCCTGACATCCATGGGGACCCTAGTGTGCAAGGCACCTCCCATCCCCATGTCCCAACACACACCCTGTTCCAGCAGCTGGTTCCACCAGAGAGCCAGCTCCCTGGTGACTGGGGTGGAGCCTCCTCACAGCCCCCCACCCTACTTGCTGGGACCCAGCCCCCCTAAACATCCTGGAGTGGGAGCATTTTCTTCTCCCTAAAGGCACCCCCCACTTGCTGGGGTCCCCCCCCCTCATCTGCAGGCTGGGCATCCTGGCTGGGAGAACGGTTTCTCCCCATGACATCTGCCCTCCCATAAACAGTTTCCCTTATGTGCACAGAGTCAGTCCTGTGGGGCATTGCTGAGGGCAAAGCTGTGAGCACCTGCATCTTGTGGGCAGGAAGGGACCATAGTCTGTGGCTCCAGAGGCGTCACCCCCGCACAGCATGGCTCAAGGACACAGCCGAGTGGGCAGATGCCCCGAGAGTCAGGTGTTTGGTTTTCATGGGATTTGTAATGAGATGTGTTTTCTTCAACGTCTATACAGTCATTCTACTCGGAGTTTGCTACGGGTCACACACACACCCTCTGCCCTCAGAGCCATGGGCAGGGAGGGTACTACTATGTCCCTCTGAAATGGGTGGTGTTTGTCTTCATTGTTGAGAATGTGATCACCCCACCTACCAGGGACCAAAGCACTGCCAGGTCCATCCCTCTCCACCTGCCAGCTTGGCATGCGCTGGACATCAGGTCCCTAGGCTTTCGCAGGCAGGCCTTTCTCTCTCATCTGTTTTGGTCTGGGGCTTTGCTGAAATGTATCTCCTGTGGGTGACCCTGCTGGTGATGGACATGCGGGTGGCTCGGCTCCCAGCCTCACAGTGCCATGCAGCCACCATGCTCAGCACATGGGCAGGTGGGGAGGGGCCCAGGTACCCTCTGTCTTACAGCCCTTGCTTGGGCCCTTCCCTGAGGACACCCACCCTGCCCTGCCTGCTGCAGAAGGAAGTGTTGGCTCTCTCTGCCATTGTTCTTCGGTGTGCCCAAGGGCCAGGACATAGGGCCAGTGGGGTTTGTCAGTCACCAAGGTCTCTGAGTCACCCAAGCGCACAGGGCCTGTAAGTGGACAGGTCACTCACTGCCCAGCTGCTACTGTTGCTCTCACGTAGCAGTGGGGCCAGGGCTCAGGAAAGTGTGGTTGGGAGCAAGCCCTGACCATCTGTGGATATGATGGAGGAAAGCTCTCGGGAGCTGCAGGGATGGCCTTCCTCCTCCTCTCTCCTCTCCTCAGCCATCTCTGTGTGGAGCAGGGCCTTCAGAGAGCCCTGGTCTGCGCACGGCTAGCCTTGCCAACAGGGAGGGGGCCTGCAGAGAACAGGGAACCCGAGGGCGGGGGCACGCTGTGAGACCTGGCGCAGACAGACTTTCTGGCAGAGGCCTTGCTTGAGACCATCCAAAGAGCCCGGGGCAGCCAGTGGTCAGCTGACCTGCGGGTCAGTGTGGCTGCAAGAGGGAGAAGTGGCTTGTGACTCTCTCTGTGGAAGTCTTGTCAGTCAGAGGAAGTACTGCAGAGCCTGGCTGACAGGGTGTTCGAGGCTTGGGTCCTGGTATTCAGCTCAAACAAGGGAGTCTGAGAAGGGTGCAGATGCCTCACAATGAGGGGTAGGAATGACCCCTGCTGGGACCCAGGCCCTAACGCTCTCCTCCATTTCCAGAGCGACCAGCTGCTCATCAAGGGAGGCCGCGTCATCAATGACGACCAGTCCTTCTACGCAGACGTCCACCTGGAGGACGGGATCATCAAGTGGGTCACCATGGCGGTGTCCAGGGCAGCGGCTCTCGGTGGGGAGGGGGGTGAAACAACTCCCAGGGGGTGGTGTTTGGGGCAGTGGCTTGCAGGGGGGTGGTTCCCAGAGGGGCAGGTGGCCTGGGTTGTCAGGGGCCCCCACCAGGAGACAAGGGAGTGGGAGAACTGATGCCCATGGGCTCCTGCTCCCCGTCTGGTGGCCTGTCTGTGTGAGCAGCAGCCCCATCTGGTACCTGCAGTGCAGCCACTCAGCCAGCAGCTGGGGGGCGGGGGGAGGCTGGAGGGGGTGGTCCACCAGTCTCCCTGGAGAGAAAGGTCTTTATTTCTATGACTATTTCTCCTCGAAAAACCCATGGGGCAGTTCTGCTCTGTGTTGTCTCCAACCCATGGGGTCACTCTGAGCTGAAAGGAGTGTTTGGTAGACGTGGCCACAGGCACTCGATGAGAGTCAGAGTGGACGGTGCCTTGCCTTCGTCTGTCCCCCCCCCACCCACCGCAGTTCCTGGCTGGTGTTCACAGGTAGACCACCAGGGCTTTCTTCTGGGGTGCCTGTGGGCGACTTTAACCTCCACCCTTTGGACTGGCAGCCGAGCACATGACCTGGCACAGCTCTGGCCTCTATCTGCCCAGGACTGACAGACAGATGGGAGACAGGGGATGGACACTTGGGTTTCACTCACAGCTTTGGAGGGATGGGGATTCCTGCTGTTTCTCTGAGTTGGTCTATGAGACCCCTGACCCCCGAGTTGTCAGCTGGTGGGGGACATGTGCTCCTCCTCTCTGCTGTTGGTTCGGGGGGTGGAGCAAAGGGTCTGAGTGGGCGGGGACAGGCAGGAGGCCTTTGCTCACAGGACTGGATCATAAGGCCTCCAGTGAGGGTGTCCTCCCACTTCAGTGGACACAGGCCTCTCTGAACCCAGTGCAGGGCTCCCCTCTGCCCCCTGCCTCTGCCCTACCACATTCAGCAAGCAGCTCCTACACCATAGCCCTTGTCCCCACCCTGCAGGTCCCCCACTTGGGACACCCCCTCATCACCACCCCTGCCCTCCTGCTGTCAGCTTATACCTGACTCACTCTCCAGGGAGCCCCTGCCTGTGAGAGGCCCACCTCTCCTGTCCCCCGATCTTACACCATGGGAGGCCCACCCTTCATGACTCTTTCCCCCTCGGACCATAAGAGGCCACCCTCATGTCCCCAACCCCCAACTTTGTGGGGATCAGCCCTGTGTCCCCCAACCATGTGCTACTACCTGTCAACACCAGCATGGGAGCTCTAGTGTCTCCAACAAACCTTGCCCCCCTGCCCCCCACTGGATATGAGATGAGACCAGAGTGTCCATCATTAGGCAGTTGAGGTCGTGAGCCCATCTCCTACCAGAGACTCTGGTCTTAACCAAACCAGACAGGGCTGGAGGCAGAGCAGGGCATGGGGTTAAGGGAGTGAGAGAGGTGTCCCCCAAAGGCAGCTTATAACTCAACTCTTGCTTGGACTGTGAAAAAGCAACTCCCACCCCATCTACTAGGTGACTCGTGGCCATCTCTGTTGTTTGATTCCAGACAAATCGGGGAGAATTTGGTTGTTCCTGGTGGCGTGAAGATCATCGAGGCCAATGGACGGATGGTCATCCCTGGAGGCATTGATGTCAATACCTACCTGCAGAAGCCCTCGCAGGGCATGACTGCTGTCGACGACTTCTTCCAGGGCACCCGGGCAGCCCTAGCGGGTGGGACCACCATGATCAGTGAGTCGTTTGCCCTCCCCCCTGCCCTAGAGTGCGGGCACCAGTGTCCTCACTGTCGCCAGCACCATGCTCCACATAGCAGGCACTTTGCCAGGCCTCAGTCAGTGCAGTTCCAACTGCGAGTATGTGCGTATGGTGCGCGAGGAGGTGGCATCGGCGGTGTGGACATTTGGCGTCTGACATACTTTGATGCATATTGAAATTAAGTAACGGCCGTGTCCTGGACATGATTGCTCAGGGTACATTGGAAGCCAGCATTTGAGCTTTCCAAGACTGTTGGACACCCCAAAGAAAAGTGTAAAGATGAATTGGTACATGTGAACTAGGGTGTTGGTGGAGACTCTTGAAAGTGCTGTGGGCTGGCAGAAGAACAAACACATCTATAGTCAGAGTGCTTCTGAGAAGCACGCCGGATGGTGGGACTTCATCTTGTGCACTTCAGATGTGTTGTCAGGAGAGACCTGTGCGTGGAAGGGTCGTCGTGCTCTGTAAAGTGGAAAATCAGTCCCCAAGAGGAAGACCGTCAGGACGATGGATTGCCCCTTGGAGTCAACATCAGGCTCAGACAGAACAGAGCTTGTGAGGACGGCACAGGACAGGGCGGTGTTTCTTTCCATTGTGCATAGGGTTGCTGTGAGCGGAACCGTGGGGGGGGGGGGGGCTGCACAGCTGTATGTGTGGCAGAACAAATCCTGCCTGCTCACCATGGGCAGGACCACGTCCATTGGGGAAGCCAGTCCACCTTAACAAGCCCTCTCTGCTTGATGTCTCTGTGTCACCAGTCTCACGTCCTTCTCTAGAGAGGGGGCATCTGGTTGTATTTCTTCTAAGAGCTTCTTCAGAGCATCCTGGCTCTGTTCCCCCAGGATGGATCTGATGCCCTCAGGGGTGACCTGCAGCTGTAGTCTCTGACCTTCATCAGCAAGTGCTTCCTCTGGGGCGAGCAAGCAGTGTCATCTGCATATAAGAAGATAGTCAGGAGACACCGCCACCACCCCAGTCAGTCCTGAGTCAGTTCTTCTTGAACTACTTGCAGCACATACAGCTTCAATAAGTAAGGTGAAAGGTTACAGGCCATGCCATTCCCCCTTATTCTGTCTGGACCACTGCCTCACGGTCCATGCACAGGTTCTGATGAGCACGATTAAGGGTTCTGGGTTCCCATTCTTTGCAATGGTTTCCATAATTGGTGATGATCACATCTTCAGCTGCTTTTGCCAAGTCCATACAACACAGCTAAGCACCTTCTGCTGATCTCTGCTTCGGTCAAGATACATTTGGCATCAGCCATGATATTCCTTGTTCAGTACCTTCTGAATTGGACTTGAACTTCTAGAAGGCCCTCGTTGATGTAAAACTGCAATCCTCTTGGAATGATTTTCAGCACAATGCTCCCAGCGTGTGATCGCGGTCAGCACTTTCAACAGTCCGTCTGACACCTTCGTTTGGACTGGGTCTGAGTCAGAACCCCTCCCGGTCCATTGGCCAGGCTGTCGACTTCCCTCATCTCAGCACAGACCGATGAGCAACTGTGGGGCCGGGGGGGGGGGGGGAGATGGGGGGCTTGTTCGCTGGAACATCGCCATGGGAAGTCATCATGTGATGGCTTGACTTTCACCAAAGTTCTCCAAAGCCCGACCTTCCTCGGCCAGGGCCAGCGGCTCTTGATTACATGCTGTCTCTACATGTTGAACACAGGCTGTGTGTTCCTGTCACCTTCTCCAGATGCCTGCTGCCACGGCTCCTTACTCACTTATCGCCCATTGAGTCCTCTGGCACCCTGAGTCCGCCTTGACTTTTTCTCTGGTTCTGGAACTGTGAACAGTGACAACTGCCTCCTGCTCCGCCCGCCACCCCCCCACCCCGAATTCAAGGTCTTTGCACATTCCATTATAATACAAGAAAATCAAAAAGTTTGTAGAAAAAATCGAACTAATGGAATCTTTCCACTCTTTTTGAAGCTTTTGGAAAAAACTTCCAAGCTTTTTGAAGCCCGCTCTCTTCGTTAACTTGAGCCCCGCTTATTTCCCCACGAACCTTCTGCTCCAGGCTTTGCTCATCAGTTTGTCTGCCTGCCCTAGACCAGCGGTTCTCAGCCTTCCTCAGGCCGCGACCCTTTAATACAGCTCCACAGATTGAGAATGGCTGCATGTAAGAGCGGGCTTCAGAGTATTTGTAACTTCCATTCTGGGGTTTTCCTTTCTCCTGGCTTTAGTGACCTCTTGCTTTCTTCACGTGTAATGTCCTTGTAGTAGCTCACGATGCTGGTCTTTGTCCATTACTGCCTGGCCTACTGTGAGCACAGACTCTAAATCCCAGTGGGATGGGCTCGGGGCTGGGCATTTGCTTTGATTGGCGTCGCTTCAGCTCCAGCTTCCACATGAGCCCTGCCTCTCAGGTGGCAGAGGCGACCCCTTTCCCCGGCGCACAGAGAAACAGGGCGGTGTTGAGAGAGACTTGTAAAGCCAAACAAAGCTTAAGATAGGTGGTGCCCTCTTTGATATGGTTTATATTTGTCATTTTAATTTAAAAATGTAGGGTGAAGGAAACACTTCGGTCTTTGGGGCCCGTTTCATCTTGGCAGAGAAGGTGGCATGGGGTGGTGGTGATGATTCATCAGGAATCTCCTCCCGCCCCTGACTAGACTAGTGGGGGGATCCTGGGCAGTTCCTCCCTGCCTGGGCCTCAGTGTTTCCTGTGCAAACAGAGGGTTGGATGCACACTTCCTGGGTGGCTGTGACGATTAAAGGAGGTGGGTTACATGGGCCCCTTCTGTGCATATTTGGCAGACAGTAGCATTCCATGGCAGCAATGGCGATGGTGGTGACAATGGTGCTGTTGTGATGGCAGTCGTGATGTCTTTGCTGGTGGCAGTGGTCACGTGAGAGCAATGGCGGTGGTCTTGGCATTGGTGGCAGAAGTCCTGGTGAGGATGATGGTGATGGTATGCTCTTCATCATGGACATGGCCTCTGTGGTGGTTTGATGCTGACAGAGGTGGTGGTGGGCTAATGGTGGCAAGGAGAATGGCGATGACAACACCGGTGGTGGTAAGGAGACCATACTTTGTGAGCCCAGAAGACCACTCAACGCGTGTTGGATTCCAGCAGCTTGGAGCATAACGCGTGTTTCTCTGCCTCAGTTGACCATGTTGTCCCTGAGCCTGGGTCCAGCCTGCTGGCCTCCTTTGAGAAGTGGCATGAGGCAGCGGACACCAAGTCCTGCTGTGACTACTCGCTGCACGTGGACATCACCAGCTGGCACGATGGCATTCAGGAGGAGCTGGAGGTGCTGGTGCAGGACAAAGGTCAGTGGAAGGGCGTGAGGGGGTGGTGTCTGCAACCCCTGTCATCTGGGGCCCCGGTGGGAGCGCTTACACAGTCCCTTAAGCTTGCCTGTTTTCAGAGGACTGTGGATACACCCCACCCTATGTATGTGTGTGTGTGGGGGGGGGGAGGGTCTACCCACATGTGCCTCAGCCCTTCACAAATACCCTAACTGGAACCATACCATAACCCTCGTGTGCCTCAGCCCCTCCGTGGTTGCCCTCATCCTAACCCTAACCTGAACCCTAACTCTAACTTGAACCCTAACCCTAATCCTATGTAGGGAGCCTACCCTCACCAGTCGTCTGCCGTTCCTTCGGAGGTTGCCCTAACTGTAATGCTAACCGACAGAAGGAGGCCTGGCCTGGCCTCCCTGGCCAGGCACTTCAGGCCCTACCTGACCTATCCTCACATCTTCCTTTGGCTCACCTGTCACTCCTAACAGAAACTCACCCTGTGTGCCTGTCACCTTGGGTGCCACCCCTTCAGGCCTGCTCCCCGTTGGAGCCTTTACGCACACTGCCTCCTCCCCAAGACATGCCTTTCCCCTTCCCACCTGCCCAACGACTGCAGTGGTTCTTGGATTTGGGGCCTGTCTCTCTGCCTGGCTCTGCCACTGAGCTCATCCAGGGAAGGGGTATCAGAATTCAAGGTGCCAGCTTTGGGGGAGGGACTGCTCTCTCTTCCTAATCCTGGAGAAGAGCCCCATCCCTTTCAGCCTCTCTTCCTGGACTCCTGGTGTCAGGACTCCGATCTTCCCCCTCTCTGCTGGTGCTTGTATGTCTGCTCTTTTACATCTCAAAAGAGATTGACTTAGAATCCACCCCACACTGCCCTGCCTCCTTAACACTCCAGGGGAAGCCCAGTCCAAGTGGCATTGCGAACACAGGTTAGCATCGGGCTGACCACGAGCCCCAGGAGAACAATTGTGAGGATGGCACAGGACCGGGCAGGGCATCCTTCTGTTGTGCACAGAGTCCCTAAGGATCAGAGCTGACTCGATGGTGCCCACAGCAGCAACGAGCCACGGGTGTCCCTGTGTCTTCAAAGACTTGTAAGGCGCACACACAGCACCGGGAGAGGGGCTGTGCAGGGCACAGAGCCTAAAGCGTTTCTTCTCTGCTTGCCTGCTCTGCATAACTTCACACACACACACCGGGTCACCTTCAGCGAGTGTCCTTCTCTTGTCATCTCATGCCCAATTGGCAACCCTGGGTCTCTTTTTGTTTTGAAACATGTCCATCCTTCTAAACCAAGATGGGACAACTCCCCCCAAACTTCTGTGGGTTCCTAGAGTCCACACTGTAAACTGTTTGAAGAACAGGAGTCTTCCCGCTTTGGGCGGCCGTTGGTGTGCTGTGGGACAATGCTTTCAGCCCTGTGGTTGGGGGGGCAGACTAGGAGGAGTCCCTTATTGGCCCTACAGACACACCCCTTAGGAACCCGAACCCTGAGGACCTTTGAGGACACAGAGGGAAGGAAACTGCTTGGCGTTCCAGTCTGTGGACCGACATCATCATCGTTGTAGGGGCCACCCCGTTGGTTCCGACTCACAGCCCCTCAGGAAGAACAGGATAAACACCCCCGGGTCCTGTGCCAGCCTCTCCACTATTCTTATGTCTAAGCCCACGGTGCAGCCACTGTGTCCGCCCCGCCTGCAGATGGAACCCTTCTCCCTCCCTCTCATACGCCTCATGCTTGGCCACAGGAAGCCATGTCTCTGATCCTGTGTGGTGACCACGTAGTCCCGTCCATGTCCTCTGGGGTGTCTGTGTTCTGATTGGTTTTCTACGTGGGGATCACCCCTCTCCCGGCCTCCATGATATTCCTGGTGACGGCGCCCGCTGTCCTTTCCTCTGTCCACATCCATGCCCCTCCACTGTCCCTCCTTGCCTGGACCATCCCTTTTTTTCTCTCCCCCCCCCCGCCCCATCTCTGGCTCCTCCTCTTCTTGCTTCATCTGCAGTATGACCTTCCTCTGACCAGATCGCGTGCAGATGGACCTGGGACCTCCACCTTGAGCTCAGGGGTTTCCTGGCTTCTCCAGGCTGTGGTCATCACCTGGCTGTCGTCATTGTTTTACTGGAAATACATATTTCTATTCTCTTTTTATTTTAAAACAGGCATCAATTCCTTCCAAGTCTACATGGCCTACAAGGACCTCTACCAAATGTCTGATAGCCAGGTACGGCCATCACCTCTCTCACCACTGGGCAGGCGGGCCGGGCGGGGAGGGTTCTGGGCTCCTGCCTGGCTGTACACTCAATAGCTGGATGGCTTCAGCAGCCATTCTCCTCCCTGGGGCTCCACTTCTGAAACTAAAATGGTAGAGAGAAGACCCTTCACATGGCAGAGCCCCAAACTGGCTTCCCCGGAGCCACCTGGGCACTCCCTACAGGGCAGCCTTAGAGCCCGTCCATTAGAGGCTATGGTGGCTCCTCAGGGGCCTCCTCCTCTGAGGCCATGGTCTGCTGAGACCGTGGCTCCAGTGGGTCACGGGCCCAAAGCTGTTTCCTTAGATCCGACAACAATGCCAACCCAGCATGCTGGACACGGGCACTCTTCCTCAGTCTTCCTACATACAGATGAGTGATAATGTCCATTCCTGTGTGCTCTGTCCATCCAACCATAGATGTGTGACCATGGCATCCATACCTGCATGCACACGTGTGACAGTCCTTCTACATGGACATGTGACAGTCCATCCACATGTACACGTGTGAGTCCATCCACACCTACACATATGATAATGTCCATCCACATTACGTGTGGTAATGTCCATCCACATCTACACAGGTGCACATGTGATCATGTCCATCCACACCTACACATGTGATAGTCCACCCACACATCCACATGTGATCATCGGACTTGTGGTCATGTCCTATCACACCTCCCCACAGACAGTGAAGAAGGACCCAGCTGCCCATCAGAGGAAGGAGCCGCTGCAAAGCTTATGAACGGCTGAGGTGCTGTCAGACACCGGAGGCCTAGGGAAAGGTAGCAGAAATGGTGCTGGAGGGTGGGTGACCCCTCAGGTCCGAGACTCTCAAAGTGTGACAGGGAGAGCTGGTTTCTCAGAGTGGAGCCGGCCCTGGTGACTGAATGGAGCCAGCCTTTGGGACCTTCTTCGATTGGTGGGCAAACTCAAAATGAGAAGATACAATAACCGGGACTTGGGATATCTGGGTCCAGAAAAATCGGAAATCACCCACGATGAAATAGAATGTGTAAAGATTGATATCTTAGACATCAGTGAGCGGAAGTGGACTCACATGGACTACTTTGAATCAGAGAATCGTATGATTGACTATGCCTGGAATACACAGTCGAGAGGAATGGCGTGGCACTCACTGTCAAACAGGACACTGCAAAAATCCATCGGGAAGCACAGTGCTGCCGGCGATTGGATCGCATCTCTCTGCCTCCAAGGAATCCAATCAGTGCAGCCATTATTCACATGTATGCACAAGCCACCCAGACTGGTGATGAAAGTTGGGGAGGCAGGGGGAGCCCCTAACATTTGAATGGGTCCTCAGGAGAGAGTTGGCAATTGTGGAAAATATTAGAGACAGACAGACATAGATGTCCAGGGGCTCCTTGTCCCATGCCAGGACGAAGAGTGAATGTGTTTTCCAATGCGTATACGTAACAAGGCTCGTAAGGCATGTGTGTCAGTCACACAGCAACATATTACATAGTCAATGGGTGATATCATAAGGGGGTAACATAATAAACTAGCAGTGAGGTGAGTCATCATCTCAACCTAGTGCTAGTTGACCTCAAACGTCCCTGAGCCTCCCCAGAGGGTTGCTACTGTGTACGGTGGTCTGGCCTTAGAACCTGATTGTTCTTATCTACAGATAACCTTCAGGCACAGGGAATAGCTAGATGCAAGTATGAGACATCTTTTATGGGAGCTCCTTTATGACAGTTCCTTTATGGGGGGTTATTGGAGGGACTGTGTTCAGTCGTGAGAATGTGTACTAAGATTTACTTATAGCTCATTGCCGTGAGGGTTTTCCCCCACCAGAGTTGCCTTTCCAGACCCATAATGATGAGCATGGGTGATTTAGCTGCATGACAGTCTCATCCAGGCCCTCCATGTACCACAATGAAGAAGTGAAGAACTCTACCAATGACTTCAGTCAGAAATTGATCACACATGCAATCAAGATTCATTGATAATTACTGTGATTGGAATGCAAAAACTGGAAACAAAGACAGGAATAGTTGTTGAAACATATGACCTTGGTGATAGAGATGAAACTGGAGATAGCATGGTAGGATTTTGCAAAACCAACAACTTATTCAGAGAAAATACCTTTTTCAACCACATGAAAGGCAGCAATACACATGGACTTCCCTAGACGGAATCTACAGACATCAAATTGACTGCATCTGTGGGGATAGAAGATGGAGAAGCTTGAAATCAGCAACTAAAACCAGACCAAGGGCCAACTGAGGAACAGACCACCGATTGCTCATGTGTAAGTTCAGGGTAAAGCTGAAGAAAATGAGAACAAGTCGATGAGAGCCCAAATATGACCTAGATAGATCTCACCTGAATTTAGAGGACATCGAGACAACAGATTTGACTCACTGAACACTGCTGACAGGAGACCTGATGAGCTGTGGTAGGACTTCAAGACCAACCTTCCTGAAGAAAGCAATAGGTCATTCACAAGGTGGGAAAGAAAGAAAAGTTCAAAGTGGGTGTCAGAAGAGACACTGAAGCTTGTTTAAATTGTGGAGTCGCTAAAGTAAACGAAGGAATGACAGAGTTAGAGTTGGAATGAAGATTGCAGAGGGCAGCTGAAGAAACAAAGTCTGCCAACACCTAGAATTTGGAAACCAAAAGGAACGAATGCCCTCAGTATGTCTGAAACCAAAACTCAACAGAAGGGTCCGAGCTTTGAGCTACAGTCTTGAAATTCTAAGAGCAGACTCTTGAATGATGCAGGGAGCATCAAAAGAGGGTGAAAAGACTGCACAGTCTCTGTCCCCAAAAGAACTCGTGGACAGTCCACCATTTCAGGGAGTAGCCTATGAGCAAGAACCAAGGGTGCAGAAGGAAGTTCAAGTCACCCTGAAAGAAGTAGCCAAAAGCAAGGCTCCAGGCATTGGTTGGGAGACCTGGGGACATGTTTCAACAAGCCAACAAAGCACTGGAGGGACGCACTCGTCTGTGCCAGGAAATTTGGAAGACAGCTACTTGGCCGACTGACTGGCAGAGATCCGTAGTTCTGCCCATTCCAAAGAAAGGTGACCCATCAAAAATGGCCCAACTGTAGATCAATCCCCCCGATATCACCTGCCAGTAAAATTTTGCTGAAGATCATCCAACAAGAGTTGCAGCAGTATGTTGACTGGGAGCTTCCAGAGGTTCAGGTGGGATTCAGAAGAGGACATGGAACAAGGGATGACAGTGCTGATGTCAGAGGGATCTTGGCTGAAAGTAGAAAATACCAGAGGCTGTTTGCCTGTGTTTTGTTGACTACGCTAAAGCATTCAACTGGGGATCCTAAAAAACGTAAAACCAGGAAAGGTTGCCACAGGGTGGTATCGTCTCACCATTCTTACTTACTCTGTACTCGGTCACCAGAGAAGCTGGCTTATATGAAGAAGAGCGTGGCATCGGAATTGGAGGAAGGCTTATTAATATTTGTGTTATGCAGATAACACAACCTTGCTTGCTGAAACTGAGGAGAACTTGAAGCACTTGCTGATGAAGATCAAGGATTGCAGCCTTCGGTGTGGGTTACAACTCAAGGTAAGGAAGATAAAAATCCTCACCCATGGACTAATAGATAAACTCATAATGAATGGAAAAAACAAAGTTGAGCATGTTGTCTTGCTTAGATCCCCAATCAATGTTCATGGAAGTAGCAGCCAGGAGATCGAGTGATGTGTTGCATTAGACAAATCTGCTATCCAAGACCTCTTTAGAGTGTTGAAAAGCAGGGCGATTACTTCAGCACCAGGCGTGCCTCGCCCAGGCCATGGTATTGTCGGTTGCCTCGTGTACATGCTAACGTTGGACATTTAGGAAGGAAGACCAAAGGAGAACAGCAGCACGCCAAGGCCGGCTCTGGTGAAGAAGACTGAAAGTACTGTGGACTGCCAAGAGCACACTGTTCACACGGAACTTGTATGTGGATCAAGAGGCAGTTGTGCAAACAGAACAAAAGAATATGACAAACAAATCTTTATTGGAAGAAGTAAAGCCAGAATGCTCCTTAGAAGCCAGTATGGTGGGACTTCGTCTTCCATACTTTGGACATGCTGTCCAGAGAGACCAGTCCCTGGAGAGGAACATCGCGCTGGGAAAGTGGAGTCCAAAGGTAGAGAGAGAAAGAGGACAGCCTGGACGAGACGGATGGACACAGTGGCTGCAAAGATGGTCTCAGACACGGGCACTGGAGTCAGGGACCAGGCAGTGTTTCCTTCTGTTGTGCACGGGGTCCCTGTGGCTGGGAACTGACTCAGCTCCTAACAGCACAGCAACACCTCCACCGTCCTTTATCCATCTAGGGACGTGTGAGGATGGCCATCCACAGCTGCCTCCATCACACCCTGCTTAGATACACGTGATCATGTCCACCCACACCTTCCACAGATGTCTGGTAGTGCCCATCCACACCTCTCCCTAAGGAGCTCAGGAGACATACGCTTGGGACTGCTGGCTACTCATTCATTGGTCAGTCAGTGTCTGGGAGAGAAAGATGAGGCTCTCTGCCCCCGTACAGGTTGGTAGCCGGGGGAACCCCTGGGGGAAGCTCTGCTTTGTCCCATGGGCTGTTGTGGGTCAGGACCATCTTGGTAGCAGTGGCTGTGTCATGTGGTGGTTGTTTGCTCCATCCACACCCACCCTGCAGCACTGTTGGCTAAGGGACGGAAAGGTGAGAAAAGGGAGTGTCCGCTTTGGGTTATTACCTGTCAGGCAGCTGCTTCTCTTATACCTGGGGTGCCTGGCTTTGTTCGGTCCTTATTAAGCAGTGGACATTGTTGTGGGTGGCATGAGGGCTGGACCAGGTCTCCCAGCCACGACTGTGGCTGCACAGCCTCCCACAGGAGGAGGGAGCAGAATACCTGGAGGCTGACAGCAGGCTCCTTGGGGGAGGGGGCACCAGTGGCGTGGGCTGCTCACGCCGACGCACTCCTCCCTGGGCAGCCGTCATCCCCACCAATCACCGAGGACATCACAAGGGCTGACATGTCTGGATGGGCACAGCTCCGTGCGTGAGGTTAGTCACAGGACCAGCTCCAGGTTGCCATTGGCAGCTGTGGGCATGTGAAGGGGCAAAGGCCAGGTGGGGGCAGCCCAAGAGTGGGCAGGAAGCTGTGGGTGCTCTCCACCCTGGGCTCTGGGACCTTCAGGTGTTCAGGTCAAAGTCTCTTCTAGGCTGTCCCAGATGTTGGGCTGCACTGCTTGTGGTATCTCAGCAGGAGGGTGGGTGGAGAGCGGGCCTTGGGGTTCTGGGCTGGGGCTTCACGCAACATGTACTTTCCCTCCCTCCTGATGCGCGTGCCCTTCCTCAGCTCTATGAAGCCTTCACCTTCCTGAAGGGGCTGGGAGCTGTGATCCTGGTCCACGCGGAAAATGGGGACTTGATTGCTCAGGTGAGTGTGGACCTCGGGTGGGGCAGGGTAGCCAGCGATCAGGCAGGGAAGACTCATGCCCATCTCAGTCTTACCAGGGAAGCCACCAAATCTGCACAGGGTGCCGAGGGGCCTCAGCAGCAGGTGTGCTTTGGGGATGGACCCATGCCTGAGCACATGCCAGCCCAGCATGTCAGAGGGCTTGTGGTGGCCAAGCCAGCGCACAGTGGCGTCCCATCTTGGACTCGCAGTTCCTGGTCTGAGAGGACAGGGTGAGAAGTCCCAGGCTCTGGCCCCTCCCAGGCCAAGGGGCTGATCCCACCTCCTCTGAGCCTGGAAAGCATTTTCTATACAGTCCTCCGAATTCCTCCTGCCTCCACACACACTCGGAGTGCTGGTGATTGTGGGCAGCACTCGTTCCTGGTTCTGATGACGGCCCGGAGCACAACGTCTCGTGGTCTCTGTGGGCCTCACGCAGGCATCCCTGGCGAAGAGGAGGTGTCACTGGGCGCCGGGGCCCCTATCCTCTTCTGTGAACCCTCCATGATGACTTCCGGGACCTGTGCTGAGGGCTGGGCTGCTGCCCAAGGACCTGAGTTCTGAGCACACGACAACTTACTACAGAGCCACTTCTGTCCCTGTGAGCAAGAGCGTGGGGTGCAGGGCCCATAGTGCGTGGCCTCAGAAGTGAGCGCGTCTTCAGAAACAAGTACCAGGACCACCAGACCAGGGTAGAACACGCCACATACATTAGCACTAAGATCAGGAGAGAGGACACCATAGACTTGGAACCAGGAGAGAGGACGCCACAGACGTGGAACCAGGGGGCAGGTGTGGGACCACCACAGTCAGGAGAGAGGACTCCACAGACTGAGGACCAGAGGGTGGGTGTGGGACACCACCCCACCTCAGCTTTGTGGGCTCTGAACTCCCTAGGGCTGCGCTGTGTGAGGTCCAGGGCCCCCCCTTGCTGTGTGCTCTGTCCTCCTGCTGGGTGCTTCTCGTGGCCACCCTTGGGTGTGTGGATACATGTATATGGCGGCACTGTTTGGTGTGGAGCCTCCCTGGGCAGGCGCTCAGTCATGTGTTGCATTGTTTGTCCACAGTTCTGTGGGTGTGGCCCAGTTGCTAGCAGAAGGCCCAGTGGCATAGTGGGGTCTGCTGGGTGCCAACCTCAAGGTCAGCGGTTTGAGTCCAGCAGCCACTCCTTGGGGAAAAGGAGGAGGCCTTCTGCTCCCAGAAGGAGTTGCAGTTTTTGGAACCCTCAGGGGCGGTCCACCCTGGCCTGCCCTGTGAGTGGGTGGATGTCTGTCTGCAGCAGCTGGGTGGGAACCCGCACAACCTGAGCGCCCTGCATGTCACTGCGGAGCGCCGAGCCCAGGACTCCAGAAATAGGTCCCCAGACCTTTTCTCCGAGGGCCTGGGCAGGCGGGAACAGCCAGCCCTCCAGTCACAGCCAGCCCTGGGCCTTGAGCACCCGCAGTTCTGCTGGCTCTGGGGGTGCGCACGACCCACTGCAGAGGCCGCCACAGAGCCACACTTCCTGGCCCGCTCTGAACTCCCCCTCCCGCTCCCCTTCAGTTTCACTGTCTCAGCCCAGGTGGCCATGGCCTTCAAAGGGAGGGAGGCAGGAGAGCACTCTGATCCACCTGCTACTGCTGGGCCCCCACTGCCTCCCCTGCATTCTGAAGGCAGTTGCTCCGGGCTGTCACCTGGAGCAGAAGCCCTGTCCTCCGGTTCTCAGAACCTGCCCTCCCGCTGTGGAGTCTGCCCTCCTGTAAACAGCAGCCTCCCTGGCACTGGTCAGCCTGCAACTTTCTGCCTGTCATGAGACCCCACGCACCAGGTTTCCACACGGTAGTGCCTCCTGCACCCCGGGCACGGGCCTGGCTCCTGGGCAACCTGTCCAGGATGAGCGGCCAAACTGCAGAAGAGAAGCGGACATTCTCACCGACCTAGGACGCCTTTATCTCAGATTCCGTGTAAAACCCAGACAGCCCACTCCTTTCCCTGGAGATTCTCAGTAGGGGGCAGCTGGCCAGGGGTGGGGGGGCGGGGCACAGTGGGGGCGTGCACAGTGGGAGTGGGGGTGGGCACTTTGAGGCAGTGGTCACCTCTGGACTGAGCTCCTCCCACTTGCTTCTCCCCAGAGCTGAAGACAGGGCAGCTCTGGCTGCAACATCCGGTGGTCATTTGTGACCTGAAGATGGGCAGGTGTGGGACTCACCTTAGGCTCCAAAGCCCCACGCGCTCCAGTCTCGGCTGCCCAGGACCTTGACCAGTGCTGTCTCAGCATGAGGTCTGTAGTCACTGACCCACGTGTCTTGTCTTGTAGGGGCAGAAGCGGATCTTGGAGTTGGGCATCACTGGCCCTGAGGGCCATGCTCTGAGCCGACCCGAAGGGGTAAAGTGTCTCCCCAAAGGGGCTGGGTCTGACGCCTGCCCCAGGGACAGCCCACAGGACACCTGCTCCCTGACCACCACAGACCACCTCCTCCCCTGTCCTCCCCACAGGCCACTTCCCCGTCCTCCCCACAGGGCAAGTCCTCTGTCAAGACCCCCTGGGGCTTCACAGGGGACGCTGCCCTGACCCTGCCTCTGCCCCCAGTTGGAGGCCGAGGCTGTGTTCCGGGCCATCACCATCGCCGGCCGCGTCAACTGCCCAGTGTACATCACCAAGGTGATGAGCAAAGGGGCTGCCGATGTCATCGCTCTGGCCAGGAAGAAAGGTGGGCACCAGCTCCAGGGACATGCGGTCGGGGATCTGGGCAGCCCCTGGCCACACACGGGCCCCCAGGGGAAACTGTGCCACTGACCTCTCAGTGGGCATGCGGAGGACCAGGTGCGGGCCATCACTATGTGTCCTGAGTCAGCAACAGTGCTCTGACATGGCCTAGGTTGTTGTCCCCCAACCCCAGATGGACGCCCCATCTTTCTGGTGTCCCCCCAAAACACATGTCCGCCCCCACCTGTGTGGTGTTCAGGTCATCTCTGCATGGGGCCCAAGGACATTCTTGTTGCTGCAGACATGGGGAGGGACGATGTGCAGTCCCCCGGAGGTGCCCTCATCTTCTCAAGGAGTTACAGACTTGGGGTGGGGCTCATTTGGAAACAACGTCTGCAATACCCAACAACCAGACTGGTGTGGACAAGGTCCCTGAGACACAGACGCACAGACTTACAGATTGACAGATGGATAGACTCACAGGCACACAGACTCACAGGCACACAAACTCACAGACGCACAGACTCACAGATGCACAGACTCAGACACACAGACTCACAGACGCATATACTCACAGAAGCACAGACGCACAGACTCACAGGCACACAGACTCACAGATGCACAGACTCACAGAAGCACAGACGCACAGACTCACAGATGCAGACTCACAGGTGCACAGACTCACAGGTGCACAGACTCACAGAAGCACAGACTCACAGACTCACAGATGCACAGATGCACAGACTCACAGATGCAGACTCACAGGTGCACAGACTCACAGGCGCACAGACTCACAGGCTCACAGATGCACAGACTCATAGATGCACAGACTCACAGGCACACAGACTCACAGGCACACAGACTCACAGGCACACAGACTCACAGGCGCACAGGCTCACAGGCGCACAGGCTCACAGATGCACAGGTGCACAGACTCACAGGCGCACAGACTCATAGATGCACAGGCTCACAGGCACACAGACTCACAGGCGCACAGACTCACAGGCGCACACTCACAGGCGCACAGACTCACAGGCGCACACTCACAGACGCAAAGACAAACAGACAGGCTCACAGATGCACAGACTCAGACGTACAGACTCACAGGCACACAGACTCACAGATGCACAGACTCACAGGTTCACAGACGCACAGGCACACAGACGCACAGGTGCACAGACGCACAGACGCAAAGACAAACAGACTCACAGGCGCATAGGCTCACAGATGCACAGACTCACAGGCACACAGACTCACAGGCGCACAGATGCACAGGCTCACAGGTGCACAGACTCACAGGCACACAGACCCACAGGCTCACAGACTCACAAATGCACAGGCTCACAGACTCATAGATGCACAGGCGCACAGACTCACAGGCGCACAGACTCACAGGCGCACAGACTCACAGGCTCACAGATGCACAGGTGCACAGACTCACAGGCACACAGACTCACAGGTGCACACTCACAGGCGCACAGACTCATAGATGCACAGACGCACAGATGCAAAGACAAACAGACAGGCTCACCGATGCACAGACTCAGACGTACAGACTCACAGGCACACAGACTCACAAATGCACAGACTCACAGGCTCACAGACTCATAGATGCACAGGCTCACAGGCACACAGACTCATAGACACACAGGTGCACAGATGCACAGACACAAAGACAAACAGGCTCACAGATGCACAGACTCACAGGCGCACAGACTCACAGATGCACAGACTCACAGATGCACAGACTCACAGGCACACAGACTCACAGATGCACAGACTCACAGATGCACAGACTCACAGATGCACAGACTCACAGACACACAGACTAGATGCACAGGCTCACAGACACACAGACTCAGGCACACAGACTCACAGATGCACAGAATCAGATGCACAGACTCACAGATGCACACTCAGATGCACAGGCTCACAGGGTGGTTGCTAGAACTGTGTGGAGCTCAGATCCAGCCCATGCAGGGTGCCCACCTCGGTGTGGGAGGCCTACGCCTGCACCACCTTGTCCTCTGGGACTCAGGGGAGCGCACATCTCACCACGAGCTCTGCCTGTGGCTGTAGTCCACTGCGTCGTCCTGCCTCGAGTGCCTGCTTGCCAGCCTACAGACCCCAACCGGCTGTGTCTCCCCCAGGCCCTCTCGTCTTCGGCGAGCCCATAGCCGCCAGCCTGGGCACTGACGGGACCAGCTACTGGAGCAAGAACTGGGCTAAGGCGGCCGCCTTTGTGACCGCACCACCCTTGAGCCCGGACCCCACCACGCCCGACCACCTCACCTCCCTGCTGGCCTGGTGAGGAGGCCCCCAGCTGGGCTGTGGACATCAGGGGAGGGCAGGAGCCAGTGGGCTGTGGCAGTGTCCACGCTGACTGCTCAGAGGGCTCTGTGGAGAACAACTCTGGCTCAGGCAGTCCCCCATTCCCTGAGAGCCCCTCCTGCAGGCGGGAGTGCAGTGGTCAGTCCCCAGTCAAGAAGGCCCCGGCCCCCAGGTCCTGATGCCCGAGCCAGCTGGGTCCTCTCTCCAGGCTGGATCTGGAGTCAGGGCCTAGGTGAGGGCAGCTCTGAGCCTGCTCCTTCCTCCCAGTGGCGACCTGCAGGTGACAGGCAGCGGCCACTGCCCCTATAGCACTGCCCAGAAGGCCGTGGGCAAGGACAACTTCACGCTGATTCCTGAGGGCATCAACGGCGTTGAGGAGCGTATGGCCGTCGTCTGGGACAAGGCGGTGGTAAGGGTGGCCCTGTGGGCAGTCACACAAGGGGCTGGGCACAGCTGTCACACCCTCTCCTTCCCGCAGGAGGAGGCGGGGGCACGGGCACGGGGCAGGTGAGAGTCCCTGAGGGCTCTGCAGACCCAGAGCCCCGCCCCTGCCTCCCCTGCTGTAGTAACACCACCTTAGCACAGGGAGGAGGGTGTGCGCGGGTCAGTGCGTGTGCACGTGTGTGTTTGGGGAGTTGACGTTTGCACGTGCAGCAGGGGGAGCGCTTGCCCAGCTAGAATCCAACCCCGACTTGAGCAGGGCTCTCCTTTCCTGCTGCCCCGGAGTCCTCAGGGCTCTGTGCACTCCCCTGGGCCTGCCCCTTGTGCCCAGGAGTGCGGGGCTGGTCACTGTGGGTCTGCCTTAGGCCTCCGGCAAGATGGACGAGAACCAGTTTGTGGCCGTCACTAGCACCAATGCAGCCAAGATCTTCAACTTGTACCCCCGGAAGGGGCGGCTGGCTGTGGGCTCAGACGCCGATGTGGTCATCTGGGACCCAGACCGAGCCAAGACCATCACTGCCAAGAGCCACAAGTCGGTGAGTCTGTGCAGCCACATGGTCCCCTTTGCCCACACCAGCCCTCCAACAGGATACTGGCTGGGGCCCCTGTGGGCGGGCATTCAGCCTGATCCGGGGTGGGGGTGCGGGGCGGGAGGGGGGAGCTGGAAGAGGGTGGGCGGCAGGGGCATCTCCCCCCCTGAGCTCATACAAACACCTCTCTGAGTCTGTCTGTGTGACTGCTTTTCTGTCTGTCATCTCTCTGTCTCCACCTCTCTGTCTGTCTTCTCTTTCTGTTTGAGCTGCTTTGTCTCTCTCCATCTCTGTATCTCTGCGTGTCTCTATCTGTGCATCTGTCTCCACCTTTTCTCAGTCTGGGCCTCTCTATCCCTTTCTCTGTGAATTTCTGACTCTCCCTGTCCACGTTTGGATGAGGCCCCACCCACTCCTGAGTGCCGGGCATTAACCCAGCTTGTGGTCAGAGCCTGGAGGAGACGTGGTTGCTATGAAAGCCTCCACGGACTCAGGAGAAGCGGAAGACAGGTCACCAATCCACATGAGAATAGTTAGAAGAGCCGAAGGCGAAGTCCTGCTCACCACGAAGGTCTACCAACTGAAGAAGACTTCAGAAAGGCAGGGTGCTTAGAGGATGTATCGATTCCTTCTAAATGAGCCTTTGCCTTTGCCTTTGCCTTTGCCTTTGGGGTCAAGCCTGCAGGGACTTCACCAGAGTGCAGGTTCCCTGGAGGTCGTTCTGAGGACATGCTTGGGATGCTGCCTGGCCCTTGAGACTCAAACATACGATAAGGCTGCCATCATCAAAGCAGTGCTGCACTGGAACAAGAGAGGGGGCTGAGGGGCACATCCCCCGCATGTGAGGGTGGGCCCATAGAGCTGCCCCGAGGTCCCTGAGACAGTCTCGTCGTCCTCCTGCAGAGAAGCTGGTGGGTTTGACTGTGATCTTGCAGTGAACAGCCCAATACGTGGCCCATGATGCAGCTAATTCCCCAGAACAGTTTGGCTGTGCAGCTGACGTGTGGGCATCCTGCCCCTCAGGCGAGTTCTGGCTCCACCACCATGTGGGGCGCCAGCATGAACCAACACAGCCCCAAGAGGACTTTCAACTGTTCTTATTTTTCAGGAGCGGGCTGCCCAACCCAAGCAAATCACAGAACTCGGACCCCAAAGCAGAGGGTGGGCCAGCTGACCAGTGACAAGGGCATATAATCAAACCAACAGAAACGGCTTTGTGAGGGCAGTCAAACCAACCACAGAGGGCAGAGTGGGGAGTCTGCAGCCCCTGAGACAGAGGGCCGGACCCTTCAGCGTTCAAGGGTCCTCACCACTTGGCACCCACCACCAGCCTCTGAAGCTGCACCTCTTTCGAGGAGCAGACCGCCTTCCAAGTGTCTCTAGTTCATTGCAAACGCCCAAGCGCCCAGCCTGGCAGGTGGAGGCACTTGAAGAAGGCACAGGCCGGGAGCAGTAAGGAAGGCTCCCTGGGGACCCCGTGCGGACACCGTGAGACAGGGTGGCCAGAGGCCGTCCCCCCCACCTCAGGGCCCAGAGCAGGCCAGTGTGGGACTCAGGAGGCCAGCGGGGAACAGAGGAGGTCAGTGCTGGACAGAGGTCAGCAGCGTCCAAGGCCTGTAGGAGAGAACTCATGGCTCAAAGGGTGCTGGGGATGCCTGGCACTCAGAGGAGTAGGCTCCTAGTCAGTGGGAGGTGTGGGGCTCCCCACTGGGAAAGTTACACAGGGTTTCACCCACAGAGGGCCATCCTGCGGGCGCTGCCTTGGCCTGAGGCTGCAGAGTGGCCTGCTTTTCCTCTCTTTGTCAGATCATGAACATGACATAATTTTAAGACTAGTGTGGCTATTGGCTGGAGCCCCTGGGGGCGTGGCTTGGAGTGTCGCTCCGGGGCAGAAGGCTGGCCTTGCAAACCCTCCCAGATGGACCCAGGGATGAGTCCCAGGAGCTGTGAGCCCGGGGGGGCTGGCTGGCAAGGAACAAGGCCCCACCACAGTCCAGCCAAGGGCTCCTTGGAGACCAGGAGGAGAGGCACCACCTCACGGACATGGGACATACTGTCAGGAGGGACCAATCCCTGGAGAAGGATGTCATGCGGGGTAGAGCGTCGAGCTGGTGGAGGAGAGGAAGGCCCTCGCAGACACCCTGGCTGCAGCAGTGGCTCAAAGTGCCACCGTGATGAAGACGGTGCAGTCTGGGCCGTGTTTCATTCTGCTGCTCGAGGGTCAATATGAGTCAGAACCAGCCCGACGGCACTGCCCTCAGTGCCCAGCAGCAGGGGAGGGCCGGAGCACCCAGCTGCGGAGAGACAGGCAGCCGGGCAGCGTAGCCACGGGTCACTGGAGGCTGCAGGCAGCAGGTAAGGGCCGGCTCTCTGTTGCAGGCTGTAGAATACAACATCTTTGAAGGCATGGAGTGCCGTGGCTCCCCGCTGGTGGTCATCAGCCAGGGCAAGATTGTCTTCCAGGACGGTAGCCTGAGCGTGAGCAAGGGCCTGGGCCGCTTCATCCCCCGGAAGCCTTTCCCCGAACACCTGTACCAGCGCGTCAAGATCCGGAGCAAGGTGAGCAGGCGGGGCGCAGCCAGGAGCGCAGACCTCGCCTAGTGCATGGGCACCCAGGGGGCCAAGCCCAGGACAGCCTGGCAGGGAAGCACTTGAGGGCCCTGGAGAGCCCTGGAGGGGGGCACATAAGGGCCCAGGTCCAGGACAGCCCTGAAGGGGGGCACGTGAGGGCTCGGGACAGCCCTGGAGGGGCACCCGAGGGCCCAGGTGCCCTGACCCATGGCTGCGTTCCCCCATCCAGCCATGGGTCTGGTATGGTCTCACACTCGTAATAGCACTGCAGCTGCAGGGACCTCACCCCCAAACAAGGGGCCCGCCTAGGCTCTCGGACTCATGGATGGATGGAGACCATCATGCTGGGGCCAGGAGGGACGCTGAGTGTACGAGCCCACCCTGGGCTGCTCTTGCCTGTGTTGGCTCTTGGGCTCATCTCCACAGGAAGTCCCCAGGTCACTTCTTGCCCACACGCAGGTGCACGGGCTGCAGGGCGTCTCGAGAGGCATGTATGACGGCCCTGTGTATGAGGTGCCAGCCACACCCAAATATGCAACCCCCGCACCATCCACCAAGTGTTCGCCTTCCAAGCACCAGCCCCCACCCATCCGGAACCTGCACCAGTCCAACTTCAGCCTGTCAGGTGAGATGGCGCAGGGCCCCCGGGGGCCGGACCGTGTGCTCACCCTCAGCCCCTGGGTACACATGATGGGCAGACACACATGTGGACACTACAGCAGCATGGACACCACCACTGGGCAGGACCCCATCTGGGCCACCTCCTGAGGCCGGTGGCTCCATCCCACCCACACAACAGCCCTTATTCAAGGTTCAAGGCCTCTTTTTCTTTCTCAGACTTTAATTTTTAAGCAGCTTTAAGTTTGCAGAGACATCGCTGGGGAAATGCGGTAGTCACACCTGACACCCCCCAGCATCTCTCATTCCCACAGCGGTGCCTTCATCACAGCTGACACCACACACACACACACACACACACACACACACACACACACAGAGCTAGTGCTCATGCTGTCACATGCACCAAGTCCACCACTCACGCCACGGTCACTTTGCCACTCAGCCCACATTGCACAAGGACTCTGTGAGCAGGGGTTAGCTCCGTGCTTCCGCCTCGCTGCCCGACTGCCAGATGGTCTGACAGATTGTGTGGGTGGGCCTCAGGGTCCGTCGATCTGTGCAGAGACCAGGACACCCCTGGTCACAGGTCACATGGGTGCGATGGAGGGGCTGACATCACAGCTGGGAGGGCAGCCACATGAGCATGTGCAAACGTGGATGCAGACAGGAGCGGGCTTCCTCCACCAGCCTCAGCTCACTGACCCCTGGTCTCACTGGAGGACAGAGTTTGAAACGGAGACAGCGATGATGCCGTAACCAAGACAGGGCTGAGGGGCATCTGCTTGGTATGCATGCCTCAGTGGGGCACAAGCTGGGTCCCCAGAATCACCCTTGCTCCCACTGCCCAGTCCCCCACTGACCACCTGTTCCATTCCCACTGCTAAATTCTCCCACTCTCTGCCTCGCTCCAGCTGCACAGTCCCCCCACTGATCTCTTGCTCCCATTGCCCAGTTCCCCCCAACCCCTCATTCCCGCTGCCAAGTCCCCCTACTAACCCCTCGCTCCCACTGCTCAGTCCCCCCACTGACCGCTTGCTCCTGCTGCCCAGTGCCCACATGTGACCTTCATTCCCACTGCTCCACACCCTCCCAGCATCCCAAGCCTCTGGGTCCTGAATGTTTGCACAGCGCCCACCTTGGGCAGATCCGTCACCACTTAGCACTCGGCCCGAGCGTTTACTGTGCATTCGGCACGGCGGAGCTGGGACGGAGGCGGTCTTCTAAGTAGTTGTCCAACAGCAAGGGAAAAAAGCACATGATTAGTGGAGAGCAAATGTTTTGAGAATGATGAGGGCAATGAATGTACAAATGTGCTGTACACAATTGACTCATGTATGGATTGTGATAAGAGTTGTATGAGCCCCTAATAAAATGATTAAATAAGAAAAAGCAAATGATTAGACTGACGGTTGGCAGAACTTCCCTTTGGTAGTGATGCAGGGAGTGCACCTGTTGTTAGTACACATGCACATCCATCTGTGCACACCAAAAAGCATGCAGATGTGAACACTCACACATACTACACATACACCACCACACATGGGCACACAAATGGAGTTACCATATGTGTGCATCTGCAATGCATGGATTCACCGTCATGCAAGCACAAATGCACACATGTACACACATGAAACATGCAGGCGTGCACATACACACACATGCAGTTACCATATGTGCTCACACACACTGCATGCACAAACCCACATGGACACATACATGCGACCCCACACCATGCATGCACCACCACCCATGAACAATACCTACATGTATATGTATGCACACACCTGGCATGCATGCACGTGTATACAATGAACATGTGGGTGTGTACCGCATGCACAGCAGGCGTCTGGGACATCGTGTGGAGTCCTGCGGGCAGGGATGTTCCCACAGTGGCTCTAGGACAAGCATTAGGGACATGCCAGTTTGGCCTTCAGCCCTGGCCGGCCTTCCCCTTAGCTCTGGTCCCCCCAGCAGCCCAGCCCCAGCCTCAGTCCATCCCTTAGCCCTGCCCCACAACTCCCTGGGCTGAGCAACTGTGTTCCCATCTGTGAGGTTGGGCAAGAACACCACCTGGCAGAGGGGCTGCATGGCCTCCACTACTCTGGGGTGGGGGGTGGGGGGTAGGGGATATATGTGCCCTGCCCACCGAGAGCATACCCACATGCCTGAGCCTCATCTCAGGTCAGACTGCGGGGAACCAGGCGCCACCTTTGGTCTGGAAACCACAGGTATCGGGCTCTGTCTGTGAGACTTGGCGTCCGTGAGCCAGGCTCTTCAGGGGGGCATGAGAAGGGAGCCCTCAGTGCTGCTGAGCCCCACGCATAGAAGCTTCGTTTGCCTCTGAGTGTTTTCACCATGAGGGCAAATCCTGGCTGTAGGAGAGAGGAGGGCAGAGTCAGTCACGGTGGCAGCCGGGTCCAGGGCCTGCAGGCGGAGGGGGTGGGGGTGGCGGGGGTGCTGGCACAGGGCTGCTACGGTTGTCCAGAGCAGCAGGTCTGGCCAGCTCAAAACTCTGCCTGGTCCACTGCCCTCTTGCGGCTCTGGTCACTACCCTCACTGCCCACATCATTCTCTCTTCAGGCGCCCAGACCGATGACCACAACCCCCGGCGCACAGGCCACCGCATCGTGGCGCCCCCCGGTGGCCGCTCCAACATCACGAGCCTCGGCTGAGGGTGGCAAAGAGCCTGGGCTGAGCAAGTCCCCACCTGCCATGTCTCTGCTTGGTGTGCAGGGGCACAGCGGTGTCTCCCATTGTTAGGAAGAAGCGGTACTAGTGTGATGTGTTTGCTTGGAAATGCCTTGCCCTGTGTTCACACGGACTCACCTCAGAGCATGGTGTCTGCGTCCCTCTAGTGACCCCGGGTGGCCCCGTCTTGTTCTCCACCCACTCCCCACCACCCCGTGGCTCCACCATTCTCTGAGCAGTGCCCCCTGTATCCCGTAGCTGTCGTAGAGTAGTTGATGCATGTCCCCGAACTGTGTATGCCCATCTTTGAGCGTGTCTGACTCCACACACGGAGGACAACGTGAACATGGTGCCAAGACCTCACCCCCACCTGGGGGCGTCCCCCAGCCCCTGACACAAAGCTGTTTACTTGCTGCCCCACCCCACGTGGACCCCAGGAAGAAGCCCTCCACCAGCTCCCCCTGGGGGATCACCTGGGAGCCCTCAGGAAGGTGGGGGCCCTTGGCTGGCTGCCTCGCTGTCCTGCCACTCGGCCTGTGTGTCCTTTAGCCAGCCTTGCACCCGCTGAGCGAGACTCCCCCAGAGCCATCGCCAACCTCCTTCAAGGCTGCTGGGGGGAGGGGCTCCCCTGGCAGTCCAAGGCACGGGGCAGGACAGCCTGGTTTTTAAAGTTTTGTACAAAGATTTTCTTTGTAACCACCCACCCCCATTTTTACTTAACAACCGACTTGTTGTGACTCTTATTTCTGAACTCAAAGCTGGTGGAAATAAAGAAAAACATTGCTCTCAGACCAGACTGGCAACCTGAGTCAGCCTCCAGCTGGGTGGGAAGCCAGGGCGGGGGTCTGGGGGGCGGCAGACAGCCAGGTATGGGACTCAAGAGAGAAGGCTCTACAAGGTGGGATAGGGGGGTGAAGATGGTACAGGCCAGCCAACGTCTGACACACAGGCTGCACAAGCATTCTGGAGCTTGTGGTCGGTCCGTGCTGGCCAATGGCTCAGCTGACAGTGCTGCTGCAGGAGCTACCCAGAGAAAAGTCTAGGACGCCCCCGGACCAGACAGCGCCCCTGCCGTGGAAGAATTCTATCAGCCCTCTCAGATCAAGGCCATGGTCAGATGGTAGTTAGAACCTCTCAGGTTGAGGAAGCAAGGAGGTGACAGGCCAGGGCAGGGGGTGCAGAGCCAGGTGGGTCTGAAGTCAGCAGGAACATGGCAGGCCACATGGGCCACCCCTGGAGCCAGATACAGAATCCAAGCCAGCAGGAAGGTGGAGAGCCAGAGAAGGCTCGCCCTCCTCGCTGTCTCTCATAAGAGGCCACCCCCCCAGGAGGCTTCACCAGGCTACGAGCTTAGTGATTGATTGAACTCCACCCCTCCTGCCACACAGGCCTTCGAGGGGACAGAAAAGCCAACAGTCCCAGCACCCCATGCCACAGAGCCCAGCCCTGGCTGGTCCTGCACCCGCCTCATGTTGGGCCCGAGTCCCTGTGGCCACCACTGGACAAGCTTTACCCGTGGGAGTCTTGTATTCACTGTCTGCTTGACTGAGCAGGGTGCCCCTCTCCGGGGATGGGTCCTTCCTCAAAGTCTGTTCCAAATGTGTGGGATGAATCTCCACATCCGCACGTCTGGGGAGCATTCTGACTACTTTCCAAAGTCCATGGTGCTTTCCGCATTCTTCACCAACCCGTATCTGTCCCGGGTCTCCCCCCACCCCCATCTCTGTCAGTCACCCTCAGCTGTTTGCTGGGCGTGGGACCATGGACAACCGCTGTGTCCTCAGAGCCCTGTGCACTGTGCCTGGCTCTCTGCCCAGGGCAGCGCGTGTGATGGGCTTCTTGACTGCAGCCTCCCTGTGCGTTGTTGGGGATTCATGTAAAACCAGCCCTCCCCACCCGCCCCGGGGCAGCAGCCATCGTTTCTCCATGGATTGGGTTTTCCTGGCTTCCGCTCTGAGAGTCTTGTTTTCTTTGTGTTGAGGTAGCATCCATTCTGCAGGCTGCAGTATTTGATTTTCATCAGCAAGTACCTCAAATCTGCCTTCCTTTCCACGGGCAAGGTTGCATCTTCTGCACCGCACAGGCTGCTGTTGAGTCTTCCTGCATCCTGAAGCCACGCTTTTCAGGGAGGCCCCTGCCTGGGTTACTGACTCGGCGTGGAGATTAACCAGTCTGGTAGAGATGGGCCCTGACACATAGTCACTCGGCATGCCCTGGGTCTGTTCCAGCCACAGCCTCCCGCTGCGAGCTCGGCGGCCCCTTTCTTCACGGTGCTCGCCATGGTGTGTTGGAAGCCTCGCAGTCGAATGCCTTCGCTTCTAAACACAAGGACACATCTTTCTGGTATCCTCAGCGTTCAACCAAGGTCCATCGGACGTCAGCAATGATTTCCCTTGTTCCATGTCCTCTTCCAAGTCTATCCTGAACCTCTGGCAGCTCTCTGTCAATGCCCTTCTGCGACCATTTTCTAAGTTGTCCTCAGCAAACAGTTACTTGGGTCCATCTGAATGATACTGCTTGATCATGTATGTCCGTGATCATGCATGCATGATCCATGCGTGCATCATTCATGCATGCATCGTCTGCCCTTGAAACGGGCACAGACATGGTCTCAGTGATCTGGTGACCACTTTGCTGTCTGGGCGTGGACGCTGAGAGCTCCCAGGGCTAATAGAGATGTCTCGGTCGTGTCCCATCAACCATGGGGGCTTGTCAGCAGTGCCTTCAGAGCAGCTTGGCTTCACCATGCAGCACTACTGCTCCTTGACCTACGTCCCTGCTGCCATCACCCCGAGGCCAGCACTATTTGCCCCATTTCACAGATGCCACAGGGCTAGGAAGTGGTACGGTCAGGACCTGCATCCAGAACCCCTGGTCCTTGCTCCTGAGAACTGTTATCCGGCAGGGTGATACTGTAGGCCCATTCCTCGCTGGTGATTGCCTGCTGCTGACCACCCTGAAGCATGCCAGGACACCTCGGCAAAGGTCCAAGGTCGGATGTGGCCTTTTTAGGAACAGCCTGGTGCCTGGAAGAGGCCCTGGCCTGTGAGCACCTTGAAAGATAAAGCAGGGAATGGCCAGTTGGAAGGAGAATTGGCAGCAGCATTCACCACCCTGGTCTCTGGAGGGCTCTCTCCCCGATGGGACAGCAGTGCCCTACCCTGCCAGCTTGCAGCAGGAGCTGCGGGGCCTGGGCACCCACAGTCCTTTCAGAGCTGTGGGCAGGGCCTCTGTGTTAGTCCAGGTAGACTAGAGAAACAAATCCATGGACACACGTATGTGTATAAGAAAGAGATTTATATATAAGAGCAATTGAACATTGAGAAGACAGCCCAGTCCAGTCTAGATCAAGTCCATAAGTCTGATATTAGCCCATATGTCTGATACCAATCTATAAAGTCCTTTTCAGACTCACGCAATACATGCAATGACGCCGGATATAGAAGATCACAGGCCAGTGGGTGGGAAGTCTTGTGGATCCAGTGGCGTTGTAAGCATCCATGCTGGCAGGGTTCTCTACGCGGCTTCTTCAGCTTCAGAGGTCTGGTTACATCAGGGGAGGTCCATGTGGTTTGTCAGCTGCAAAGTCTCCCAAGGAGTGGCAGAGAGAGAAGTGTCTCCTGCCCCAAGGAGGGAGAAGTACCAGATTTCCCAGAATCCTCAGGAGAAGGCCATGCCCACACAAAGGCCTCGTTGACTATGATCTGATTGACAAGCTAGACTCCACCCCTAACTCTTAATCCTCAAATTGACAGGCGATTATATATCTACCCCAGCCTCCCAGCTGGCACCCAGAGACAGTGCCCGTCCTGGCTGCTGGAAGTGCGTGAAGGCCCCACAGATGCATGCGGACCGAGTCCTATACTGACACGCCGGATCCAGGAGAGGCCACAGGCCCTGCCCAGCTTCAAGGGGCCCTCACCCTGTGCAGGTGGGGCTCCTCCTGACAGATGGACACAGGTTTCTGGAAGTTTCTAGGCATCTCTGGCCTGGCTCTCTGCCCTGGCAGACACGGATATGCTGGAAGTTGATCCTGCGTGGGCTCTGTGTGTGAGGACGTGTGGGCCCTGTGTGTGTGAGGACGTGGGCTCTGTGTGTGGATGTGTGGGCTCTGTGTGTGAGGACATGTGGGCTCTGTGTGTGAGGACATTGGCTCTGTGTGTGTGTGGATGTGTGGGCTCTGTGTGTGAGGACATGTGGGCTCTGTGTGTGTGGATGTGTGGACTCTGTGTGTATGGATGTGTGGGCTCTGTGGAGGACATGGGCTCTGTGTGAGGACATCTGGACTCTGAGTGTGTGGACGTGGACTCTTTGTGTGAGGATGTGTGGGCTGTGTGTGTGAGGATGTGTGGGCTCTGTGTGTGAGGACATGTGGGCTCTGTGTGTATGGATGTGTGGGCTCTGTGGAGGACATGGGCTCTGTGTGAGGACATCTGGACTCTGAGTGTGTGGACGTGGACTCTTTGTGTGAGGATGTGTGGGCTGTGTGTGTGAGGATGTGGGCTCTGTGTGTGTGGACGTGTGGGCTCTGTGTGTGTGGATGTGTGGACTCTGTGTGTATGGATGTGTGGGCTCTGTGTAGGACATGGGCTCTGTGTGAGGACATCTGGACTCTGAGTGTGTGGACGTGGACTCTTTGTGTGAGGATGTGTGGGCTGTGTGTGTGAGGATGTGGGCCCTGTGTGTGTGGATGTGTGGGCTGTGTGTGTGAGGATGTGGGCTCTGTGTGTGTGAGGACATGGGCTCTGTGTATATGAGGACGTGTGATCCCTGTATGTGTGGACGTGGGCTCTGTGTGTGAGGATGTGTGATCTCTGTGTGTGTGAACGTGTGGACTCTGGGTGTGAGGATGTGTGGACTCTGAATGTGTGGACTGTGTGTGGGCATAGGCTCTGTGTGTGTGAACGTGTGGCTCCTTTTATGTCCTGAGAGAGCAGGACAGGGTGGGCTTGTCTGCACAGGGAGGGTGGTGGAGTGAGTGTCAGGACAGGATGCATCTGTGATCAGTCCCCTCCCCCAGGCAGCAGCCCTGTGTGGATGTGGGTAGCAGTGGTGAGGTTGAGCAGGGTAAGGGGTATGACATCTGGAGTTGGGGGAAGAAACTGGGTCCAAAGGGCAGGGGGTAGGGATGAGGGACCTGCCAGAGCAGGGCCTGCCAGGTACCCCTGGGAGAGGGAGGCCTGTCCGTGAAAAGTCAGCCTGGGTCTCGTGGCATTCTCCCAAAGTGCAGCCTGCTCTCCTCTCTTCATGTCCCCATTGTGGGTCAGGGCTGCAGCAGGTACACCAGCCTCCTGTGCCCACCCCCACCATTCCATCTATCCATCTGTCCCTGGTGCTCAGTGTCTGTGTGACCTGGCTCCCCTCCTGCCCCACTGCATGTAGCACACACCCCGGACCCTGCTGTGACATCCAGGGCCACAGGTGTCAAAGGCAGGTGGGGTGGTGGAGAGCCCCCCGCACACACACATACACATAGCAGCCACTCTGTGACTTCCTGCTCAAGCCTACCTCCCCTCTGCTGTAAGCACCTCACTTCCTACCTCACTCTGTCTCCCCAGGCCAGACCCACACCCAGTACTCTCTGGGGATTAGCCTGCCCTGGGCACACAACAGGTGGCAGGTGGTTAGCCCTGGGGAAGGTGCAAGTGGCCAAGTCACCTTCTATAGCCCATGAGGCTGTCCCACCCACTGTAAAAGCCCACCCACTGCCCTTCTCTACCCCGACTGCTGGTCACTGGGCTGGGGGTCCAGGGGCAGACAGGAGACCCCTGTTTGCCCACAGGGGTGCCATAGAGTTCCATGGATAACCTCCTTGGGAGGTCTGAGAGTCAGACCAGGAGTCCTGGCTGTGAGAGCTGTTCTGTCCTGGAGACCAGTCCAGTCTCATCTCCAGCTGGGCAGGTGTGTGCACACGTGTGCAGGGTGTGTGTGAACACATGTATATCAGTGTGTCAGCACAGGTATGCCAGAGCATGCCCACATATGCACGACTGTTGTGAGCATGGTTGCCAGGGTGTGTATGTGAACACATCTGAGCATGGATGTGCCAAGTTCTGTGTGCACATGTTCACGAGTGTGTGCAGGCAGGAGTGTATCAGGGTGTGTGTGAATCTGAGTGCAGATATGGGTACATGTAAAGTGTGACTGTACATGAGTGTGCACATAGTGATGTGTTTGTGTGTGCATAGGTGTGTGTGTGCAAGTGTGCACAGCCAAACATGGGTGTGTAGGCATGTGCAAGAGTGTGCATATGCAGGACTGCCACTACTAGGTGTTGGTGGGCATGTGTATGAATGGAGTATGCCCACTAGCATGGATCATGGGTTTGCACAGTCTGTGTCATGTACACGTGTATCAGCCTGTGTGCACAAGACAGTGTGAGGGGTGCCTGCATGCACACAATGAGTGCTTTGCTCGTGTTTCAGGGTGCTTGTGAGAGCGGGCATGTGTGGGCAAGCGTGCATGGTGGGTCACATCTGAGCGTTCACATGGAATGCACTGTGCATCTGCACAAGTATGTGGAGTGTTGCACGCTTGTATGGTTATGCAGGCACGGAGATGTGCAGGTGTGAGCTTTTGTGTGCACATTTCCACATGCCCACATGTGTGTGCAAGCATGTTTGTTGAGTGTGTGCACCTGTGAGTGCACACGTACATGTGAGTGAATGTTGTGTGCGAGTGGGTGCTCGTACCTGGGAGGGCAATGTCTGTGAGTGTGTTGAGTGTGTGCCCGTGTGAGCAGGGTATGCGCACATGCACACTGGGCATGTGGGCCACTGCACTCGTGGCTCAGGAGGTCTTTTCATAGCTCCGCTCCTTGGGGCGCTGAGCAGGCCCTGCTGCAGCACGTGGCAAGGACTGCGACTGGTCTAGGGGAGCAGCTGCAAGGTTGCGGGCCCAGCTGATGGGGCACAGGGCACAGTCCCTTGTTCTGTGGTGCCCTTGCCTCCATTCCATCATAAGCAACTGCTCTTTCAAGTCTGCCCTGAGTTCTCCCCTTTCCCCAAAATAGCCGCTCTGCCTGGGCACGCGAGGGTGCAGGTGCCGGGGGCAGGCCTGGGCAGTAGACAATGGGGTCCAGCCATTGTCTCCCAGCGGCTGCTGATGGGACATGAGGACATCTGGGGCCAGCCACTTGGGGCCATAGTGGGGGACGCTGTTCTAACTCACCCGTGGCCCCCACCATCAGGTTCAGTTCTTCCACTCCCCACCCCCCACCAGGCTCAGCACCCCACCATCCCTACCACTAGACCCAGGGTTCCTCCACTACCACCCCCCACCGGGCTCAGCACCCCCCACCCCTTCAGGCTCGGCACCCACCATCCCCCCCCACCAGTCTCGGCACCCCCCACCACCCCCTACCAGACCCAGGGAGTGATGGTGTGGGGCATTGGGTGCGGGCAAGAGGCCAGGCCCAAAGGAGTGTGATCACAGCCAGCTCTAGGCCACAGAGCAGAGGGTGTGCGGGTCCAGGGCGACAGAGGATGGTCAGGACACCCGCTCCTTCCCCCAACACCAAGACCCCATCAGCTGCTAACGGAGGAACTCAGGGGCTCTGGGAATTCTCCTGGGAGCCCGGAGCTGCAGGGGTCACACCGGAGCCCCTGCTAGCCTGGTGTAGGAAACCCCTGCCTGGCCCTCAGGGAGCGGTGTGGACTGAAGGTACACATCTCAGGGAGGAAGGAAGTGCTCAGGAGGGCTGGGCAAGGGTGTGGGCAGAAGGTTGGCAGGAGTGTGGGCAGGAAGCCGTGTAGGGGCATGGGCAGGATGCTGACAGGGGTGTGGGCAGGAGGCTGGGCAGGGGTGTGGGCAGGATGCTGACAGAGATGTGGGCAGGGGTCTCGGCAGGAGGCTGGCAGAAGTGGGGCGGGGTGAATGAGCTCTCTCAGACCCAGCAGTGTGTCATCAGGTGCTGCTGCAGAAGCCTGGTGTTGGCAACACACAGGGGAAGGAAGTGGAGGAGCAGGGAGGGTGCAGGCAGAGACTGGAGCCTCATCAGTGCCCAGGCTCAGGAGCCAGATGGGACCATCACCAACTGTAACTTCGTAGAGAGCATGATTGCCATGGGTACTGGGAGGACAGGCTACTGACCTGGCCAGTGGCCGCTGAGGGCCGGGGGGACAGAACAGACATGCCGTCCATCCAGAAGCCTGGTACCTGTGCTGCTGAGCACTGCCTCCAGGCCTGTGGCCATGGGCTGTCTGACTCCCAGGGTGCTGGTCCCCGGCAGACTACCTGACCTCCTAGACTTCCTGACCCCCTGGCTGTCTGATCTCCCCAGGGCTGTCTGACCCCACAGGGCTGTCCAATCCCCAGAGCTCCCTCCCTGCTAGACGCCCCACCTCCCACCCCAAGAGGGAAAATATGCCACCTGGCCGGTGAATGATGAGGGCCAGGTGGGCCTGTCAGAACAGGTGAGCTAGAGGAACATCCGATGGCCTGAGGGACAGGGCCTGTGGGACCCCGGGGGTCATAGGGTAAGTCTGGTTCTGGGTGTTAGGGTTTCTAGTGTGTCTCCACCGAGCAGAACTAGTGAAATGGACACAAGCCAAACGTCTCTATTTCTGGAAACTGCTGACAAGGATCACCTGCTCCCTCCTGGGCAGACTTGTGAGTGTGACCAGGGGAGGAGAGGTGGGCTTGGCTCACTGACAGTTTCTGCTCTGAAACTGTTACATTATTGTGAGTTGAAACGTCCCAGGCAGTTTCCTCTCCATCTCCATCTGCTGGTCCTATAACTGTGGTAGCCAGCCCCCAGGATAGCCTGGATGATGCCCACCTCTGGCTGTGTGGTCTCCGGGCGTCCCTGGCTCCGTAAATCTTCAAGACAATGGAATATGACTGCCTCTGTTGATAGTGACTGATCAGGACATGTCTGTCTCCTCCCCTCTGCTCCTTCTCCTTCCTTGCCGCCTCTACCTCCTCCTCCTCCCCTTCTCCTCGTTCTTCAACTCCTCTTCCTTTTCTTCATTCTCTCCTTCCTCCTCATTCTCCCCCCCCCTCCCATCTCCTCTTCCTCCTCCTCCTCCTCACTGGACTGAGCCAGCTGCCCTCTGGAAACAGCCACCTGGGAAGGAGTTGCTGCAGCAAAGAGCAGAGGCTTGCCCAACAGTGCATCGGAAACAGAGCCCTCCCAACTCCAGTCAAGCGCTCCCATGGCCTTTTGTTCATGAATGCCTTTGGTGCAGCTCAGGCTTCTTCCCTGAGCACCACTGGCTCTGGGTCACATGCTCCCTCTTGAGTGGTGGCTTGTTGGCCCCTTCTATTTGACACAGCAACTCTTGGCAGTCCTTCCATCTTCTTTTGATGTACTCGATCGTTTGCCCATAGAATCCTTCAGTAGAGCAACTTGAGGCTAGAATGCTTTCCTGCCATTTCTTCAGCTCGAGCGAGGTGTGCGGAGTGCTTTCTTCCTTCCTGGTTTCTTCCCTGCCTGGTTCTAACCGTTCATGACAGTGCTTTGCCTTCTTGAGCTGCCCTTTGACATTTTCTGCTCGGCTCTTTTACTTCACTGTCTTCTGTTTGCTTTAACTACTCTGTGTTTGAAAGTGAGTTCAGAGCCTCTCCGACATCCACCTTGATCTTTTCTCTCCTCACCACTAGCTTGCGGACGTCCTCCCACAGCCCCCCAGATCCTCGGCCACCAGTGTGCCAGCCATCAAATCTGCACCGGAGATGTTTTCGAAATTCCAGTGTAATTAAATTATGGACTGGTTCTAATTTTCTTTAACTTCAACCTGGACTTAGGTAGGAAGCTTGAAGGTCTGTTCCCGTCGAGCCCTCGTCTCCTTTTGGGGACTCACACTGAACTCCTCCTGCGTCTGGTCCTTCTTGAAGGTGTAGCCTATTTGATTCTTGTGTCTTTTGTCTGACGAGGTCCATGTGTACAGTCACCACTTAAGTTGTTGAAAGCAGTGTTTGCGATGAAGAAGTTGTTTGTTGTCAGGCACCGTAGCGTCAGCTCCAACCCATCACAACCCTGTGCCCAACAGAACTGAAGACTGTAGAGTCCCGTGCCGCGCTCACCAGTTTCTGTGTCTGAGCCCATTGGTGCAGCCCTGTGTCCACCCATCTCCTGGAGGGCTGTCCTCCTGTCTGCTGCCCCTCCACTGTACCAAACATGCTACCATCCTCCAGGGACTGGTCTCTCCTACCAACATGTCCAAAGAACCTGAGACACATTCTTCCCATCCTTGCCTCTCAGGAACACTGGTCATACTTCTTTCAAGACAGAACGGTTTGTCCTTTTAGCAGCTCCTGATAGGCTCAATGCTTGCCAGTGATGAGGAAGTGGGAGAATTCTACAAACAACTGTGGTTGGTGATGGCTCACACATGCCATCAAGAGGCATTGATGAGCACTGGTGATTGAATGCAAGAGTGGGAAACAGACAATAGGGGCTCTTTGTTTCCCGCTTTGGGATTAAAGTTGGCAATGTTTGCTTAATCAATTTCAGATGGAAGAAGTTGATAGAATCCCTATCACCACTAACCTTAGGGGTCTGTGTGTGAATCTGAATAATAGTTATATTCATTGGACTCCCTTGTAGGTGTGTAGACATTATCCTATTACAGACAGCGAGGTCCTTCAAGAAAGATCTTGAGATGTCTGTTTTGCCAAGGACTGTGAGCCACTCCTCTCAACTCTGTCATTTCCAGTCTCGTGAACCCCATGACTGCCGGGTTCCCTGGGCAGTTCCAGTCCATTTTGGCTCGCTAATGCCTAGGGTGCTGACCTTTGCACTCTGCACTGCATTCCTGACAACTTCCAGCTTTTCCAGATTCAGACCTGGCACACGCCACTTCTCCTTACCCCCGGATTTGGTAGCTGTGTCCTCTCCTTTTGAGTCCTGCCCTATCAGTGAGTGAAGGTCTGGAAAACTGGCTCCCTACGTCCACACCACAATGGTCAACTTTGCTGGGAGGGGGCAGCTCCTCGACAGCTGGGTTTGGGGTGCTTCCCACCTAAGGATCCACCGTAGCACCCAACCTGATGTGCTCCACTGCTGTGCATAAGGCTTCCAGGGCCAAGCCCTCTGGCATGGTCCCTATTGTGGAAGCCCACTGAAACCTGGTTACTGGGTGACCCTGCTGGTATTTGAAATACTGATGACAGAGCTTCCAGTAGCATGCAAGCCATCACAGTACAGCAATCTGAAACCCAAGTGTTGGGTTTGGGGACCTAGTTAAGGCAATTTCCTGCAGTAATTTCCAGCAGGAATATTGAAGGAGCCACCTGGATTCTTTTTGCTGCTTACAGTAAGATGTGGGACAGAAGGAAAGAGTTAAACTTACAGAAGATGTGGGGGGTGAAGGAAAAAGTTAAATTTACAGGAAGATGTGGGGAGTGAAGGAAAGAGTTAAATTTACAGGAAGATGTGGATGTGATGTCCCTCACTAACCCATAGCACTAGGGGGCACAACACTGGAGACACAGTGCTACAATTGTGCCCGATCTGACCCCACCACACTTAGGTAAAACACTAAGGGTGTGCAACAGAACAGCAAGGGGAACAGAGCAAGGAAATCCCCAGGGAATACCAAAAATAGACTTTGGGGCCAGGGTGTGGCACCCCATCAGGCTCAACCAGAAAACACTCCTCAAGGTTTTTCTCTGTCTTGTTTTTTGTGCATATTATTATCTCTGCAGGTCTATCTAGATAAGATGGGCGGGATAAACAATCTGGAGGAGAAAACAACAGGGACCAAAGATTCCAAGGGGCATGGGAGAGGGAGAGGTGGGGGGAAGGAAGAGGGTGTTAACAAACCCAGGACAAGGGAACAACAAGTGATCCAAAATCAGTGGCAAGGAGGGTGTAGGAGGTCTAGTAGGGCTTGATAAAGGGCAATGTAACTGAGAGGAATTACTAAAACTCAAAGGAAGGCTGAACATGATAGTGGGACAAGAGGAAAGTAAAAGGAAATAGAGGAAAGAATTAGGAGGCAAAGGGCATTTATAGAAGTCTAAATACAGGCATTTACATATGTAAATATATTTATATATAAGGTTGGGGAAATAGATCTATGCGCATATATTTATAGGTTTAGTACTAAGGTAGCAGATGAACATTGGTCCTCTACTCAAGTACCCCCTCAATGAAAGAACACTTTGTTCTACTAACCTAGCATTCCATTATGCTCACCTTCCTGACACGATTGCTGAAGAAAAAGTGGGCGCATAGTAAATGTGAAGAAAGCTGATGGTGCCCGGCTATCAGAAGACATAACATCTGGGATCTTAAAGGCTTGAAGATAAATAAGCAGCCATCTAGCTGACAAGCAATGAAGCCCACATGGAAGAAGTACACCAGCTTGTGTGATCACGAGGTGTCAATGGGATCAGGTATCAAGCATCAAAGAACAATAGTCATATCACTGTGAATGAGGAGGAGGGCAGAGTGGAGACCCAAAGCCCATCTGTAGGCAACTGGACATCCCCTTACAGAAGGATCTCGGGGAGGAGACGAGTCAGTCAGGGTACAGTATAGCAACTTTGAAACATACAACTTTCCTCTAGTTCTTTAATGCTTCCTCGCCCTGCCCCCCACCACTATCAGAATTCCCAATTGTACCTTACAAATCCGACTAGACCAGAGGATGTACACTGGTACAGATCAGAGCTGGAAACACAGGGAAGACAGGACCGATATACCCCTCAGGACCAATAATGAGAGTAGCGATACCAGGAGGGAAAGGGGAAGGTGGGGGGAAAGGGGGAACTGATCACAATGATCTACATATAACCCCCTCCCTTGGGGACAGACAACAGAAACGTGGGTGAAGGGATACATCAGACAATGTAAGACATGGAAAAATAATAATTCATAAATTATCAAGGGTTCGGGAGGGAAGGAGGATGGGGGAGGGAGAGGGAAAATGAGGAGCTGATACCAAGGGCTCAAGTAGAAAAAATGTTTTGAGAATGATGATGGCAACAAATGTACAAATGTGCTTGACACAATGGATGGATGGATTGTGATAAGAGTTGTACAACCCCGATAAAATGATTTAATTTAAAAAAGCTTTGAGTGTGAAGGAAAGAGTTAAGCTTACAGGAAGAGGTGGAGCGAGAAGAAAGGTCAGCAGGAAGTGGAAGGGTTTCCTTCCTCTTCAGCAGTAAATTATGCTGCAGCCAAAAGCATCCAAACAGGCACAGATCAACCTCAGGGCCCTTTCAGAAGAGTTGGCTCCAGAGATGAAACTGAAGTGTGATCATAGGATTTTTTTTAAAGGTCTCAGAAAGACCACTGTGATGCTAAGTCCATCAAATGGAAGCTGCCCAGTAGAAGGGCTCATCTGGAAGGGATTGTGTGTGTGAGGGGTCTCTTTGCAGGGGGCGCGCCCTGGTGAGACCCACAGGGGACCCACACAATTCTGAAATGCAGCATTTCCTGGGATCAAAGCCAGGTTGGGCTGAAGTGGGCAGAGATGGTCCTGCAGTGATTCTGCAGAGGGAGGGAAGAGTGCTGCTTCCAACGTGAGTGCCTTGCCCGCCTTTCCGGGAAAGGGGGGCAGCTCAGAGGCCGGACTGAGAGCCACACAGAGTCCACAGGGGAGTTTCAGAGCAGCCCCTGGGGCACCGACTTGCCCTTCTGTTGGGCGAGCAGTGGTTACTAACACGGGTCCCTGCCGACATGCCAGTGTGTGAGGGCAGGTCTTGGGATGGAGAGGGTCGGGCAGGATCCGGGCAGCTGCTCTTAGAGAGCTACGAAGAGCACAGAGGCACTAGAGGACCCCCAGAGCCTCTGCTGGTACTCAGGTCCTGGGTGGCCCCTCTCATGCTGCACCAGTGTATGCCCTGTGTCAGGTGGACAGGGCATGAGGGCTTACCATGAGGGTTGGTTGTTCGGGTCGCCTTGTTGGAGACCCTGAACCAGAACTATCCAATCGCTCCCCTTCCAGATTCCCAACCCTCATAAACTGTGCACAGCAGTTTTACAGCACGAGGTTTTGACATGTTTAACGATGCAGCAAGGAGTCCTGTCACTCCGCACTAGAAATGTATCATTCTTGGTCCCAAACCAAACTGACCCACAGTGACCCCGCAGGACAGAATGGAATGGCTCCTGTGGGTCCCCAGACTGTAACTCTTTACAGATCATCAGCCTTGTTTTTTTGAACAGCTGGCCTTGCGGTTCGCAGCCCATTGGTAGCTACCAGGGCTCCTTGGGTCAGCAGGCCCTCACTGATCGCCCAGCCACTGTGCTCTTTGAAACCCTGACCTCCTAGAGGTCCACTCTTTCGGGTCATGTGGAGAACGAACATGCTCCTTCACGGTGATGTCATTGGTCCTGAAAGACGGGAATCTTTTCTTTGCTGCTAGCATGTGCTTCTGTGCATTTTCGGGCTGTATTTTTCTACAGATCATCCTGTGAGATCAACTATTGCAGAGCTATATGCAAAGTGCTATCATCATCGTTATGGAGGAATGAAGGGCTAAATTTGGGTTTCATTGTTTCAAGTTAGTTGTTTGGTCATTTCTTTGTAAAATCACAGACCTGTGACCAAGTGGTACCTGCCACTCTCTCTCTCTCTTTAAAAAAATTTTTTAATTAAAATTTTATTTGAAAAATTTTGGACTTTTAAAACTTTAAAATATTTTCTTCCCAAGAAAGTCCATAAAATTCAGAACAGGGCTAACCAGAGGATGAGAGGAGAAATGAGGTCTGTGTCCAGAGAAGCCCCCCACTCTCTTATGGAGAGGGCCTCAGGGTGCCTACTGCAGCCTGGGATTGAGTGGAAGACTGGAGTTGTGGTTTGAGCAGAGTCCTGTTTCAGTCATGACCGTGCTTTGGTTAGTGAAGGAACCCCAAGATGAGAGGAGAAAGAACTAATAAACCGAGCTTGGGGCAGGCACCCCGGAACCCATGAGCGTGGGGACAGCAGACCCCACTGAACCTGTAAGCAGCATGGGGGGGCTGGGAATGGGGTTTGGGCTGCGACCTTTCATTGGACACATAACTAAGTATGGGGCTTATTTGGGGAGCCTCTTCTAGTGACTTTAACCACAAGGGAGGGGGTTCTGGGTGCACTGTGGACTTTCTGTGGTCCAGGAATGTAACAGGGGTACCGGATGGTGATGACCACACAGTCCCTGTCCTACCAGCCTACCCCAGGGCTCGGCCCCTCAGGAGTGTGTCCCTGTGTGGTCTGCTTTGAATTTACTTTGAAAGGAGCTCCCCCTCCCCCACCCCCTACTGAGGACTTGCTTTGCCTGCGGCCCATGGTCCCCCTGGGTCCTCACTCCTGGTTAGCACTGGGCTGTAGCAGCTGGGGCACAAGGTGTGTGGAGGGGGTGTCTGGGGGGTGGAGAGGGGGAGGTTGGGAGTGGAAGGTGGAGGGTAGGGGGAGGTGTGTCTGGGGGTGGGGAGAAAGTGTGGCTAGGGTAGAGGGGCACCTGCCTGTCTTGATTTGGGGCACTCATTTTATGATTCATTAAGCTGTGACATGCACATTTTATGAACTTTCTGCATTTCTATCCTATTTCAGTCTGAAAGCTTTTTCTAATAAGAGCGGGGGGGTGTCTGAGGGCCCAAGGCAGTGGCTGCAGAAGAGGAAGGCCACGGGTGAATTAGCAGGAGGCACAGCCAGGGACCTGCACTAACTAGGAGACCCAGGACTAAAGGGGTCCAGCAGCTACCAAGATGAAGGATAAAAAAACAAAAAACTAAGTGACACATTAATTAGAAAATAATCAGAACTGACCAAAGTAATTGAAATTAGTATTCCAGCGGATTGAGTTTTAGTACCAATGAATACGTAAATATTAAAATAATATTTAAAGCTGATAAGGAAAATATCATTCAATTAACATGATTGTTATAATCAGAGAAGCTGTTTTATATAAAGAAGAGCACTGTGGCTGTGCTGTCAGGAGAGACCAGACCCTGGAGAAAGGTTCCTGCTCGGTAAAGTGGAGGGGCAGCAAAAGAGGGGCAGGCCCTCGAGGAGATGGGCAATTGTGAAGCTGGCACAGGACAGGCGGTGCTTGGTCCTGTGCATACTGGGTTGCTGCGTATTGGGATCAACGCAGTGGCATAACCCTCTTGTGCTCAGAAGCAAACAAGCCTGCATCAGAAACTTGCCTCATGTGGGAGCTGAAGAGGATGGACAGTAGTTCCGGTTTCAGAATGATGTCCATTTTGACTTGCACTTTTAACAATCTTCCCAACACATAAAAATGGGCCCTCACATTTTCTATGAGACCACTGAGCTGCTCCTCCCAGTTTCAAACCACCCAGACCAAGTGTATTAGTTACATAATTTCCTATCAGCTTGAAGTGTAGGGGTGGAATCTAGCCTGTCAATCAGGTGAAAGCCTGATGGTGCCTCTTTGTGGGCGTGACCTTCTCATCAGGGGGGTCCTGGGAAACTCCCCCTCTCTCTGACTCATCTTCCTGAGTCACTGGGAAAGCTGCCAGAGTCACGCTGAGACCTGCCAGCCTGTGATGTAGCCACCCCATTGTATCCACAAGACCTTGCACCCACTGGCCTGTGATCTTCCTGCTTTCTGCATCATTGCATGTGGCTGTGTGACTCTGGAAAAGAACTTACGGACTAGTATCAGACTTAGGAACTTGATCTGGACTGGGCTGGGTTGTTTGCTTGATATAGAATGACTTCTTGGTAGAAAGCTCTCTCTTACATACATGAGTGTCACTGGATGTTTCTCTAGTCAACCTGGCCTGACACACCAAGACAAAGACCTTAGCCAAGACCACATTGTGTGGTTGACGCTGTTCACATCCCCTTTTTGCTGTCAGACCCTTCATAGAAAGATCTGACACCACAGGACTTGGCTGGAGCTGCATTTATGGGTTTGTTGCATTGGACCAATGTCCCCCAAAAAGTGATTGATTATTGGATCTTTGGCTTAGTCATTCAGGAAGTGGAAACAAGCAATGTTGCAGGAGAGGCCGCCCTGGGAGCTGGCTTCTCCAACAAGACCTCTGCTTACATGGTCTGCCTCTCTGCCAATCAAGCCATGACCTTGGGTGTTGGCTTAACTGGTTGCTTCTGGCCAGTGTGATGTGGTTGTGGCTGGAGGAGTAGAGTTAATGCCTGGCATTCCTACTTGTCATACAAGGAAAATGATGCCAAATTGCAATAAGGCCAAGGCTCTGGGTCAGCAACGGCCACTAATCTCTGAATTCAGATGTATTTCCTAGCACCTGAGCCCCCAGCAGTGGCTGAGTTCTCCACCAGCGAGACCAACCACGGCCACTCTGCAGACCCACTGGCCGCTGCCTTTGCTGTTTCTCAGACAGAACAGGATGGCCATGCGCTGCACTATCACCGACTGTTCAAGAAAGCACAGGATGAAGAGCTCCTTCCTGACAGTGTCCCCTTCAAAGTATCGGGAAAAGACACAGCTACCAACAATCATGGCGCCTGCCCTTCCTCACGGGAGCAGATGGCCAAGCTGAAACCTGCTTGCATCGAGCCCCATGGTACAGTGACAGCAGCGAAGACATCTGTCCTGACCGATGCCACCTCTGCAATGCTGATGAGACCAGAGGAAGCGCCTTTTCTGGGCTGTAAACAAGGGAAGATTTGAGGGGTGTTGTGATGTGTCTCCAGTTCCAAAAAAACAACTATTATTTGGCCCAAGATGTGCAGCTACGAAAGTCCTAGAAAAGGCCGGGCTCACAGTGAGCGACACTGATGCTTTCCAGTTTCATGCAGCTTTCTCAGGCCAGTTTATGGCTCATTTTAAAGCCATGGATTTTGATTGGTTTGTGAAAAAAACTACATGGGTAGAAAAACAAGGTTGGAGTACGTCCTTTAGAGAACTTTCACCCCTGGGGCGATTGCTATCCCTCGGACATTATTTGGAGGAGTCATGGCACCGACAGACTGGAAAGGATGGAGGCCGGCTGCCTGCCTGCCCAGCAGGAGGGCAGGGCCAAGATACCACAGTTGAAGCTTATCCAGAATAAATGATCAAGAGGGGGTGAGCCCATGCATCTGTGTGACCCACTCACACTAGGCAATGACATTTCAGTGCACAGATCAAAGACGCTTGTAGTTCTGTCTCCTCTCAGAAAAGGACAGTGTGTGGCCCTCTGCTAAATGTCTTCCCGGTAAGCCTTGCCAGTGATCAGAGCTATTCCGTGATCATGGCTCATCGCTCTGTCAGGGATGTCCTGGTCACCAGAATCACACAATGGTAACGTTTAAGCATTTTTTTCTTTCCTTTTTTTCTTCTTCAGTGTTTCTTTTTCATAAGCCAGTGGTCGCAGGATGGGAAATCCAAATTCATTCCTATTTGGATCCTGAGGTCAAATGTTTTCTGCAAAACACAAGCCAATGTGCCTAAATGATGGGCAGAATCGACACCACACTGCAAACCAACAGTGTTTAAACACGTAAACTGCATCTTGGCTAACCTATGTAAACTGGAGAGCTATTAATAAAACGGAGAATGACGACCAAAAGAAACAGAAAAAAATAAACAGACCCACATGGTATGTTGTCAATGTTTCTTCTGGGCTTAGGTTTCCTTTCCTACAAAGAGACACCAGCAGTTTGGGGGGCACCATAAGCCCAGCCTCAGAAAGGCCCAGATGTGCTTGCCTTGCAATTCTAGGTCAGTGACAAGTGGGGGCCAACCCAGGCAGGGAGAGGGCACCTCAGGTGCAAAGGCCCTGGGGTAGGAAGAGGTAACCACGCTCAGAGAGGGTGGTCAGAGGTGGGGGTGCTCCGGTGCGGGGCTGGGAGGGCTGGAAGAGGGGAAGGAAGACCTCATGTTCCACGCCCAGGCCTTCTGCCATGCAGGTGCAGCCATGGCCTTTCCCCAAGCCCCACCCCGTGCCCCATCACGCGGGCTAACGCCCACCCCGTCACGTCCTCCCCCGAGCGCCTCAATCCACAGCCAGCATCACCAGGCTAGGCTGCTCCATCCTCCTCTGCGCCAGGCCGAGGTTGCTGCAAACCTCGTTTCCCTGGATACTGAAATAATCATTGGAAGTCGGCTCATGGCAACCCGCTCACACCGCGTGGGCGCCTGCTTATTACACGGCGGCTCTGCACGCTGTCCTTTTAAAACGCATCCACCACGAATGTGAACCAAGTCGCACTATTCCGACTTTTCTGGCAAGCCATCCCCCTGAGCTGGTAGGGCTGAGGCTGGAATCTGCGCTCCCTGCTAAAAATACAGCGGCACCTGCTGACTCTCCTCCCAGCTGCGCCCTAAGTCAGTCCCACACAGACATTCAGAGGGCCCCCCACAGCCCCAGAAGCCCAGGCCGGGCAGGTGGGGCCCGCTACTGCTTTCAGGGCCTTGGGATCCTCTTGTCTTAAGTGGGGTGTGGGGAGGGGGTGTAGCACCTGCAGCTCTGGTGTCAGGAAGCGGGCAAGGTGGGTGCCTGGATGGGAGGTGCGCTTTCAGATCACCCCGCACAGCTGCTGGCCGAGCCCCTCCAGACCAAACGCAAAGACGACTCACCCAGCTCCTGGCCTCAGAGCCACAGCGCCACAGAGACCCAGGAGGGCTCCAAGGGGCTGCCCAACGCCCCCAGCACCACCACAGTAGCACCTTTCAGCTAGGAAGGAGGACGCAGACTGGTCCCCAACCTTCTTCAGCCTCTTGGAGTGTTCAGTGGCCTTGGGGTGCGAGAACGCGGAACCCTCATAGGGGTAGGGTGGGCGGGAACGCCTACCTGGTCCCGCAGGGACAGCCTTAGACTAAAACCCAAGGGCGACCCCGCCCAGCTTCGACCACACGCTGGCTCTTCTCCCCTCTTCCAATTATTTATCCCCAAGACAGGACTGGACCTTTAGCACTCCTTCCCTGGACCCCGCAGTGCCCTTGCGGCCCCCCCCACGCACGTGTGCACACACATGCTCAGACATGACACACCTCCACATGCACGCTTACATGCACACACTCATGTGTACACACTCATACGCGCGCACACGTGTGCACACATGCTCGCACATGACATACCCCCACACTCACGCACATACACCCACACGCTCTCATGAAAGCACACACTCACATGTACATACACATGCACACACACTAGTGCACACACATGCTCACACATGACATACACCCAAACGCTAACACACTTATACAGCCACACGCTCTCACGCACGCACCCACGCATATACACTCACGCGTACATACTTGCACAAGCGCGCGCGCGCGCGCGCACACACACACACACACACTTGAGGACACTTCCTACCTTGGGCTGGAGGGTCTCAGCACCAGACTCCCTCCATTCTAAGGCCTCTCTCTCCACCCCTCCCCCTCTCCCCGCCGGACCCAGGCCCTTACCCATCTGCCAGTCCCAACCAGCACCTGGGCTGCCTCGCTCCTACTCCCCACCACACCCACCCCTTCCCGGATACCGCTATCCCCTCCCTGCACCTCGGCTCTCCCTCACCCCACCCAGCACTCAAGGTACCTCCTCGATCTCCCCTCCCCCGCGGTCCAGTCTAACTTCTGTAAGCTTCCAGGGCGCAGCCGCAAGGCTGGGCGTGCGGCCCTCTGGGGCCCTGCAGGCTGGGAGGGGCCGAGGGCGCGGGTGACAGAGCTTGGGGCGGCGAGGGGGCGCAGCCGGGGTCCCTCTACCCCAGGAGGTGGCTGCAGGGCTCGTTGGGGGCGGGGAGGGCGGCTCCAGGGCAAGACGCGGGCGCGTCCTGGGAGGGGCGTCCCCGGCTGGGGAGGGGGCGCGCGCCCTGCGGTCCTGGCGGCGCGGGCCCGCGGCGGCGGCGGCGGCGGGAGGCGGAGGATGCGGGCTCCGGCCGCGGCGGCGGCGGCGGCGGCGGCGGCGGCGGCGGCGGCGGCGGCGGCGGCGGCGGCGGCGCGGGCCCGAGCGGACGCGGGAGGATGAGGAGGAGGCCGGCGGGCCGGCCGCACGGCGCCGGGAGGAGGCGCAGGCGGCGGGGGCGGCGGCGGGCGGCGGCGGGCGCGCGGGGCGCGGGCCGGCTTGGGCGCGGAGGATGAAGTGGAGCGTCCGCGGAGCCTGCGCCGCGCTCTCCGCCTGCCTGCTTCTCGCCTGCGCGCTCAGCGCCGCCGCCGTCGGCCTCAAGTGCTTCGCGCTGGGCACCGAGCTGCGCGGGGAGCCCTTCCGCCTCGGCGCGGCCGCTGGCGCCTTCTACTCGGGGCTGCTGCTGGCCGCCGGCCTGGCGCTGCTGGCCGCCGCCCTACTCTGCTGCGGGCCACGGGACGCGCCCGCGCCCGCCGCCGCGCCCTCGCCCACCCGCGCCGGGCCCGCCGCCGCCCCGAGCGCAGCGACTGAGTCCGCGCCCGGCGAGCTGGGGGCCGGGCCCGCGCCCGCCGGGCCGCTCAGCAGCCAGAACCTGCTGCTGCTCGGCGTCTTGGTCTTCATGCTCGGCGTCCTCAGCGCCTTCGCGGGCGCCGTGATCGACGGCGACACCGTGTCCCTCGTGGAGCGCAAGTATTCGCACTACTGCCTGCCCGCGCGGCCGCCGGCCGCCGGCCCCCTGGACAGCGCCACGGCCGCCAAGTGCCGCCAGCTCAAGGACTACCAGCGCGGCCTGGTGCTCTCCACCGTTTTCAACGCGCTGGAGTGCCTGCTCGGCCTGCTCAGCCTACTGCTTGTCAAGAACTACAAGTCGTCGCAGGCCCGGCGCGGGCGGCGCGCGCGGCGGAGGGCAGGCAGGGCCCTGGCGCGGCCCCGCGGCGGCACCGGGCTCCGCGCGCAGCCGCTCGCCTCCCGGACACGGCGGGGTCGGCGGGGCCGGCGGGGCCGGCGGCTGCAGCAGCGCCCGAGCGAGGCCTCCATCCTGGCCCCGGAGGAGTCGGACTTGGCGGCGCCTGGGGGCTGCGCGGGCTTCGGCGTAGGCCACGCTGTCTCCTACATCAACGTGGGCGGTTTCCGCGCCTGCGACGAGGCGGGGGTGGAGGTGTGCTGCGGGGGCCACCCGTCCGTGGAGCTGCCTGGCTACGCGCCCTCCGACCCTGACCTCAACGCTTCGTACCCCTACTGCTGCCGGCCGCCCTACGAGGGGATGCGCCCCTGGGAGCCGAGCCAGTCCTGCTGAGCGCCCCCCCCTTCCGCGGGGACGCATGGCCGCCCTGCCAGGGGCCGCACCCCTGGGAGCCGGACCATTATCAGCTGAGCGCCCTGCGTCCCAGCCCAGGGCGGCGGCCCCTCTATCCTTGGAGCCAGCGCCCCTGGGAGCTAGCCTGGGTCTGCTGAGCGACTCCCCACCTCCCACCCCCACCCCCCACCCCGCACCCTCGGCCGGTGTGGCCCAGTCGCTCAGATGAACATCTGCGGGGGTCACGCGGCGCTGGGCTGAAGCTGAGCCTCCAACCCACCGACCAATACACCCGGCCTCTGGACACGGTGCCACGAGGCCCGGGCCTGGCAAGCCCTCCTCTTCTCTGTGTCTGTCCATCTCCGGATTCCATTTTAAAGTTTACAATGAATGCGTTGGTGTTGGTTCAGGCCCACACACCTCTCCTGAGCGAGTCCGCCCAGAACAGGCGCACGCAGGCCCAGTCGAGGGGAGGACTCAACACGAAGGTTATTTCGGGCCTGGTGACTGTCCCCTGGCAGCCCAGGAACGACGGCCAACCAGCCGGCACCTTATACGGGAACGAAGCGAGGACCCCCAAGAGCGACCCTGTACACGGACGTGCCTGCTTTGCTTACTGCAGAGCTTCCTACAAACGTTGGTCATGTGTGGTGCATCTCTGGCAGGGAGAGCAGTGAGTGCCCTCATTCTACTGCCCACGTGGGACCCGGAAGGCCCACCCGGCGGGAGCTGGGTCCCCACGCTGCTCCCTCGGAGGCAGGGCTCAATCGCTTAAGATTGGTTCCTGGTTCTGTGGGCTGCTCTGTCCCACTACCACTCACTCTGGGGCTGTCCTGCTCGCTGCAGCTCGTCTTTTGGGTTTTTACGCAAAGGGGAGTTTAGTTTTGGTTAATAGTATGAACACTGATTCTATTTTGGAAAATTGCAGTCATAGTTTTTCTCTGGCAAAGTTCATTTTCTCTCTGATTTATTCATGAATCTGGTCATTTATTATAACATTTTACTTAAAATATACCCTGTAAATTGCCTTAATCGAAGTGAAGGTCATACTTCTAAATGAGCAGGCTGTGTGTGTGTGCTTACACACGTGTTATATAAACAGCACCAGTTGGTGGTGGCGGTGAGAAAGAGGGTCATGTGTTTCTGTCCAGTCTTTTGGGCGGGCAGGGGGTCTCTGGGGAGTGGTCCAACCCAGGTGGTATGTGCTCGCCAGAGTGCATGTCCTCTACTGGAGGGCAGGAGGGTGCACTCACCCCCAGCAGACCCACTCTGAGGGGGAAACACTGAAAGCACCAGCCATGGCTTTGCACTCGGCAAGAGCCCACTTCTCAGTGCACTAACCTCACCAGATGGTGGGTGCCGGCGCAGTGTGGGACCAGGTTGTACAGTGGCCTCCTGCGCCCTGCCAGAGTGCCTGGCCCCTAGTGGCCCAGGCTGTTGCCAAGCACTGGGTCAGAAGACAGCATAGGAGAGGGTGTGTGTGCCCACTTGGTAAGTTTGACCCATGGGTCTGGGCTACTGCCCTGGACAGAGAAGCAGCAGCCCAGAGTCCCTTGCTTGCTTTGTGGATATGACTGAGGAGGATCAGCAGGCCAGTGTCCTAATCTGGCTCCCAGCGTCTGCAGACACCAGGTCAGACAGGCCTCTGTGCCTTCTTGGTGTAGCAGAGACAAAGAGACAGCAGGTCCCACTGCCCCTTGGGGCTCTTGGACAAGCGGCCTGTCCCAGAGCAGCCTGGGCAGTGAGTGTGGTGCTCAGCCGCGCAGGGTTCATTCTGCATTTCCCGGCACTGGGTCCGGTCACTCAGCTATGGCTCGTGATTCCCGTTGACAGAGCAGGCTGGCCAGCTCTCCCAGAAGTCCCGAGGACAGCACCCAGAGTGCCACAGTGGAGAACACAGGCCAACTGTGCCCAGAGACAAGAGAGCAGGGTAAAGTCAAGTCATGCCTGCTGCCACCCTGTTTCCCAAGGTGTGTCTCCTCACCCAGTTTAAAGCATCAGGCACCTTACGAGCCTTCCAAGGCAGCTGCCCATCAGAGGCTTCTCCGGAGGGCCAGGTTCACAGGAGGGTGGGCAGGGCAGGTCCAGGCAGGGCCACTGTGCCCAAGGACTGCTCTAGGGCTAGGTTGGCTTCTTCTACAGAACCCGGAGCCCACAGGCTTGTGTTGGCTTGGTTCTGCCTGCAGTGAGGCGACCATGAGGTGATAGGGTCTGTCCTCCAGTTCGCTAGAAGAAATCAACTACAAAATACTCCCAAATTTGTCCTAAAGATGTGCAGTTGGGCAATGAATGAGGATGGCAGACACGACCCCCCTCCCAATCTTTCAGAGGGCCGCACACCTGGGGGCTGCTTCTGTGTGCTCAGGCAGCTTCTACTGAGGCTTTCAGTTTGATTTTTCAACTCAATTATTTTTGCTGCCTGGGAAATGATGCCAGTTCTAAACCTTTCCCAGATGGGACAAGTTCTGCCTGCCCTGGAGTTTATGAGGACTGGGATTCTGAAATTCAATGAACTGCACGTCAGCATTTTACCTGACCTTCATGCTCAATCTCTAAGTTTGATCTGAAACATGAAGGTGTGGCTCAGCTCCACAAGAGAGCTCGCTGTCCACCCAGCCCACTGTCTCCTACACAGCACTGGCCAGCATATCCTGGGAGCTCCAGACACCTGGGCTCAGCCTGGCCTCTGGAGGCACAAGCCAGAGCCACAGACCAAGATTAGGGCTGAAATTTAAACGAAAACAACCATTTAGGAGAAAATAACAGAGAAATGGTTGTTGAGACCAAATTTTTGGTGACTTAAGTTTTACTCTGGTGGCACCTGCCAGGTGCATACAGGACCCTCAGCACACACACGCACACACACACTCTCAAAACCCCAAGGGGCACTATTGCTGGATGCAGTGGACTGAGGCCAGGCTGTCCCGGCTCACTGATGGCACAAGACTGTGGGTGAGCAGCCCCTACGAAGCCCCTTGACATAGCTGAGCAGTTAGGAGCCTCCAGAATGACCCTTGGCCCACATGGAGTATCATAATGGGGGAGGCTGGGGTTCTTACAGTGTAGCGAGGGGTCAGGGGATGGCAGGGGTTTCCACACCACAGCAACAGTGGCTGGGGTTCTCACAGTGTAGTGGGGGGGTGTGGCCTGTGGTTCCCACACTGCCATGGGGACTGGGAGCCCCATCTGTGTGGTCCACTGTAATGAGGGGGTGGGGACCCCATCTCTGGGTCCCACTGCAGTGAGGGTCATCTGGTAAGCTGCAGCACCCCCATCCCCCTACCAAGCTATTCAGAGCCTTTATTACCTCAGAAATATTTCTTCTAACCAAGATAAGAGAAAATGAATAAACTGAGATCTCAGGAAGAATGAAATTCATCCTCTCGAATTAATGGCACAAATGGGCCCTGAGTCCCACCGAAGATGCCCAGCAGCTGAGGTCCACACAAGATATGTAGCAGCCAAGACCCACATAAAACACGTAGCAGCTGTAGGTCCACGTGAGACACGTAATAGCTGTAGGCTCACATGGGACACATAGCAGCTGAGGTCCATGTGAGATGTGTAGCAGCTGTAGGTCCACACAAGACGCCCAGCAGCCGAGGTCCACGCGAGACTTGCTGTCTGAGTACAGTTGACCAAGACACACACATCAGGTGAAATCCCATCAGGAAGGCCTTTGCCCGGGGACCTCCAAGCAGCTGCTGCACCTCAGCATACTGTCTACATATGGCTCTTTGGGGGAGCAGAGCTGTCCTGAGGCCTGCTGAGCTGTGGGCAGGAGATAGGGACCCAGCCATGCACTGAGGGCCCCACCCCCAGGGCCTTGCAGAAAGCTCCCCAGGACTCCAACTCCACTCTGCTTCTCCCCTGTGGGGTGTTGGGGGGTGCTCTACTCTTGCCCTTCCTTCCTCCCTAGGGGTGCTTCCCAGCCTCTGGTCCCTGGATACCATTCCATCTACCTGCCCTGACCACACACACACACACACACACACACACACGGAGAGAAAATCCAATACAACATCCACCACCTTGTCTGGCCCCACTGCACCCCTCTGCCCCAGCTCCTGCTCAGTTGGCACACTGGCCCCGCCCCTGTGGCCCCTGCCTTTATGCTGTGATAACCTTCTTGGTGCATCTCCCTTTGGGAATGTCCAAACGAAGTCGGGGTACCCTGTGTCCTCCATGGCTGACCGGGCTGGCAGCCAGTCGCCTCCAGACACTCACACCGGACCTCCCTTTCTCTGTACCAACACCCTCGTGGGTATGCAGGGAGCTCGTGCACACAGAACTTCAGGCCTGGTGCCTGCTCACTGACACACAGGTAACTAACACACACAACAGGCACACAGTAGGTGTGTGGTAATGCTTACTGAGGGAACCCTGGGTACACAGGTGGACAAGGTGGACAGGGGCTTCCTGAGGGCTCCTGGCGGGCGAGGGTACCAAGGTACAATGCTGGCATCACTCTGCAAGCCCCGGGCATGGGCTGTAAGCACACACTGCATGGGGTGCTCTTCTGTGGGTGATCAGTGAGCCCACTGAATGAGCAGGACAGGGTAGCCAGAGTCCCCCACAGGGGGAGTGGGGCAAAGAGTGGGGACCCTGTGAAGGGAGGGGCCCCTGAGGGGCTGGGAGCCTCACAGATGCTACAGCGGCGAAAGGAGTCAGGACTTTGTCTCTGTCTCCATGTCCTGGAGACCACCCACCCACTCCTCCTGCCAGTTGTCTGCCCAGGCACCAGGGGCTCTGCCCAGCACAGCACAGCATGCACAACATTTGGGGAGAGAGGGTGGAGCGAAGGTCCCAATGAATGGGACAAGTCCCAGGGGAGTGACAGGGCTGGGGGAGGTGACAGGTCTGGGGGCGGTGAAGGGTCCAAGGGGGGTGACAGGTTCATGGGAGGGGGAGCCGGCAGGTTCTAGTGGGTGGAAGATTATTGTGTGTGTTGGGGGGTGTTAGGTACCTGAGGAGTGATGGGTCCTGGGGGGTGGCAATTCTAGGGGCAATGCGTCCTGACAAGCTCCAGGGTGCGCGGCCTGAGGTAGCTATCAATACAGAATTCTCACAGAAGCTGACCCCTGCCTGGGGCAGCTCTCTGAAAGGACGGCATGTCTGCTTCTTTGCAGATGCTTCACTTAACAGGCCAGTCACGGCACTTAGTTTGCCACAGATGGGGTCATCGTCCCCCCTAGACACTCTGACAGCTGGGACACTGGGACGCACTCGGAACAGGCCTTCTCAGCCCCACAATCCAACCTCACGCCATCCATATCTCTGAGGGGGGTGTGTGTGGTGTTCCCATTGATCATTGTCCTGGGGCCCAGCACAGATGCTGCTTCTGACCAGCAGACAGTGTGCCCTCTCCTCACCACCCCACAGTGCCTCCTACTCCTGCCCCCCCACTGTCCCTTATTCATGCCCCCACTCCTTCCCCCTGCTCCTGTCCCCCTACTCTTGTCCCCACTGTCCCTCCTGCCCAACTCCTGCCCCCACTGACATCTCCATTCCTGCCCCCCCCCCCCCGCCCCCTGAGGTAGGTTTCCCAAAAGTTCACAACCCCACCTGCCCTCTCACGGGGATGCAGCCAGACTGTGGTTCCACCACCAGATGTGGGCCCCCCTGTATTCCCCACGAGAATATCTGTACGCATGTCTCTCTGCTGCTGCAAATGTAGATGGGGATGTGCTGGGACAACAGGGGCAAAGTTATGAAAATGTCTTCACTGTTAGGAGCACCTGGAGCACAGCAGTCCTCCAGCCAGGGCTCATCTCCACAAAGACAATCAATGGTCTACGTCCTAGTTAGGTGAGTGGGAAGGCATCTAAGGTGCACTTGTCTCTCCCTGTGCAGAGGAAAGTTGAAACAATGGGCCCAATGGGCTAATGGACCAGTCCCCTAAAGTACAGTCCACCGTGAGACCAGACATGCAAGATGGTGCCCCACTAGCGGTCATGTTAGAAGGGTCTAGACAGAGAGAAAATGTGTAACAGAGCTCAAAATCATGTGTTAAAAAGACCAGGCTGACTGGGTGGATGTGTTGTTGTTGTTGTCAGGGGTTGTTGAGTCAGCTCCAACCCCTAGCCCCCCGATGGACAACACTACCTGGTCCTGTGCTGTCCTCACAGCTGTCCCTGTTCTTGAACCCATGTGGCAGCCACTGTGTCCACCCCTCCCTGAAGAACTTCCCCTTCTTTGCTGCCCCATTCCCTTAGCAAGCATGATGTCCTTCTTCAGCGACTTATCTCTTAACAGCATGCCCAAAGTGAGTAAGATGAAGTCCTACCATCCCTGCTTCTAAAGAGCACTTCTTCCAAAACAAATGGATTTGTCCTTTCACAGTCCATGGCAAGTTCAATGTTCTTTTCCAGCACAATTCAAACACATCCATTCCTCTTTGGTCTTCTGCACTCAGTGTCCAACTGCACGTACACATGAGGCGATGGAGAACGCTATGGCTGGGTCAAGAGCACTTTAGTCCTCAAAGGAACCTCCTTGCTTTTCAGTACTCTAAAGAGGTCTTGTGCAGCAGATTGACCCAATGCAACTTGTCTCATGATCTCTTGACTGCTCCTTCCGTGAGCATTGATTATATATCCAAGACAAAATCCTTGAAAACTTCAACCCTTTCTCCATTGATGGTGTTGCCTCTTGGTCCAGTTGTATGCATTTGAATCTTCCTCACGTTGAGTTGTAATCCACACTGAAGGTTATAATGCTTGATCCCCATCAGCAAGTGTTTCAAATCCTCCTCACTGTCAGCAAGCAAACTGTGTCATCTGCTTATCACAGGTTGTTCCTGATGCCTCACTCTTCTTCATATAATGCATCTTCTGGGGTCTTAAAGGCTTGAAGATAGACAAGTGGCCATCTAGCTCAGAAGCAACAAAGCCCACATGGAAGAAGCACACCAGCCCGCGTGATCATGAGGTGTTGATGGGATGAAGTATCAGGCATCTAAGACTCAGAATGAAACCATACTCAATGTGAATGAGGGGAGACATGGAGTAGCGACCCAATGTCCATCGGTAGACAACTGGACATACCCTCACAGAGGAGTCATAGGGAAGATATGAACTAGTCAGGGTGCAGTATAGCACCGATGAAACACACAACTTTCCTCTAGCTCTTTGGTGCTTCCTTCAGCCCACTATCCTTACAAATCAGATGAGAGCAGAGCATGCACACTGCTTCAGATAAGAGCCCGCAACACAGGGAACCCAGGACAGATAGACCCTTCAGGGCAAACAAGGAGAGTCGAGATATCAGGAATATTAGGGGAGGGTGGGGGGAGAGAGGGGGAATCAATCACAAGGATCAACCTAGAACCCCCTCCCAAGGGGACTAAAAAGAGGGTGAGGGGCGATGGAAGACGATGTGAGAGATGGAAAAAATAATCTATAATTTATAAAGGGTTTGTGAGGGAGGGTGGATAGGGGAGGGAGGGGGAATAAATGGGGAGCTGATATCAGGGGCTCAAGTGGGAAGAGAATGCTTTGAAAATGGTGACAGTGGCATATGTGGAAATGTACTCGACACATTCAAATGTTGTTAAATACAACATTCCGGCGTGGAGTAGGGAACAAGTGGAGAAGTCTGGGGGGCTGGCTCCAGTACCAAATACTAAGTGAATGTCTGCCCCTCCCCCCAGAAAAATTTATTTCAAAGAACGGCATTAAATCTGCAGCTCCGGGAGAGGGACATATCTGATCAGAGCACACGGGAGCAGATGAAGGGGGAGTAGGAGAGAGTGGAGCACATCCTGGCCCACCAGGCCTTGAGGATGATGACCCCAATTAGAGCAGCCAATCCACAGAGAGGACTACATGGCCAGCCCCAGTTTGAGACATGATGCCCCTCACTGACCCATGTCCCTGCGGGGGACAGCACTGGAGACAAAGTGTGGGAATTGCGCACGACCTGATGCTGCCACACCGAGGCAAAGCATTGGCGGAGTGCAGTAGAACAGCAAGGGAATGGAACAGCAAGGTCCCCAGGGAATGCTAAAGGTGAACTTTGGGGCCAAGGTGTGGTGCCCCAACAGACTGGACTGGAAAACACTCCTAAAGGCCAACAAACGATCCTTAAACTAACTAAAAGCTTTTCTTTCTTGTTGTGTCTTGTTCTTTGTCAGTGGTTTGTTGTTGTTGTTGTTGTTGTTTTGTTGTATATTGTTGGTTGGTTTTGCTCTGTCTTGTTTTTGGGCATGTTATTATCTCCTCAGGTCTGTCTAAATAAGATAGGCTGGATGAACAATCTGAAGAAGAAAACAACGGGACCGACAGTTCCGGGGGGACATGGGATAGTGGGAGGTGGGGGAAAAGGAAGTGGTGTTAGCAAAACCAGGGACAAGGAAACAACAAGTGATCCAAATTGGTGGTGAGGTGTGTGTGGGAGGCCTGGTAGGGCATGATCAAGGGTAATGTAACGAAGAGGTATTGCTGAAACCCAGGTGGGGACTGAGCATGCTAGTGGGGACAGGAGGAAAGTCAAGGGAAATAGAGGAAAGAGCTGGGAGGCAAAGGGCGTTTATAGAGGTCTAGATAAAGACATGCACATATGCAAATATATTTATATATGAGGATGGGAAAATAGATCTATATGCCTACATTTATAGGGTTAGTTTAAGGTAGCAGAAGGACATTGGGCCTCCTTTCAAGTACTCCCTCAATGCAAGAATATTTTCTTCTACTAAATTGGCATTCTATGATGCTCACCTTCTGGACACAACCACTGAAGACAAAGCGGGTGAATAGCAGATGTGGTGAAGAAAGCTGATGGTGCCCGGCTATCAAAAGGTATAGCATCTGGGGTCTTAAAAGCTTGAGGGTAAACAAGCGGCCATCTAGTTCAGAAGCAACAAAGCCCACATGAAAGAACACACCAGCCTGTTTGATCACGAGGTGCCGAAGGGATCGGTTATCGGGCATCAAAGAACAAAAAATAATATCATTGGGTGCACACCTCCATGATATGATTGCTGAGGACAAATGGGTGCATAAGAAAATGTGGTGAAGAAAGCTGATGGTGCCCGACTATCAAAAGGTATAGCATCTGGGGTCTTAAAGGCTTGAAGGTAAACAAGCGGCCATCTAGCTCAGAAGCAACAAAACCCACATGGAAGAAGCACACTATCCTGTGCAATCACGAGGTGTCGAAGAGATCAGGTATAAGGCATCATAAGAACAAAAATATCTTACCATAGTGAATCGGGGGCAGAGTGCAGAGTGGAGATCCAAAGCCCATTTGTTAGCCACTGGAGATCCCCTTGCAGAGGGTTCTAGGGGAGGAGACGAGCCAGTCAAGTTGTAATGTAGCACCGATGAAAAATACAACTTTTCTCTAGTTCCTAATGCTTCCTCCCCACTCCACTATCATGATCCGAATTCTATCTTGCAAGTCTGGCTAGACCAGAGGATGTACACTGGTACAGATAGCAACTGGAAACACAGGGAATCCAGGGAGGATGCTCCCTTTAGGAACAGTGGTGTGAGTGGCGATACTGGGAGGGAAGAGGGAGAGTGGGTTGGAAAGAGGGAACCGATTACAAGGATCTACATGAGACCTCTTCCCTGGGGGACGGACAACAGAAAAGTGGATGAACGGGGAGGGAAGGGAAAAATGAGGACCTGATGCCAGGGGCTTAAGTGGAGAGCAAATGCTTTCAGAATGATTAGGGCAATGAATGTACAAATGTGCTTTGCACAATTGATGTATGTATGGATTGTGATAAGAGTTATATGAGCCCCTAATAAAATGATTTTTTAAAATAGAATGCATCTTCTCTGATAATATCCTTAGCATACAGACTGAATAAGTGGATACAGGACAGAGGATAGAGGATATAACCCTGACACACACTTTTCCTGATTTTAAAACAGGCAATGTTCCCTTATTCCTTTCACACAATGGCCTTTTGATCCATGTGCAAGGTCCACATGAGCACAATCAAATGTTCTTCTCAAGGTTTATTATGATCCACACAGTCGAATGCCTTGGCATAATCAATAAACACAAGTCAACATCTCTCTGGAATTCTCTGCTTTGAGCTGAGATCCATCTGCAATCAGCAGATCTCTCCTGTCCCACACACTCTTCTGAACCTGGCCTGTCAAGGTGTTGCTGCAACGGTTACTGGACAACTGTCAGCAGCGAGTGGCCGGCCTGTGGCATACCGAGTCTGGCTCTGTCACTGGAGTCTTCTGTCGGGCCACAACTATGGATCTCTGCCAGTCCGTTGGCTAAGTAGCTGTCTTCCAAATTTCTTGGCACAGATGAGTGAGTGCTTCCAGTGTTTCGTTGGCTTGTTGAAACATGTCCCTGGGTCTCCCATCAAAGCCTGGAGCCTTGCTTTTGGCTATTTCTTTCAGGGCGACTTGAATGTCTTCCTTCAGCACCATTGGTTCCTGCCCATGTGCTGCCTCCTGAAATGGTGGGCTGTGGACTAGTTCTTTTCTGCACAGTGATTCTGTGTATTCAGTCCATCTTCTTTGGATGCTTCCTGCACCAGTCAACATTCTGCCCATAGAAGGTTTCAATATTGCAACTCAAGGCCTGAATTTTTCTTGAGGTCCTTAAGTTTAAGTTATGCTGAGCATGTTCTTCCCTTTTGGTTTTCTTTTGTGTGTGTGTAATTATTTTTTAAGTTGTGGGAAAAATAGACACAGCAAAACATTCTCCAATTCAACAACTTCTATATGTATAATTCAGTGCCATGACAGAAATTTCTTCTCTGGCTTTTAAAATACTTGTGGTGGTCACTTCTTTCCTATTCCATATTTTAATTTTTATCTTGATATTACTATTATGGCTGTTTCATTTTGTATGTTTATTGTTTCTGTTGGGTTCTCCAGTTTGTGACTCATAGGAGTGGATGCAAAGAGACATAACTGTTGCAATGGTTTATTGAGGCGTGTGGGACTGTGGGGAGGGGGTTTGGGGAGTAACCAATGAATGCAAGAGGAGGAGAGGGCATCATTAGAACCAACTGTGATGATATATACACAACTTTTTAAAAGCGATTTAACTATGAAAGTATATGATATGTAAATATTACATAGAAAAAGGAAAGAAACCAAATTTGGGTCACCAATAATGACTGTACAACAATCAATAATGATTGTACACATGAAGAGTATAATCAAAGCCTTCACTTCCCATGTCTCTTCCAGCAGACAATCGAGTAAACAGTGTGGCCTTATCTGATCTCTGGCCAAAGAAAAAACACTATGAGGCAGAGGTCAGAAAAGCATCCACTCTCCATCTTCATTATTTGCTTCTCCCATAATGTGAGGCCAGGTTGCCTAGAGAAACAAATCCAGTGACACTCCTATATGTGTGAGAAGGAGCGTAATATCAAGAGGTCATTCTATAAAACACCCCATCCCAGTCCACCTCAAGTCCATAAGCCCGATACTAGTCCATAAGTCCCTCTTCAGACCCACGCAGCCACGTGAAATGATGCAGCATGCAGGAACATCACAGGCCAGTGGGTGCAAAGTCCCATGTATTCAATGGTGCGTTCATCACAGGGCTCTGGCACATCTCAGCGTGGATCTCCAGCAGGAAGGTGATAGCAGAGAGGTGGAGGATGGGGGGCTTCTCAAGACACTCCTTATGAGGAGGTCACGCTGTGACATGATTGACAGGCTAGACTCCACCCCAACACTTTCAAGTTGACATGAAATTATGCAACTACCACCTGGGAACTATCTGCTTTCTGCATCACATGTTGCTGGAGCATCCGTATCTTCTGTGACCTCTTCGTGCAGGAGGGTATCAGGCAGGTCCATGTGATGTAAGGAGTCACTGTTCTTGACCAGGGCGAGGATTACGTGGGATCCAAGAGTCCATATGCTTGTCCACGGCTTATGAATGACTCTGGTTTAATTTGGCAGTCATATTATGACAAAAACAACAATAACAGCAACAAACAAAAACAAAGCAAAACAAAACATAGACTACCAAACATAATGAAGGAGTGAGCCCGGTCAATGTGAGGTCTCTTGCAAGGTGGTTACGAAGTGCATATGAGTGTGGTGATGAATGGTTCATGGCTGGTAGGCAGACATTCTACCCCTTTGGGAATTGGTCCTGAAGATTTAACTGGTGTTTCTCCTTATAATAGTGGACTCATACACTATTTATCCCTTTGTGATTGATAAACTTCACGCAGCGTATTGGTTACCAAGTCCTTATATGTCATGTGGTGTATCATGCTTCCAGCACTGTTTTTTGAGGGATGCATACTATTCCACTGTGGGTATGTACCACAGTTTATCCATTCTTCCACTGTTAGGCACTGGGCTGCTTCCAGTTTCTTGCTATTGTGAACTGTGCTGCTGTGAACATGGAGAGCACACACCCACTCATGCTGTGTCTCTTATTTCCTTGGGATCTATGCTTAATCGTGGTATTGCTGGATCATATGGGGTTTCATTCCCAGTTGTTTTAAAGTATCACCATATCACTTTCCATAGCTGAATGTATTTACAAGTCCACCAAGTGTGTATATGAGTTCCAACCTCTCCACAATATTTTCCTTTCAGTTTTTTAGAATTGGGCTAGCATTACAGGTGCAAAGTAGTATCTCAGGGGGTGGGGGTAGTAGTATCTCACTCTGGTTTTAATTTGCATCACCCGATGGTTATGATTGTGAGCATTTTTCCATGTGTTTGGTAGTCATTTGCACTTCTTTTTTGATGAACTGTCTGTTCATGTCTTCTTTCAATTTTTTAATTGGGTCATATGTTATTTTCTTTTTTTTAAACGTTTTATTAGGGGCTCACACAACTCTTATCACAGTCCATACATATACATACATCAATTGTATAAAGCACATTTGTACATTCTTTGCCCTAATCATTTTCTTTTCTTTTTTTTCCTTTTCTTTTTTTACATTTTATTAGGGATTCATACAACTCTTATCACAATCCATACATATACATACATCAATTGTATAAAGCACATCCATACATTCCCTGCCCCAATCATTCTCAAAGCATTTGCTCTCCACTTAAGCCCTTTGCATCAGGTCCTCTTTTTTTTCCCCCTCCCTCCCCTATTCCCTCTCCCTCATGTGCCCTTGGTAATTTATACATCGTTATTTTGTCATATCTTGCCCTATCCGGAGTCTCCCTTCCCCACTTCTCTGCTGTCCCTCTCCCAGGGAAGAGGTCACATGTGGATCCTTGTAATCAGTTCCCCCTTTCCAACCCACTCACCCTCCACTCTCCCAGCATCGTCCCTCACACCCTTGGTCCTGAAGGTATCATCCACCCTGGATTCCCTGTACCTCCAACCCTCATATGCACCCGTGTACAACCTCTGTCCTATCCAGCCCTGCAAGGTAGAATTCGGATCATGTTAGTTGGGGAGAGGAAGCATCCAGGATCTGGGGGAAAGCTGTGTTCTTCATTGGTACTACCTCGCACCCTGACTGACCCATCTCCTCTCCTAAACCCCTCTATGAGGGGGTCTCCAGTGGCCGACACTTGGGCCTTGGGTCTCCACTCTGCACTTCCCCCTTCATTCAATATGGTATATATATATATATATATACACACACACACACACACATACATATATATATACACATACATATATTCTTTTTTTTTTTTTGCATGATGCCTTATACCTGGTCCCTTGGGCACCTCGTGATCGCACTGGCTGGTGTGCTTCTTCCATGTGGGCTTTTTTGGTTCTGAGCTAGATGACTGCTTGTTCACCTTCAAGCCTTTAGGACCCCAGACACTATCTCTTTTGATAGCCGGGCACCATCAGCTTTCTTTGCCACATTTGCTTATGCACCCATTTGTCTTCAGCAATCCTATCATGGAGGTGTGCAGCCAATGATATGATGATTTTTTGTTCTTTGATGCCTGATAACTGATCCCTTTGGGACCACTCGATCACCCAGGCTGGTGTGTTCTTCCATGTGGGCTTTGTTGCTTCTGAGCTAGATGGCCGCTTTTTTATCTTCAAGCCTTTAAGACCCCAGTCACTATCTCTTTTGATAGCCGGGCACCATCAGCTTTCTTCACCACATTTACTTGTTCACCCACTTTGGCTTCAGCAGTTGTGTCGGGAGAGTGAGCATCATAGAGTACCAATTTAATAAACGAAAGTATTCATGCATTGAGGGAGTGCTTGAGTAGAGGCCCAAGGTCCTTCCGCCACCTTAATATTAAACCTATAAATGTAGACACTTAGATCTATTTCCCCATCCTCATATATATGTTTGCATGTACATGTCTTTGTCTAGGCCTCCATAAATGCCCCTTGACTCCCAGCTCCTTCCTCCATCTCCCTTGACTTTCCTCCTGCCCCACTACCATGCTCCGTCCCCACCTGGGCTACAGCTATACCTCTTCTCTATGCAACCTTACCCTTGATCGTTCCCCATCAGGCCTGCCACTCCCCCCTCACTACCATTTTGGGTCCCATGTTGTTCCCTTGTCCCTGTGTTTATTAACACCACTTCCTTACCCTCCTCCTCCTCCCCCACCCGGAACTGTCTGTCCCCCCGGAACTGTCTGTCCCATTGTTTTTCCTCCAGATAGTTCATCCAGCCTGTCCTATTCAGACAGACCTGTGGAGACACTAACATGCACAAAAACAAGACAGAGGAAAACAAAGCAACAGTATACAACCAGACAACAAAACAACAAAAACAAACCACTGACAAAGAACAAAACACTTCACAAAAGGAAGGCTTGTAGTTCGTTCAAGGATCGTTTGCTGGCCCTTAGGAGCGTTTTCCAGTACAGTGTGTTGGGGCACCACACCCTGGCTCCCAAAGTCCACTTTCAGCATTCCCTGGGGACCTTGCCACTCCATTCCCTTGCTGTTCCACTGCACTCCCCCAGTGCTTTGCCTCGGTGTGGTGGGACCAGGTCAGGTGCAGTTCCCACACTGTGTCTCCAATGCTGTCCCCTGTATCGCCCTTAGTCACTGAGGGGCATCATGTCTCCTAGTAGGGCCAGCCATGTTGTTCTCTCTGTGGACTGGCTGCTCTACTCAGGAACATCATCCTCACGGCCTGTGTTCCACTGTCTCCTCCTGCCCCTTCATCTGCTCCCGTGTGCTCTGATCAGATATGTCCATCTCCCGGAGCTGCAGAATCAATGTCATCCTTTGAAAAGGGGCAGGAATCCACTTAATTTTTGGTGCTGGGGCCAATATGTTATTTTCTTAATGAATTGTTGTATATTTTGGTATTTAGACCCTGTCCGAGGGAAGTTGATAAAAAAAATTTTCCCCAATCTGTATGCTCTTCCTTTACTCTTTAGATGTGCACAAGTGAAGTAATTTCTGCATGTCCCATCCTCTATCTTGTCATTTGGTGTGTGCGCCTCTTTCATTCTACTTGGTAGTCTATGAATGCCCTGCAATAGGGCCCTTATGGTTGTTCCAGGCTTCTCATTGATAATACTGATAGCGCTGGGGTTTGCATTTAGATCTTTGATCCATATTAAGTTCGTTTTTGTTTATGGGGAGAGGTCGTGTCTCATTCTTCCGCACATGGAAATCCTGTTTGTCCAGCACCATTTGTTGAAGACGCTGTGTTAGTCCTGGTCCTTTGTCGAAGATTTGTTGCCTGCAGGCTGATGCATTTATGTCTGGGTTTTCGGGTCCACATGACTCTTTGTCCCAGTCCGGGCTGCTCTGACTACTGTGGCTTATATGTCATCAGCTTTTAGGTCGGGCAGTGCTAGCCTTCTACTGGGCTCTTCTAAGAAGTCCTTTGCTTATCCTGGATCTTTTGCCTGCCCATAATTAGTTTTTTCCATTTCATTTAATATGTTTGGGATTTGGATTTGGATTGTGTTGTATCTGTAGATTACTTTAGGTAGTATTGACATTTTCACAATATTAAGTCTGTCTATCCACGAGCATGGGACATTCTTCCACTATGTAGATCTATTTTGGGTTTCTTTTAGTAATTCTCTGTGTGGGTCTTTTGTTTCTTTAGGTGAGTTTATTCCTAAATATTTCATTTCTGTGTGTGGTTTTATAAAGGGCATCATTTTCTTCATGTCTTTTCCATAGTTCTTTGCTGGTATATAGGTAAAACTAGAATGATCAGGGAAAAGCAAACCTTAAGCAGGAAAACACAGTGAGACAACAGTGCACCATGTGGGGCAGCACAGGGCAGTGACACCGTCGGGCTCACTCCGTATGAAGCAGGCAGGGAAGCTGCTGTGTGCATCCAAGGTAAGGCCAGGAGGATAGACACCAGGGATGCAGGCCACAGGAAGGTCATTCCTGGCGGGGCGGATGGCTTGACTCGGGAGTGGTGCTCTGGCAGCTGAGCCTGGGCAGAAGTACTTTACAATGTGGGCAAGAGATGGGTCGACCTGGTGACTGCATGTGACAGGTGGGATGTGGGGTAACAGAGGGTATGGAAACCTGCAGGCCCACATCATTCAGGGTCACTGGTGAGCGGCCAGGTGGCTGAAGCTTGGGGGTAAGGGGCAAGTCTCCTCTTCGCACCTTGGACCTTGTGCACCCCACAGTCACTGAGAAACTCCTAGAGCAGAGGGTGGCATTCCTCTGCACTCCTAGGTCCAGGGGCCCTGCCATTTGCCAGAGGCACACCCTTGGCTCCTCAACCCGCCTCCTGGCATTTACAAAAGGGACACTGCCTGACCTGCCTGGCCCGCTCACCCTCAGCAGCCACACAAGGGTCCCCATTACCTCCAGCCCACTGAGGAGCCTCTGGCCGCTTACGTTCTGCTAACTGCAGCCCAGGACTGGGCACACTGGGCTTTCTTCATCCATGCTCCCTGGCAGGCACACAGCTTCCTTCCAACCTCCCGTGCCCCCTCACCAGCCCCTACTTCCCCGCAGCCTTACTGGGACCTCCCCCAACTCCATCCTCTCTGGAGCAGGCTCAGCTCAGCTCTCACTTCTACAGGCTGAAGGTCCGAGCAAGAGCCTCCCGGGCACTCTTGCTGTGCCTCTGGCAAAGGGGTGCAAGTGCCGTCTGTCCTGTGAGGCTCCCAACGTGCCTGACCCTTGGTAGCTTGTCAGAGCTGAGACTCCCTCTTCAACACAAAAGCTGATGGCTGCCTAAGGGTCTGCTGCTTCCTTCGGGTGGTGCTTCTGCAGCAGAAGAGCTCTGTGCCACCTGCCCCACTGCAGCTCCGGCACCCTGCCCGCCCTCCTCTCCGATGAGCACCAGCAGCCATGAGCCATGACCGCCCCTTCCTTATTCCCGGGGCATCGTGGCCCCTGCCTATTGTGTGTGGGGTGGACACTTGACAAAATTGCCAATGTGGCTTAGGGCATGAGCAGCTGCCTTCACTGCTGAGGTAATTTGACTCAGTGAGGCAGCCACGCCACTGACCCTGGGACATGTGCTGCCTTGCCAGGCTGCTTCTCCAGGCTCCCAGGAACGGTGAGGCCGCACACAGAGCATGGCGGTCTGCAGGATGAGCTCAGCTGCGGGAACGGTGCTTCTCCCCAAGGCCTGGATTGCTCAGTTTTGGTGTTTGGCACAAAGGACGGGTTCTAAAAAACATGCATCCACCACCACGTCCCATGAAGACTTCTCTGAGGACACTTGTAGTGGTGGCCTGCTCTGAGTGGTGCAGACCACCACCGGGAAGAAGCACCCGGTCTGTTGAACTGCTAGTCCTAGGGGCAACACTGCTGAGCCACCAGGTGTGTGGGTTTGAACAGAATAGATTCAACATCGTGATGCACTTCTAAAAAATACCTTTTATTTTTAAATAGTTTGACTTCTGAGAGACTACTACAAAAATAGTACCAGGGTGATATTACCCGCCACCAGCTCCCCCGTGATCCTCTCTGCCATGGATGCACGGTCCCAGGTAGGGCCTGGCTGCTCAAGCATTGCCAGCTCAGGGACAGACCCTCTCCACACACACACTCCTTTCCCAACTAACCTTCCAGAAACTAACTCGGGTCAAGAACATCCACAATGATCAGAAAAAGGATAAAATCTCGTTTCCACCCCAACACCTCCTGGAGACGGAGTGCCGGTTCCTGGGGAGAGCCCTGCAGAGCACCGCGGGGTCCCACCTTGGCTCTGGAAACGGACGTATTTTCTTAAAACCGGCTTGCATTAACATGTCATGGGCTTTTATCTCTAACAAATGAAAAATCTTTTGGGGGCGTTCTTCATTTCCATTTCAAAGCTCATAGCAGTGATGGGATGACCCCAACAAAGGGTCCTGGTCTGCCACAAGGGGAGTTGTGGGAGCACCATGCTCTCACAGAGCGCCAGGTCTCTGAAGACAGAGGTGGGCTGCTTGGTGGTGTCCCCGCACACTTTGGCCGTGTCAGCTTCTCCCCGGAGCTGGGGGTTCACAGGCTCAAGAAGTGCCTGGACGACAGTGGGAGACCCAACCCCGGTACAGATAGGACTACTTTGCAGGGGGTGCTCTCAGGAGGAGACCTTTGGTCTGCATCCAGCACAGCAGGGATCGCTCTGTCTCTGAGAGTGCGGATGGAGAAAGCCAAGGCAGTCTCAAGCCTGCACAGCCCTGTCTACGTGCGGGCGAGCGTGGCGTGGTCCATGGTGGTGATGAAGGTGCACACGGCGGCGGTGATGAGCGCCCGCATCCCCTCGTACAGGAGCTTCGGGGAGAACACACTCCATATGAACAAGTGGTACCGCAGAGACGTGACGAGCACCACGTACGCCGACACCGGCACAGAGCCCACCAGTGCGTAGCAGAAGCACGCGTGGCGCAGGGCCGGGAGACTGAGGGCGAAAAAGAGACCGTGAATCAGTACCTGCTCTCTGTCCTGTGCTGGGGAGCACACACCTATCACCAATGCGTTGCAGCCTTGGGCCCCACACACACACTCACACCAGGCAGGTGGCCCAGGCCACCAAGAGCAGCGCAGAGTGGACAAGGAGCCACGAGGCTCTCTGGTAAGGTCGTGAAAACCACAGGGGGCTTAGCTAAAAATGCCATCTCTGGGACGTCCTCCCTGGTAGAGTTCAGGGTTTGGCAAACCCACACTGCGTAGATGGTCAGTGCTGCCTGAGGGTGCTGAGCCAGGCCCCACCATCTTACTGTTGTCCTAATGGGACATGGGTACTTAAAACAGAAGTGACAAATAGAAATTGCAAAAGGTGCTGCTTTCTGTCCTCTGGAGACTGAACCGACATGTCCTACCAGCAAGTTCACTCAAAAGGAAAACCAAACTCCCCTCCACGAGTCAATATCGACTCACAGAGACCCTGCAGGACAGGGAAGAACTCACCCTGCGGGTTTCTGAGACTGGGACTCTTTGCGGGAGTACACAGCCTCATTCTTTCTCCCGGGGAGGCACTGGTGGTTTTGAACAATGGGCCTTGTGGCTAGCAGCCCAGTGTGTAACCACTGCGAGCCACTAACAGTGAAGATAAATGATGAGAATGAGAAGAACTCCTTAAGGCCCTTGACCGCCCGCCTATTTCAAGCAACTTGCCCACCCTTACCGCTTACACCACTGAAGCAAGTGAGCCCACATATGGGAGCCAGGCTGGTGTCTGGGTACCCCTGGGACCTCAGAAGGAAGGTCTGGGAGTTGGCCTCGTGGAGGCTCCACCATCACTGCCATCACCTGCAACTCCAAGGGCTTGAGCCCTGAGGGGCCAACGGTCTCCAGCACATTAGCCAGACACACTGTCCTTACAGTCCCACAGACCTTTACACACCTGGGCCCACACACATCTCGATGGAGCAGGGACACAAGGCCACACGAAGCACCGTCGGACACAGGGACACACGCACACACACACAAGACGCAGGTTACGGGAGCTTTGTGTGGCGCCAACTAGTTGAGAGGGCAGTATATTTGCAGGTACCCCCTGCAAAATGGAATCTTCTTTTCAAAGCTATGTATTTAAATTTTTCTACAAAACAACCTCTATCACCTTATCCATTATACTGAATGCATATGTCAAATCTGCGATCCTATTCTTGGAAACATTTTTCACATTCATCTGTTTGGATGGCTGACAGCACCTCCCTCGTTTTCCTTCACTTCTTCTATGTCCTCAAATCAGGGTCCTTTCATATCCTTCTGCATTCATGCAAGCAAAAAGAAGTCACATGGAGCAAGGTCAGGTGAGTAGGTACATGGAACAAGAGAGGCATGTTGATTTAACTGGTGCACTGAGATGGCTGTGTGAGCAGATGCATTGTTGTGGTGGCAAAACCAGTCCCCCTTCTGCCACAAATCAGGCCTTTATTGTGACACACTGTTTACATGATCTTTTCAGAACTTCTCAACAGAAAGCTTGATTAATGGTCTGACCTGGTGGAACGAACTCCAAATGCACTATCCCCCTCACCTCAAAGAAAACAAATGAGCATCATCTTGATCTTTGATTTTACGTGACAAGCTTTTTTTGGGTGAGGTGACAGTGATGTCTTCCACTGGTTTAATTGATATTTACTTTTGGGGTCGTAGGAATAGCACCATGTTTCATCACCAGTAATGACCTTGGAAAAAAAGTCTGGGTCACTCACTTCTGAGCTGTTTTTTCAAGGCTGGTCAGTCAAGACCAGGGGCACTAATTTCATTGTGACCCTTCTCATTCACAAATATTCCATTAAAATTCACTGAACTGAGCTCCAAGATAGTCTAGATAAACCAGTCTTCAAGCACAAATGGGTGTTTTGTTGGTACTTTTGTCCATTTAGGAAGTTGGTGGATGTCCAGAATGAGTTTTGTCATCAATAGACATTTCACCTTTGTTGAAACAAGAAAATCACTTGTACACTTGAGTTTTACCCAGAGCGCTGTCCTTGTAAACTGTGTTCAACATCACAACAGTTTCTGCAGCATTTTTTTCTGAGCAGGAAACAGAATTTCACAGCTGCACACCATTTCCTTAAATCAGCCATCACAAAAAAAATGAGGTTTGAGGGAAAGTGCTTTCATGAAAAAATTCACTTTGACCAAAGAGAATCTTCCAAGGTGATGCCACTGGGTGCACTAACTCAGAATGAGTTGCACAGTGCTCGTCTAGCAAGAAAAAGGCATGCTATGAGAGCTCTGCCAAGGGGAGGGTTTTCCAGTTTTGGGGGGACGCCCTCATATCTCATTGTCCAAGTACATTTTCATGTGGGAGGATGGTAGAGACAAACAGCTGGTTATTTCGGGGTACACCCACACATACCACACTCCCCACATGTATGCGTCACACATACATACACACACCTCCTGTACATATCCACCTATCACATCCACACACCACACGCAGCACACTCCCACATGTACATATCACACATACTACTACACGTGCATACACACACCTTGTATGTACATACATCACATCTATACACCACACGCAGCATACTCCCACATGTACATATCACATGTGCATACACACAGCCTATGTACATACATCTATCACATCTATATACCACATGCCGCACACCTCCCACATGTACACACCACACACACTACCCAGGCATACACATACCTCCTACATATAAACATCTACCACATGCACAGTCTCTCTTAAAGGGACCGCCCAGCTGTGAGCCAAGGACAGGTGCTTTTGGGACCACAAAGGCTGCAGCCCACACAGCGTACCCAGAGCTCTGGAAGCAGGTCTTGGTGCGCAGATCAGGGATCACTCTGTTCTTGGTCTCTCCTACGAGGCACAGAGACTCACCTGCTTGCTTGTGAACTCAGGTAGTTCACCAGGTGGCTGGCCCACAGGACAGGGCCCACATAAGTAGCAAATGCGGTCAGGAATACAGCAGGGCCTTCCACGTACTGCTCCAGGCCCACAAAGCCTGCTGAGATGTCCACAGTGGCGATGTTGTTGGAGTTTCCCTGAGGAAAAGGAAGCTGGGCTCTCAGGGAACCTGCCTGCAGCCCAGATATCCTAGCCAGCGGTTCTCAACCTTCCTAATGCCGCGACCCTCATGTTGTGGTGACATCCCCAACCATAAAATTATTCTTGTTGCTACTTCATCACTGTAATTTTGCTACTGTTATAAACTGGGAGACCCCATTTTGTTATAAAATGAGAAAATTAAAGGTAATATTGCTCTAAGATTGCAAAATGAGGAGAATAAACATGCCGTTAGTGAAAATGCTAATTGTATTTCTTATTCTGTAATGATGTGCTTCCTGATTTGGTGGGGCAGGGTGGAGTGTTAAAATGGTCTTTTAAGGATTGATGATGGTTAATGATAATTATTGTCTTTGATTGATAAAAGCAAAAGTTCTAAACCCAGAAAATAAACGAATAAATAAACCGGGTGACCCACCGTGAAAGGGACATTCGACCCCCAAAAGGGTCATGACACACAGGCTGAGAACTGCTGTCCTAACCTCTTGCCTGGAATCTGCTGACTCAGAAGCCCCTCCTCTGGCTGGAGTGAGCAGCTGTTTTCTGAGCGCTAGACTGTGCTGTGCCTACAACAGTGGCTTCTCTGCTCCAGGTCTCACCAGCCATGATCCAGCCCTACTGCTCCACACTCAAGGTGGCCTCACAGGAAAGCTGGCTAATAGCAGGCCTGACAGGAGGCTGGGCTGCACCCCTGACCACGACAGGCGAGTGGGCACCTTGAAGGACCACGTCTTGGTCTAAGTGGGGACAGGAAGGAGCGGGCTGTGGAGGTCAAGTCAGCCTCACCCACCAGCCGGATGCAGACCCATTGCTTCAGCTCTCCGGTCGGCCTACAGGTGCTGCCGCGGGGCTCTGAGGGTTGGACAGAGAGGAGCAGTGCTTGGTTTTGTGTCTGGATCCTGAGAAAGGTCAGACATGGCTGTCTGTCTCCTGGAGCGAGTGGCTGTCATACATCTTTTAAGGTCAGAAAGTGTGGAATAACCCTAAGCACACACAGCACACCACAGAAAGCCCACCGCACCAATGCCACTCCTCCCTCTGCGAGCCACACATGTGCTGACTGACTGCCGGTCACTGCAGTTTACCAAAGAAAGCCTGACAGGGGCGAAGTGTGCAGAGTCTGCGGGGGACGGCGGGGTGGGGGGGGGGGCGGCACACAGGAAGTCTGGCCACAGGCTGGCACACAGGGAGCACACCTGGAAGTAGAAGAAGGCCTGCCCGAACCAGTAGTGCATCACTGTGACCTCCGCTGCATCGTGGCTCAGGGGCTTCCAGATGAAGTTGGCCATCAGGGTTTGGACCAGGAGGCTGGACACCAGCACTGGGAGGTTGTGTGGCCTAAGCAGCAGCGCTGCCAGCAGGACCAGTCCGCTGTGTATCTCCCACAAGCCCACCGTCCTGACTTTAGCACCTGTGGCAGCAACCTGAGACCTGAGCAAGTCTTTGGTGCCTGCGAAGAGGATGCCGAGGACAAAGATGTAGACGAAACGAGCCTCCATGATGCCCCTAAAACACAGAGCAGGAGACATCCATCAGCACTCACCTGCACAGGTTTTCACATACTTAAGAAACACACAGATGTGCCTGCATCTGACTGAGCCAGCCACCCTCCAAGGGAATGCTGCAGAAATGGGCCCCAGCTTCACACATCAGCCCACTGGACAGACACCGTCAGGTCCGATCCCCAGCACCAGGCACCACTGGGCCAGCCTTCCGTGCTGCCCACTGACAACGGCAGGCACACGCTCTGTGCGTTCCCTGACGTGGGCCTGCCTGGGATGGGATTGTTCCCATGTGGTCTGCTGTGCCCCACAGGCTCCAACTCACTGCCCTTCCTGCTCCCAGCACCTGCTCCTGGGGGTTTCCAAGACAGTAAGTTTCATGGGAGCATCTTTCTCTGATGGAGCGGCAGATGGTTTCAAACTGCTCACCTTGTGGTTCTCAGGACAACGCGTAATCACTACACCACCAGAGGAACTGCAAAACCGCCTGAGCGTCCATGAACTCAGGTTGTCTGCACACCCGACTCATCGACAGACATTGATGATGTGTGTGTGCATGTTGATACACACGCAAATGTACATGTGTACATGTGTGCCTGGGACAGTGAACCAAACCATGAGGGGCAGAGCTGAGCAGGGGCAGGGATGCCACGTGTGGGGCCAGCAGGATGCCCCGCTCCCTAATGTGCAGGCAACAGAGAAAGTAGTATCTAAGCCTCACAGGCATCCCGGGACATAGAGGACAAAGGCTGCAGAGCCCTGCGTCCAGTGCTTCCAGCAAAGCAATACTTCACCATCACCTCTAAAGAACACAATTCACGAGGCCACCACCAAGAATTTCAACTTGGCGAAGACAAATTCCTGAAGTCCCCAAACTGAAGTCAATCTCAGTAAATTCAGTACCCTGTATACCCTGGAAAAGCCGATCACTTAAAGCAATGTTAAAAGTTCACGAACTTTAAGTGAAATAACCTAAGGTAATATCTGTTTGGAAAAACGGAAACTTCCCTCTCAGGTTTCCCTAGAAGCCTGATGCATGTCTTACACACTGCCCTGTCTTTGTCTGCAACACTGGACTCAAGAACAGGGACAACTGGGAGGGCAGCGCAGGGCCAGGTGGTGTTGGGGTCCCTGTGGGTCAGGCCTGCTCGTCGGCACCCAACCACAGCAACAGGCTGGAGTCTGTAACGTCTCCCTGTGTCCCTCCAATCACACGCCCAGGGGAGCAAGGTCCTGGAGTGCGCACCAGCCCCGCCACAGGACAAAGCTGTGGCGGCCATGTCAGGACCACACAGGAAGCCAATCACAGGCAATCGTCTAGGGAGAGAGAGAGGCTGGGCTCTGTCCAGAGCCGGGGTAAGGGTCTCACTCTCACGCACCTCCTCCAGGGGCAGAGGGGAACACCCGGAGAAGCCCTCGAAGAGCCATCCTTGCTGCCTGACCTGCACGGCTCTGCTGCAGCCAAGGCAGGCCTCCATGCAGAGGGGTCAAGGGTTAGAACTAAAGTCCGTTAGAAGAGCGATTCCTGTTCTATCCCAACCCTAACCTTGTGTCGCCTCCGGAGCAGGCAGCACCTGCAGGGACTGGAAAGCAAGGAGCTGCAGCGTCGGGTGAGTCTAGAACAAGCTGACCTAGGGCCGACGTATCCAGATGAGGACAAGGGAACCTGGTGTCAGAATGGATCTGTTACCAGAACAGGACGGGAATCCGGAGAGATCTAGTCCAAGGACATATCGAATCAGGACCTGAGAGAGATCAAGAATGGGTGTAGATCTAGAATCAGAGCAGGTGGTCAGAAGGTGGGCGTATTTTAAAGGAAGAAGCCAGAAAGGCCGTGCTGAGTATTTTCCGAACACCATGAAGACACGGGAACACAGCCAAGGCTTTGAAGAGAGTGGTGTCGAAACTGAGATCCAAAAGGAAATGAAGGGCAGCGTTGGAGATGCCAACAGTTGGGTATCAGCCCAACGTCTCAGATTCTGTAGCCCACAGCTAGGGCAGAGCCTCTGGCATGGAGAAGGCTGTGGAACCTCCATCTCACCACCCTCTCCCTCTGGCACCCCAGGGCTCAGGGAAAGGTCCAGCCAGGCTGTCTCCTCATCCAGGACACCCTGCCCTGCCCCAAGCTTCCTCCTCAGTTTTACCCCCGTGGTCCTCCCCGCCACTTTAGAGGCACCAGCTGTTTGCCGTAGATATCCCAGTGGCACAGAAAAAGGAGCTCCCACCACGCCGCTGGGTCAGCCCTGGGCTGCTCACCCCATCAGTGGCTCACATTCGCCAGCTGTTCCATGGGATAAAGGAGGGCTTCTGCTTCCACAAGCGCAACAGCCTCAGAACGCTCCTACCCCCCGATGTGGAAAGACGACAGAGAGCCAGTCTCTGCGTCAGAACCCACCCGAAGGCAGTGGGCAGATCCAGAAAAGAAAGAAACAGAGTCCACGCTCCAAGTACGATTCCCCGGCTAGGACAGCATCACAACTGTACAAACACACACTAGACAGACACCAGGACTGCAGCACTATCCTTCCAATCATGCTATTCTCTACAAAGAAGTCTGTCTTCCAGTTACAGGGGTTACCGTCTTTGGACACACTGTCAGCAGCGACCAGTCCCTGGAGGACACCGTGCTTGTTAAAGTGGAGGGGCAGCGAGAGAGGGGGATTCTCCGACAAGCTGGGTGGACACAGTGGCTGCAACACTGGGCTCAGCCATGGGAACCATGGCAAGGCTGGCGCAGGACCGGGCGGGGTTTCGAGCAGTTGTGCCCGGGGTCGCTACAGCCCCCCAATGCAACACTGCTGTGGCCTTGGCGGCTAGGCACAGTACCACTGATTCAAGCCCCTGGGGGTCCCCAGGGCAGGAGGGGACAGTCTGTTCCTATAAACTGTGTGGTCTTGCTGCCCTCTGGGCAGCTCTACTGTGTCCTCAGAGGTCACTATGGGTCGGCATTGAATCAATGACAATGGGTACGGCTTTGATTGGCTTCTTCTTTTCACCTCTTTACTTTGTGCATCTCTGACCCTGTGTAGACAGGCCAGGCCACAGGCAGTAAGAAACATAAGAGTCGGGGCTCAACTCTGGGGAATAATGCATCAGAATCAGTCTTGTGAAGTAGGGGGTTACACACCCACCTGCTAAGCTCTTCACCAATGTTGATACCCACCAGCCCTCTGATGGCACTACTTTGTTCCAGGGTTCGATAATCCACAGACACACAGCGTTAACTGACGCCATTGGTGCTGAATTCAGGACCAACAAACTGCAATTCAGAACTCAGGAGCAGTACACGTGTAGGCGGCAATCAGCTCTTCTCTGTTAGGCTGGCCACCCGTCAGTACTCAACCTTCTCCTCCAGGGCTCCTCTCAGCCCTTCACTGTCTTCAGTGTCACTGCCCCTGGCCCATGTTACAGCTCCCCATGAGCATTCTCGTCGTCTCTGATGAGCCTCTGTGTTGCCAGCTGCTTAAACACAAAACTCGACCAATTCCAAAGCATGCATCTGCCACCAGACCCACAAACAAGACTGATCCTCTCTTGTTTGGTCACAGACACTTCATTTCATGGGAGCTACAACTTACCTCATTTGCACAGTCCAATCACAGGGGGAGGCTACAGCCTATGACCAGACCAATAGTATTAAACCAAGTGGTTTACGGCTTCCCAGAAGATGTTGATCAAAAGTATCAAACCCTCTGGGGTAGAAATGCAGGGCAGGGAAGGCCCTTGGGCTCTGAGGAGAATCTCTCGAGCTATTCTATCACAGAAAGGGACTCATTTCATCACAGCACATCTTGAGATTGACCTATAGGGAGTGGCTAGGTCACTGAGGCTCTCCATACAGTCAGCCTTCATCCTGCATCTGTAGGAGATAGTCCCAAGACCCCCAGTGGAGGTCTGGGACCCCAGACAATCTGGAATTCTACATCGACTGGTGCTCAGGATGTAGGACACTGGGCACTGGTAGGGTGTGGTGCAGTCATCCACCCAGAGTGTCTCCAGGCTCTCGCTAACAGAGGGAGAAGAAGCCGGTGTGGATGGAGCAGGACAGGTGGGGGAGAGCCCGGCACACTGCTCAGAGGGCTGTGCCCTTCGACTATTTTCCAGTGACAGTCACCACGGGTAACTGCAGCGGTGTGAAGTCAGAGCTGTGGATATGGGCGACGACAGTATGAGTTAGTCAATGACCCTGGCCCTTCCAGCCGCAATCCTGCATGCGATGTAATGAAATGAGTTACAGTCAGGTAATAGGGTCCTTCCAGACATAATCCCTTATGTGATGTATGATAATTCTAGACTTCATACACCTGTGGCTACAGTCAAATCTTGGAGGAAATTCTCGGCTAGCTCACAGGAATAGGATGAGATGAAGCTACCTGACATTAGTAGGGAGTGTGAATTGGGCCACTCTTGGTTTACAGAAATCCTGGTTACTGTTACTTGTCATAGATGTGAGAAATGACATGCTACAGCTAAAGGAGGAAAGCTGCTGCTAGAATGGTGGAGTGGTGGGACCTGGCTGACGGAGACCAGTAGGAGGCCAATGCCTGCTGGAGATGTCCCTCCAAAGGTCCCAGGTCACAAGCGTACCAACAAGATACAGTCCTGGGGTAGGGAACGGAGGGTTATATTTGGGTGTCATTAAAGCAGGGAAGGGTTCTGTGTTAACTTGACTTCACTACTGATACCCCACAGAACTCCCACCAAACTCCCTCTCATTGCATGGGATTAGTAAGAAGGTAGAGGAAAGTGCTGACAGGATTGGCCTGGGAGTCTCTGGGAGCAGGGTTCCCTGCTGCACATAAAACGAGTCCTCACCGACAATAGCTGGCAGTGGAATGCGTCCTCTGGCCCCAGCATCTGCCTGGCCTTCAGACTCTGGATTGAATTGCCCCCACCGCAACGTGAGACCTTCCCTCTAACTTCCTTGAGTTTCTGTGGGACAGGGTGGCGGTGTGCAGAACCCACACATGTGGGGGAAGGAGAGTGCACTCCAAGGAGGGGGGCGTTTCGGGCTGATGAACAGCATGGAGGAGGGAGCCGTGTGGGCACCGTCAGCTCCGCCTTCTGTGGACCAGCCTGGTCTTGATTCTGCTAAAGGGGATGGTCACCACAGCGGATTCAACGAGCTGCGCCGGGAAGAGCCCCGTCGGCCCGCTGGAGGAAGACCTGCCACCAGGGCTGCTTGTTGTCAGACACAGACCTGCCTAAGGGGGTGAGGCAACAGCCTCCCAGCCACAGTCCCTTTGTCTCTGACTGCACCTCCCAAGCGCTCACCATGGCTGCTCCTGAGACACACACACACACAGACAGGGACGCTCGCACACACGCGCGCCAAATACCCTCGAGGTCTGACTTGCCTTTAACCTTGGAAATGCATCTTCTGGTCTCACTATTGCGCTTTCTGCTGCAGCAAGGGCCAACAAAGCCTGAAGCGGGTATTCCTGGCTAGGCTGTGCCACTCCGCACCCCTCCCCGCCCCCCACTGAGCAGACCTGCAGGGCACCTGTAGCACTCACTTGGACACGTCCTTGCTGCCTCGTTGCCACGGTGACATCACATTCCCGATGGCTGCCCGGTAGCAGTAAACGCCCAGCAGGCCAAGGGCCAGGGCCACCCTGGACATGGGTGAACACCTCCTATGGACCAGCAGGAAGACGGCGAGGAGTGAGAAGGCAGCCAGGGCCGACAGGGCAGCCTTGTGGTCAGAGCTGGAACAGAATAAGAGGGGCTGGTGAGTGCCCACACCGGAGGCCTAGGGGACCCATCTGAGGGTAGATCAGAAGGAAGACAACCAGGAAAGAGCACGGCTGGTGAGTCACTCACACCAGGAGGGTTTCGGAGCCTCCCTCTCGGTCACAGGCACTGTGCTCAGCCTGGGCCTCTTCCCTGAGCCACGGCGAGCAGGTTCTGCTTAGACCCACACCGTCCACTGTGCCGGGATTGCATCAGCTCACCCATCAGACCCATCCCCAGGCACGTGGCTACACGGTCTTCCGCAAGCCCACAGGCAGGACCCTCTGACTGCTCCATTCTGCAGCCAGCCAGCCCCTGCTCCTCCCACAGGCAGAGCCATGCTTCCCATCCCCCAGACACAGCACTGTGCCCCAATACCTAGTCTGCCTTCTCCTCACTCGGAGTGCAGGACTCCTCTTCCTGATTGACTCCCTGCTTCCCTGATGCCAGCTCTCCAGGCTGCACCCCAGCGTCTCGCCCTCTAGCAGGCTTCCTCAGCTAGACAGACCAAGTCCCCTGCCGTGCTGACGCTAACCATCAGCTGTGCTTCCGGGTGAGGGGGATACGGAGACCCCACCCAAAGAGCTGCCCAGTCCAGCGCCCCCAACTCCTGCTCACCCACTGTAGGCGTCCTGCTCCAGCCTCACCTCTCCCCCACAACTGCCCCGTGGCACCTGAGCCCCTTGGGGTCCCTCTCGGTGAGGCTGTGGGAGCTGAGGACTGCTGCCAGCCAGCACCCCAGAGAGCCAGCAACCCCATCACATGTGCAGAGCTGGAGGAGCACCATGTGACACTCAGGGACATGCCAACAGAGAGCATGTGGTGATGCGGTAACGCAGAACACAGTGACACTGCGGTGACATAGGGACACAGTGACAGAACCAACAACTGCCACGCTGTGACAGTGACACACAGTGGTGGAAAATGTAAAGATAACGGGATTTTACACCCACTTTTTTTTTTTTAACAGAACAAGTCATTTATTATTCAAACAAGCTTCATTTGTATTTATTTAGCCTTTTGACTCTGTGCTTGTGCCTTCAACACTTTCACCACGATTTTCTGCTCCTCAATCAGGAAAGCGCGCTTGATCCTGTCTCGGACACATTTAGCGCACATGGACCCACCATAAGCCCTGCTGACGTGTTTTTTGGTTTTGGACAACCTCATGAGAACTTTGGGTCTCACAGCACGGACCCCTCGAAGTCGGCCCGGGCACACGCCACATGCAGATTTTGGCGCTTTCCCAACCTTCTTTGTATACAGGTAAACGATTCTGTTACCAGGGGTTCGGGACAGTCTAGTTTTGTTAGAGGCGGTGTTGTAGGACAGCCTACGCCGGTAGGTCAGACGCTGAACCATTTTGAATGCCTCCACACAGCGTCTCCGGATACACCCACTTTTTGAAGACATGGTGGCACAGTGACACACAGATGGCAGTGACAGTGACATAGTCACTCAGGGCGAGACACACATTGACAGTGACAGTCACTTAGGGTGACAAGACACACACAGTGACAGTAACACAGACACACACAGTGAGTGACAGTCAGGGCGACAGACACAGTGACCGTAACACAGCCACTCAGGGTGACAGACACACACACAGTGACAGTAACACAGAATGACAGGCAGATACAGAGGCAGAGACACAGACACAAAGCGACAGGGCCCAAGCTGCCCCCAGCTCAGCCTAGGGCTGGCAACGCTGCACCCCCAAGACAGGCTCGTGATGAACCTCCATCCATATCAGTGCATGGGCTGTGGGGTGTGTGTCCCGGTCCGACTTCATATACAACACCCTTCTCAACTACACTTGGAGGGAGAAGCTGCCTGGACGTGCCGATGGCCCTTACCTGGTGAGCCAATGGCCCAGGTCTGGCCGGTGGGCACCCTGCACGCCCGTCTGGTTCAGGGCCCGCAGCAGCCGGCAGCAGCACAGCACGGCCCAGGGGCTGGCCAGTACCATCTGCCGTTCTGCACTGCCCAGTGCCTCGAAGGCAGAAGCAGCTCCATGCGTCCCCACGCCTTCCAACATGGCACAGCGCACTGCTCCATCCCACAGTGCTGGACCGGCCTCCCTGGGCCTGGGCCTCTCACGCTGGTCCCCCTGCGGTGCCTCGTCCTCCTCACTGCAGCCCAGGAAGTGCTTCCTGCAGACATCCTGACACAGGGCCAGGCACAGCGTGCTGACCAGAAAGTACCAGGTCTGGTGCTCCTCCTCGATGAAGCTGCTGGCGCCCAGGCTCAGGACGTGGCCCACAGTGCCCATCACAATGAGGACATCCAGCTCCGACCAAGGCCAGAGGTATGCAGCCAGGCTCTGTGGAAAGGAAAGCCACTCACTGAGAGCATTCTGGGTAAAGCACATGCCCCACCATGCCCACAGCACTCGCACTCGGGGGACACAGGCTGGGGGACTCTCCCACAGCACCTGCCCTGTTCTCAAGGGGGACATGGACTCTCACCTGGGAATGAAAATCGTGAGCAGTGTCAAAACAGTAAGAAATATCACCCCTGTCTTCAAAGAGACCACCCTCAGTTCATACAGAGACCTCAAGTCCTCAAAGATCACCCCTATCTTCAGAGACCACCCTCAGTCATCACAGAGACCACCCCAGTCCTCCAAGATCACCCCTATCTTCAGAGACCACCCCCAGTCCTCAGAGGCCACCCCAGTCCTCAAGATCATCCCTATCTTCAGAGACCACCCCTCCCACCCCCCCACCCCCCCCAACCATCCGAGAGGCCTGTCCTCTGTGAGCTACAGCATTTTACTTTCCCGGGGTCTCCACCTGTCACACAAAGGTGTGTTTCCGTGACTCACGGGACTTTACCACCTCCAGCCCTAGGGCGGCAGGAACCCTTTTCTTCTAAAATTCCAGGCCATCATCTCACGACATCACAGAGCTGGATTCTGAAATCCGGGTGCCCACACTGCTCCTGCAGGGCCCTCTGCGGCATGCCCCATGCCTAGTGCAGCAGGGCTGGTCAGGGCGGGAGCAGTGAGTAGGAGGGGGAGGCTTCTGCCTGCTCCCAGGGTCCTTACCTTCCCCACACGAAGACGCCGTGTGCCCCCCACCATCGTTGTGAGCGCAGACACAATGGCGCAGAGCAGAGCGGACAACAGCACCATGGCTGCGCCCGCCACCAGCCAGGACACACTGCAGAAGTAGCAGCTGCTCTCTGTGGAGGTGCACACGGTGACGTGGACGGCCCAGAGGCCCAGCAGCGTCAGGTAGAAGAGCAGAGAGAACAGAGGCGACAACAGCGGTACGTCCAGCTCAGCTGCGGGTCCTAGCGCCTTCGGGATGCTGAGCAGGAGCAAGGCAAAGACCTGGGCAGGGAGACCAGTGATGTTCCCACGGGCCAGGTACCTGGCCACGCCTCAGCTGTCCCATGAGAGCGCTCAAAGCCCCACTTCCAACCAGCTGCCAACAAGGGGTGTTGTAAGCTGCATGGGCCCACCTGCCTCCCCACTCCCCACTGTGGACATAGCCTGGTGAGGAAGATTGCAGCCCACACTGACCCTTTAAGCTGCAGCACTTTGGCCCCACTCATGCCCCACACAGAGCTGAGCTGCCCACCCCCCTCACAGAGCTGCTGCTCACTACCTCCAGGACCAGTGTGGCTCCCACCGCCATGGAGTAGGTGTCGTAATGAGCCACCTGTCTGCTCAGAGACAGGCTCAGGGTCTGCAGAGCATCCAGGTACTGCCTGAGGACCTTCGTGCCGAGGTTCAAGAGGACTTCTGAGCTATTCTCCTCCAAGTAGAGCTTGATCCAGTTCCCATGCAGCCTTTCTGACATTTTAAACTGTTCAAACCCAGGGTCTAATAGGAAGAGAAAGAAGCTCTTCGCATATGTTTAGAGCTACGGCGTGTATGTATGTACATCAACGTAAGCATATGTATAGAAACAACCCCGTTACTCGTGGTAGACGGCAAGGGCTCACCCCCGGTGAAGAGGCTCTACTCCGGAGGGAGAAGAGTAGCACCCCACCCCCAGCCCAGCGCTTGGCCTCCCAGTGCACAGCCAGACACTGGTCCGTGTGCAACCTACACCCTCACACAGGAGAGGACAAAATGCAAAACACGTACGCTAAGACAATCTAAAACATCTGTCTTGTGGGGGAAACAAGCAAAGAAGGGGCGGGGGCGGTCTTCGCAGTGAAGCAACAGCTCAGCAGAGACCCAAGGATCTTTCTCTCTCAGTGATCTGGTGCTGACAGATCCAGATCCAAGGGAAACATCACACAGGAATCCACTTCCTCACAGCTCAGCAAGCTGGCCTCCGAGTTCTGAGTGCCAACAAGGCAGGGTTTTCTCGTCCGCCTCAGTTCCTGGGTCCTGGGCCCCTGGAGGTTGCCAGGAGTCCTGACATCTCTCTCACTCATTCAGGTTCTTCCACATCTCAGGTGGCGAGACTGTGTCTCCCGTGTTTGGGCATGTTGTCAGGAGGATGTGACGCTTGCTGTGGGAGTCATGTCAATGTGAAGTTGTGTCACAGTGTAGGGGCAGAGTCCAGCCTGTCAATCAGATGACGGCCTGATTTCTCCTTTAGCCAGGAGAAACTGGGAACCACCCCACTCTCTGCTCCTTCTCCTTCCAGCTTGCTGGAACGCTGCCACTGATCCTCATGACTCGGCAGCCGTGATCTGCGTTCTGTGCGAGTCTGAAGAGGGACTTTCAGACTTGTATTGGACTTCGGGACGTGTGTGGGGCTGGCTGGGATGACTTCTTCATATATAATTACTTCCTGATATGAAGCTTTCTTGAGGGAGGGAAAAATGAGGACCTGATACCAAGGGCTCAAACAGAAAGCAAATGTTTTAAGAATGATGAGGGTAACAAATGTACAAATGTGCTTGACACAATGGATGGATGGATGAATTGTGATAAGAGTTTATGACCCCCCCCAATAAAATGATTTTAAAAATTAGAGTCTTATCCCAGTAAAATAATTTATAAATAAATAAATGAAGCTCTTTCTTATACATAGATGAGTGTAACACTCAGCAAAGCTGTGAAGCAGTGTAAAAGAACTCCGACAAGATGGATGGGCACCGTGGCCGCACCGAGCATGACAACAAGGCGATACGAGGCTGGTGGGTGTTGGGCTGCTACATTGAGTGGCCCTGAGTTGGAAGGGACCCCACAGCACAGAACAGCAGCTCAAACAGCTGGATTCAGCTACACCCATGCTAACCTTTGGTCACTACCATCAACCATTAGGTAATGTTTCCACTGGTGTTCTATCAACTCGTGGAGCCCTGTCTGTCACAGGGCCTTCAGGGCAGCTGAACGTTCTTCGTTGCATCTTGAAGGGCTGCTGTCTCTGAAACGGCTGAAGGCCCACTGTGTTCCTGGTGCACTGACACTGTGTGCACCTTCCATCCTCTTTGGTGTTTCCTGTAGCAGGAGATGGGAAGTGGTTCTTCGGTTCCTTCGGCCTGAGAAATGCTCACTGCTTTCACCCTTTGATTCTCTACTTCCTGGTCTTTGCACATTTCCTTCAAACATGTGATCTTCTGGAGACGCCCTTTGAAATGTTTGTTTAGCTCTTCATGTCATGTGCTTTAGCTAAGCCACATTCAAGAGCACGTTTCAGTCTCTGCTTTCTTTCCGCTCTTTTTAATGACCCTCTTTTTTCCCTCTCTTGCTCCATGCACCTACTCACCTAACCTCGATCCTGTGTGGCTTTTGTTTGCGAGAATACAGAGAGACATGAAAGGACAGCGATTTGAGGACGTTGAAGAGGTGAAGAAAAAAACGAGGGAGGTGCTGTCAGCCATCCAAACAGATAAGTATGAAAAATTCCGTGTTTTGGAGGAGTCCCCCTTGTATTCTGGCTCTCATGTGTAGCCTCGTCCACCTCTCCTGATGGGTCCGAGACATGGTCACTCCCTGGAAAGGATGTAGACCCCATGACTGGGTGATCTGAGCAAGGCTAAGGAGCATGTTGTTTCCTGCTGAGACACAGCCCCCCTCAAGGGGCCCACCTCTAGGACCTTACACACTAGTGTGAGACCCAGCTGGCCACATGGAGGGTGGGGGTCTCAGGACAGATTTCAAAGGAGGACAAGAACCCTGGGGAATGACGCAGGTGTTGGGGAACATGAGCCCTTTCTGTGCCTGTGCCAGGGAGCCCCTCTCACAGGAGTGGGAGAGGAGGAAGATAGGGAGGAGAGGTGGACGTGGGAGGGCAGGAGAGGAGGAAGGTCGGGAGGAGGGGTGGAGGCGGTTGGGGAGGGCAGGAGCGGGAGAGGAGGAAGGTAGGGAGGAGGGGTGGAGGTGGTCAGAGGCCGGCAGCTAGGTTTCCAAGAGCACAGGCCCCTGCAGCATGTGCACTCCTGGCGACCGCGCCGGCCCCCTCAGAAGCTCCGTGTTCATGGTGACATGGAGCCTTGTGGAGGCTGTGCCCAAGGCAACTCACCTTTCTCATACAGAGGCACGTTCTCCTGCAGTAGTCTGCTGAGCTGCACTGTATTTAGGTGTAAAAACCTCAATTGGTCTCTCATGGGTCTTCCTTCCAGGACTTGGAACAGAAGGCGTCCCACACTGCTCTGGGGAATCGGCAGGCCCAACCCTATGGCCAGTGTGGCGGCCAGGTCGGTCTGCTGGACATGCCTTGGCCGTCGGACATCGCCTGGAAGAAGCACACATGCCCAGCGTTGAAGTGGTAGGCGAGGGCAGGAGAGAACGCTGATATCTGTCAGGTCACCCTGTGGAAACGGTCTATTGCTGACCACAAGGAGGGCGTCTCTCCTGCACTCTCCTGGCCAGGGGGTGGGAGGACGAGGAGGCCTGCTGGGCTGCACTGGCCACACGGCTGTGTGCATCAGGGGAGCAGTCCTGCTACCAGAACAGGACATCAAACCAGACTCTCTGGCTGATCAAGCTCAAGTCAGGAACCACCTGACGCCACCCTGCTGAGAACAGCAGAGGCCTTGGCGGAAGCCGTGGGAGTCTCCAAGTGACAGACAGACTGAAGTCCGTACTTGGGTTAAAGGCAACCTAGGGAGCCACAAACCAGTTCTAAGGCATGGGCTCATTCCAGGGTGCTTCCAGCCGGCTGGAAACCTGAACCTCGGCTGCCAGCTGGGAAGGAAGTGCCGCTCTTCTACCTGAGGAAGACGATGGTGTCGAGATTTAGGCAGAGAACACATCTGCTTCGGCACCTGCTCTAGACACCACAAGAGAGAACACAGCATGGCCAGCAACAACAGGAGCAGCCTGAGTGCTCCAAAGAGTCTGCACATTCCCACATGCTCACACCGAAAGAGATGAGCAGATGGCCCAAGAAATGGCTGGGACTCACTTGCTACAAAGGGCTAGCCTCTGTTTCTGTCCTTTCCATGTACTGGACAAACTGCTATCCCAGTTGCAGCCAGCAGCCCAGCACACAGCCAGCCCCTCTGTGTCTGGATGTTCCTCTTCAGGTAAAGGGAGGCACGGAGGGCTGCCAGCATGCCAGCAGCCCACTCTCAGGATGTTAGCAGCAAGGTCTGTCCTCCGTTCGCCACCACTTCCACCCTGGCTCAGCTACCACCCATTGCCTGCACCTCGAAGTTGTCATTTAAATATTCAATCAGTGAGTGAGCCGATGGGAAGGTTCCAAAAGCCAGGGTGCAGTTCTGTTTGGCCTGCACATGGGAGCTGAGGCTGTTGTTTTGACCCGCCTGCCCTCTCTCGGCTGGGGCACCTAAAGGGCTGGGTCAAGCCAAGTCCCTGAAGCCTCGGAAGTAGATGAGGTCATCCCAGTAGTGCAGGTGAAGGGCAGGACACACATGGGGAAGAGACTGAGACTGCAGACAGCGAGCAAGAAGAGCCAGCACCCAGGGCTGAGAGGCCGGCAGTGCAGTGATGCCCAGGTCCAGAGCAGAGCCAGGACTCACGGGACTTCACAGCAATACACCACCTGGGTGACATGCGCGAGTGGGCAGAAGCATGTGGCATGGGTCAGACAGGGACCTGTGTGTGTCAGGGTGTCTGCGGGGAGACACTAGTGGGCAGAAGGGCGTGGGGTGTGGGTCAGACAGGGACCGCTGAGTGTTGGGGTCCTGTCACAACCCTGATCAGATGCAAGGGAAGTTCCCTGGGTGTGGCTGCAACGCCTTTCACCACACAGGAGAGAAAGCAGACCGAGATCGGAGGCCATCCTGCCACCAAGAAGAGTCGGCAGCATTCATCCTTTGGACCTGAGGTCCCCACCCAGAGAAAGCACGGAGCCAGGGGAAGATGGCTCCCTAAGGAACACCGGCCCACAGGACCTTTTCTCAAGAGGGAACGTCTTCCCCAAGAGCCAGCACTCTGAGTTTGAACTTCCACCTTCCTCACTGTGGCAGAGTCCACTTCTGTTTGCCATAGCCACGGAGCCATGCGGGCAGATGCACGGACAGACTCACAGCGCAGCGCCGGAGGGAGTGTGTCAGGCTAGAGAGCTGGAGCAACAGCCTGCCTTCAGAAGAAGTACCACGGACAGAGGAACCAAATGGAAAGAGGGGAGCCCTGGTGGTGCTGTGGCTAAGTGCTGAGTTACAGACCACAGGGTGGATGGGTCAAACCCACTAGGGGCTCCCTGAGAAAGCTGAGGATGTCTGCTCCTGTGAAAACTGGCGGCCTCACTCTCACAGGGGCAGTTCCAGTCTGCCCTCTGGGTTGAGTCACGGTGAACAGCATCCACAGACAGCAGTGGGTTTGCTGGGCTAGACAGCGGTGAAAGGGCCAATTCTCCAGGACGGTAATCCTGAAGGTGCCAGATGGGCATGGCAAAGCCTGACTAGGACAGGGAACAGACAAGCTCAGCACAGACTGTGAATCAGGGAGCCACCCAGGCGTCCTAAGCCTCGTTCTCAGGGCACTCGGGGCATGGCCAGCTTAGGGTGCCGTGGGAAGTGAGATTCTGACCGTGTAAGACAGGCACGGGAGGTGGGTTCCTCAGCGCTCACCGGGGCTCCTCTCGAACGCAGAGCTGATCAGCACCAGCGGTGTGCTCACTTCCTCTGTGGAAGAGGCGCCGTGACTGCCAGTCTCAGACATGCCGTGATCCCCACAGAGGACGAGCAGGCTGGGCAGCAGGGACGCCCGCTCCTGAAAGTCAGATACCACAGAGAGACGCCTTCAGCTGAGGAGCACACGAGGGGCACACGCTGCTGCCGAGAAGCCAGCTCCAGAGGACAGTTCTCCTGGAGCAGCTCATGCTGCACCAGTCACATGTGTTATCACTGAAAGAGGCAGCTCAAAGAGCACAGACAGAACGTGCATGTGCCCAATGCCAGGCAGCTCCTGACGCAGTTTCTTCGTCTGTCCCCTGGAGAGGATCCCAGACTCACCCTCACAGGGCTGCTGAACAGACAACCACACAGTCATGCGTAAGAGCTCCCCAACCAGCCTGCCTCCTCTCCAGGCTCAGGGTCTGGCCATGTCTTTGCTGCTCTCTGGACTCACCTGCAGGGCCTCACATCTTCCTAGAATGCCCTTTCCAGGCAGGAGAGTCTGTCTGCTGCCTCTCTGCACGCCCTCTCGTACTCATGTCCCCGCCCGCTCACGCACCTAGAGGAAGCCCCCCTGCGCCTGCTTCCCATGGCACAGACCACCCTGGAGCACATGTTCCATGCCAGGCGAAGCTTGCATGGCTGAGGCGCCCCCGTCAGAGCCACAGCACTGACATAGGGCAGGGGACAAGCCCCTGCTGGATGGGTAGAAGGGTAAGGATGGTTAACAACACCTACACCATCGTCTGTGGGGAGTAAGCAGGCCACATCTCAGAGCACCCTCTCCCTGCAGGAGACGGTCCCTGATTGCACCACACCTCACCTTGGACAGCAGGGCCAGGTGAATCTTCATGAGGACACTATCCATCTCACTGAGCTTGTGGCCAACCAGGGGGCTGTGTGGGCCTGAGAGGTGGCCAATGTGGTCCAGCCCCAGGTAGTGCAGGATCAGCACATCCCAGTCGTCTCTCTTCAGCACCGTCTCCAAATGCCGCGTGACATTGTCATCCACCTACAAAGAGCAAGAGCTCCCCTGAGGCCCCCTTTTTTACGTCCTAAGGGACAGGGGGCTCCTTCCAGGGACGGCTCGAGCAGCTTGCAAAGGCAGAAAACAAACATGTGAGCCACATCAGGTGTGTCCCTGCCATGCATGCCCCTCCACGCTGCAGACAGGAAGCATTACACACATCACTTAAATGAGTCAGGGTTGACTGGATAGGAGAAAGAGCCACCAAGGAGCCGAGACCAGGGACTGAAGGAGAGGGCTGGGTGATGCACATCCAAGAGCTGTGGGCAAGCACAGACCTCGAGGAGTCTGACCCTGCAGAACCCCCTGTACTCCAAAGACCAGTTCTCAGCTAGCTGTCATCGCTGCCCCCACCCCCACTCCACTGAGGAAACACTTGCACAAAGACAAGCGTGTGTGTTGGCCTAAATCACTCAGGCACTGAGAAGAGCCTGCCCCACATGGGGCCCAAACACCCACTCTGGGAGAACCAGTGCCCTCAGGGGCTCCAAACAGGGTCTACAGGCTGACCATGTTAGTTTCCAGATCACTTTCCATCCATGTGGGGAGGCCCTCTTCACCCAGCCCCTCCCTGTGAGGCCCCTCCTGCCACCAGTGACACGAGAGAGTGATCCTCTCCACGTGCAAGCCCCACGCAAGGCGTGACTTCCCAGCACAGGATAGGCACTCCTGTGGGGCCAAGGGCAGCATCTTTCTCTGGGGCCCAGCCTCACCTCTGTGTAATCAGACACAAAGAACGAGGTGGTGCCGTCATGTTCCACAAAGTGCTTTGGGAACAGCCGGACCCATGTTTCATCCCCATAGAAGATGATCCGCTTCCCAGCAGCGGCCGCCTGTCTGAGCACGTTGTCCTCGAGCAGTGCAGGAGAATTGAGGTTCCTGACAACATCCACAAAGCCAGGGAGGCTCCCTGTCATCAACGCCTGCAGGAGGAGACAACTGTGAGGGACAGTGTGCAGATGCACAGCACTAGGGACCCTGGAACCCAACTACAGATGAACTCGGTGTGCAGACCTGACATGCCACCCAGCCAAGACACAGCCATCAGGTGGACTCTGTGTGCACAGACCTGACAAACCTCCCAGCCAAGACACAGCCGTCAGGTGGACTCTGTATCCACAGACCTGATACTCCACCCAGCCAGGACACAGCCGTCAGGTGGACTCTGTGTACACAGACCTGACATGCCACCCAGCCAGGACACAGCCGTCAGGTGGACTCTGTGTACACAGACCTGACACACCACCCAGCCAGGACACAGCTGTCAAGTGGAGGGGGAGCCACACAGATGATGGGCACTCAGCATGAAGACTGGGTGGTAACAAGAGGGCAGGGAAAACCAGGGGGTGATCTGGCTAGAGGGGAAGTAAGGGTCCCTCTCTTGGTAAGACACAACGACAGCAGACCCTTCATGTGCAGGACACACAGCAACCAACGGGCCAAACAAAGTCCTGTGTTGTAGAGCACGCCCAGGTGATGCCAAGCAGGCTGGACAAGTCACAAGCCTCTTGAGCCATTTCTCCAAAGAAGCATAGCAAAGGCCACCAAAGGGACTAGTTTCTTCACGGCCACTGAGTGGGTTCCACTCACAGGGACCCTGCAGGACCTCTGTGGGGCTTCTATGCTCACAAAGACAGCACAGGACTGTGCAGTGTCTTGTTCTGCTCACGCCCATCCATCGGAACGACAGTCATCCAAAAACAGAGTGGACCTGGTGTCCCTGAGGTGGTGGAGGAAGCATCAGCTGGTACCGCCCCACAGGACAACCTGCGGCTCCTCAAACAGGCTGGGCAGAGTCAGCCAGAGGATCCTGGGATTAGCAGCCAGTGGTGAGGCAAGAGCAAGTTCCAAAGACTTGGAATGACCCTCGATGGACAAAGGGAGGAGCAAGGTGGACCATCGCAGAGGGTCACACTCATCAGAGGCAGCCTCGCAGATGGGCTTAGGGCACGGACTGGGTCTCCGTTAGCAGCAGGAGACTAATGAGAACAGTGACAGCAGCTCAGGACAAAGAGTGGAATGAATGTTCCTGGACTGTATTTGCAGATTAGTGGTGAGGGTGTTTCTGTACTCAAAGTGTGTGAAAAGAGGGAAAGGGAACTTTTCCATGAACTTTTTGAAACCCTCGCCACACACAAACAGGTGGTTACATGAAAATAAACAAGAACGCGTGAATTGCATAAAGTGGAGATTTTAAAATGAGATCCCCTGAGGCAGTCTGACTCGAGACAGCTCTGGTGCGATTCTGGAGTGTGAGTTCGAGAACTCACTTTGTAGAGACAGCTCTTGGGGAAGGATCCGCCACCAGCGCACACGGACACATTTGTGACCAAGATGGCAACAAACTGCACACATGGCGCCAAGCTCGCTGCGGCTTTCAATTAGTACACTCGGATGACCACCATCTCCTGCACTCGCACTTCCTCTAGAAGGTGCCGCCCGCAGGGCTGTGCAGTGGGTAGCCGAGCCCCTGGGGAAGGCAGCGGCCTGCAGGGGCTAACCATGTGCTGGAGGGTGAGCCTCCAGGGGTGCTGATACCATCAGCATGGCACAGGGCACATGATTGATGAGGCGGAGCAGCAAGGCCGACCTGGGCATGAACCTGCTTGGCCTTCCAGTCCAGGTGGCGGTTCGGCGGCTGTCCCGAGGCAGCGCTGGGGGCACAGATGCTGCAGGACAGCAGGCTGGCTGGGGCAGTGGGGGCATGGGTGGGTGTAGGAATGACTCTGAGGAAGAAGAAAGGCACCTGAACTGAGCTACCTGGACAGGGACGCAGGGAAAGAAATGTTTCGGGGAGCACCTTGAGGGTGGTCCAGGTGGACACTAGGGGCTGGAAGTGCCCAGCAGTCAGCAGCTATATTGACCTGGATCCCAAAAAATGAGCCTGAGGCAGAAATCTAGAAGTTTCTATGTTCACGAGACGGCCCACAAGCTCTGAAAGTCCACAGATGGGAGGTCCCCTGGCTAAGGAGGCTGGGAGGGGTCGGCAGAGTGCCTGGAGGGGCTTTGTGGGCTAGTGAGCCAGCCCTTCACAGTGGATAGATGCCTTTTCCTTCCGAGTGAGAGCCCAGAGGGACCGTAGTTCAACCTCCCAGCCATCCCAGGGAGGAAGCACTTCCACATGCCCCAACACAAAACAAACCCCATTTCTGTGGGGACCATTCACACTCACAGCAACCCGTAGCCCATGTCCAAAGCCTGCCCATCTTTACGGGGGCAGATGCCTCATGCCCCCCCCCCCCCGCGAGGCTGGTGGGCCCCAGGGCTCCTTGTCAGTTTCCTGACTTGGAAACCCTTCAAGTCGTGCTACAGGGTCACTGAGAGCCAGGATCGACTTGGCCAGTGTTGGAGTACCCTGTGAAGCAGGCTGTGGGCAGAGAGCCAACTAGAATAGACTGGGAGCAGGAGGTAAGGGAATCACGAGCCCAGGAAGTGGGGAGACAGATCTGAAGCGGGGAGGACTGTGAGCCGAGGGACAGCGAGGGCCTCCTCTCCCCCGCGTGTTCACAGGCTTACTGCGGGAGCCGGTGCCGTCTTCTACTGAGACATCCAACAATGTGCTGCCCCAGCAGTGGGCACATGTCCCATTCATTGTTGCTGCGGGACTGGGGGGAGGGGCATGTTAACTCTGGCTGAGCCCACTCACATGCATGCAGCAGGATCTAAGGCACCTGCTCGCCCATCTCGGTCTTGACCTTTTTAAAGTGACAAATAGAAAATGGCCGTACACACTTTCTGGTAGGTACTGCTGAGAATTTTCCCCCCTTGTTTGCTGACACTTAAAACTCCCTCCTTAGTAGCCATCCCTCCTTCTCAGTGTCCTTCCGACACTCATCAGACAGCACTGTGGCGCTTTGCATGTTGCGGTAATGACAGAAGCTGTCACCAGCTTGTCAGACATCAGCAGGGTTACCCCTAGTGAACAGGCTTCAGCAGAGCCTCCAGACAATAAGCTACCAAGGTCTGGGCTGTGCACTGACCCTCCTGCACAGCAGTGAAACCCTGCCAGGCCGAGCGCAGGACGAAGGCCCACCACTGAGGTGGCCTTAAACACAGCCGTCTCCACTGTAATGATGCGGGAGGAGCCAAGCTCTCAGGACCTTACTTTGCTGGTGGGGATGACTCAAAATGGGGAAAAAAAACAGCTGCAAACATTCATTCACGGTTGGCAGGTAGTACGTATCAAGTATTGCCCAGTGAAACAGTGCGGAGGGGCTGGGCAGGCCTGATCTCTGGCTTCCCTGTTGGCATGAGGCAGGGGTCACACTAGCACCCACGACCCATCCTTCTTCACCTATTCTGGCATCAACTGTTCCTCCCCCCGTCTCTACCCTAGGTTCAATAACCCATTGCAATGGCCACATAAAAATCACAGACAATATTCATGATTCATAGAGCTTATTAGGGGAGTTCACAGGACAACACTAGTCAGGATCAGTGAACAGTACTTGGTCGTTGGTCCACAGCCACACCTGAATCAGCATCCAGTCTCTCTGGTCCTCAGCCTCTGCCTCCATAGACCAGGAAATGCACAGTGCCATAATCTCAAAGCTGTTCCTCTGTTCTGTCCCTGGTTTCCTTACTTTGGTCTTTGGTCTCAGCCTGGCTCGACTCTGCCCCATGGCCTCTGTGCCATAGCGTCTGGGCCTCTGGTCTGTACCCTGCAGTTCAGTCCGAGATCTCCAACATGCTCTTCTGAGGGTTCTGGGCTTCCTCACTGGCTCGGACACATAGAGGGGAGAGGGCCTGAGGGTGAGGTGTGAACTAAGGCCAGGACCGAATGCCATCTTGATCCCCTGGTGTGTGTGGCAGAGACCTCCCTGGGTCGGTATCGACCACAATGGGTCAATAGCCATAGGCTTAGAGTCCAGAGTCATGATACATCCCAGAAGGAATGACGGCTAGGAGGCCACACCAAATGACTACATCTCATAGGAATCCAGTCAAATTGAAATCATTAAAATGAAAAGGAACACACAGATATCCGAGGCATTAAAGAATCCGAAACGAAAACACCTCCGTGCTCAGGTCAGTTTTGATTCATAGCTGCCGTACAGCTATGCTCACTGAGGGAGCAGAAAGTCTCATCTTTCTCCCATGGGGCATCTCGTGGATTTTAACTGCCACCTTAGCAGTTAGCAGCTCACTCGTGACCCAGTATGCCAGTGTGGCCCCTCATCCGAGGCACTCGTGAGGACAGGTACTGGCCATTTTGAATTATTTTGATTTGAACATAACAAGGTTTAAACACCGCATGGTTTAAAATCAGAAAAGGTGTGCATCAGGGTTGCATCCTCTCATTGTACTTTCAATCTGTATGCCAAGCAAATAACCCCAGAGGTGGACGATACAAAGAATGTGGCGTCAGGATTGGAGGGAGGCTTATTAAGAATTTACGACATGCAGATGACACAGCCTTGCTTGCTCCAAGTGAGGACTTGGAGCACTTGGTGATGGAGATTAGAGACCACAGCGTTCAGTATGACTGCAACTCAATATCAGAACCAAGTCTCCCAACTGGACCAATAAAAAGCATCCTGATAAAGGAGGAGGCTGAAGTTGCCCAAGAGTTCATGCAGCCAGGCTCACATGCAATATGAGAAACCCAGACATTCTTTGGGGGGCAAAGCTGCCACCTGCGAGCCGTCATGGCCTGGACCCAAGCATGTGAGGAGTCCTGGTGGCATCATGCTCTCGCATTGGGCTGCTAACCGCAAGGTCAGAAGTTTGAAATCACCAGCTGCCCCCAGAGAAAGAGAAGGGGCTTTCTATTGTGACATGTGGTTGTTGTGAGTCAGCATCGGCAAGAGGGCAGTGAGTCTGGTTCTATGTGCACGTGAAGGCTGGACAGTGGGTCATGAAGACGGAAAAACTGACACATATCAATCAGAGTGTTGGTGAACAACATTGACAAGGACTGTGGGCTGTCAGAAGAACAAATGTGTGCTGCCACACGCTGGGGTTGCACACCGCCCTGGGTCCATTACAAGTAGTTCCCCCAGGCTACGGCTCACCAAGTGACTTAGCCTGCAGCCTAGCAAACAGAGTTGCCAGTCATCAGGATGTCCATTTTCCCATCATGGCTTTTACAAAAGCCATTTTCCCACCATGGCTTTTACCCTCCTTTTCAGATGACCTTAGCTGCCCTGACATGTCCGAGGGCGGGCACTGCTTGGTGTCTGTCCCCCAAGGAGAGGAGGTCTTGAAGGGATAGCTTCCTGGAGGCCAGCACAGGCTGTGGCCACAGCAGAACCAAAGGCTCTGCAGGCTCCGTTCAGAAGGGCCTGGCCGGGTCATCCCACTTGGCAGCAGTGCATGCAGTGTGGGTGCCAGAGGCCATGGCTGCCAACGTTTGGCACTCAGTGTGTGAGGTCAGCTGGGTGGTTCTGACCTTCACATCTGTCTCATCCAAGGAACGGCAGAGAAGCAGTGCATGTCGGGCCTGGGGCTTGATGCTCAACAAGGCAACACTGTGGCTCGCGAGGTTAGTACTGGGTTGCTAACTGCGAGATCTGTGGGAGCAAGATGAGGCTCTCGTTCCATAAACCCCACAGAGTGTGACTATGAATCAGAACCACCCAATGATAGTAGGCTTTATATATAATTCTGTTCACTCTAACATTCCTGAAGAAAGCTAGACAACAAACTAAACCCACTCATTGGCTTACAGCTACCTTAGACAAGGTTTCTAAGACTGTCAATCCTTAAGGGAAAATCTTTACTCGGCTTCAACTGCTGCAGCTAACACGTGACAGCATTGAAGGGTGGCACTGTTAAGCCTGTTTCACCACAAGCGGCTGGTGCTGACACTGAGTTCTTCCTCCACCTGGAGGCAGGGTAGGAGGCGTGCACCTTAGCCTGTGCCTTAGTCCTCTCCTGCCTGACCCAGAGCAGTAAGTCACTCCACTGATGGCCTGCCCTGTGTAGCACCTCCCAACTGGGGTGTGAGAAACAAAGGTCTTTCAAGGGCTCAGGGTGGGGCCCCGCATCCAGAGCTGAGGAAGCAGGGGGGGGGGGTGACGGGGGGGTGGTGGCGGTGGCGGTGATGGATGCTAAGTTCCCACGAGCAAAACCCAAATGTACACAAGAAGGAGTCTGCACACACAGCCACTTTCTTCCAGACAGCTCCACCTGGACCCCGAGTTCCACTTCCTAACAAGGCACAGCAGGCCACACTTGCAGAAGCAGCAAACCATCCAGTGCTGAGGTGGTCAGGAGCCTGGATGCCTTCTCCTGAGGGGTGGGGGCTCAACAGAGTGAGGGCTGAGTGACCTGGATCACTTGGCCAGAGCACCACTAGCCCATCAAGCACTGTGACTTCAGCACCATCACCCTCCTGAGCTACCTTAGCGTTTCCTCTAGGTCCATTCACACACCCCACGCCACCCCAAGCACATGAGCAGGCACCACTGCCGTGCTCGTGCCCTTCATCTAGAACAGGACGCGGCACCCTGGAGATGCTCAGTCCACAGCACCATGCGAAGATGACCCACATCCAGGAGGGAAACAAGCAGGCATTTAGCAGACACCAATTGATCAACCACTAGCGCTGCCCCAGCAGGAGCTGCAGCCCCGCCAACAGAGGGACTACACAGCTGGCCTTGGAAGGAAGGTTCCAGAGTCGGTCCCTCACGACACACGCCACATCCAAAACCAAACTTCTCCATGTTCTCTACCCGTTCCTCCTCCTGGCTCAGGGAGCTTCACCAACCCTGCGCTCTAAACAGCCCTCCCTTCCATCCCTGGTGTTTCTGCATGTGCTCCGTCAGGGCAGATGCAGCCCTGCCCCTGAGAACACCCACTAGATACCAGCACAAAGTGCTGCTCACCAGCCAGCTGTCGGCTTTGCTCCTTTCTCCCGGTGAGTGCACAGCTGTGCGCTGTCAGGATGCTGAATACCAAGGGCTTCCGTGGACGCAGTGCAACAGCTGAGGCCTGGTGAAGTGGTGTGGAGACCACAGACCATTCTGAACACATCATCTATCTTCTCTGACTCTGTTTCCTCCTCTGTAGTGTCCAGAGATGGGACTAACCTTCGAGCATCCTTCTAGCCTAGAGTCTGACTGACCACTGGCTGGCCAGGCTCTGGGTTATTTCACACCCTTCCTGCTGCTCATCAAGCATGTGCTCTGGTCACCCCAGAGGGCAGGGCCAAAATCTTGTGCCTCAGCCCCTTCCTACTTCCAAGGCCCCAACAAAGCATCAAATTAGTGTCTGGTTCATTGAAGCTGGATCTCCACTTAGAGAGCACAGGAGACTCCTCTAAACCTCTGAGTTACACTGGTTTAACGTGAAGCCAAATGGTTTACCTTGATTCGAGGCATGGTAACTGTGGGTGGCTTTGCCTCAGCCACAAAGCTGTGAGATGCTCCTTTCTCCACAAGGTAAGTTGTGTAGGGCATGAATTTCACACCCTTTGACCCAAACACAAAATCATCCCTCAGGGCATCTATCAGCACAAGGACAACTTTACTGAAGAGAGGTGGTGGAAGTTTAGTCCAGTTTGAACTGGCTCCTAAATGATTTTGGAAAAAGAGAAAACAGAAAGTTAATTTTATACTTTATTTCACCTTCAAGGTCCTCCAGGATTGAGCTAGCACATAACCTATCCAGCTTCATGTCCCCACGCAAGCCCCAGGGGCAGGGAGATCCCTCTAACTGGAGGGCAGTAGGAAAGAAAAGGAATCCTGTGAGATGAGGTGTAATTGGTTTTGGGTTTGTTTTTTTTGCCCCTTCCTTTTACCTCCTCGTAATTGGGTTTTACGGGCTGGGCGGTCCTGGGCAAGGCACCCCTATAGACGCGTCTTACAATGGAGCATTCAGGTAGTTACACCTATCGCCGTACTTTCAGTAGAAGATGGACACACTGTGCAAACTGTTCACAAGGGCGGCAGAGCTAAGGCCACGGCGTTGGTTCCGGCTCTCATAGGGCAGAGGAGAACTGCCGCCGTACCTTTGCAAGGACCACTATAAAGCCAACCGATAGTTCCATCTCCTACAAAGAGCGGCTGGTAGGTTCAAACTGCTGACCTTTCCTTTAGCAGCCCATCTCGCACTCTACTACCTGAGTGGCAGCGCCTGTTCCCCGGGTGCAGCGGTAGATGGGTGGATGCAACGGGGTGGTCTAAAGGAACGTGGGAAAAGAAACTGCAGGGGGGCGGGGTGCAAATCTCTTGTGTCCTACGGGACCGAAAGGGTTCCCGGAAGAGAGAACCCAAAGGCCGCCCAGGACAGCAGAGCGGCGGCATGGGCCAGGGGCGGTTCAGGGTCGCGGCGGTGGGGCCGGGGTGGCTGACAGCGAGAACCCGCCCGAGAGGGGACGCGGGAAAGGCCCGTACCGGACGACGGCTCCGGCGCCGGGGTCTCTGCTGGGTGCTCCCCCCGGGAGGAGGAACGAACGGGCGCGGGGAAGAATCCCCGGAGGAAGATGGCGAACCCGAGCACCTGGATCGCTACGCAGCAGGCGGCGAAGGTCCCGGAGCCCAGTCGCATGGCGCCGACGCGCGAGCCCCGGGCTAAACTCGCCGGCGGCGGAGACACCCGCCCCCGCAGCGGCCGCGGATGCCCGACGGTCGGCGGCTTCCGTGTCGTCACATCCGCCCGCGTGCCGGAAATACGCACACAGGGCCGGTACTGCGCAGAGCCACCCGCGGGCGCCCTGCCCTGAGCACCGCCCACCCACGCCGCCCCCGAATTCAACCCGGAACCCATTCGCTCCCAGGCCCCGCCCCGCCACCTCCTCCGTCACTCCCTCACTGATTCTTCTGGACACACCCAGGTGTGACCGACCCATTTTTCAGGCGGAGAAACAGAGAACACGTCAGAACACCTGCCGCCCTCTCCTCTGGGGACAGACAGCCCGGATTCGAGGCACCGCTGTCCGGAGCCTTGCTGTCTGCCGCTTCCTCCCCAATGTCTATGTGTACAGGCCTTCCTCTGTGTCTCTGTCTGTCTGCCTCTCCAGGCTTTCCTGTTTCTCTGTTTCTAGTCTTTCCTCTTTCAGTCTGTCTCTCTGTCTTTGGCCCTGCTCTCTGCGTCTCTCAGTCTCATTCTCTCAGTGTTTCACCCTCTGGCTCACTCCAGAGCACCCACAGATGCTAGACACTTAAGACCATTACGGCAGACGGGGGGGGGGGGGGGTGGGGGTGGGGGTGGGGGTGGGGGGGGTGGGGGGGTATACAGGAGGCTGTAGCCAAGGTGAAGCCACCGAGGATGGGAGTGATGTGAGGGAGCACAGGGAAGGTCCAGCTCAAGTTCAGACCCTAACCAGCACCACACTCCGAAGGAGGTGGGACGGAGTGTGTCCTGTGGGAATTCCTAGTGAGTGTCAGCAGACTTGAGACAGACTCAGGGACAGACACTCATTGTGGCTGTCTGTGTTGCTTCTCTCTCTGAACCTGGGCGATTCTGAGGGTGACAACGAAGTTGAATTTACTCTCAGACACGTGTGAACAAGCGGAACCGATAGGACGTGCAACCGTCCATGAAGAACTCAAGGCGCCATCACAAAGGGAAGGAGGCAGTGCCCTCCACACTCTCTTTCTGCCCTTGTTTCTGTGACATCTCCACCTGCAGCTGGACCCCATACCCAGTGACGATCCACACTCGAGGGTGGTCTCTCTCTCCAGAGATGATCTAGAATCTGAAAGCCTCAGCAGAGCGTGTTCTATGGAGGAGCTAAGACCACTAGCATGACAAGACCTACGTGCCTGTGTCTGCCTGTGCTGAGCATGGTGGGACCGTTCACGGCTAGTTAGCAGCTGCCACTCTGCTCTGCACAGCATCCCCAAGAAGTGAAGTCACCCCTGGCCCTGTGGACCAAGGCAAGGTCAGCCCAAGGCAGATATGAGACTGAACTGGTGGAACCAATGGGCCTGCTCTGCTCCCCCAGGGTTAACAACATGCAGATGGCAGAACTACCTGCACCCAAGCCCACAGAGCAGAGAAGGAAGTGGGTGCTGTGTATCTGTCTGTGTCTGCTGGGCTGCTCAGAAGTCTGAGTGCCACCCCCACACAAATACCCCCAAGTCCTTTCCTCTTTCCTTTCAAGGCACAACCCTTCCACCTGTCTCACTGTGTTTGTTCCCTTTCAGTGCCTGCACAAGACCTGGGGAGGGACCCCAGCAGATGTTTCAGGCCTGGCTTCACACATGAACCTGTCTCTATCTGTCCTCTGGTCTGACACCCTATACCAAAGCAGGTGCCTCCAGGCGAAGGTGTGCAGGTGCCGGGCTGACTCTTCTACAGCCTGATCTTCGGGGGCCAGAGGCATGTGATCCTCATGAGGCTCAAGAAAGTGTTTGGGCCCAGACATGTATCGGTGATGCCCAGGATGATCAGGGAGCCTCACAGATGGGCTTCCTCTACCTCCCTCACAACTGCTACTACCTGGGCTTCCTGGAGCAAATTCTGTACTCCATGGTCACCATCAACACCTCCTGGGGGGGGGGGGGGGCTAGAAGGTATAATGAAGTTAGATGATCTTGCCTGTGAGATCAGACCTCTGGAAGATTTGCTCAGATTTGAGATAGGGCCGGCGTGTAGACCAGGGGACTACGAGGACCCACCAGTGACGAGAGAACACTACCACCACCACCACCACCACCACCGCCGCCGTTTGGCCACTCACATCTCCAGCAAGCTCTCTGCATCGCACACCTGTGGCTTGGGGGCCCGTCTGCAGACTCCCACTCTATGTACCAGATGTTCAACTATCTGACATAGTTTGGCCAATATACCATCAGCGTTGGCAGTGTCATCATTGTGATGTAGCACACTCTGGATAGCCAGTAGTATCTCATTGGTCTGGTTGTGTATCACAACAGGGAGACGATGACCCCATACACTTTACCCACGAGTCGCTATTACAGCTCCCATTTACAGCACATCTGCAAAGTGTTTGAACCTGACCCTTCCTGGATCATGGCAACTCCCGGCCCCGAGGACCTTCTGTTCAAGCCAGTACTTGACAGCATTTGTGGACACGACAGTCTGGACATGGTCGGCCAGCGTGGAAGATACTGCTTGTTGCTATGTGTCATAGCAAGCCAGCACACTGGGAGAAGGTTGGGTCTCCATTATGATGAGACGTGTATTTGCCAGAGAAGGACCACCTGCATCATGGACAGATAGCTCCAGATCACTGAAGTGTTTAGTAACTGCCTTAGAGCACATGGCCTCCATGCACAGAAAACCAAGCTCCTGCATGTTCCACACAAATGGTCATGAGGCGGGTCTGTGGGAATGGTAGAGTTGAGGGGGCCAAGCAGTGTGACCGCGGCTCATTCAAGGAGTGCGACAGCAACAAGTGCTGCACCCTTAGTGCCAGCTGACCCCGGGAGTGTTTGTAATGAAGGAGGGTGCTGTACCAACTGTGCCTAATCCCCCGTGGGGATGCTCTGACCTCCCCTACTGCAGGGGGGCAGACTTCCAGTGCCGAGAAGACGTTTACATGCAGGATGGGACCCCATGCCTGGAGGGCAATTGCACAGACCACTCCTTGCACTGCAAAGAAATCTTTGGTCGATGAGCTGTGGAGGCGGATAGGGCTTGCTACAGCATCAACAAAGGAGGCTTCCGGTTCAGACATTGCAGAAGGCATTTTGTTGTCCCCGAGTAGGAGCCCTGCAGTGAGTCTGATGTCCTGTGGGCCCCTGCATTGCACCAATGTCACGTCCCTCCCCCGGCTGCAGGAGCATGTCTACAGCACCCTCTGCTTCAGGCTGGATGAGCACCACTCCACTGAGACCACGAAAGTTGGGCACTTGAGGCCTGGCACCAGCTGTGTGCCTGGAAGGTTCTGCAGCCTGGGCGGCTAATGTAATGGCTGCATGGTCGCTCTGGACTATGACTACTATCCGCACATGTGCAGCTACCAGGGTGGGTGGTGGTGTGTGTGACAATCTGAAGAGCTGCCACTGTCACTGGGGCTGGGACCCCCCACTGTGTCTGAAGCCAGGCTATGGCAGGAGCACAGACAGCAGACTGCCCCCCTGGAGATTCAGGGCAAAATCTGAAAACAAGAAGCTGACCTTGTACTTCAGACTGCTCTTTGGTCGGATTTATGCCTTGATAGCTACACTTTTGTTTGGGGTGGCCAGAAATGTAAAATGAATCTCCAGATTCATTGTCAAATAAGTAAACAAATAAAATGTAAATGAATAAAAATGAGAAAAACAATGAAAAATAGGTCATCCCCCTGACCCCTGTAACAAACACAGGCCACATCAGGAGGGGGCATCTGTGGAACCATCGGAGAGGAGGTAGGCATTGAGACCCCTCTGTGTAGAAGGCTGCAGGCAGTCTGTGCCCACTGCATATCCTGGGAGAGAGGCAAGGCCTTTCTGACAAGCAGTGACTCGCTTCCTATAATAATTGCTTGCAATCCAATGTAGGTGTGGTCTACATGTTTTTATACGCCATTGGAAGGCCACACACCAGGGTCTGTGGGTTTCAGAGGGGCCTGTGTCAGCAGTGGGTCTGGACCCGAGATGGGGGTGAGTGGGTGGATGTTGGGGACAGTCCTTATTCTCAGGGTGTGTGTGTGTGTGTGTGTGTGTGTGTGTGCTGGAGCTGCAGAGACGGCTCAGCTGCTGAGAAAAGGTGGTCAGGAAGGAGAAAAGCCAGGGAGCTGACTCGGAAAAGATGGTCCTCGAAAACCCTAGGTGGTAGTCCCCTTCAGTCATCACAATTTCAAGATCCTCTGTCCTGCAAAACTAGACAGTCAGGGAAGCAGGGCCACTTATGATCCACCTGGGTTCACCAGGATGGGCCCGCAGTCAGTGCCCAGAAAGGTCGGCAGCATTCCACGATCCACAATAACACTACAGGCAACAACCTCCCTGTGGGGGGAAAGGCCACCCCCCACAACTAATCGTGGGTTCGATAGGTGCAATTGTACAGTGGAGATACATATGTATTATAATAAAGTCATAGAGAGCATGAGAGATAGAAGAGAGATTGAAATAATGGAGTCAGACACATTTCATAGTAGCATGCTCACCTCAGCCCCGGTTGGTGGTCTACGTGGAGATGGGAGGCTGGAGGGCTGGACAGAGGGGGAGGGGAAGGAGGATAAGGGGAAAGGTAACAGGGGAGAGAGGACCAGAAAGGAGAGGGAGCTGATGAGAGGCCAAGGGGAATCTTTATTGCTAACCAAGGCTTGTGTACCTTTGAGGGGGGGCATGCAAGCCCCCTAATTACAGGTAAAGACATATGCCATGGGAAAGGGCTATACTATAGGTAATACTGCAATTAGGGGACAATCTAGGGATATACATGCAATAGGAAGAGGAGAGATTGGGGATATACATGTGACAAGAAGGATCCTAGATTCAGGATGGCAGTCTAACTGGATGTCACTGAGCAGGTTTGATCTGTTCTCTGGATATCCATAGAAACCATCATCAGTAGGGTATATACCCATCCTACACGGACCAAACTGATGGCTGCAAGCCTTTAGGGAGAATTAGCCCATTGTCTTTAACAACAGGGAGTGGGCCCTACTTGTGGTGGGCCCAGATAGTTGTCTAGCAACTGACTGCCTTCAGGGAGGTAACTTGACAATCATTTACTATTAGCTGCAAGCAGTGTCCTAAGTCTAACATATATTTAGGGAAGATGACTGGAGAAATCTTTCTGTCCACACCTCCCCTTCTCTCCACCCCCATGACCAAGAGCTGAGCCTCCCCATGGCGAGTGAAGTGCAGTCCACTCATTTCTGAGTTGGCGACTTCCCTGCCCTGCTCCAATCTCTCAATTGGTGTTTTGTTTGAGGCCATGGTCACAGCGAGTAATGCCCAGGAGAGACCAGCTTGGAGAACGGGCATTTTGGGAAAGGGGGGACCCATTATCTCTCTTCAAAACCACATGCAGTGATCTTTCAAAGCAATGGATGTACACGACAGAGCACACACCCCACGTAAAGACTGTACCAGGGCAACCAGAGATCTTTAAATAGGAAGGATGTGCGTTACAGCAGGCCTACAGTAGCGATCCTATCATCTATCATTTGTGAAATTAGGAAAGGAATTCTCAACCCATTACTATTCACAGAAGCTGAAAGCAGTGTTTTCCTTACAAGCGAACTTGTAACAGGGAAACCATGACTCTGTAATGATCAGGCAGCAGTGCTGGAGAACTTGAATGAGAGTAGAGTTAGTAGCCAGCTCCGAGGGACTAGCTTTCTGAAAGCTCGGGCCTCGAATGTTGAATGTAGGTTGGAGTAGCTTTTTATCTTTGATCTTTGCGAGCAAGTTCACAGAAAAGGGCAGGATCCCAGAAGCAGAAGAGGCAGGGAACTATAGTGCAGATAGGATCCTTCCACCCTTCGTGGAGGTCATGGGACTGTGGCTCCAGGGCTGAGGGCGTAAGTGGGATGTGGCAGTGCCTCAGGTTTCTTTCCCAAAGGTTAAAATGTCCTATGAGGCTTCTCCTTACAAACTAGAAAAGTCAGCAGCAAAGAAACTCATAGAAATGGAAAGAAGGAAAGAGGTGTTAGACTTCTCAGGTGGAAAATACCTCCTCCACGGCTTCCCATGGTAAAGAATTCACACTGAAGCCTGGTTTTATAAAGGACAGAAACAGCTTCAGGCATTACAGACACTGAACACAGGCACCCACACGTGGTGGCTTGAGGCCAGAGAGAGACCTCAGCACAGCTGACTGCAAGAGGAGCAGCTGGAGGGAAGGGGTGGTGGTCTCCAGGTTCAGGCCTTTGGGGTCTTCGTCTTGGAGGTGTGGTCAATGGAATTGGTTGACCCCATTGACTGAATTAAGCTCACCTGGCCTAGTTTGAGCCAACCCAGGTGTGCCGCACACCTGCCTGGGCTTGAATTGTCTTGTGCCCTTAGCCTGCATTGGCTTCCGACCTCCTGTAGGGGGCCCCTAGGCATGGAGAGGACCAACCCCCTATCCCGTTACCTAACAGAGGGGGAGGGGGAAAGGGGAACATCCACTGGAAACGCTGTCCATGGAGCTTTGCCATTTTTACTTCTTTAAAGAGTTTCAGGAGTGGCTGAAAGAAGAGGAGACTGCCTGAAATCCTTTACAAGTTTTGCCATACAACTCTATTAATTCACAGAAAGCAGCTATTTCTGTGGCTGTGTGTTTTTAAAGTGCGTGAGGTAGTTTGTTGTCCTGAGAATATGCATCAAGCATGCACCAAGCCCAGTTGCTATGGTGGCCTTCTCTGCGTGCTTGGCATTTCTCACCCCCCTCTGCCCCTCCCTCCTGTGAACTCCCGGGGCTGTTCCCTGAGGCGACTGTCAGTGCGACTCTGAGTCCCTGGATCTTAAAAAGGGCATCATGCGAAAGGCAGGCATCTGTACTTCACCATCTGTGGGAATCAAGTGGCTTGAAGCAACGTGTGCCCCCCCTTGCATGCGTGTGTGCTTGCAGGCGGCGGGCAGCCTCATGCTCTGGCCCTTCTTGTTAGGTTCGCCACCAAGAAAAAGCGAGGCCAGGCCAGAGAGAAGGAACTGTTAGATCTCTCTGGAGATAGAGTTGTACCTTGGTCCTTGCCACTGCAAGACAAAGAATTCACTCCCGAAGCCTGGTTCGTGATCCAAGTGAGTTTTATGAGAGTTAGAAGAAGTTTCAGGTTTACACGGCACCCATAGGACTCCTCCAGACCATGCGGCCTGGAGGAAGTTGCTCAGCGTCATGCAGACAAAGGTCTCTCTTTTGACTCTGGGCTCCTGCCTTTTCAAGGATTCCACAGGGAGGCATGGTGGCCGACCCCTGATGGACCCCATTGGCTGAATTGAATTCACCTGGCATAGGTGGGCCAATCCAGGTTTAGCGCCAACCCATGCCTACGGGCGGGAAACCTGAGGCTCTGAGCATGTGCAGTGCGCAACTCCTTGTTCCTGTGCTTGGCTCTCTGGGCGTGCGTTAACAGACATTCCCCATCCCTATGCTAGAGCTACCTAACATAACCACTGTGACACTTGCAGATTAGAAAAGTTTATAGGATTGGTTCAGTGCCCTCCAACCATCTTGGCCAGGGCATGAACATGCAACCTCAGTACCCCAGTTCTCATCAAGGGCATACTCAGGCAAGTTCTTGAGGGCTAGACTACTCCTCACTGGGCTGGCCTTGGGAGTGGGTGGAATAAAACAAACTCTGCCTAAGGGCAAAGCATTTTACTTGTTAGTTCAGGGTCATTGAGCTCTAGTGCCATAGTAGGTTATGGGTTGGGAGGTTAACCACAAGATTTCATTCTTCAAAATCACCATCCAGCTCCAGGGAATAAAGATGAGGCTTTCTATCCAAATAAAAATATATGTAGTCTGGAGCTAAAAAGCCCCAATTTAAGTTGTTAACTGGGTTGATTCCTCCTAGAGGTTCGGAGGGATAATGTATGTGGGGGGAGGTAAGATGCTTACAAATTCCCTGAGGGCAATGCTGCCAGAATGCTGTCTCACCCCACCACAGGGGTGGGCCTGCTTCCTGCTGCTGCAGACAATGGATAACTTCTCCCTAAAGTTTGCAACCAATGGCTTGGTTCCTGTAGGTGGAGTTCACACCCTACTGATAATGGTTTAAATGGAGATCCAGAAAACCGGTCAAAGTTAAGCTGCCACCCTAAATGTAGGATCCGCCCATCTTGTCACGTGTATACCCCCAATCCCTCCTCTTCCTATTGCTAGACTACCCCCTTTCACTGCTGTATAACATAGTGCAACTCCTTCCTGTGATGTATGTCTTTACCCTCCCATTTCCATTTCCCCTTGTCCTCCTTCCCTTCCCCTTCTCTCCACGTGGACCACCAAGCCACCAAGCGGGGCTGAGGTGAGCAATGCTACCATGATATGTGTCTGACTGCATTATTGTAATATCTCTTCTATCGCTCATGCTCTCGATGACTTTAATGTCTATATCTCAACCATTTATGTTTCCAGGGATTTCAGTGACATTGGGCATCTTCTCAATGTTTATGAATCATGCTGATGAACCTCTCATCTATTTGTATGCATTGCCTGTATTAAAAACACACACACAACTGAGCAATTTGTCTGGAAAAATAATTTATAGAAACTTTATGTTAGATTGCCATGCGTTTTGCATAGCCAATTGTTCTTTAAAAACACTTTTCTTGTCATTGTGATACCATGCTAAAAGGTAAAAATATTTGTATATAGTCAAATAGCTTTATCTTTCCTTTAAAGACATGGACCTACCTGTCTTGCTTAAAGTTTACACCTCACTAAAGCTAACTTGCTACTCTTGAAAATAAATCCCTCTAAGTTTTTAATGCTTTGAATATTTTATCGCTCCAATCCTCCTGGAGTTTATCTTTGAATGTAGTATGCTCCTTCCTTTGATTTCTTGTAAATTCAGCCAATTAAACCACTCTTTAACCAAAGTATTCTTTTACCACTGGATTGTTTTGCCACCTTTGCTTTGCATAGCATATAGTTCTAAATTATATCCCAGACTAAATTATTTGCCAGAGTGGCTTTACTAATTGTACACTGGCATCACAATACGCGGGAGCTTCGGAAAGATCGTGGGAGAATGGAATGAAAAGAGAATATCATTTCCCATGAATATTTGAAGCCTCCTCGTACAGGTGCTTTACAGTAAGTCTACATTAGGGTTTATAATCAAGAAAAAATTCAACTGTGCTGGAAGAATGAGGGGCGTGACATTTCCTGGTTGAGAGAAAAGCGACCAGGAGAGCAGAATATGAAAAGGGTTGGTTAAACGATGAAACTGCAGCAAAGTGTTAGCTGTTATCACAAAAATGAACACACAGAATAATATTCTTGAACTCAGAAGTGGGAACTTCAGCCTTTCAAGGGCATCGACCCTGCGGGGCAACATCCCCGCGCTCCCACGCTCCGAAAGGGGGGTCTGCGGCGCCGCGGGGCACAAGTGGGGCGAAGGGCTGCGAGGGAACGCCGAGGCAGAGGGGTCCTCGCGAGGCGGCTGCGGGCCGCTCCGGAAGGCAGGGGTCCGGGGGCTCTGCGGTCCCTCAGGAGCCGCCAGGAGAGGCTCCAGAAAGGCGGCTGGAGGCCCCCGCCGGCCGTGCAGCTCGCTGGGAGGTGCGGGCGCGCGTGCTACGTCGGTCGGGGGGAGGCGGCGGCGGCGGAGCCGGCGGGCGCAGTGCCGCGCCCGGCAGGCAGGAGGTGACCGAGCGGGGCGGCCGCGGCGGCTGGGGCTACTGACGGCGCACCGGATCCGGAGCGCGCTGCGCGGGGCACGGGGCAGGTGAGAAAGGGGGCGTGGGAGGGCGGCCGAGGGCGGGGGTGGCTCCTGCAGGTCCTGGCCGGTGGCTCCGGCGCCCTTGCCGCGCTTCCCGTCGGCTCGGAGGACCCGCCCGGCGGCCCGCGGGACGCCTTGCTAAGGCGCGGCCAGAGGTCCCCGGCGAGCGGGCGCCTCGTGAGGGCGCCTTAGCGGAAAGCGGCGTTCGCGCCATCGTGTCTACGCCGGCGCCCCGAACCCGCCTGCCACTCAGGTGTCTTTTCGCGCAGAAGTGTGTTAGGAGCGGGAAACTTGTGTGGTGGGCTTCACGGACATGTATTTAAATCCCAGCGCCGCCGAGGAGCCCTGGGGCCTCGCCCCCAACGCCCTGCTTTACCCAAGGGGGTAAGAATGCGTGCCGCTTGGGTAGTTGTCCGGGTAGATTCCAAAAGGCTGCCTGGCTAGAGCGTAAGTGCTTGTGAATGGTAGCGATTGGGAAGGCTGCACCTCGTTCCGCTGGCCGAAGCCTGGCTGCTGTGCGGGTCACGTTTATTTCCGAGCTGCTGTGGTGTGGCTGCAAGCTCCGCTGGAGTAGCTCCTGATGTTGGAGCCTGTCGTCGGCGGGTAAAATAGCATCCCGGGGTCCCTTCCTAGAGTGCTTCCTAGCACAAGCACATGGCGACTCGGAGTACCTGTCCCAAGTACCCAGTGGGGGCTGGCTGCTGAGGCAACCCAGTGAAGGTAGCGGGAGGTCCCAAACTTGAAGTGCTTTGCTCTTTAAATAATCTTAAGTGTCACTTTTTCCGCTGGTTGCAGACTATAAACACACCGAAAGTATGAAACACCCTCTCCCTGCACCCCACTCCCCCAACCACATTGCTACTTCTAAAGGGAGTGACAAGTGCTTTTGTAAACATCATCTTGGGCTGTTACTGTCTGGTAAAGTCATCATAATTAAATTAGATGAGTACTTATTTTGAAGCACTGAATAGCTGTTTGAAAATTGGATTCCTAACAAAATCATCTCAAGGAAGTCATAGGGGTTTTCTTTTTCTTCCAACAGCTACATTGTAAGGTTTTAGTGGAAAAGCAGAAGTGTTTCAGAATATTGTATCATAGGAGGATAGAATCTTAACCGAGTTTCCCAAGGCAGGCATGGAGCAAATGTAAACCTTAACCGAATTTATTTCGCCAAAGCAAAAGTGATATACAAAATCAACAACTCTGTTTTGCATCCCTGTTCATGGGATGTTCTACTGGCAGGGGTGTCATTTAGAAGTGGGGGAAATGGGAGTTTTGATTTATTGCTGCTTTACACCTCTGGCCTGTGTTTCTTGGAGAGTTATCCATAAATATTTTAGATCCAGCTTGCTTTGAATAGCAACCAAACCGATTGGGAGGCAGGTAGGGGACATAGGAACCTTGTAGTCCGTACTGTGTTCCTCTTTGTGTTATTCAGACTCTCTTCCTGTAAGAGGGGACTGCCACAGTGGAAGCATTACTAGGCATTACGGAAAACACTGGTGTCGGAAGTCTGATCTTGGCTCAAGCTCTGGACTGGAGTTTAAATAGTGTCACTCCATCTCTCTGGTTTTCTGGACCTCCTTTTTTTTAATCATTAAGTAATAGAATTTGGGTGGAGAAGGGGGTGGGTCAGACTAGAGAAACATATAAAGGACATTCCCAGTATACTGCCCCCCCTTTTATAGTTCTTTTGTATTTTATTTTTATAATCATTTTATTAGGGGCTCATACAACTCTTATCACAATTTATACATACATCAATTGTGTAAAGCACATCTGTACATTGATTGCCCTCATCTTTCTCAAAACATTTGCTCTCCACTTAAGCTCTTGGCATCAGGACCTCATTTTTTCCCCTCCCTTCCCACTCCCCCATGAACCCTTGATAATTTATAAATTATTATTTTGTCATATCTTGCCCTGTCTGATGTCTCCCTTCACCCACTTTTCTGTTGTCCGTCCCCCAGGGAGGAGGTCACATGTAGATCCTTGTAATCGGTTCCCTCTTTGATACTGCCTTTTTATTGCTGTCTCCCTACTTTATTTTTCTTTCTGTCTCTTGTTAGTTTTTCTTCTTTCCCCCATCTTCCCTCTCTTCTATTCTTCCTCTCCCTGTAGGATAGCAGAGGGCTTCTGGCCTTTTTCCTTTTCTGCCTGTATTCTCAGGTGAGCTCATCCTGCCCAGTGATTTGAATATTATCAGTAAACTGTCTACTTCTGATGTTTATCTCCTTGAGACCTGGGTTTCAAAGCTCTCTTCACTTCATTTGTCTTTAGGTATCTGAATGTGTCCAGATTTCCACTCATCAGCCTAGCTCCTGCCTCCCGGAAGTCTTTTCACACAAAAAGCACCAGTATTTCTCCCAAAACTGTGAGGTAAGTGTTTTGAAAGTCATCCTTAATTCATTTGCCAGTGGATTGATTACAATTCATAGTGACCCTATGGGACAGAGCAGAACTGCCCCTTTGGGTATCTGAGGTTTTCCAGGAACAGAAAGCCTTAGCTTACTCTCACAGGTGGATGCGTACAGCTAGCTTGGTGGTGAGCACCCCATTTGCCTTACCCACTACTCCCCCAGGGCTTCTTTGCCCTTCAGTTTTGTTGTTAGGTGCCATGCAGTCATTTCAGTTCAGCCCTGTGCACATTTGAGGGAAACGCTTCCCCACCATTGTTCTTATGTTTGCACCCATTATTGCAGCCACTGTGTCAATAGCACCTCTAAAATATATCCTTAATCTACTTGTTCTGTTACTATTTCCACTACCCCAATTCAAACTGCAAATGGTACTTAATTAGCCTCCTTTCCTCGCTCTTGCTCTCTTGGAGTCATTTAAAGTTGCTTTTTTTTTTCCTTTTTAATCATTTTATTAGGGGCTCTTACAGCTCTTATCACAATTTCTGATTTCTTTCTTCCACCTTCATATAAGGTATGTGAATATAGCGACTTTGTTTGCCTTCTCTAGAGTATCCCCAGCATCCAGAGTAGTGCCTGAAACATTTAACCAATGTTGAATGTGAAATGAATGCATGAGTGACATCTATAATAACATCTTCTGATTCCACATATAGCATGTACTGAAAGGTCTCAGATTTGTACAACTGAGGAAATAACCGGGGACCTAGAGTTAACCTCTTAGGTTTTCTTACTCGGTCTTCATTAACAGCTGCCACCTTTGCCTTCATAAAGGTACTCTATCCATGAAGAAGATAAGCATTTAGACGCTGTCATTGATTACAAAAGCAAATGTGAATTTCTCAGTCATGCTCATGTGCACTAGATTATTAGCATTTTGCAAACCAAGGGACTAAACAAGCTTTCTCAGTTTTGATCTTTTGGGGCATCAAATTTGGTCTTGAGAGTTGATTGGTTCTAGAGTGTGGTAATTTGGTCAACATCACAATCCTATAGGAAACATTGCAGATTTTTGCAAGGAGTCGATTTAGTTCACTTTCACCGTTTTTTCTCTCTCTCTTTTTTCCATCTAAAAATTACTCTCTATGTGTGTGTATGTGTGTAACTGTGCATGTGCACGTATGTATCCTTGGAACCACAGCCATCAAGCTGGCTCGTGTTCATAGCGACCCTATATACTAAGTGCTTCTTTGAGACCTCAGTTTTGTTATAGTAGAGCCCCTGTGCAGCACAAGCACGTACCCACTTAGCTACTAACTAGGCTAAGAATAGAAAGATTGGTGGATCAAACCAGCCAGAAGTGCCTTGAAGGAAAAGGCCTGGCAGTGTACTTAACAGAGCACAGTGATTGAGAATCATATGGATCAGAGTTACGAAGCTCACCGTGAATCAGAATCGACTTGATTGCAGCTGCTTGTGGTGGTGTGACCCACAGGGGCAGTTCTACCCTGCCCAGTAGGGTCATTATGCGTCAGAATTGACTCGGTGGCACTGAGTTTGGTTTGTTTTTGATTCAGTGGAAGATGTAAAGAGGCTTTCTACTTCCGTTAACAGTTACAATCTCAGAAACTCACAGGGGCAGGAGTTCTGCCCTTACAGGGTCCAAGTGAATCAGCATGAACTCAATGGCTGTAAGTTCATATTAATTTAAATCATGGTTTTGATCTGATTCAATCATGGCTGATGAAGCAAAATCAGAAGAGACTCAACATTTTAAAATTTGCATGAAGCAGAAAGAAAACCAGAATGGGAAACATTATAGATTTTATCCCTGGATTAGAGGATTTGGAAGAGGGTTAGGGAGTCCTTTTAGGAATCTAATTCGGGAGATTGGATTGTTACCAGGTGGGTGGATAATACACATTCGAAATGGTGCATTTGCTGCCATCTTTGAGCAGGACAGCGTTGATTGCAGGCTAAGAGAGTGGCTAGGCGTTGCTTGGGCTGCCCTTGTTTTGTAAGAGGGAGATTAAGTTTCTAACAGAGCATAGACTGTAACTTTTCCCAGTCTTTTTCAGTTTTTTTTCATTGGCGAGGACATACATAACAGGAAGGGGCTGTGCTATAGGTAATACAGTAATGAGAGGGGGCGGTCTAGGGAAATACACGCAGTAGGAAGAGGAGGGGTTGGGGGTATACATGTGACAAGATGGGCTTATCCTACATTTAGGATGGCAGCCTAACCTTGGTCATCCTCAGACGGGTTTGACCTCTCTAGTGTCTCCTACAAGGAAACAGACAACTACTATCCTTATCAGAAGGGAGTAGACCCTACTTGTTGTGGGATAAACAGTGCTTCTCCATCTCTTCCTTGTCCATCTTTTTCCAAACGTGGTTGTGTCCTTTTAAAGGGAGTCCATCAGTTTTATTCTGTAAAAAACAGAAATGCATATCCTTTTCTCCAGGTGACTGGACCTGGACCCCAAACATGGTTTCCATCATCCTCAGATTTCTTAGGATCAATTTTCTCTGTAGAATTGAAAATGTGTTTATGTTCCCTAATTTTATTACAAGCTTTTAGTAAGGAGAAAATTTTTTTAGTTAAAATGACTAAATGAACTTTGTCACACATGAGATTCCACTTTTCCCCCTTCTGTTTTAACAATTTAAATATTAAAGCATTGCTAACAGTCTCAGTTACCTTGCTAGGTCTTGAACCAGTACAACTACTAGTTAGATAGCCTTCATTGTTATGTAAATACTGGCTCCCAATCACTCCGAATTAAGAGAGCTAACTGATTGGGATAACTTCTTACCATACCTTGAAAGACTGAAAAAATGCTTAATAAATTTGTTCAGCTGATCTTGAAATAACTTACCAAGCAGACATTTTTTCTCCAAGCTTACCAATAAGGTTATAGGCTCAATTAAGGCGTTTTGCCTTTGAGGCTTCTCACACGATATGATTTTACCTTGCAATATTCTGTCTTGGTTAACTTCACTCATTCCCCCTATGCTTGCTTTAGGGGAAGTTAATGGGAGGATCTTAGGCCCTCCTAAATGCCCTAAGGAAACGACCCTACATCCAAAGTTTAAAAACCCTTTTCTTTCAATTTCTAATTCCATGTGGGGGCGCTGTTTCTCCACAACAGCATTCCAGAAGACTGCTTGATTTAAAGGGTGGTCAAACTTCTCAAGTACTCTTTCCTGATATGTATAAATTTTTACTCTAGAAATTCATGGAAGGAAAAATTGGCTTGAGCGATCCTCCTTTTTTATAAACCATGGTATATCAGAACTCATCACTGCCTTAATTTCTTCTTCACAATCCTGACCAATAACTCCAGCAACACCTTGAGAATTTATGTTGGACTTTCTTAATAAACATCCTATAGTTCTTTTAGGTAGCGGGCCCCAATTACTGCTCTTCATTTCTGATTCAATCACAGCTTTTGGCTTTTCCTCACAACTCTTATCAACTCCAGTATCAATTTTAATTTCTTGAGTACTAAGGTTAAATCTTCCTGATAGAAACTGTATTAATCTTTCAATAAGAGGTCCCTGCTTTTGAGGATCAAGCTCCTGTGAGGGCTTCTGAGCCATCTCTTGGTTATTCAAACCAACTGCAGTGAGAACAGAGACTAGGTTTTTGCCTGTTTGGCTAGGTCTGGTCTCCTGCTGTGAGGCTGTGAGATAACTGCGATTTCTCTCAAAGATCTTCTTTGCTCCAGTAGGCAGACACCTTGCCTCCCACGCTCTGGTATGAGGGTTCTGCATCAAGCTCCTTCCACTGCTTTCCCGCCGGGAAGTCTTTCCTAATGGCAACCCTTCACTGTTGATTTTTGAACGACATTGGCATGCCCAATGAGTTCCCTTCCTACAGTGGAGGCAAAGTTCAGGTTCTTTTAAACCCGATCTCCATGGTCCTGGTCTGACATTGGCCGCAGCCTGGTGTGCGTACACTCTCTTTGAAGATGACTTGTCTTCCCACTACTAAAGCACTTTCTACTGGTCTGATATAGTTTGCCAGTGCAGCTGCCATGAGGTCTGCCTGTATGCCTCTGCCTCTACATTCCTGCAGATCCTAAAATAACCCAGCAAAGTGCCCTGTTCCCTGTAGGGACACAAGGCATTTTTACAGTGCTTACTAGAGATTTCATAAGATAGATTACGCACTAGGTCTTTTACTGCCTGAACTTCTTCACACATTTGGAAATAGCATCTTCCAGTCTGGACACAAAGTCAGCATAAGGCTCATCATTCCGTTGTCTTATAGCCGTGTAACTCGGCTTTCTCTCTTCTGATGGAATTATCTTTTCCCAGGCCCTTAAGCAAACCTCACATATCTGTCCTATTGTCTGTTCAGTAAACTGTAGTTGAGACTCAACTGTAATATAATTCGCATCCCCTAGCAATTGATGAATTCCTATATCTATCCCATCCTCAGCATTCTTCCGAGTTTGTGCAAGGGCTGCTTCCTTCCATAGCATTTGATATCGCAAGGATTCTGAAGAGGAAAGACAAATTCTCGCTAAAGCTCTCCAGTCTGTAGGTGTCCAGCTCTCACTCTGCTAGAGTCCTTATCAAGCTAATTACAAAATGTGAGTCTGGACCATAATCATTGATTGCCTGCTTGAGCTCTTTTAGCAACTACAAGGGAAAGGCATTGTGAATTTCTTTTGGTTGTTTCCCCTTAAGTCTGTCTGCTAACAACTCTAACAGGATAAGACATTTTACATTCTAAATCTCCTTCTGCAATTCCTCTTCCTACTTTGGATAGTAAAGGTGCTTTCCTATACTTTGCTTCTTTATGTCTATTCTTTGAGCTACTCTTTTCAATCTATTTTGGAGTTCCACTTCCTGAACTTCACCTTCAGTGCTAGCTCTCCTAGTTTGCATTTCTTTGGAGCTAATCTCTCTACCTCCAGGGCTTCATTGTTTTACAATCTCTTGCCTTTCTTACACTAAATTCCAGCAGGAGAGCAGCTGCTTTTACTATGTCCCCTTCTGACTCAGGCTCATTCTTTTAGCTCTGCCTAAAATCTTCTCATCTGCCTGAAACCCGTTCTGACTGCTTCTCATCTGATTTAAATTTGGGCATCTTAGACGTTGCCTGTTCTGCTTCTTGGCTTTCTCTACCTTTGAAAGCAAGGGAGCTTCCTGGGATTGCTTAATAGCCATGCTTTGGATCTTGCAATCCACTGCCTCTAGTACTGTATCACCTTTAAACCTTCGGAGCCTGCAGTCTCGCGAGAGCATATAGGCTTTGGCCATGAGGTTCTGTTTAGAATTGGAGGCTTTAGATAACAAATCAATCCCTGCCTTTTCAGTTTTTCCTAAAGTTTCATCACCTAAATCATGCTTATTCACAGACACTTTAGCTTGCTTTTCTAGATTTGAATAGACACAAGACTTCTCACTAGACTGATCATCCTCATTCTCTTCCTCCTGCAAAAGTTTTAAAACCATCTTAGCTTGAACCCACAGAGACCACTTCTCCTTAGGGATACTCTCCTCATCTCTGTGCTTCCTTTAAGTTTACAATGACCTCCTCCAAGGTCTCTAAATCAAAAATTCCTTCCTCTGGGAACCATGGATTATACCTTTTTACTACTTTTAGAAAGCATTGTATCTTTTTCTTCATTACTTTTACACCTTGTCCTTTCAGTAAGTAGATGAGCATGGTACCATAAATTTCAGGTTTACTTTTACCTTGCTCCCATTATCCTCTTTAAAATACTCATTCACTATTTCCACTACTTCTCTCTCAGTCCCCACACTGGATCCTCACTTCACACAATTTTCAAATTCACTCTACATTCCGGTGGGGCAGTATTATTGTTACATGGGGTATAATTCATATTGTCCCCCGTTGTGCGCCATTTGTCAGGGGAAGCCATCCTCGTGCTGGGGCTCCAGCCTCCAGCCCAGTCCTCGAGCCTCCTGCCTGGTCTCCATCCCACCTCCATTTGTCCCACACTGTGCGTGGACCTGGCTGGTAAGATCATGGCCATCCAGGAGGTGAGCATGCTACCATGAATTGTGTCTGACTGCATTATTGTAATGTCTCTTCTATCATTCATGCTGCCAATGACTTAAAGATCATATTTACATATCTCAACCATACAATTGTGCTTATTGAACCCAAGATTAGTGGTGGGGGGCTGGCACCCCAACTCATACCACAGTACACACCATTTGTCTAGTTTTTCATTGCTTCTTCTCCCACTCACCCACTCCAACCATCATGACCTTAGCTCTACTTTACAAAGCCGGCTAGACCAGAGAAGGTACACTGGTACAGGTAAGAACTCTCAACACACAGAATCCAGGACAGATAAACCCTTCAGGAAAAGTAATGGGAGTAGTGATACCATGAGGGTAGGGGGGAGATAGGGGAAACAGATAGCAATGATTGATGTATTAACACCCACACCCCAGGGGGACAAGCAACAGAAACATTGGTGGAGTCAGACAGTGGACACTGTAAGATATGAAATTATAATTTATCAAGGTTTCATGAGGGTGGGAGAGTGGTAGAGAAAGGGGAAAAAGGAGCTTATACCAAGGGGTCAAGTATAAAGAAAATGTTTTGAAAATGATGATGGTACCATAGGTACAAATGTGCTTGATGCAATTGATTGTTATAAGAGCTATAAGAGCCCCCATAAAATGATTTATTTTTTTAAAGTGTTTAGGCAGATCTGGATGGAGGATAGATCGAGAAACAATAGTTTCAGAATTTGATAATTTTGCTTAATAACCAAACTGAAAACTCACTGCCATTGCATCTTTTGTGACTCACAGCAACCCTGACTTTCAGCAACCCTATTGGACAGGGTAGAACAGCCCTTGTGAGTTTCTGAGACTGCAACTCTTTACAGGGGTAGAAAGCCCTAACGTTTCTCTCTCAGAGTGGCTGGTGGTTTTGAACTATGTTAGTAGCAGCCCAAGTGAAAACCACTATGCCACCAGGGCTTCCTGTGCAACATAGCGGGAGCTGTTGTTTTCCCAAACATTCACTTGGCTATTTCTTTTATAAGAAGCCAATTCAGTTGGCGGCTTATTTCTGTTCCAATTTTCTTATCTAGAAAATGTGGTGAAAGTGTGAACCTGTATTGTAATTTATGTGAATGAACATAATTGAGTGATCTAGACCAAGTGAGCTGACTGGTCAAAAATCAGACCTGTGGATTGCCAAATTGGTTCTGCTGAGATTGGGGCTTTCCTGGATCCACAGGCTTCCTGAAAGCTGTGTCTGAGAAGCTCTGCATTTTAGAGCTACATTTTATAGTTGAAAGAGAGGCCTAAGGAGGGAGGGAGTCCTTAAGCTCTAAGACCTTAATGCTGTCATTGCTGTGCTCTTTTAGTGTACCTGCAGTTTCCACACTGCAGTGGGAACCATTGAAACATCTGTTCTCATTCTCTGAGATGGTGTGCCACCCCAATCCACACCACCACCACCTCATCCCTTTCTCTTATTGTAGAGATAATGCCCCCTCCATATGTATTTCAGATATCCAATTAATGAAGAAAGACAAAAGTAGGAGAAATTATTTAGATGAAGGAGACCATCAGCATGAGGCCATAATGGGGTCCAAAGGATGTGTGGCCATGTTGCTAATTATAGAAATGGATGAAATCTGCCACAAAAATGTGATTGGAGGCAGAGCAATTCATCACTGTCATAGGCAGGACTACATAAGTGAGAATGGGGCCATTACTGAGGCACGGAGACGATTACAGATTGGAAAGGCTTACTGGATTTGTTCTGGGGCCTTCCGACCACCTATGACTCATGACCATAGGGTCTTAGAGTTTCTCAATTTCTATGGAGGACCTTCCCAGGGAAGTCCCAGAGGGCAGATTGCTCCTCTCTGCTCTGGCTACTTGTTGTTGCATGCCATTGAGGACACTTGAATTTGTTTGACCTCATATACAACCGAATGAAACTGTAGGGTCGTGCACCATCCTCAAAATTGTTGCTGTGCCTGAGCCACCGATGAAGCCACTGAGTCCATCCACTTCTTCGAGGGCCTCCTCTTTTTCACTTCTCCACCTTACAAAATAGGATGTTCTTCTCCAGGGACTGGTCTCTCCTGACAACATGTCCAAAGTATGTAAGATGGCGTCTTGCCATCCTTGCCTCTAAGGAGCACTCTGGCCTTATTTCTTCTGATACAGATTGGTCAGTCCTTCAGCAGTCCATGGTACTGTCAGTAATCTTCTGGTGGACCACAATTCCATGCATCTGTTCTTCTACAGCCTTCCTTATTCAGTGTCTAACTTTCACATGCATATGATGCAATGGAAAATAGCATGGCTTAGGTCATGTGCACCTTAGTCCTCAGAGTAACGTCATTGTTCTTCAACACTATAAAGAGCTGTTCTGCAACAGATTTACCCATTACAATACATCTTTTGATCTCTTGACTGCTGTTTCCATGAACTTTGATAGTGGATCTAAGCAAGACAAAATCCTTGACAACTTAAGCCCTTTTCTCTGTTTATCTCTGTTTATCACCTATTGGTCCAGTTTTGGGGATTTTGGTCTTCCTTATATTGAATTGTAACCCATATTGAAGGCTACAATCCTTGATCTTCAGCAAGTGGTTCAATTCCTCCTCACTTTTAGCAAACAAATGGTGTCCTATATGCACACAAGTGGGCTCCCAAAAGTTAGTGGAACAAGGAATCAAAAGAAAATAGAATTTTTCAGGAATTTTTTGAAATATCAGTGTGTGCTTGTGTGAGTGTGTGTGTATGTGTGTGTGTGTGTGTGAGAGAGAGAGAGAGAGAGAGAGAGAGATGTGGGCATAAAGCAAACGTCAAGCAACATAAGGCTGCTGGCTGCTGTTGGACTGATTCCTGTGCGCATGCACAGTGACCTGCTGTGTGCACCATAGTGACCCCCTCAGAAGCAGATCATCAAGCCTGCCTTTCATCTGAAATTCTGAGAATTCACAATATTCAGAAGTCTGGATTACAGTGAAAGCCCAAATTCTATTTGCACAGTCCCCATGTGGATTAAACTTCCAGTGAATTCCTTCAGACCATTGACCAGGGATGTGAACACTCTTGCCACCAGGCAGAGGACATTGGAAAGTGGATTACCCCTTAGGCAGCTCATGGTGGGGCATAGAGACTTGCCCGAGTGTATCCTTGAATCGAGGGCTGCCGTTCTGGGCTGCACAGTCATGAGTCATGCCCCCAATGCCTTGGCCCTGGACCAGTCTTGTAAACTATACTGTTTAACATATCTGAGTTTGCTTTCTGGGACACCTTAAGTCTAGTCCCCTTGAATCCTAGGGCCTGGAGTCCTCTTCCTCATCAGAAACAATCTCTGTGCAGGTGTGCTGGTGTATGAACTCTGATCCCTCTCCCTAAAAACCAAAAAATTAAACCCAAACTCACTGTCATCAAGTCACTGTTGACTCACAGTGACCTTCTGAGTTCCTGAGACTCTGTCTATGGTAGTAGAAAAACCAGTCTTTCTCAGAGCTGCTGGTAGTTTTGAACTGCCAACCATGTGGATCCAGCATAACTGTTAGGTTTCTCAGGTGGGAAATACCTCAGTTCTTGGCATCACAGGAGAAAGAATTCATGTCGAAGACTGATTGGTGATCCAAAAGGGTTTTTATTAAGGAGAGAAGGTGATAGAGAAGAGAAAGAGAAGAGAGGAGAAGAGAAAGAGGAGAGAGGGGAAAGGGGGAAAGAAAGGATTCAGAGAGAGAGAGAGAGAGAGAGAGAGAGAGAGAGACCACAGCAAAACAGGGAGGTGGTCTCCAGGTTTGGCCTTTAGTGTCTTAGGCTGGGAGGCGTGGTCGACATTACTGGTTGACCCCATTGGCTGAATTAAGCCCACCTGGCCTGGTTTGCACCCACCTAGGTGCACTGCCTCCCTGCCTCAAGTGCCTGAATTTGGAGCCTGCCCAGTAGACACCCTGGTCCCAGCTCTAGCTACCTAACATAAAACTACACCATAACACTACTCCCTTCTAAACAGCATAGCTAAAAATATGAGTTGAGCGGAGAAATTGGTTCTTAAAAGAATGCCTTCGCTTACAACCAATTGTCATTTAAAATTTCACTTGATGGTGTAGAGGGAACCAAGAGAGCATTCCATCCCTCAGATTACTTGTAAACTACTGCAGAAACCGCAGGAAAGCCAGCAATTGCCTGCAAGACTGAGGTAAGAATCTCAAGGTTGACTCCCCAAACCATACGCATTGCTATAGAGTTGATTCTGACCCATAGCAACCTTACACAGGACAGGGTAGAACTACCTCTGAGTTTCCAAGTCTGAAACTCTCTATTTTTGTAAATCATTTTATTGGGGGCCCTTACAGCTCTTATAACAATTCATACATCAATTTTGTCAAGCACATTTGTACATATGTTGCAATCATCATTTTCTTTCAATGTGAGCCCTTGGTATCAGCTCCTTTTATTTCCCTCCTTCCCAACCCTCCCTACCTCATGAACACTTGATAAATTATAAATTATTATTTTTCATATTGTACAGCATCCGCTATCTCCATTCACCCAAGTTCTTGTTGTTCATGCCCCCAGTCACCCTCGGGGGGGGGGGGGCGTGGTTATACAGTGATCATTGCAGTCAGTTCCCCCTTTCACCCCCCACCTTCCCCCTACCCTCGTGGTATCGCTACTCCCATTACTGCTCCTAAGGGGTTTATCTGTCCTGAATTCTGTATGTCCAGAGCTCTTATCTGCACCAGTGTACATGCTTTGGTCTAGCCGGGTTTGTAAGGTAGAACTGGAGTCATGATAGTGGGGTGGGGGATGGGAGAGTCTGTAACTCTTTACAGGAGTAGAAAGCTTCACTGGAAAGTGAATTTGAGGCTGAGACTTTGGGAAAAGTTTGGTCAAGATAAACAGATGTGGAGTGGTGTAGGGAAGGAAAGATTAAAAATAACCTGGTCCAGGATCCTCACAAATTTTAAGTTCATTTAGACTCTTCCTAGGGAGGAAGGAGGAAGAGCTATCAGCAGGCAGGCTGTGTCATGCCTACAGCCTCTACCAAAATGCTTCCTGACTCTTCTCAGAAATTCCCCCAGGTGCTATCAGCCTCCTGAGTCTGAGAATGGTTCCTCTATGTTCTTATTAAGCTGAGGAAGGTAGGTACAAAAATATTTGGGAATCCAAGGAGCATGGTGAGGTCATTTCAGGGGGTCATGAGGAATGACTAGTGGGGAATTCAGCAAAATTAAAGGGCTTAGCAATTTGAATACCAGCTGACTGACCTTGATCAAGCCTCTTTACCTTTCTGGGTCAATTAAAAAATTATTTTTTTTACCAGGTTTCTACTATATGTCCTCACCTGTAATTAGGGGGCTTGCATGCCCCCGGAGAATATAAAAACCTGGGTTAGCATCAAATATCTCTCTCTCCAAGTAGATCACCAAGCGGGGCTGAGCTGAGCATGCTACTATGAATTGAGTCTGACTCCATTTATTTCAATATTTCTCTTTCTCTCATGCTCTGTAACTTTACTATAATATTTATTTATTATCGCTATACAATTGCGCCCACCGGACTCATAATGATGTGTTAGGGGCTGGCTTCCCCTGACACCTGATGCTTATTCTTCTTCTGTCACCTCTGCCCCCCCACCTCCAACCTTTCTTCCCTTCCTCCTCTTCCCACTGTTGGCCACACCATTGCTGTGTGTGTTGCTGGACCTTTTTGTGCAGGTCTCTGCAGGCAGTTGGGAGAAGAAGGGCAGTGAAAGGGACTGAGCATGATACTATCTGTGGGAAGGATAGGATGTCTGATGCTTTGCTGGCTCTTTTTGATATGTGAGACCAGCAGCCAAACCTACCCCTTTAATAGCCTGGATATGATGACTGAAGGCCTTATGCAAATATTTTTACCTTACTTTTGTTCTTTGTGTAAAGGGACGGGCTGGGCAATTTGTTTTTAAGACTCCAAGCTCAAACATTCCAAGAAAATAAGCATTCAAATGTTAAATGCAGGAATTTCCAATACTCCTTGACTGGGGTCGGCATGCTCCGCTCCCTGCTGCTGGAGACAATGGATTAATTCTCCCTCCAGCTTGCAACCAATGGCTTGGTTCCTGTAGGTGGAGTTCACACCCTACTGATAATGGTTCATATGGAGATCCAGACCCGGCAAAGTTAAGCTGCCATCCTAAATGTAGAATCCGCCCATCTTGTCACAAGTTTACGCCCAATCCCTCCTCTTCCTATTGCGTGCATGGAAGGCGGGAGTCTGGGGGTCCCTGGGCTCTTCAGGGACCCGCCAGTCATTCAGCTCGACGGGAGGTGCGGGCGCGCATGCTCCGTCGGTTGGGGCGGCGGCAGCGGCGAGGACGACGAAGGCAGCGGTGGGCGGGCAGAGTGCCAAGGCGGGCGGGCGGGAGGTGACGAGCGGGACAGCCGCGGCGGCTGGGGCTACTGACGGTGCACAGGATCCGGAGCGCGCTGCGCGGGAGTCGGGCAGGTGAGAGCGGAGGCGCGGGACCCGGATGCGGCGCGGCTGAGGGCGGGGGTCACGGCGGCGCTGGGCCCCGCGCTGGCCGGCGGCGAGTTCCTCGAGGTCGGGGCCAGCGGCTCCGGCCCCCGTGCCGCGCTTCCTGCGGGCTCGGAGGACGCGCGCCGGGAGGCCCTCGGGACGCCTTGCTGAGGCGAGGCCGACGTCCCCGGCGGGCGGGCGGCGCGTTCGGGCGCCTCCTGAGGGCGCCTCAGCGGAGAGAGGCGTTGGCGCCATCGCGTCTACGCCGGCACCCCGGACCCGCCTGCCACTCAGGTGTCTCTTCACGCAGAAGTGTTTTTTAGGAGCGGGAAACCTGTGTGGTGGGCTTCACGGACGTGTTTTTAAATCCCAGCGCCGCCGAGCAGCCCTGGGGCCTCGCCCCCAACGCCCTGCTTTGCCCAAGGGGGTAAGAATGCGTGTCCAAAAGCTTGCCTAGCCAGAGCGCAAGTGCTTGTGAATGGTAGCGACTGGGAAGGCTGCACCTCGCTCCGCTGGCCGAAGCCTGGCTGCTGGGCGGGTCACGTTTCTTTCCGAGCTGCTGTGGTATGGCTGCAAGCTCCGCTGGAGTAGCTCCTAATGTTGGAGCCTGTCGTCGGCGGGTAAAATAGCATCCCGGGGCCCCTTCCTAGAGTGCTTCCTAGCACAAGCACATGGCGACGCGGAATACCTGTCCTAGGTACCTGGGGGCTGAGGCAACCCAGTGAACGTAGGATAATTTACGGGAGGTTCCAAACTTGAAGTGCCTTGCTCTTAAAATAATCTTAAGTGTCACTTTATCACTGGTTGCAGACTATAAACACCCAGAAAGTATGAAACACTCTCCCCGCACCCCACTCCTCCAACCGCATTGGTGCTTTTGTAAACATCATCTTGGGCTGTTACTGTCTGGCGAAGTCATCACAATTAAATTAGATGAGTACTTATTTTGAAGCATTGAATGTCTGTTTGGAAATAGGATACCTAATAAAATCATCTTCAGAGTCAGAATTCTCAGCAGTTCATTAATCGTGGGTTTTTTTTTTTCTTCCAAAAGCTACATTGTAAGGTTTTAGTGGAGAAGCAGAAGTATTTCAGAATACTGTAGCATAGGATAGAATCTTAACCGAGTTTCCCAAGGCAGGTGTGGAGCAAATCTAAACCTAAAGCGCATTTACTTCTCCCAAGCAAAAGTGATATACAAAATCCACAACTCTGCCTTACATGGGGATTTTCTACTGGCAGGGGTGTTATTTAGAAGTGGGGAATGGGAGTTTTCATTTATTGTTGCTTTACATCGCTGACCTGTATTTCTTGGAAACTTAACCATAAAAGTTTTAGATCCAGCTTGCTATGAATATCAACCGAAACCACTGGGAGGGGCGTGGTGGGCATATGAACCTTGTAGTCTATCCTGTGTTCCTCTTTGTGTTGTTCAGACTGTCCTGTAAAAGCAGAAGCATTAATAGGCATTATAAAAGACACTGGTTTCTGAAGTCTGATCTTGGCTCAAGCTCTGGACTGGAGTTTAAACAATGTCACTCTATTTCTCTGGCTTTCTGGATATCTTTTTTTAAAACAATAATTAATTCAAACTGAAAATGATACTTAATTAGCCTCCTTTCCTCGGGTCTTGCTCTCTTGGAGTTATTTAAGATTGCTTTCTTTTTTCTTGTTTAATCATTTTATTAGGGCTCTTTCAGCTCTTATCCCAATTTATGATTTCTTTCTGCCACCTTCATATAAGGTATGTGAATATAGGCACTTTGCCTTCTCTAGAGTATCCCCAGCATCCAGAATAGTGCCTGAAACATTTAACCAATGTCGAATGTGAACTGAATGTATATATGAAATCTGTAATAACGTCTTCTGATTCCATATATAGCATTTACTGAAGTTGACCTGGCAACCTTGTTGTAAATCAGTTGATCATAAATATGTTTTAGTTCACTGATATTTGCGCATGTTCTATTTTTCAGTTTTACCTTAAGCTACAGTATGTAAACCTATGGTTCAGATGGACTCACTTCAAGCACATTGTCAGTTACTTAAAAAAATTCTGGCCTTGGGAAGAAGGAAGATTTAAAGAGAAAGCTCACAAGGGCAACACAATGGTGCTTTCTAATCAAAACCCAAAGGGAGCCCTGGTGGTGCAGTAGTTACTTGTAGGGCTGTGACTCCACAAGGTCTGAAGTTGGAAAGCTGACTCTCTACTTCTGTAAACAGTTCCAGTCTCAGAAAGGAACAGGGGCAGTTCAACCCTGTCCTATAATGTCATTATGAGTCAGCATTGAATCCATGGTAGTGAGTTGTTGAAGTGAAACCAGAAAATTTAACGGTTGACCACCTAGGCATTAGTGTCAGTCTTCAGACCAAGACATTACCATTTTCATTACTTAGCAGCAACTTGGTAATTTTACCCATCCGTTTCAATGATGATTGAGGAAGACAGAATGATCATAAAATGGAATGCTGTGAACTGGAAGCCATCGAGCCAGTTGATCCTGCTTCCACAATCTAGTGACCAGCTGTCTTTCATATTTAGCATGTCTTAAATATATTTAAAACAGTCGCTGATTCCAACTAATGTCATGAAAAAAATAGTTGGCTGTTAATTAAAAGGTTGGAGGTTCGAATCCACCCATTGATAACCTTGGAAGAAAGACTTGTTTTCAATCTGATTATGAAAAACTAGATGTAGAAAACCCTGATGAATGTTAACTGGTTTAAACTCAATATTTAAAAAAATGCATTGTATAAAACTAGAATGAATTTTGCCCAAAATGGTAAAGAAATTGGGTAAAAGATGGTTGTTGTTAGATACCATTCAGTTTGTTCCTACTATAAGTGACCCTGTGTACAAAAGAAGAAAGCAGTAACCAACCCAGCACCATCTCTGTTGTTTTCTCCTCTTGTTGGAACTATTGTGTCAGTCCACCTTGTTGAGCCTTCTTTTTCTCAGCCCTCTACTTTACCAAGCATCATGATGTCTTTCTCGAGGGACTGCTGTGTCGTGGTGACATATCCAAACTAAATGAGACAAGAGTCGTGCTACCCTCCCAAATGTTTGTTGGAAGAAGTACAAGCTGAATGCTTTGTTTGTTTCTTGCAGTTTGTGGCATAGTCAGTATTCTTCACCAACACCATAATTCATAGAATCAACTTTACAGTCTTTGTCCAGCTTTCATAAGCATGTGAGGTGAATGAAAATAGTGTGACTTGGGTCAGGCACACTCAAGGTGACATCTTTACTGTTTTACACTTTAAAGAGGTACTTTGCAGCAGATTTCCCCAGTGAAAATGGGTCATCTGCTTAGCATTGGTTAGTCTGCATATTGAAAGAACTGAAATCTACTTTGTTATACTTTTCAATTCTTACAAAATTTTTCTAAAGATTATCAGGGAATGGGTCTCTTAAATGATAAAAGTTTTTTATCTTCCAAAGGTTAAAGCTACCAAAAATATATTAGAATTAATAAAGGAATTTATTAGTAAGATCACAGCATACAATGTCAATGTATTAAAATGTTACTGCTTTAAACTAGCATTTCAATTAGATAATAAAATCATAAATGTAGTTCAATTATTTAAATGTATTCCATCGAAGCACTGAGAACTATTAAACTCCTGAAAGAATACATAGTAAACAATTAATTATGAATATGGTAACTATTTAGATTCATTGTAACTCAAATAAAAATTACCCTGTCTTTTGTGTAGAAATTGACAAGTGGACTTAAACTCTTTATGAGGATACAAAGAATCTAGCTTAGCCTAAAACAGTTTTTTAAAAGAACAAGGTTGGAGGCCTTATACAATCTTATTTTATACTTATCATAAAACTACAGTAATCATGCACTAGTATAATCCTTAAAGATATACACTGACCCTTAAAAAAAGGGCACTTATGATTTTATACATATATATGAATAAATTTATATAGTGAAAAGGAACGCGACAGCAAATTATTGCCTATAACAGTACAGAGAGCTCAGTCTGACTCAATTTAGTGTGTCAGTTAATATACTGAAGGTCTTTCAAACTCACCTAACCACTAGCCCCAGGCTAAGGCTGCAGACAGTAGGAAGATGAGGTGGTGAGGTGTATTGGAGGCCAATAGTGCAGTGTGTTGAAGCCAAGTCACAAAGGAGCCTCACTTGGTAGTGATTCAAAGTGGCTGGTTGGAGGTGTGGCATCTGTAATGATGGCCAAAAAAGGCAGAATTAGCCTGTAGGCAGCAGACATGGCAAGGTGGAGTGGGGCCATAGTGTGGAACTGCATAGCACAGCAGTGTGGTGCACTCTGGCTTGACAAGGTGTTATGGAGTGCTCCTCGGCCCACAGGCAGCACAGAATGCATGATGAGGCGGGGCAGCTGGATTAAACAGAACTGGGCTGACCACCATGGAGGGAGAGAGTGGCAGGCCTCCAGAGAGCCATGTATCTCCGTCTCACCTCCAAAGAAGGTCATTAGACAGTGACCGGCTTGAATGTCTAAACGCCACCCATATCTTCTTACAGGTACCAGGTCGGCACAAAAAAACAAATTCTGGTTTTGCCACTAGAATTTAAGCAGCTGCTCAAAGGAAAGGATAGTCTTTGCAAAGCATACGGTGTTCTAACAACTGGACGTTTGGTGCGGGCAGAATTTCAGGCTTTTTCTCCCACATACATAATAACCATTTCAGTTCATCATATACCTCAATTGTAAAATCTGAAAGTTTTTAATATTTAGAGAAAAATCCCTGCGACCCTGTAACCAGGCAAAAATTTCCTACTTCCAAAAAAGCATAAGTCATAAAAGAAAAATAAATAGGACGTCATCAAAATGAAAAGCTTCGGCTTTTAAGAAGGTATCCATTAGCACCATAATGGATAGGTATATAATGTGATTTTTTGGAGTACTGTTTTCATTTCATATTTTTCCCTCTTCCAGTATTTTCCTGAGATAATTTAATTTGTAGCATATGCCACACCGGTCTTCAACATCGAGTCTTAATTTTTTAATGCTGGTTGAATCTTCAATCATCATTGTATGTTTGTCATGCAATCTATTGTGTTCCAGAAATTTTTATTTAAAGATTTATCTTTGAAGCATTTTAAAAAAGTAGTCTTAATAAACTTTGGTTTCCCTTTGTAATTGTGTTTGCTACAGTGGTATTGCCTGATAAAATATATTTTCTTAGACTGTGACTCATGACAGTACTAGAAAACCCATTTTCCTGGGCTCTGGAGCGCCGGTTGGGGGCCTTGGGTTGTGGATTGCAGCCTAATGGTCACCCAGGATGCCTTTCATTGTTCTCTAGCAATTCGTGACCTACCCAGGGGAGTAGGAGTAGTTTGGTGGTCGGTGGGCTCAGAATAGGGTAGACGCGTTTGCATCTTAAGGGTCCTTGCTTTGCAAAACTCAGAAGAGTCCATGTGCAGCAGATGCACCCATTACCACCTTAGTTTGAGTCCAATAAGACCTACCAATCACTTCTGAAAGATGGAATTGTAAGTTCATAGATTTCTCTTTTCCTCAGCCACTGGATCTGTCAGCCTGTATTATGGCGGTAGTAATACTGTCGTAATTTTCCAATTGAACTTGGTAGGTTCAATATTTCTTGTTAAAAAATGTGAGTATATTCAGTATTAGAGCATGAATTTTCATAGGAAGTTAAAGAAAAGTTTGGAAATTTCTCTGAGAGCATACTGACAGTTCACAATTTCTATGAAATAAAAACAAAGTAAACCTACACATCCAAATGCCTTTGTCGTCCAGGCACTAAAGGCTATTACTCATCTTGTCCAAGTAGCATTGCTTTTAAAAATATATATATGAAATAGTACAAAAAAATCAAAACACGGAAAAAATCACATGTGCATATATACAATTAATATATATATGCATATCGTTTGATTTTATTTCCATGTGTTTTCATACTTTCCGTTTGTATTTTCCCGAGATAATTGAATGTGTAGCATATGTCATACCAGTCTTCAATAGGTAGTTTTACTTTTTTTTATGCTTGTCTAATCATCATGCATTATTGTATGTTTGTAATCTTCTTTATTGAGTTACACAAAGTTTTTATTTAGAAAGATCACTTCGAAAGATAAATGGAAAGAGTCCCTGATAAAAGTATTAAAATTGAAAAAAGAAAAACAAAGTGAACATAGTAACAATAAAGTTATTTTTTTCATTTTTAATTGTGTATATCTTAGTGCTATTCCCTGATGGAATTTTTTTCAGATTGTGTCTGTTGATGGAAGTAGAAAGCCCATCCATGTGTATAGTCATTAGTGTTGATGAGAAAAGGTATTTATGATGAAGAAGTTGGTCTTGTAAAATTCTATTATATGATCTGTCAGGGGAAGCCAGCCCCTAACACATCTCTACGGGTCTGGGAGGTGCAATTGTACAGTGATAATAATTCAAGATCATAGTAAAGTTATAGAGAGCATGAGAGATAGAAGTATTGAAATGGAATCAGACACAATTCATGTAGCATGCTCACCTCAGCCCCGCTTGGTGGGCAAGAGCTTTAATGTTAGCCCAGGCTTCAATCTTCTCTGGGAATATGCAAGCCCCCTAATTACAGGTGAGGGCATTCATCACAGGAAGGTAATACAGTAATGACAGGAGGTAGTCTAGGGAAATACACACAATAGGAAGAGGAGGGATTCGGGGTATATATGTGACAAGATGGACATATCCTAGAATTAGTGTCAGCTTAACCTTGGTCATCCTTGGATGGGTTTGACCTCTCTGTTGTCTCCTACAAGGAAACAGAAAGCTACTATCTTTATCAGAAGGGAGTGGACCCTACTTGTTGTGAGATAAACAGTGGTGTCTGCTTTAGATGACTGATAGCTCTTAGGGAGAATGACCCCTGATCTACTCCTGATGACCTCCAAGTGTATATTCACAAGCATCGAAGTTTGGCATATATTTGGGGGAGTCAGCTTTGGAGAAATCCTTCTGTTTCCCACAGTGTCCAACTTTCTTTCTACCAGGTCTTATTTTTCAACAACTCTTCCTTTTAGTTTCTAAGTTTTTAATTTTTTAAGTTAAATAATTTTATTGTGTGCTTGTCCAACTCTTATCACAATCCACACATACATCTAGAGTGTCATGCACTTTTATACATTTGTTTCTCTCATCAGTCTCAAAACATTTTTTCTCTACTTGAATCCCTGGTATCCGCGCCTCATTTTTCCTCCCTCCCCCCTCCCCCATGGACCCTTGTTAATTTATAAAAAGTTATTATTTTGTCATATTTTACACTCTCCAACGTGTCTCTTCACCCACTTTTCCGCTGTCCATCCCCCAGGGAGGAGGTTATTTGTAGATCCTGGTAATCTGTTCCCCCTTTCTCCCTCACCTTCTCTACTCTCGTGTTATCACCACTCTCACCACTGATCCTGAGGGGTTCATCTGTCCTCGATTTCCTGTGTTGCCTGTTCCTATCTGTACCACTGTACATCCTCTGGTCCAGCTGGATTTGTAAGGTAGAATTGGGATCATGATAGTGGTGGGGAGGAAGCATTCAAGAACTAGAGGAAAGTTGTATGTTTCATGATACATGTCCAATTTCCCACAGATGGGTTCTGGGTCCCCACTTGATTTTTTTTGGTTTTTGATACCTGAACCCTTCAATGCCTCGTCCTCTCACAGGCTGGTGCGCTTCTTCCATGTGGACTTTGTTGTTTCTCAGATGTCCACTTGTTCATTCTTACACAAACTTTTTGGTATAAATCGTTTAAACTTACACTTTAGCCGCATATCATACCATCACTACCGCCATCCTATCGTACTCAGAAAAGGAGGACAATTGTAGAGCTTTCTCACAGGGACCCTCAACCCCACCCCCACTTCCTGGCAAGCACTGCCAGGAGGTTCCTGTGGAGCGCACTAGGACAGGACGCCCCTCAAGTGAGATGGGTGCTGTGTGCACTGCGTGGTCGGTCCGGTTGCATTACCAATCACGAGGTCAGCCCGTTGGAAACCACCCATCAACACCCTTGTCGTTGCGCCCACTCAGAAACCTACAAGGGCAGTTAGTTGGTTGGTTGGTTGGTTGTTTGGTCCTCCCCCTCCTCTGGTTCCTACCCATACGCAGGTCCTGTCAGGAGGTGGTGATAGGTGGTGATAACTGGGCACCAACCTGGTCCGTCTTTTTCCTGTTCCTGCAGGGATCTGCCAGAAGTGCGGTGGATGGCACTTGGCTGTCGGATAGAGCGTCCGGAAGCGGGACACCGGAGGCGCGTGCACAGAGGGTGGCAGCAGCCATTGTGGTGGCGATTCCTGTCCGGGACAAGCAGTGGTGATGGCAGCGGCGGCGGCAGCATTTGTGGTGAGTGTTCTGGGTCAGGCGGCGGCGGTAGATGATGGCGGTGTTTGACCTGGTCGAAGTTAGGCGACTGTCCTGCCAAGGACGCGCCATTGCCGGCTAGTGATGCACGCTCGTCCCGCCACTGCCACCCAGCGTTCAGTTTCACTTTCTCTCCTGAGCTCTGTTGCCAACGCGATGGGACAAGAGGGCCCTGTGTCGCTGGCCAGAGTTTCAGGATGCCGGCAGCGTTGCTTCAGTCCTCCAGTTGGTGACTGAGCGCCGCGGTGGCCCGAGGTTGTACCTGCAGCCTTACGGGTTGGTGGGCTTCACTGCCGGTGTCCATCAGGCTTGGTGGACCAGCACAGGGCGCTCTCCGCTGCTACCTCGCGGACCAGAGCGGTCCCCAAGGAGGCGTCATGAAAAAATAGAAGTTGGCGTGTTGGGAGCGTTGGTCTGCGCGAACTCCTCTGGTCTTGGTGTCACCTCTACCTCTCCGGGCGTGGGCGGAGTCCCGACTGCCTGAAGCTGTGCTTCATTTTTTCCAAGAACCCACTTGGGGCCTGGGAACAGCCCTGGTGGCTCTCATATGGCCAGAAATTTGGTGTTTACTACCCGGGTCTGAACACGGCCCCATCTCGTTGAGGCCCACCCAGCTCTATTGAAGGCGGTACTTGAGAGTGTTTCTCAAGTCCCAACTTTGGGTCCTGGGACCTGCCTTGGTGGCTCGTGGTCACCCGGCGAGTGGCAGTTTGCTCCTAGGCGACTCCTTGAGTGCATCGCTCCTCAGGTGGGGCCTGAGAAATGATTCCACATAGGTTGCCAGCCCCACCGATATGTGGGACTTCCAGTGTGTTGCGCCTGCGTGGTGGGTGAGGGCACACCACTCTCCCCTCCTTTATTTCTGGGATGTTGGCCAGAGTGTCCCCAACCTCTGGGAGTGAGTGCTATGGGGTCGCCTGGCTTGCCTTTGGCTGAAACGTGGTTCCTGGCGTGGTATTTCTTTTGCTGAAATTGATCATTTTGGGCCACCGTATGGATGCTGACACGCTTATCATCAGTGACCGTCGTTGAAGATGTTGGTTTGATGTGCTGGATGTGCGTTGGTTCCCTGGGTCGCTCTTTGGTTACCGATGGCCCCTTGGTGCGATCCCTTCGATTCCCTTGTGAGTCACCTGCTTTGAGACCTGTGCACTGGTTTTTACGAGTCCAGTTGTGTTCGGTCCTTTGGTGCCTCCTCCAGCCTCCAGTGCCCAGAGGGGGCGGGATCCACAGATGTTGGGGGTTTGGGTCTTCTGTGCTCCCCGCGTTCTCTCCCCACTGCAGGCATCCCTGGCAGCTGTGCCACGCTTAGTGGAGCGCCTTCCAAGCTCCTTGGACTGTGTCTCTGGTGCCAGGCACTCTACATGTCCTTTTGGCAGCCATTCTTCCTTAGCCCTGGGTGGGTCAGGTGAGGCAGAAACCTGTTCGCTTTCCTTCCTGACCTCACCCAGCACCTGACGGATTTTTTCCCCCTCTTTTGCTCTCCTTGGTTGACTTTACTTGAACACCCCATCGAGGTGCCATCAGCGTATGGGATTTCTCCTCTGGCTCTGTCCGTGGGCCCCTAGACTCTTCCCGCCATCCGCTTTTTGGTTTCGAGGGGAGGGCAGTGTTGCGGAATTCGGTTCTGGCTCTCAGGAGCACCCCTCTTGGCTCACGGCGTGCGTCCCGGGAATGTGTGCGTCTGTGATCCCAATCTACCATCCGCGCTCGTTTTCTTGGCACTGGGTCGTCCACGTGGTGGGGATGGTCTGCCCCTCCTGCCACATGTGCACCTGCTCAGGTATGCACGGGGTTGTGTCTGTATTGTCCCTTTGCCTTTGCCCCTGGAGCTCACCAGGTTGTCCCCTCAGGTGCCAGATGCCTAGCCATGTTGTCGCTCGTTTTAGTTGTGCTTGTGTTTGTCTTTGCATTTAGGGTTGTGTTCTGGGTTACTGTTGTGAGTTAAGGGTTGTGGTTGTTAGTTTTGGGGTTGGGGTTTGTGGTTTCCGTTGTGCTTTTCTTTGTCTTTAGTTTTAGGGTTGTGTTGTGTGAAA